>NW_017728907.1:22177991-22217858 GCF_001723895.1 Crocodylus porosus | reverse complement strand
ACACACACACACACACACACGCACATACACGCAGTCAAGGCCTCTCTCTCTCTCTGTCTCAGACACACAAACACACACCACGTCAAGGGCACACACACATCATGATTCTTTGTGTGTGTATGTATGTATCAAGGCATCACACACACACACACAGAGGACCTGATACATATGCACACACAGAGTCAAGGCCTCACACACAAACAAATAATGATAAACACACACACACAGATTCAAGGTCTGTTATCTGTCTAGGAGTGCACATCATTTCACTTATTGCGTATTGAGGTCTCTCCCAGTGTCTCTGCAGCACTTCCATTTCCTATCTGTCTGGCAAGTGAAGAGACAGGGTCTAGGATGTAAATGCAAGGGCTCTTTTAAACAGAGAATAAAGCACCAGGCACAGAACCCACTAAAACTCAAGATGCCTGCCTGACGTCCAAAAGGAAATGGAAACACTCATTGCTGAAAATAAATGTGAGCTGATGGATGCACCCCCATAGGTTTCAGTAACAATGCATGACTGCAATGTTGAAATCTCTGGTTAGAGAGAGACTAGGCAGAGGGAAGGGGTGTGGCACCCGACATCAAAATCATTACCTGCTTGGTAGTTCACATGAACAGAAGCTGGCAGGCTTAGGGGACCCTATATCAACTGAAAACTCAGTTACAAATACAGGAGGAGCAGCATATTAGACATCCATGGAGTGTCTGAAAGCTATGAATACATTTCTCAGTACAAAAAAATATTGGTACTAATGCATGTTTAATTATGTATTGGACCTCATCCTGGCTGATAATGATGAAGTGATCACTAAACTAAAAATTGACGGTTAGGTGCAAACAATCACAGTCTAAGTTCATTCACTGTGTGCCAACAGAACCTGGTCCTGAGCAATACCAGATGTGCTCACACAGTGCTTTAATAAGGCCTAGTCCCAAAAGGTAAAATAGTTATGAACAAAACTGAGGAGTAAAAAATATTTAAACATCCAATTTTTTTTAAACAAATCTGTGAAGGTAACAGTGTTGACTGAACAGACTTCTCTAATATGGTTGCTCAAGTCCTGCATGACGTGCTGATAAAAGAGAACCAAACAATCAGTGCAACCCATATTCAGTGGATTAAAATTTGATTTTGATTACTTTTCAAGATATCAGTTACATACGGAATTATCTTCTAGTGCAGGTGTTCCTAGTGCATCCCCATAGAGATCTGGTTTTGGCCTAAATTCTATTCAATATCTTTATCAATGACCTGGAAGAAACTATAGAAATCAATGCTGGTAGACTTTGCAGCGAACAAAAAATGGTGGAGTAGTACTGGTGAAGGGAATAGGTCAGTTATGCAGGCTGAGCTGAATTGCTAGTCAAGGTTAGCTCACTTGAAAAGCCTAATGCAGAGTCATACATCTAGAAACCAAGAATGCAGATTGTTTGTAAAAGATGGGGGACATATATATTGTAAAGCAGTGATTCTGAAAAGAGGTGATAATAGATAATCATCTGAACATGAGATCCCAGTGTGATGCAACTAAAAGCACAAATATGCACAAGCAAGGAAATATCAAGCAACAATAGCAGGCATGACTTTTGTATATCGCATTAGCAAGACTCTTGTTGGAATATTGTGTCCATTACTGGTGTCCACATTTGAAAAGAGAACAAATTGGAGAGGACTGATAAAACAGCTGCAGGAAAGAGAGGGATTCTGGAAAACATGCTTTATAGTGAGATAAACTAAATAGGCAGTGTTTTTAGTAAGTTAAAAGAAGGTAACAGGTGACCTGATCATGGTTTACAAGTATCTATCTATACAGGGTACAACTGTGGTAGGCAATGGCTCCTTAGCTGGGTAGAAAAAGCCATGACACCCAAAGCTTGAAGCTGAAGCCAGGCAAATTCAGACCAGAAATGAGAGGCTAGTTAACCTGTAGAATAACTTAATGTTGTGGTGAATTCTTCATCATTTGAAGTCTGTGTGTCAAGACTTAGATAGTCTGCTCTAAGATATGCAATATTTCAAAAAAGAAGTTATGGGCCTATAACAGAAATAAGAGGCTGACTTTCTTTGGCTTGTGTTATGCAGGAAGTCTGGCTACACATCTATAAAAGGTTCCTTCTGTCCTTGAAATCATGGCATATATCATAAATTAGGACCCTGTTCTACAGCTTGTACTTGCACTGCCAGCCCACACTTATTCCAGTAGGAAGCCTGGCTTCAGAAAGGACTGAAAAAAATGAGATAGCCGGTAAGGATCACTTTTGTGATTAAGGTTTAAGGGTTTTGAGCTCTTGCTCTCCTTAGTCATGTAAACCAATGGGATTAGTCACAAGTCAAGCAAACAGGATTTGGTCTTTGGGTTATAGGACGCCTTTGGCTTCATCCTAAACAAAGACTAGCATAGTACTGCTTTGTGGAAATGTTTTTCAGACATCTAACTAAAGATGCAGTCAAGAGATGCAAGACACTGTCTTCAACTCTCAGATAAATAAATAGGCTTCATAAACCTTACAAGAAACATTTTTTCTTCAGTATCAGAGAAAGTATTTCTTCTTTAAAATCTTTAAAATGTGCTACAAATCAGCCAAAAGACAAGATGCAAAAATAAAGGCTTGTAGTCAAATTTTTGCTCATGAAGTTGGATTCTGTTGACTTTTCCTCTAGTTAAATTCCAGCTAGTCTCTGTAGATGGTGTACCTGCATAGAAACTGGAAGATTAGATCCAGGGTCTTTATCTGATTGGTGCACTATTTCCACTAGGTCCTTTCTCACCAATTACATCAATTGGAGGTGAAGAGTCATTGATAGGCACCTCCTTTCAGGCAGTTGTGATTGTGTTATAACCATAGGCCCTGATCCTGCAATTTATAACACCTTGGCAAGCCCCATCAACCACGTGACACCCCAGTGACCTGAATAAGGCTCTACTTTGTCAAATGAAGGAATGGAGCCTTAAGAACAGTTAAGTATGGTTTTATTTACATATGTACATACAATACCCAATACTGCTAGATACCTAATGACATTAATAGTTCTGATAAGCATCATAATAGCTCTGAAAAAACTTAGGCTTTGTTTAAAAAGAGGGGAGAGAGGGAGTTTGGAGTGTTTTACTATATAAATTCTAATGTGAACAGAATGGGGTTTTTTTTACTCTAAGGGAAAACAGCTTTGTTTGATTGGTATTCCAGATGTGTGTTAATACAGATAAAGAAGAACTATGCAAACACATTAACATTATAGAATTAAGTGAAAGATTCAGAAGAAAATCCTTAGTTAAAAAACAATTGAAAGGATCTCAAATATTAGCCATTAAGGACCATAAATGCTTACCTTAGTCAAGACAGTAATGCCATTCAACCCCAAATCATTTTTATTTCAAGTTAATACTTAGAGAAATGTAGTGTGGTATATGCTTAGCTTCCATCATTGGCATGCAATGCTGGAAAAAAGGTAAACCTCTGAGAGAGTTATACAATTCTGTAGGCATGAAGGATAGACCCATTGTTTTGAGAAGACCTCATGATCAGGCTTACCCCCTGTGGTACTAAGAGCAGCTCTCTAATAAGGCATGAAGGGGATTTGGTGGCTGAAGGGTATCTCTCTACATCACAGACGCATCACAGTTGACTTCCTTTTTTTCTGTAAAAAAGCAAAGCAATGCCATAAAGGACAAAATGTATAACCAATGTCAAAGGAAAAAATAATCTGTGGAGCCCCACTGACAAAACAATGCCAACACTGGCAAATTTCCAGCTGACAAGTGTGTGTTTGCTTTTTAATTAAATCATTCTCCTCTAGCACAGTTAACCCCAACACAGCAGCATCCTGCTAATGCATAGGCACCAGAAAGCAAAACTGATGAGGAACCAAAGTCCAGCTGCCAGCCTGGCTTAATTCTCGAGGAGAATTTTCACCACTCTGTAATGGTGATGAAAAAGTATGTCAAATCTTAGCGTGATCTAGGCTGTAACATGGGAAAAACTGTTTATGTATAACTAGAATTGCGCGGTGTTCTCCCATTCTTTCATTACAATAAAGTGTGGCAGCAAGGAGGCAGAATTGCAAGAATTTTTTTTTATTGAGCATGCCTAAAAGACAGCATTACCTCTAGAGTTAAATGGGAAATAGATATTCCTGTGGGATGAAAATTTGAGGTTGCTGAAATCTGTCCCATCCCAAATCAGAATGAAACCTTCCCCTTCTTCCCCCCACTCCCTTTTTAGACACCTTTTTATTGTCTGGAAGTCAAATCTACTTTTACATGGGGTAGGGGAAATCTAGGGTAAACATTTAAAAAATGCCTAAGTGGCTGAAGCTCCTAAGAGACTTAGATGTCTTTGAAATGTTTATCACTAAAATCTTTTCCTCTCACAATAACAGATGTTTAGCAAATAGAATCATAAAATACAACCAATACAGAAGAGATTTGAAAGCTTGTATGCATATGGATGTCACAGATCTAATTATTAGTGGATATTAAAGGTTCACTAGCAAGAAAAAATAATCACAGAGCCAGAGAGGACCACTCTGTCCCAATGGGGAAATCTGTAGGAAAGTATATGGGAAGGAAAAAGGAAAACTGCACCTGATTCCTCTCGTGGCATTCCCCACAACATGTTCCTTCTGGATCTGCTGCATGAACAGACCTTGAAGACAATGAAGAAATCTTGAAAAGTTTTGCAAACTGAAAATGGTTTGGGTTCAGGTCAAAACCTTTTTTTGTAATTCACGGTAAATTTCAAATGACAAATTTATTTGAACTGGAAAGAAATGCAGTTGTGCTCCATTTTGACTTTTTGTTTTCTTTTTTTAAAGAAAAATTCTTCATAGCCGCTCTGTATCATGCCTCATTTTAATTTAAATTAAATGGTCTTTTTGATTTAAAAAAAAAGTGTTGCTGTTTTCTTAACCAGTTTAGTCATATATAAGAGGCCTGTGCTTGTCTAGTTGCAGCCTTGCTTCAGCTGGTATCAAAGAGCCTCTGGCAATCTACAAAAGTAGGTCTTTTCTGGGCCACTTCCGTTCCTCCCCTCTCCCCTGCATCTCACTCCTCAGACTACAGCCAGAAAGGTAGAAGAATCCATCATCTTCACAGTACTCCCCCTTCCTGAATTCCCCAGGTCACATCTATAAGGCTGGGGGAATTAAGGGTAAAGTACAAACTGTTCACCTCCAGATGTACAGGGAATGTCCACAAAAGTTACTGTAGCTTTATTTTGAGTGTCTTGCCCTGCCCCTTGGCTGTGTAAGCTGTCTTTGTGATGAGTATTAGAGGTAGCTGTTAGTTATAAAAACACCTGGGCATCCAAAAATCCAATGGACAGGAGCAGTCTAGAAACTGGAGGAGATGGAGAGAAGCACAGATTTCTTCATAGGCTTCAATGTCTGTTCATGCAGCAAATCTAGAAGGGGCATCTTGTGGGGAATGCCACAAGAGGAACCAGGAGCAGTTTTCCTCTTTCCTTACTATACGCTGTCCCACAGATTCCCCATTGGGATAGAGTGGCCCTCTCTGACTCTCTGATATTTTTTTTTCTTGATAGTGAACCTTTAATATCTACTAATAATTACATCTGTAACATCCATATGCATACAAGCTTTCTAGTCTATTCCATGTTGGTTTTATTTTATAGTCCTATTTGCTAAACTTGTTATTGTGAGAGGAAAAGATTTTAGTAATAAAAATTTCAGACACCTAAGTCTCTTAGGAGCTTCAGCCGCTTAGGTGCTTTTAAGTTTATCCTAGATTTCCTCTACCCCATTTAAAAGTAGATTTTACTTCCAGACAGTAAAATAAATAAATAAATCAGTGGGATTGTAGCATCAAATGCAGTTTGGTGACCAGAATATAATTACTTCCCATTCATATTCATAATGACAATGAATCACTGCTATGCTGTGATTTTTGTCTAATTGGAAGCAATTTTTTGCCACATCTATTCATATATACATCTACTAATGAGGAGAACTTGTTATTGTATCCCAACCAACAGATTGATAGAAAAACATATTTCAAGCTGAAAGAAATAAAAAGGGCTCAGATGCCCAAAGTAAAAACTCCCTGTATCACATCTTAAAGCAAACGCCAGCAATTAAAAATCCCAGAAGGCTGCTCTTTGATTATTCAAAGTAGCCCATCTGAAGGAAAGCCACTGAAATCTGTTAAATTATGTAAATGGGCTTCCAAGGTAAAGGGACCAATTTTTGTAAGCCAGAGAGAAGGAACAGGAAGGAACTAGAGAGGGGTGTTTTTTTGTTATTTTAAGCTCCTGAGTTTTCAAAATAGGATTTCCAAAAATGACTGGACTGCAAATACTATCTTAATCAAATGATCTCTTCTCAAAACACAGTTGGTAAATTCCATGCACTGAATGATGTGCTCACATTTCCGCTTTCTTAAATTCACTTAAATGTGACTGCATTTGCAAATGACCAGAAGAATTCCCATGAAGCACAAGCCAGTCCAGATCCTAAGAGGAAATGACAATATCCCTTATAAAGGGGAGGATCAGTCTTGACCTTAGATGTGGTAATCATTAAATCCTTGTTCAAGTGAGCCTGAATTATGCTAGACAATTTTCTAATGCCATTTTGAACATTGCTTTTCTGTCAGTCTAGAATAGACAAAAATATGGGGAGAATAAAAATCTAAGTTTTTCCTTTCTACATTGGATAAAACTAGGGTGAACCCAGGATTGTGTTGTCACTCTCATTTCACTGAAAGTTTCAATCCTTCCTGGGTGGAAAACAACTTCTTTTGAATGTTTCTTTAAACAAGAATGGGATAAAGTTTCTGCAAGGTCTTTGGGACAGGGAAAATCCCTCCTTACCTGCATTTCAGGCTGCTAGGAACATCTGTTGTACAGTACCAGTTTGAATAGTATGCATTCTTCATATAACTTTGATAAACTGGATGGCTTTTTAAAACAGAAGTCTGTTTCTTTTCTCACTCGCACTGGTGTCACTCTCTTGACATCAGGGTACAAATCAGCTTCATGTGTACCAGTGTTCATGGGAGCAAAGATGGGCCAATAAGAACGAACTTCCTTTTATTCAGTAATATAAAATTGAGAGGGCAGAATTCATCTACATATAGTAAAACCCATGAGAAGGGACACAGGGAGAAGCCTTAGCAATGATTCCTTTGTGGAGATTTTCCTTACAGCACTCCACAAAGTAAGGAATCCCCCTGTCATAGAACAGATCCAGCGAGCCTTGCTCCAAGTCCACATCAGTTTTCTTCGGATGTGCATAATTCCCAGGGATCAGTGGCCAGTGCTTCTCCATTAATGCTTCAGGCCTTTGTAGCAGCTCTGGTCCACAGTGGTTCCTTCCAAACACTGGGGAGCTGTCTGCATTGTGAACACTTTAACAGGGACTCCCCCTGGCCACAAGCGGTGCTGCTGTTGCAGAGGGGAAGACAACTGAGGCCCAGATGATGTTAACCTTTTCTGATCAACACTTTGTTGTGGGGAGAATTATATTCACTGCTGTCTTTGGTCTTGATCTTACTCCTTGGCCTGACCTCAGCCACATGGAGCATGTTTTGCTGCTTGGACAAAGATGGATAGTGTTCTGCAGATAACCGAGACCTCTGTCTTCTGTGCAGAGTGGGGGTTAGCCATGCTCAAAGCATCTTCATTAAATATGAATCTAAGAGAAATAAACTCCTTAGGAGACAAAATGGTCTAGCCTGGGGTTAGGAGCTGTGGGATCAGGAGGCTTAGGTTCTATTCTCAGTTCTACCGCTGAATGGCTCTGGATGGTCTTGGGCATGTTACTTTCCTTCTTTTTGCCTGTTTCCCTTTCACCCAAGGACGGTCTTTGTCTTATCTAAATTATAAGCTGTTTGTGAAAATCCTAGCACTCCAGGGCCCTGATCATAACTGGAATCTGCAGGTGCTATCACACTACAAATAAATAAAGATAATAAATTCTCCCCCCTCCCCAACAGACTCTCTCCTCTAGCTTCCTGCCTTTCAATCCTTTTTCTTCTTTATTACCCACAAAGAGGAGGGGAGTTCTCTCGAGCACTGACATGAAACCCCATCAATAACTAGTCATAGATCTTTTAAAAATATTTATTGGCTGATAAATATTTAACAGCTCTTATTATGTTCCATGGGATATTATAGTGTCTCTAAAACAATGCTATTTTGCAAAATATGAAAGTATTTTATCTCATTTTCAAACAAAAAAATAAATTTAGCACTGATAAATGCATCGCAATAACTTCACTTAAAATAATAAACAAGGAATTAATTCAGTTTTAAAATATGTAGAATGTCAAGAGGCCCCTGAATGTTATTTTATGTTATTTTTTAATAGGAGACCATGGGCTGCAAAAAATACCAGTGCATTAATTTGTATTCTTATTAATACACTAGCCAATTGCCCATCAGGAATAATGGGGGGGGTGGCATGTGGGGATGGAGCCCCATAGCTCCCCCCATCCAGGCCCACTCCCCCTTTACCTCCTGCTTCAGGTCTGGGCCTGCTCCCCACCTCTCTGCCACAGCAGCAGGGGGAGGGGAGAAGTGGGCCTATGCCCGATGTGGGGGAGGACTGGGCTCGAGGGTGGGGAGAAGCCAGACTGCTGTGGCGGGGGGTGGGCCAGGAGGCCCAGGCTGACCCAGCAGCAGTGGGGGAATGGGAGGAGTGGGCTTGGAGCCGATTGGGGGGGGGGAAGGGAGGAGTGGGCCCAGGCCCAAAGTCAAGGTAGGGAGGAGGCTTGCTCCTCCCCTCCCCCAGCTGGTGCTGTGTCAGGTCGGGCCTGCTGTTTCCCTCCCCCCACTCTGGTGGGCCAGCTTCTCCCCTGGCTCAGACCCGTCCCACTCCTCCCCTCCCCCCACCACTGCCAGTGGTGTGCCTGCCAGTGGCCTTGCTCCCCCCATGAAGCCCTGACCCCAGCCCACCCTCCACTCCATCAGTGCCACCTGCAGGGAGCAGGGCAGTGGGGGCAAGGGCAGGGGGGCAAGGCCAGCCATGCTGGGTGCCCCCCTGTTCCATCTGCTCCATTTGCTCCTGCCAAATGCACTGGCCTGTCCCCACCCCACCCCCCCATCCCCTGGCTCCCCACCATCATGGCAGGGCTGCACTGCTGCCATCTCCTGTTTGAATGCTTGTTTGTACTCAACAGCTTGTTGTCAGCGAATCAGAGCGTGTATAAAGCATTACGGACAGGCAGATGGACTTAGGCTTTTATAATATTAGAACATTCCTGGGTTCAAGGTGCTAGCCTAGGACTCAAAAGAGACGAGTTCAATTCCCTACCCCATCACACATTTCTTGTATGATCTTGCCTTTATGTTCCTTTCTATATAATGGGAATGATATCACTGCTCTAAGAGGGGTGTTGTGACGATCATCAATAAAAATGAGATATATAGATACACCAGAGATGAGGGTTATAGAAGTGCCTTAGATATATAACCATCTTAAACTTGGTTCTTTGGGGAAAGGTACCTCCTGGACGTGTGGTGGAGCTCTGATCTAGTTAGGGCTGTAGGTATAACTGGAATTTGAATAACAACAAACAACACTGATAATCAGTCATAACACTTAACACTTATTTTCTGGAATTTTGCATCCAAGTATTTCAAAGCACTGTTCAAATGCTGGCCTCACAAGCCTATCTGGTATTACAACCAGTTTAAAGAAAATGGTGGGACAAAAGACTGTATGGTTGAAACTGCAGTGGCAGAACTAGGAACAGAATCTCAGAGTCTTGGCTCTCAGTCTCCTGCTGTAACCAAACTCTTTATACTTTTAGTTTTACAATGAACTCCCCTTAGGATGCCATAGGGTATGACCTTTCAAAGATTAAGCAGAAGTTCCTGATTTAATAGCACTGATTGCACTGGAATAAGGACCAAGAGTATGGACACACAACATAGCTACTATGGAGTAAATTGACTTTAGTCGGTAGTAAAAGTGTGGTAGATACACAATGCACAGGCTTAGACTAGTGTAAGTCACTTAACTCTACAGTACAGTTGCTCTTCAGGGACTGATAAGTAACTATATAATAGTAGGAGCTACACTGGTATAGTGATGGTGTATCTGCTCCCTTAGTTAATTGCATTCCCAGGTAGCCCTGTGCTTAATGGAAACCGCATCCTCTGCCACTTTGTGGCCAGGTACCGTAATAGCTTTCATTATAGGTAGGTAGTTTGAGAGAAGTGTTAAAAGTAAAAATTCTGTATCCCAAATTTTGCTCCCTATGGGCGCATCTACATATACAATTAATGAGTATGAATAAACTCCAGAGTTTATTGCTCTGGAGTGTATTGCTCCCAGGCGCAGTAAGCTCTGGCGTTTATTCACGCACAGCATATTGAGCTGGGTTGCAGCAGCTTCAGCTGGCAGGGGACCCAAGGGGTCAGCCTGGCAGCCTAAGGCTGTTCCCCACAGCTCAACGTGCTGTGGAGGGGCTAACTGGGGCACAAGGGTGCTTCAATGTTGGGCTAGCTGGCAGGAAGCCCCCGCATTGAAGCACTGTTAAGCCCCAGCCACCTGGAGCAGTGTCTACATGTGCGCTGCTGTGGAGTTTTTTACTCTGCAGCAGGATAGTACTTGTATTTACTTGTATTTACCTGCTTTGGAATAAATTAGTTTACTACAGCCTAATAGGAGCGCATGTGTAGACATGCAATGTTTACTACGCACCTAATTAGTCAACTGTGCAGTAAATATCTCATGTAGACACACACAATATTATTGCACAATAGGGTAATTGTACTGCATGTTCACACCGTGCTGCTTCTTACTGCCAGTGGGAGACACTGGCTTGTTGGTATAGAACAAGTAAACCGGTAGCCAGGACCAGGCAATTGAAACAATTCACACCAGATATGGAAAGACTGAAAGGTATTAGGAGGCGGCAAATCAGCATGGGGTTGAGATATTTGGAACGCTGATAGGCTTTGTTCAGTAGAACATCAGACTCCATCAGTGGCAATGAATCTTCCAGCCCTGTGGCCCAAATGGGTGGCACAGAGTTGGTCTGTGAGCCAAATCCCATGTGGAGTCAGTCTGTGAGTGGAATTCAGTGTACTAAGGCAACCCTGCACGTCTGGATTCAGGGCCACATTAGCCAACCCAGCACGTCTGTGCTGATGTGAAGGGCCACATTATCTGGCCCTTGGGGCTCCACAGGGGTCCAGAAATTTGACAACAGGAGAAGAGCAATTAACACTTGCACCACTCCCTATCAACACATTTCCAGACCCAGAGGAAGCCCTGCGGGCCAGATGATGTGGTTCCATAGGCCAGATCTGGCTTGCAGGACAGGAGTTGAGTGCCCCTGGATTACATAAATGTCATGGTTTGTTTTGGTTTTCTAATCTGTGACTATAAATGCCACTGCAATATCAAAGGCAACAGTCCATTCAGAACCTGATTTTCAGATATGCTAAGTATCTAAAATTCTAGTAAAAATTGACAGGAGCTAATTGATGTGCTCAGCACTTCTGTAAATCAGGTCCAGGGCAGAATTACTGTCCTCTCTAAGCAGCCATGTTGTTAAAGTATCATTGGTTTAAATCAGCTCACAAAGATGTATCATTTTCAGTGGTATTCAGAGTTTCCTCTTCCCAGTACAGGCTGGTCTGATATGATAGGACTGAGCACATGAATGGATGTGGTCTTATTTTGTCAGTGGAGGATGCAGGGTGTTCATCAGTGCAGACATTCTAGCTAAGGGGTTTACCTCTAGGTGGGATCAAATGAGAGAGACAGACAGCTTTCTGTTCTGATGGGTAGGAAAACAGAGGAGCTTCCTCTTGCACACCAGCAGTATTCCTCCTTCCCTGGGAGAGTAAGGAAGAAATTGCTCGGCATCTGAATCATAGCAATTTACACTTCAGAATGAAATTCAGCATCTCCTAATGGATCTTAAGATCTCCCTAAGGACAGCACATTTTACAACGACTTATCGGGGAAATGCATAAGACAATTCAGCTTTGTTTCCAAGATCTTGCAGCTGGGTCAGTGATTCTTAAAGGAATACCTTTGCCTCCAGCTCCCTTCATCTGTGCAAAGTTGTTATCATCATCATCTTTGCAGAAAAGGTAGTGTTGGTAATAGATTTTTGAAGAAAGCTGGTGTTTGTTGAACTTTATATCAGAAAAGACATTGCTATGCAGTTCTCCATTACATTACCATAGTGACTTTTCTCTAGTTTCATAGCTGAGGCAGTTTATAGCAGATGAAGGAAAGGGAAGGTGGTGTGTCCAAGTGGGAGTCATGAGATGTGAGTTTTGTTCCCATTTCAGCCACTGATCTACTGTGTGACCTTCAGCAAGTAACTTGAATTGACTTTCCTCTACCATCTTTTGCTTTTCTTGTCTCCTTACATAGTAAGGTCTTCAGGGCAGGGACAATTCTGTCTGCAGAAAATCAGTGCCTAGATCAGTGAGGTTGCTCTCTCCATTGAAACTTCTAATCATATTTCTATAATACAAAGAATAGCAATATGGAAGGTGTTATATTATGGCAAGGCAAACTGGCAAGTATTAGATATTTTGGTCTGGATGTTGCCCATTTTCCTTATCCGAGTAGTCCCTTGTATTCCAGTAGGACTAGTTACGTAAGTTCGAGGAACTGAGTATGGCCTTATTGAAACAGAGAGCAAAGTGTTTTCTTGCATTGGGATGAAGTACCAACAAATACATCCACTGGTAGTAACAGAACTATAGGAGATATGTAAGAACTTTAGGAGGAACTTTTCAAGGACTGGTAGTAATAGAACTATAGGAGTCTGTTAATGTGAACAACAGATCTAACTTTCCTTCCAGTATTAGAGCTTTAAAACATTATTTCTTTCTTTTACCTTTCTCTCCTAGCCAAAGTAATCCAGGCTGAAATCTTGTTGGCACACATTACTATCTTGGTCACACATTCTCCCCTGTGCTGCAGACACTTAATACTGATGATGCAAAGCAGTCCTGAAGCTGGCACAGCTGGCCACAGGAGGATCACTCTAGCATACTAAATTGATGCAGCTGCTCTTCTGTCAACCCCTACCCTGAAGCTAACATGATGAGGGTTTCCTTATATCCTTGTTAATGGCCTGTTAAGCTAGTCTCAGGCACTAGCTTGATACACAGCCAACCTGAGATCAGGAAAGCACAAAGATGGCTTCAGAGAACCTTTCTACACAAGTTGCCTCCCCCACAAGTTGCACAGCATGATCATTAGCCACAGTCAAGCATCTGAAACCAGAAATCCCTATTGCTTTTCATATAATTGTGATCAAACTGATCTGCCTAAAGGAATAATATTATACGAGCCAGAATCCACAAAGGACTCTTCTCTGATGCAATAGAATAGCTTGAGAATAAAAACAAATATGCTTCTGTAGGGGAATTAGACCAGAATAAGACAACTGACGCTATTTAAAAAATATAAATCTTAGTGGTACAGTTTGCAAACCTGAGATTGGCTGAAATGTGAACTGGAGCCTCTTTAGAGACAGACAGCTAGCATTCTAGCTGACTTCAGTCATGTGATCTGACTTTTTATGGCAATCAAAACAAACTATTCCACAGGTAGGAAAAAGGAAATTCTAATAGCGCACATTTTACTTTCTTCTTAAGAATTTACAGGTTTTTCTCACTTTATGTTGTACATGCATTCCTGGAAAATGGTGCATAACTAGAATGCACATAAAGGGAACCCACTTACAATGTAACAAATAGGGATAGGTTCCAAGACCTCGACTGTACTGACCCCCCCAGGCACATTTCTACCACTTTTACAAGACAAGTTTGGTACTCACCAACAGCAGGCAGTGCACACAAGCACAGGGCACTATTATAATGGAGATGGCAACTACAGAAATACATGTTGAAGACAATGAGCAAGGAGCACAGATCCACACAGGAGACTATATTTTGGTGCGTGTCGCTCCTACAATGCACTGCACAAAGCAGATGACTGTGCGCTTCCACCACACCGATCGCATAAAAGTGAATTTACCTCACATATAACAAACTTTTGGTATAAAAAGGGTCATTGCACAAGAGCGAATTTGCACATACGAACCCGCATAAAGCAAGGGAAACCTGCACATTTTAAATGCCAGCTCAAAAGGGAGCAGTTGCATATGGTTGAAGCATGTTATTCCTTATTTGCCAAACAGCTTATTTTTGTTGCTGATTATTTAGAATCTTATTTAAGCTAAAATGTAGCTACTTCAAACAGATGCTGGGTCAGACACTTGGTATAAACTGATGTACTCTGCTGAGGTTAATGCAGGTGCATTGATTTATAACATCTGAAGAGCTTTTGCTCCATATAAAAGAGTAATGTTTCAACCAACAGTACCCAGCATTAATACCCAAATAATGCACTCTGGATTTATTTTCAAGTTATGTTGGGAGGTTGGTTTGTTTTTTGATGTCAGAGTATCTCTAACTTCCATTGTTAATGAAATCATTTAAACTCGGCTGTACAGGTCATCCCAGGAATACACAGGTATTGCCTTCCAAAATCTCCTTAGAAACCAAACAAAAAGAGCAATAATCATACCGAACAGGGAAGGAACGGATGGAATTTCTGCCATCCAGTTTATAAAAAATGTGTGGTGTAAGTATGAAAATGAGATCAGTTCCACTCTGAGTGACACTTTTTCTACTGACTGAAAATGGTGATCCCAGTATGATCTCCTGCTCAAAATCTGCTTATTGATAATATTCTGGCCCAATGTAGCTTCAGTGACTTTTAAAATAAATTTCAGTTCTTTTCCAGCTATTCAAAGCTGCTCTTTTACACGCTGAAAATCTCTTGCCTATATTTATTTTTCAAGACACCAATAGGCTAGCTCCAGTAGGTCTCTGACAATAGCTCAGACTGGAAGCTTCTCACAAGAACGTAGTTTCTCCTTTGCCCTCTGGAATGAGCATTACTATATCATGGATGCAAACTACTTACTGACTCCATCACATGTTCAGCTAATGTACCAAGCAATGACAAACAATAGGCCTTGTCCTTTTCCCTCTCACTAGACTGACTGTAGATGCTAATCTTAGATATAGGTGTCTAATAATCCTTTTTTGAAAGTTACTAAGCAATTCACTTCAGTTATATCCTGTGACAGTGAGTTCCACAGATTCTATACGTTGTGTAGAAAAGGTCATTTAAACCTGACTTATCCATTCCTTTCCAGTGTAGCTTTTATCGGTTTAGCTAACCCCCTAGACAAATAATAACTAGATTTTCAGTCTCTCCTTATGGCATCTGTAGTGAGGACTCTGAGGAATCTAGTAAAACTATCTTTTATCAAAGACAAAATGGAGAATAGGAACATTACACCCCTCACAGGACTGAACTATTCATATTTAGAGCTAAATCTAGTAAGGGCTGAGTGATCCCACAACTACTGCCACAAGTGTTGGAAATCAAGGACATTTCACACCTTGCAGAATTAAAGCCTGAATTTCTCATTGATGTCAGATTGAATGGTCTGAACAATTAAATTGAACTGTATCTTCAAATAGCTTATGATAGTGTATGCAACATCCTGATCATCTTCCAGACAGGAAAGGTTTTGTCCCTATCGTGAGGAGGTGCATTGATAGCTTCTGCATGAGGTGCATTTGAGCCATTTTGCAATTTCTTGTCCTCTCAAATAATTTCTAGTCTGGTGGGGACTGTTGTGCCCTTCCACACTCTGAGTACTAAATAGGATATTCCAAGCTGGAAAAGCATGACACGTTGTCCAGTTGTTATGCATTATGATAATTTGTTAGAGCATTCCTTGGATAACAGGTTGCATCATTCCTCAGGTGTCTCTATCTTCTCTGCTTTCTTTCTGATGAGAGGAAATAAATGCAGGATGCCCAGGTACTCTCCATCTTGATCTCTTCAGATACATTGTCTTTCCAGGAGTCAGTTTCTAGACGTCATTAATTAGCTTTAGTCCTGCACTAGCAAAATTGGTATTCTCCTACTTCTTTCCCTGACCAGTGATCTTGATATGCACCCAAATACTGTTGCAAGTGCTTTTTCACTTATGCTATGAATACCTACTCAATCCTAAACTGTAAGTAGCATCTTATATCATTCTTCTAGCAGAAAGCCAGCAGTATGGCAATAGTATGAATCACCTCAAGGATGACTTTCTTAGATGGGATGGACCAGGACCTCTTATATGATGTCTGGGTGGATGGATGGTGAAAATTCATCAGTAGGAAATTCAGATGGCATTTCCTTGGAACAATTTCATATTCTCATTTTCAAGTTTCTGGTGTGTATTTCAAGATGCTCATTGTATGTTTCTCTTTTTGTTCCATAAAAAGAAACTGTACTGCAATAATTTCAAGTCCTGCAACATAAGAGCCCTTTTAGATATTTTACTCTGTAATGGCAAAAAACATAACAAAGCAATTAGCTTGGAGATGGAAATGTTAAGTACTATGGTTGCTTACAGAATATTCCTGTGTGTTAGTGTGCCCTTTGGGAAGGTGAATGAGATACTCAAAGAGCCTGATCCTGTTGAACTCAGAGCAAGATTTCACACGAATGTCAGTGGAAGGATGAATGATGAGCATACTCAGTCAACCCTGTAATTTACTTGTCAGACATTAGGCTAAGGGCAAAAAGATGTTTCTTGAGTTTTCCAGGCAAGGACTTGGTTAACCGGTCCCTGCATTACAGTGGGAAGGAATGACAAGAAACTGTGAGTGACCAGGCTAGTTGTAATATTTTTCAGTAAGATGTTGCAAGTGTTATAAACCACTTCAGTACAAGTCATTAGAATTATGATGTTTCCCATACCCTCGTGACTGTAGCATTAAAGCTTTTAATCACAGCTCCTTGTATCAGTTTAACATATAGGCCAAATATTTGTTCAGATTCTTCTCTAGTTATACTCTTCCCCTTTTCAAGGAATGTTGAGGTTCACATCATCATATGCAGAAATCCCAGGAGCAAATGATGGTTTTGTTTGCTGCTGATCTGAGACAAAAACAGGGAGCAGGGATAGGAGCACATACAGGATATGTGTAGCCATCCTTCAGGATTAGGAAAGAACTCAATGACTGTGTTGCTTGGACTTATACACATTACCTACATTTTGGCAAAATTAAATTTGGGACAAAAACCTATCATGGGGAGCTGGGACATTGCCTAGAGCATCTTTTGCTGCCATATTTTTGCTGACCAGAACTTGTTTCTTTGGGGGTGGAGGGCACGAAGCATGGAGGATGTCAACTTGGGAGTGGTAAGATTGCACATGCATATGCACGTGCACAACAAGAGTAGTGCCTGTTTGCCATCATGAACAAGTCAGCAGAAAGGAGGGTTCAGGAATTAGAGCACTAGAATCAACTTGGAATTGAACTAGCCTTAGCCAATTCCAAACTTTGCTACAGGCTTTTAATCTGATCTAGGACAAGTCACTTCAGTTTTGGGACTATGTGCTCAATATTGCAGCAATGGATCTTGATCACCATGATGCCTTCTACCACTCTCTTAGTTACCACCTAGAAATGAAGGGATATTGCTTGCACAGCTGAGCTAGGGCTCTTTATATTCTCTTCCTTTTTCCTTATTCCAGCATAGGAGGGAGCACAACCACACACAGTATGGTGATACTTCTTTGCATACTGGGCTGCATTGGTAGGAGTGTTACCAGCAGGGCAAGGGAAGTAATTATTCCCCTCTATTTGGTACTGGTGAAGCCACATCTGGAGTTCTTTATTCAGTTTTGGGGCCCCCACTACAGGAAGAATGTGGACAAATTGGAGAGAGTCCAGTGCAGGGCAACAAAAATGGTGAGGGGGATAGGGGACATGATTTATGAGAAGAGGCTGAGAGAGCTGGGCTTATGTAGTCTAGAGGAGAGAAGATTGACAGGGGATTTAATAGCAGTCTTCAACCACCTAAAGCGGGGTTCGAAAGAGGGTGGAGCTGGACTGTTCTCAGTGGTGGCAGATGCCAGAACAAGGAGCAGTGGTCTCAAATTCCAGCAAGGGAAGTTTAGGTTAGATATTAGGAAGAATTTTCTTACCAGAGGGTAGTAAAACACTGGAACAGGTTACTGAGACAGGTTGTGGAATCTCCATCCTTGGAGGTTTTTAAGATCCAGCTAGACAAAGCCTTGACTGGGACGATCTAGTTCAGGATGGTCCTGCTTTGAGCAAGGGGTTGGACTAAATGACCTCCAGAAGTCCCTTCCAAGCCTAATTTTCTATGATTCTATGATACATCATGGTACTTCATCTTTATTTTCCAGGGCTTTCCTTCCCACAGTGCACAGCTTTGATCATTTTGTATCATATACATCAACATAACCCCAAAGGAGGTGCTGGTCACAGTAACCTCCCCTAAATCCCCTATGGAGCCCAAGCACTGATGGAGAACCTGAATTAGGTCATAGGCTAATGACTGCTTTATGACAAACTTGCTACTTAGCACATCTGAGGAGAAGGGATGGGACAAGTAAGACTGCTAAGCCCATACAGCTCAGGTGGCCTCCATGAACCACAGGGATCCTATCTAGCATGCTGAGATGCTAGTGTAATAGTTTCTGTTCTGTGCACTGGAGACTGAAAACTGACCCATGCTACCTCAGAGGTCCACAGGGATTAACTAGGGGAGCAGAATGTTTCCCAGCGTACACTACTATGAATTTGGCTGTTTCACATCCCAGGTTTTCTCTTACTCATCATATGCATTCTCTGTTAGCCTCTTTTTGAGTCTGACTTCTACACCTCTAAGGCCTGGCAGAGAAGTCTGTGGAGAAAGTAAATGTCTAAACTGTAGCAGCAGGGTACTTGGTCTCATCACTGAGGCTGTCCACCTACAACATACAACTCTCCCGATTGGTCAGGTTCATACCATGTCAACAGGTAAGAAAGGAGACCCAACCAGATTCCATGCATCAGCATCACTGTACTCATGAAAGGATATCATAACTATATCTCTGATTTAATGTTTTGAGGTTATGTCACTCAATTCAGTTGTTAAATTAATAACTGCTGGTTCTTTGCCCAGTTTAAGTGCATAGTAAGGAAGCAGCATTTGTCCCTGAAAGTGCTGTAAGCTAAATAATGGAATAAAACATGCTTATTAGCACGGTGCAAAACAGCACCGTTCCATTTCGACTTGTATTTTGCATTTCGACAGAACAGCATTTTGTTTTGAATTTCATTTTGATTCAAATTTCATTTTGATTTGAAACTGCCATTCCATTTCGTTTTGTCAAAACGGTTTTGCTGTTTTGACGTTTTGCCCATAGGCTATAATCAGGAAGCTTGAAACAGCCTATAACTTTGTCACTTCTGGCCTGATTTGGATGAAACTTGCAGGGATGTTAGCCCCTTCTTAGGGCATGAAGTCTGCCATGTTTCAAGGAAATAGGTGCAGGGGGGTCAGGGAAACTGCACCTTAGATTCTTGAAATCAAAAAACTCATGTCACATGTATGTGTTAAGCCGCAGTGGGGTCAAAACTGCAGTCATGCTAGCCCCTGCTGGGGCCACAAAGCCTGGCAAGTTTCAAGGAGATAGGTGCAGGGGTTTGGGGGAAACTGCACCTCAAGCTGTGGACAAGCAAAACTTATGATATGGGGGACACTGTATTAAGGCGCAGCGGGGTGACAGCTGCAGGCATGCTAGCCTCTGCTGAGGCCACGAAGCCTGCCAGCTGTCAAGGAGATAGGTGTAGGGGGAGTCTGGGTTCTGGGGCCCTGCACCTCTAGCTGCTGACAGGCAACACTCATGACACGGGTGGGTGACACTGTATGTGTGACACTGTGTGTCACTCAACTGACACCAAGGCAGAAGGCAGGGCAGTTCAAACAATGCCGCTTTCTTTGCAGTTTTTCCATCCCTCCCCCAGAGCACTGGGATTGGAAGGGACCTCAGGGAAGGCTCACAGTCACTGGCCAGCAACACAGTCAATAATGAGAGCAGTCCTTCCCCCCACTCTCCCCCTCTTCCTCCTCCCTCTCCTTACTTTAGTTTCTGTTTCCCTGCAGGCAAGCCCAGCTCGAGCTTCAAAACTTGAAATGTTTCGAAAATTTTGAAACATTTTGACGTGCCTCATTTCATTTTGAGGCTGTTTCAAAGCTCTCTGTTTCATTTCAATTTTGCTGTTTCGAGCTCGAGACAAGTCAAAACAGTGTTGAAATGAAACTGCCAGCGAAATTTTGCACAACCCTAATGTTTATATACTGGTAGGAGAATGTGTTTTAAATAGCTGGAAAATGACTGAGTTGCCCTCAGTAGGTCATGTTAATGTTCAGCCTCAAATTTAAGGAAAGCAGATTACGCTGAAGGAGAACTAGACGTTTGGGATCTAATCATATCTCCTTATCTGTGTGTGAATACATAGTAAGTGGAAATATGTCCTACAAACAAATGGCATGTCTCTTAGCTTCTGATAATCTTTTCTCTTTTAGCTTTTCATCAGAGAATGAGGTTATGCACATTTATTACATATTGTGACCTGACAGTAATACAGAACTACTTGTACTGAGATGTTATTGCAGATAATAACGTAGCCCCTACAGACACCTACTGAGAGGAGAGCCCCCTTACACTTACACAGGGCATACACTTAATTAGAGAAAGACCCTGCCCCAAACAGCTTACACTGTAATTAGACAAGACATTCAGAGAGTGAATGAATAAAAGAGGCATGGCACAATCAAATGACTTCCCAAGGTGTCACAGCAGGTCAGTAGCAAGGGCTAAAAGAGGCCTCAGGAAGTCCTCTAGTCCCAACCTCCTGCTCAAGGCAGAACATACCTTTTTAAACCATCCTAGACAAATGTTTGTCTATCCAGTTCCTAAAAAATCTGGGAACATCCCTCACAGACAACTGCCAGACAATGTCCAAACCAGCAAAAACCACCCTTTAATTTGCCACAAATAAAGCAGGGAGAGACAAGGGAACCATCAATATTCTGTCACTACAAGGACTGGAAATAGTTTTCTAAAATATGCTTAAGAAATTAAAAGAAAAGGACTATAACCCCCACTATATAGAGTTGACTGATGTGAATGCAGAGCCATTGAGCATTATCTGTGACAACTCATGGCAATTGATGAAGGTCCCAGACAATTAGAAAAGGGCAAATATAGTGTCCATCTTAAAGAAAGGGAAGAAGGAGGATCCAGGGAACTACAGACTTTTCAGCCTCACCTCAGTCCCTGGAAAAATCATGGAGCAGGTCCTCAAGGAATCCATTTCTAATCACTTGGAGAAGAAAGTGATTAGGAACCACCAGCATGGATTCACCAAGGGCAAATCATGCCTAACCAAACAGACTGCCTTTATGTTGAGATGACTGGCTCTGTGGATGCAGGGAGAGCAGTGAACGTGATATACCTTGACTTTAGCAAGGCTTTTGAGACAGTTTTCCATAACATTCTTGCAAGCAAGCTAAGAAGGTATGGGTTGGATGAATGGACTGTAAAGTGGATAGAAAACTGGCTGGTTCATTGGACTCAAAGGGCTTCATGTCTAGTTAACAGCCAGAATCAATGGCTTCATGTCTAGTTAACAGCCAGTATCAAGCGGAGCAGCTGAGGGTCAGTCCTAGGGCTGGTTTTGTTCAATATCTTTATCAATGACCTGGAAGATGGGATGGAGTGCACCCTCAGCAGATGATACCAAGCTAGGGGAAGTAGTAGATATGCTGGAGAGTAGAGCTGGGATTCAGAGAGACCTGGACAAACTGGAGGATTGGACCAAAATAATTGTTATGAAATTCAATAAAGACAAGTGAAAAGTCCTGCACTTAGGCTAGAACTAGCGCATGCACTGGTATAGGCTGGGGACCGACTGGCTAAGCATAAACTCAGCAGAAAAGGACCTGGGAATTACAGTGGACAGTAAGCTGAATATGAGCCAACAGTGTGTTCTTGTTGCAAATAAGGCTAACAGTATACTGGGCTGCATTAGTAGGAGCACTGCCAGCAGATCAAGGGAAGTAATTATTCCCCTCTATTTGGCACTGGTGAGGCCACATCTGGTGTACTGTGTCCACTTTTGGGACCCCCATACAGAAAGGATGTGGATAAATGAGAGAGTCCAGAGGTTGGCAATAAAAATGGTTAGGGGGCTAGAGTGCATGACTTCTGAGGAGAGGCTGAGGGAACTGGCCTTGTTTAGTCTAGAGAAGAGAAAACTGAGGGGGGATTTAATAGCAGCCTTCAACTACCTGCAGGGTGATTCCAAAGAGGATGGAACTAGACTGTTCTCAGGGGTGACAAATGACATAACAAGGAGCAATGCTCTCAAGCTGCAGCAACAGAAATGTAGGTTAGATATTAGGAAAAACTGTCTCATGAGGAGAGTAGTAAAACACTGGAGCAGGTTACCCAGAGAGGTTGTGGAATCTCCATCCCTGGAGGTTTTTAAGATCCAGCTCAACAAAGCCTTGGCTGGGATGATCTAGTTGGGGATGGTACTGCTTTGAGCAGGGGGTTGAACTAGATGACCTCCTGAGGTCTGTTCCAACTCTCATTTTCTATAATTCCATTATTCTTTGACTGCAAACAAAAATCCATGCATCACAGATCCTGACTGAGTGCTGGAAGTCCCTTTTCTATCATCCTATCCCCTCCTTATTCCAGACCCTTTAATCTTCTTTTGTAAGACTTTAGGTCTCCTAAGGCTTTGCCTAGTGTCTTTCTGATAGGGCCCACTGCCTACATGTGAGAGATGTATATTTCACAAAACAAAATAAATTGATTTATTATAAAAATGAAGACAAAGATATCCTGAACTCTTTCATTTACCTGGTGCTCACTCCAAACTTAGCAGCATGATATGGGGAGTGAATTTGCCTCTTTACCTTAGACCAGATACTCAAACAAATAGTCCTGGGAAGGGTGCCAAGTTTGTGAAGGGACATGTACCTCCTTATTCCTCATGAAAGACTTAAAGAATTAAAATGGTGTGATGCAACTAAACTAGTCATTTCACTTTTGATTAAAATCAGTTTCTGATTAGTTTCTTTTTCAGGTTCCCAACCACCAGCCAAATAGCGCAGAATCCAATTGACAAACAACATAGAGCAGTGGTTTTCCACCTGTGGTCCATGGACCCCTGGGGGACCTTCAGGCTATGTCTGAGTCCCCAAAAGATTACTATGATCAATCAAAATTATGTGAATACCAACACGTACAATTTAAAGGGGTCTGCAGCTCCATCTGAAATTTCCAAAGGGAGCCACACCTCCATTTGGAATTCTTTTGGGGTCTGCAAATGAAAAAAGGTTGAAAAGCACTGACAGAGGAAAAAAATATACTCATGTAAACATTTTGAGTCCTGAAACCACTTTCTATTGCCTCTATCTTTGGAAATGATTCTTGCATTTGTTACTGTAAGCAAATTAAAACATCAGTAAAATTTGTCTCAATAGTACCTTTTAAATGAACAGTGATGAGTTCAAGTTCATTTTAGTTTTAACATTGCCAGCAGCAAGTGTCATAAACAAAATCAAACTAGGACTTTCCTAGGTAAAGATGAATGATGGGGCAAGGAATGGGGTCAGTTTTTCAAGTACCTGGAGAAGCAAAGCAAACAGTACTTGAAACCATGTCCTGAAAAATAAAAAAAAGACTATTTCAATAATGGGAATTTATGTGATTGGGAAAATGCCAACTAAGCCGAAACACTGATAATTAAACTTATTCAGTGTGAACTACTGACAAGAAATGCATCTTTTAAGCAAGCAATAATGTCCTACCGGGGAAGCAGGAAACTACTTTTAATGCAGTCTAGATAAACAATCACTTTTTTATAGCCCTGGAATGTGTCCTGTGATCAACATTTCCTCACAGTGATATTGCTAGAAATAGAAGTGGTAAAAATAGTGCATTTAAAACTGGCCAAACTCACCAGTTTAAGTGGAAAATTTACCCATTGGGGTTTACATAAGCTGAGGAGCTTCATGTGGAAGAAGAAGATAGAGAGCAGACCTGCATTTCTCACTAGAGACAGATTAGTCAGTTTTGGGAAAACAACCATCTTCCAGTGCAGGGCCCAGTCAGTCTGGAGTACATAATACCTTTAAGGCCAAGAACTTAACAGGATTCAAAATAGGACTGGACATCTATACAAGTAATACAAATGTACAGATCACCATGGGCAGATATTTAAAAGCAACTATACAAGAGTTTTAGGAGGTTAGGAAGAAACTCCCTAAGGACAGTTTATTCAATAACTGTGCTGTAGTGTTTCTTGTTCTCTGCTCTCAAGCACCTGCTACTGAGCACTTTTCATGACAGGGAGCTGAATTAGATGACTGTTCTGATCCAGTATGGCAATCCTTGCATCCTAATTTGACACCTGAGGTGATAGCTAGGAATGCCAACCTGGTTATCATTACTACATTTTCCATAAAATACATGAAAGGGCCAATCCTGCTCTACTGAAATCAGAAAAAGTTTTTGCCCTGAATTCAGTGTGAGCACTGATTGGATATCAGGCAAAATCTGAGTGCTTATTACATGGCTGTAATTTAGTTGACAGGACTTGCTGACATGATAAATGCTGAGAGCAAGGCTAGAGATATTTATAGAGAGCATGTGAGTGCCTAGAGCAAATCATGTCTTTCTGTTCACTCCATGGCTGGCGTTGTTGGAAGATTAACATTTCCTAAAACACACATTATTTGTAACAAAGGGAGTTGAGGACATTGCATTTGTTGAGGAGGGAAGGAAATAGTAGATAATCTAGCTGTTGAGAAAAAAGTCACAGGCGAGCCCACGTTGTTGGTTGGAGAACTCCCCTTTCTTCTTTCTATTAATCTTAATGATACTAAGACCATTTGTTCTGAACAAAATAAAATGATACCATAACTACCATCACTGCTTCTGGATGATGACAGTATATACTGGTCTCTGTAGAACAGAGGTGGGTTCCACTACTGGAGGCGGCAGCAGTTGGGTGGAAACAAGTTCAGAATGTTATAGAAATGACAAAGATCTTTTGGCTGGACCATTGGCTGGAAAAGTTGGACTAGGGCATGCCAATTTTTGCTAGGAGGCAAACCAGTTGAGTTAGTGCTCTAGGATTCACATAAAATGATTTAGCTGTAATGACCCCAGACAAGTCCAACTAATTTGTATTGTGTCTTGAAACACAAATTTAGTCATGAGTGTTATATAGGACCTGCAGTCCTTGCTGCTTTCTGTTGATCAGGCCTTTTATATATCTACTGGAGATAAGAGCAGATCTACTTAAAACTTACATTGCTATCATGCCTTTCATTACATAGCAAATTACAATATATAGATACATGTATAGATATACAGAGATGCAGGAACTGTGTTACCACCATTTAGCAAAAGGTGGGAGGAATAAAGTTGCAGCTACTCCTTTCATGTTGCACAGCTGTGAGGCTGCAACATAGCAGAGTAGATACCAGCGCCAGAAGCACCAGACAGCTGTAAAACGAGGCTATGCAGAGCTAAAAAACATCAGTCATGCTCTCCCTAGCACATTGCTTCTGCTCTCAGTGCTTCTTAACACTATGCTACAGCACAAGTTCAGAGAGCAAAACATAAAGAAGAATGCAACCTGATGAATTACTAACCTTTTTCTTTGAACAGGGTCATTAGGGTCCCTTCCAAGTATAAGCCAGGACTGCCTCTGCTTGTTTTGTGAGATCTGATGGTATTATAGCCTAGAGCACTGGCTGCAAATTGATTAATTTATCCCAGCATGTGGATGGTAACACAGGTATTTTGTGCCATTCTCTAGAGCAAAGCTGTCCAACTTTGGTACAGCTAGAGACACCGCCTCCTGGGATTCACCTCACTGTGCAGGCTTTGCTGGTAACACAGTCCCCTGCCTCTTACCAGTGGCATATACTTCACAGCCTGCATGGGCTCTGCCAGCAGCATGCAACCCCCAATAACCTGCCAATTGTACATGACACCTCCTCCCTCTGCCGGTGACATACAACCACCCTTCCCCTTGATGCATAGGCTCTATGGGTGGTGTGCAGACCCCCACCAGTTGGATGGCTCTGCTTTAGGGCAAGATAAATGTCTCCCACAAGTGGGATAGGGCTTGGCAAGGGACATACACAAATACGTCAGGCTATAGGCACCAACTTTTATTTTTGCTGGGGCAGGGACCTTAGATGATGGGCACGTGGAAAGTTTTATGCATTTCAGGTGACAGCCCTTTTCACAAGGGGAGCCAGGGCCCTTGGGCCCCCACGTACTTGGCGTCTCTACTTCAGGCATTTCCTAATGGAGATTTTTACCCAAAGTGCTACAGATTGTACCCAAACAATCTAGTTGTTTGCCTAGTCTGAGGCTGGCTTGGAGGCATGTGGGTCCAGGATGCAATCTTGTAGTGGGCAGGTTGCAGACTGCAGTTCTAGCAGACCACATTTTGGGTTAAAAGCTTTGAATGATGATGATCCTCACTGAAATGCAATCTGTCACTTCAGATAGATTCAGTGATGCTTTTCAATCTGAGATACTCTAGGCATTGATTTAACACTTTTCCACTGACAGAATGTGACTGAGGGGCAACACAGAAAGCCATTGTGTTAGCTATACAAGACTCCCTCTCTGTCCAGTGGATTAGAATGTTAATTAGGCAGTGTACCCCCTGGCACGTCTTCCTGTGGAAATATAGATATACGGCCTGGAAATACTGTGAGGCACAAAGCAGAAGAAAGAATGCTTTCAACCATGCCAGAACTGTACCAATAGACTAATGCACTTCTTGGCAGGGCTGATTGCCTGTATTTTATTTATTTATGTAGATCATATTTAAAAGTGATGCAGGACTGTCTGGAGCATTAAGAACAATTCACGCTGGATAAGAGACAAGGTTTTCTATGTATTAATGTCGTAGATCATAAACAATTCCTAGAGAAGGAAAATAATTGAGAAAGGACTGCTCTTCAGTTCCACAGATGCCATCAAACTGCTGATAGAGAAGTGAAGGGAAGTGTTGAATAGACAGAGCTCCTTACACTCTTTTCAATCCCATTGACTTCCTCTGGCACAGTATTGACGTTTAGGCCCTGTACCTATCTAGCAGAAAGTGAATGCAAGAGGAAGTACACTTAAGAGAGAGCCTCTGAGTGAGAAAGGAAATCCTGTTATATCATTATGTTCTTGTTATGTAGTTTAGTAAAAGCCTTTCACTAAAACTTGACTCCCAGCTTCTACCTTTCACCATTCCCTCACACACAGCTCATGCACTCTTTCAGGATCCCCACACTAGCAAATTACACAGAACGTGGGGAGCAGAGCACAGATTACAGGAGAGAAGAGTTTGGATACAGTACCAGGCTGTCTGGCAGTTTGCACATGGCTGGAGTGTTAGCTGCTGTTGTGTCACCTTCATAAAATTGCTCTCAATAAAAAGCCAATTTCATCTGAATTTTGTCCTCTCATGCTATTATCCAACTCATAGTATATGAAACAATGTGGTAGTAATCAATCTAGTGAGATCCACAAAAAGGAAAAAAAGTGTGATACACAGGCAAACAAAGCAGTACCTAGAAGTAGAGCAAACAAGCAGACCGGATGGACTCAAACAACTGGACATGCTAGATTTCAAGACAAAAATCCTTACACGAGCCTAGAAGCAAGAACAGAGTATGTATATAGAATTGACAGTAGAGGAGAATGATGAGAAAACGAAGGCAAAGCTTTTATACCATTTCACTGGGAGAAAAGTGTGAAACGGGAACCACAGTATTGCCAGAAATAATGCCCCCAAAGCTGGAACAACTGATAAGTGTTTGAGGTGTGCTGTGACTGAACAGAAAGAGATAACAGAGAAGTAGTTAAGAAGCAGACAGGGGAATAGGTACTAATGTTACAGAGCTAAGAACTCAGGGATCTGTGTCACTCTGAAATTATTAAAAATTCCTTAAATTGGATTGTTTGTAGGTTACATAAAGAAATTGTTACAGAAGAAATTGTTGAGTGAAACAAACATAACCCTAGAAAAATTCTTCCAAATAGCAAAAGAAAGCTGAAACCGTAAAGGATCAAAATAGGACAAGTATCAAGCTCAAGCTAAGCAGATGTACAGGCTTGCAGTCTGTGCAGGAGCAAAACAGATAGGCTGAGCAAAAATGCAGATATCATGGTCCTGTGTATATATTGTGAAAAACAACACAAATGGCATGAAAGAAAATTCTTAGTCTACAGGCAATACTTCAAGGCAAGTGGGAATAAGAACTATTTAAGCCCCAATGATGGGTCTGTTCCAGTAATAAAAAGCAACAGTGACTAAGGACGAGACTTCCATTATCAAGTAGGATATCTGCAGCATCAGGTGCCTGTAACCTAACAGATCTGGATTCTCTGTAGAGGCTCACAGCTGAAGAAAGCTGTCAACTGTTGAACTGCCACATTAGCAACTAGGCTATTGGATCAAGAATCAACCTGAGTCCAGCTGGATTGCTGGTCCAGTTACAAGGACATCCCAGCAATCAACAACAATATTAGACCAGAGATACATGCAACCAAATGCCAACGATGTATAATAAAACTAGGCACCCAGAAAGAAACCCCCAAACATTTTTGCTTGGTATTTATAGTAATTGACACACAGGTGTATCTCTCGCTGTTGTGCAACAGGGCAAGATAAGCCAGGAACATGGTAGCACACAATACCTGATTATGCGAAACATAGGAGAGGAAGAAGAATAGTCACTGTGGGGCCTGCCCAACGTTCTAACAGAATAGAAGGACAAATAATCAAGGAGACTGACACTGAGGGGACAAGCTGACAGTAGACCTAGACCCCCACGTGCAACCTCTGGGAGGTCCATTAACTCTGGTGGAACCACTGAAGGAGGAACAGGCAATGCCTGCATGCAGAGACATCACTGCACCCATTGCAACCTTCTCAGAGAGAAGCAGCAGCCTGGTAATGGTGAGAAACCTTACAGCTTTAAGAAAGATCTGCATGAACTAAAAACCACTTACAGCATTGAAAAAGAGACACTGCCCTTTACCACTGAGTGAGGACAAGGTAGCTGATATATTTAGGGCAGACACATTTATCAGCCACGATGTCAAGGATGAACTAAGGTGAGCGATCCAAGCACATGGCCCACTTTGCCATACATTTTGGCAAGCACTGCTGGGTACAAATGCCCATGAGTGCCCAACCAGCCCCAGGGGTATTTCAACATAAACTGAACTAAAGGCACTAGACGCGTCAAGACTGCACTGATGACATTCATGTGGTAGAGGAAGGACATGTCAAAGAAGAGGCCATCCAGGACTAGTGTACCAAGATGTGACAGCTCCTTTGAGAGAGAACAGAATATTAGACCAAACGCAGATAAGCCAAAAGTAACATCTGTCAACATCTGAAGGACTGAGTCTGAGCAGCTGAGGGCTATTAAGGAGGTGAAGGGACTTCAGCAATGTAGAGAGCTGGCTATAAGATTTGGCTTCTGAGCCCTGAGTCATTTGACACAGGAGGATGCAAGGGCAAGAATTGACAGAGACTCGAGAATAAGAATTTGAAAGAGTAAAGACAACCATAAGTTGTTCTGGAGTACTACAACTCAGCATGATGCCTCAGGGGGAGGTCCAAGAGAAGCACTGATGCCAAACCAGTAGCATTTTCCAGTAGACTCCAGAAGACAAAGAAAGAGGAGATGCTCAGATAGGAAGAGCTGTTGGCTGTGCTTTTCAAAATGGAAGGATTCCTGTGACCACATGCCATTAGAAATCATCATGAAGAAGCCACTACAGAGTGCATCTAGGTAATAACCGTACATGTTACTGAGACTCCCATGACATGAAGTGAGGATAATAGGATAGTAATTATTGGTGGCAATACACTGAGCAGATCATGATTCCAGAGTAGATCTGTGGAACAGAAGATGGAGTATCTCCATACTACAGTACCTTCACTTATCTGAGAGAGGGCTCCAGGCAATCCAACAAAGCACTGAGCAGGTTGAGGAGCTACAGACAACAAAACAGTTCACATAGCAAGAACCAAGTGCCACAGGCCATTGTTCCCTACCACTGGATAAGGATGAACTGTGTATGTGAGGAGGATTTTGCTTAGAGGGAATAAGCATAATCCCAGCAGATTTAAGAATTTACATTGTCATCACATACAGGGATAGACACATACCTAAGATGAGCCAGGGCATGTGCCTACCTGACCAAGCATAAATGCCCAGTTGAAATCATACATTAATCAATGTGAAACAAGGCAAGAGCGTAGTGATTAACGGAGTCTCTACAGCCCCATGAAATTCAACCAGATTTTGGAAAGAGGGTGAAACAAACCTGTTCACTTTTACTGATGGGAACTATGGGGTCACAGTAGAGACTGCTACTCTAGTTTCTCTGGAGGCAGGGCCAGTATAAACAGCTAAGCAAAAAAGGGGGCCACCCAGGGCAGCATATTGAAGGGGGCATATATTGCAAAATGGTGTGCCTCTCACATGCTTACCTCTCACATGCTCACTGAGGCTCCCTCAGGGGTCTGGGCATGTGGCCAGGAGATGCAAACAGGGTAGCTCTGGCACTGCCAAGCTGCTGTTCCACGTCTACCCACCTTCACCAGGTCCCAGGTCCGTTACAGGGAGGGTAGCAAAATTTTACTTCCTAAAAGGTAGAAAAAAAATCTTTGCACTGCTCCTGCCTGGAGGATACTCAAGCAAGAACTGTCACCAAGTAACTGAGAACACCTTTTGTATATTATGGCCTACATGACATGTGGTGCTCAGATAACAGGCCACAGTATCCAGCAGCAGAACTCAAACAATTATATGTCAAGATCTCTTCACCTGAGTATCCACAAAACAATGGGAAAGCAGAGTTACCAGTGAATCTAGCCAAGGGACTGATGGCAAAGGCAAAACAGGAAGGGATCCCTACTTGGCTATTAGACCACTGCAGTATCCCCTCACAGGTACTTGATAATAGCCCAACAGGGAAACTGATGAGTGGAGAACCGAGACTGTTATTTCCACGAGGGGCAGTGGAGGAACAATGGTCAGTAAGCAAAAGCAATTAAGAAAGTTGTTCTCAGCCTTTTTGGACTCAAGGTGCCCCTCCATTAGTTTTATGAATTGAGTGGTGCCCAGTTTCAAAAGCTTATGTATATATTACAGCATTTACCTGCTTGCAGAGTGGCCGGGAAGTGAGCTTGGGGATTGTTCATGCAAGGAAAAGCCTGAGACTGAATTTATCTACTTATCTTATTTTCTTATCTCCTCACACTTCATGGCTTCCTAACACCTACCCTTCAAAGCATCTGGCAGCTAAGGTGCCCTGGTATCCTGGATAAGAATCACTAATTTAAGAGAATGCAGGCCCAGGTTGGCAGCCTGCTAGGATGAAGAAGCCAAGGACCTAAGGCAACTGCAGATCTGGTCCAACCATCAAATACCAGCATAAAACAGTGGAAAAAGGTAACAGTCCAAGCTGCATTGGGACAAAATCGTATGAGGTAGCTACATAGTCAGGACAGCAGTGGAAATGGAACCAAAGACAGCTGCAGAGAAGTGGTAAGACAGCTAGTTCATCGAGGCAGACATGGCCAAAACTAAGACAAGGAGGACTCAGAAAGACCTTCAGCCATCAGCTGGTTTGACATTGGAGAGTCAGAAGAAACAAGGTATATGAGCAACACAGACAGCCAAGAGGATACCACCCAACAGAATAAAGGTAGCAACTGAGTGGGATCATTTCTGCCACCAGTACTGCAGACAAGTAGGAAGAGACTGATTCAAAGACCAGCACAGTCAAAGAAAAATCAGGCCTGTAACAAATCAGCAGCAAATGTCATGTCCCTAGGGACAGCTATATACTAGTTAGTTCTTGCCCCAGCAGGTCAGAGGCAAAGATATGACAAAAATTATTAAAAAGAAAGATGTAGCAACTTGCATAGAATTTAAGGGAGCACTGCAATCAGTTTGTGGGCATACAGCTGAAATGCTGGATGCTGTTGTAATACCTCTGTAAATAGTTTTTAAAATAAAGGGCCAGTTTAGTTTTAGAAATACGGCATGTGCCCCTATTATTACCCAGCCTGCAGTACACAACATACTTTTTATATTTGTAATGACCTCGCACTGTGCTGTGTTTCACTCTCAGTCAAATTCTGCCTCACTGGAGGGGCTTGGTTACCACGCAATTGTTTGAACACAGTTAAAGCACCATATTGCTTTGCATCATATATAGGATAAACCGTGCCACTAAATCATGCTAAAGCCTTGGAAGTATGATGAACAAGTGCCACCTACAGTGCCAGAGCCATTAGAGATGGCCCAAGCTGTGAGGTTTAGATCTAGTTCTATGTCTGAATCCAAACTGCTCTCCAAGTCTGGCACAGAGATAGGGGAGCTGAGATCTGAGGATCTGGATCAGTCCCACTTCTGCCTTTAAATGTCTCCTTAAGACCTACTTCTTTTTTCTGAAGTCTTCCAATATTTCTGTCACTTCCACACACTGATGCAGTCAAGCTGTTGTCATTCTATAAATAATCTAGCCAAACAATTCTGTTCACTTTTAATTTAGTAAATTTTAATTCGTGCCCACTCACAAAAACAGCCCTGAAAAAGCTTTGCTGTGAAAAAATATAAAACATCAAGAAAATTAGGGCATATTCATTTAAGGTTGTCTATATAATCCTTCATTTTTGCAATGAAGATTAGAAAATTAAAATCTAGGAACAGAGCATTATCTTGGCTGCACTGTGATATAAATGTATTTATCTGTGGTACAAAGAGGTCCCAAACTAAAACTGTGGTCCTACTGTGCTTACCACAAACATCTACTAAGAATTAGTTCCTGCCCCAAGGAGTTTACTAACAGAAAAAGAGAAACAAAGGGAGGAAACAAACATGGAAAGGTAAATCATGTTGCTGAGTTAGATCACAAGCTCCTTAAAGTACAAGGACTTTTTATGGTTTTTTTCAAGAGTGGCATGAATTTTTACTAGACTCTCTAAATAATAACAGGCAATTTAAAATGTGATAAGCATTTTTTTTTTACAAGGGGGGTCTATAACACTAATGTGCATGTCTTCATAATCGGGAGTCATTTTATGGAAGTGGAGCAGACAATTGAGTGTTAACAAGATTTGGAATGACTGGTTCTACTGAAGATATTGTAATTGCTATAGAACTTCTTGAAATGCCTTCTAGTTCAAGTTAAATGGATCACAGATGCTTTTGTGGGCTTCTATACCGTGTTAAACCTTCACTGGAATACAATTTGTGGGAATTTTTTCTTCTAATAAGAAAGATTTTCAGAAATGACTAGTGATTTGAGGGGCCCTTTTGTCAGTGTTCATCTTAAGAAAACCCATAAATGTTCTACTGCCCAAAAAGTTGTGAGCAACTATCCTCTCCAAACCAAGCACCATTATGGTGTAAGCACAATGTAACGTGATGAAATTCTCTAGCTTGTATTACTAAGCACAATGTTTAACCAGATGATCACAATACTCCTTAAAATCTTTTAATTTGTTTTGCATCTTAGGGCACCTATACATGTGCATTGAGATTGCTCTGACACTGTAATTACAGCACGTTAGAACAGACTAAATCAATTAAGTCTGCTGGAGCATGGTAATGACCATGCTCCAGCAGACTCCAGCATCATGTGTATCAGCATCCCTCTGTTGAAAAATGGCAGCAGGGGCGCATTAACTAAAGGTCATTCAATGATACACATGGGACACGTGATGCTCTGAACACTCTAATTAGAACGGCTCTTGGAGCCAGTCTAATTAAAGCCCCCTCCCACTGCCTCCTGGAGCACATCTATAAATGCTTCTAGTTTGGCCACCCAAAACCAGAGGCAACCCAAAAGCAGTGGTCATCTTTAAAAATGTACAACATTTTTTGGGATGAGTTCAGGATGTTTTATAAGCTGAATACTATAACAGTGGCTATACAGGCAGAAGACAGTCTGTAAAGCAGGAGTGGGCAATTATTTCAGCTGGAGGACCACTTAATAAGTTTTGGGGATCTGCTGAGGGTCACTTCTGTCTCTTCTTTCTCTGTCTGTCTCTGTCCTCTTCTCTCTCTGTCTGTCCATGTCTCTTCCTCTGTCTCTCTCCTCCTTCCCAAGCCCTCCAGAGCTGTAGTTTGCCACAGCAGAGGGCAGCAGTGTCTGCTGGGGATGCTGCTAGTGGCTTCAGAAGCCCGGATGCAGAATCTGATGGATGCACCTACAGCTGATGCTGATGCCCACCCGGTGCAACAGAAGTTCCTGCCTGGGTCCACCTGATGCCGCTGGCAGGTGCTGCGTCAGGGCTCCAGATGGGACCTTCCACTGCACTGGGAGGGTGGTGATGTCAGCTGTGATGTCCACTGGCAGGTTCTGCATCTGGATTCCTGAACCTACCAGTAGCGTCCACAGCTAATACTACCTCCCACTTGCTGTAGTGGAAGCCCCACATGGGTTCACAGCTGATGCCTGATGCTGCTGGACAAAAGCAGTGCCACCCACCTGCCCAGCACCATGTAGCAGCTGGAGCCACCAGCCACCCATAAACCAGATCCAGTTAGTTAGTGACCATCCACCTGTGGGCCAGATTGAATCTGTTGGCAGGCTGAATCTGGCCCGCAGGCCAGATTTTGCCCACCCCTGCTCTAAAATGTCAACCAGCCCTAATTGGTGCCACCCTGCCCTACCTTCTGCCTGACCCCAAACCAACATAGCCAACCACCTTTGAGTGACATAAAGTTCGTGAAAGTGTTTATAGAGAGAAGGGAAGCAGTATAACTAGGGTGTGTGAACAGTGTACCAGCAGCAAGCCCAGCGTTCTGCTTTCCAGCTCTTTGGTGCTCACAATCTCCAGGGCCTGACAGCAACACTGCCCAGAGACCTGAAGCTTCTAGTTACATCTCTACAGATAAGTACTTCTAATCTTGTGTATGCCTAAATTTCCTTTAAGTTTCTACCAGTCTTGATTATTAAGTGGGAAATAATTACATAAGGTTAATTTAACATTTTTCTTTTGGAATTACTTGTTTTCTCTTTTAATACTTCTAAACAATTAGACCATGTCTTTAGGCACCTAACTTCATGTAGCCAGGATTGGACATTTTGGTCATACTTTCACATGTGCTTAAACTCTTGTTGATGCAGCCTTCCTGTAAACTTCAGCTTCATTTCCAATCTTGGCTGAAAACATATCTTTTCTCATTTTAATTTCTCTCCACCTTGGCTTCCAGCTTTATGACTCAGTGCCTTAATTTATTCACCATAGAAAATATTTATACAGCAGTTTGTTATAATCCATACCCTACATAGGCTCATACAGGCTCCTGGGGCATAGTTTATGTGAGAGACTACACAAAAGGATAATAAACCAAGACTTGTCCCAAGAGAATCCATTCCAAATTTTACAGTGAGCTATATATATTCTGGAACATGACTTTGGGAGCTTCACAGTGCTGGGCAGAGCTAACATTAGGCTTGTAGAGATTTTGGGAAGAGGGTAATGTGAGGGTCCTCCTGTCCTCTCATGCATACATTGGATGACTTGCACTAATTTAGCCTAGAAGACTTTATTTATTCTATTGACATGCCACGCTTCCCAACAAAGGCTCAGGGAAGCTTACAATAAGAGAACAGAATGATTTATAAAATAGAAGAGTAACAAGAGAACAAAACAACTTACAAAGAACTATAAAGATAAAATAGAAACCCTTCCACAATATCTCAGCCTAATTTTGTTTGCTAAAAGCCTGCCTAGATAGAAAGGTCTTACAGTACTTCTGAAAGTTGTCCAGACTCAGATTCTGGAGGGCCTCCAGAAGTGGGGACGTCCAGAGCTGAGGAGCAACTGTTGAGAATGACCTCATATGTGTTTTCACTAAATGGACTTGGTGTATTGATGGTATTTTCAGGAGGTTGCTCTCGGCTGACCTTAGGGATTGCAATGGGGCATAAGGGAAAAGGCAGGTCCTTAGGTAGGGCCCATACCGGTTAGGGTCTTATAAGTCAAAACCAGTGCCTTAAATTGCACCTGGAAAACTATTGGGAACCAGAGCAGACTCTGGAGGAACACTGGAGTTATGTGCCCCTAGTGACTCCCCCTTGTCAGAAGGCAGGCCACCTTGTTCTACATCAGCTGCAGCTTCTTGACAGTTTTCAGCAGCTGCCTTAAGGTTACAAGGTTACTTTAGGGAGTTGCCCTGCTTGCTCTCCCTTCAAACCAGCTCTGTTGCTGAGTAATTATTCATGCTGAGCAGAGGGATTCAATTTAAGACTCCTGTTGTTTTCACTGATGAGCCTCTGTGTATTATTCCTACATGAAAGGTAGTAAAAAAAATTCTGAGATGTTATCAAGTTAAGTGACCTCATCAAGGTTGTTGAAGGTCTTATTCTCAGTTCAGTTCCCTACCTTTAGCAATGAAAGAGCATCAAATCTCAAAGTCTGGTTCAGACCAGGACTACAGATCAATGGGGGCATCTATATATGCAAATGCTCTGAAGTGGGTTTACTCTAGAATAAATTACTCTAGAGTAACCTTCACCCCAGGCAGGCATCTACACATGCAGAGAAGTGGGAGCAGATCTGTTGCTCATGACAGCAGTCTGCTCCCACCCCTGCCCTGCTCTGTGATTGTGACTGCTGCCAGGGCGGGGGGACATTGTCCCCACCCAGTCCCCAGTGGCAGAGCATATGCGGGGTGCAGGCAGCTCAGGAGCATATTTGCTGCTGGTCAACTGTATACACATGAGGTACTGCACAGTAATTACTCCCAAGTAAATTTGCTACTTCTATTTACAGGTAGAAAATGTACTCACTATTAGAGCAGATTACTGTGCAATAAGCATCGGCATGTGTAGATGGTGATGCTTACTGCATAGTAATTTGCTCTAGTCTTGAGTAAAGCATCTTGTATAGCTATGTTCAGAGTCATGCACTGAAAAAGGCAGGAGACTGTAGATCAGTGATTCTCAACCAGAATGCAACACCTTACAGTGCCTTGATACCCTTTTAAGGGTGCTGCAAGGTGCCACACAATGTTAGCACTGGTAGATGTGCAAACATGATTCACAAGCTAAACCCCAGAGATTTCAAGTAGGAATCCAAAGTATTAAAAATTTGATCTGTTGTGGTCTTTATGAGTTCTTTGCAACAAAATTGATAAATTATTTTTCTTTATTAAAAAATAAGTGAAAACTAAGAGCTGGAATTTTCTGCCTTGAGTCTAATGGGGGTTGTCTTGACTCTAAGGAGGCTGAGAACAATTGCTGTAAATGCTATTACAAGTCATCCCCTGGCATTATAAGTAAGGGACAGAAGAGCTTTATTTGGTTCAGGAATAGGACAACAGTATGACATCTCCCTGCTGTGGCTGAGCTAAGGATAATTCACACTTGGGAATCCCTGTGTTTGCAAGCCAGTGTAGCTCTACTGAAGTCAGTGCAACTCAGCAGCTAAGGATCATGCACCAGGTAAGGATCTACACCAGACTACTTATGCTCCAGAGTGTATAGTTCCCCCTACTTTTCCTCCTAGGACACAAATTCTTCCAGAATCCCTTGTGTCCCCTCTTCTTCTCTGTGACCCTTCTTTAGAAACAAGAGGATAGCAGGGTCTTGTCCAAGGAAACATATATACCCCACAGTTTCATTTTGAAATCCCCAAGCAGTTCTCCTCTGCTTTAATTTAAGTCACTTATTGCAAGGGAAAAAGAGTTCCAGAAAATATTTTCTCTAATTATACAGAGGCTTGCACTATGGAAGCAGTAGTGTTAATGCTTTGAAATTACTTCTTGCCCGCCTTGTTGAGCTACTGGGGAAATACCACAAAGAGCCTGAACTCAAGGCCCAATCCAAAATCTGCTGAAGGCAACTGGAGTCTTCATTGACTTTGGATCAGACTTGTAATTTGCCAAAGTTGAAAATGTCGTGAATGATGACATGTTCAAATTCTGTTCTTAATATGGAATCTGATACAGTGGTAAATTCCAAAATAGAGTCCTAACTTCCTCTCTGGGCCTGAATCTGGTCTCATTTATATTGTGACATTATTCCTGATTTACACCAGAAGTGAGGAAAGAATCAACCCCTTTTTCTCCTCAGCCCTCACCCCCTTCATTCCCTGCCCCACTTAGTATTAGAGAAAGAAAACCTCAATAGAGCAGAGAACATCCGATAGCTCAGCTTATCTCCCTCCCCCACTCCCTGTCTAACATGCCCACCAGCACTTGAGAGGAATTAATTCCCAGACTTTACAGAGCACAGCAGTTGCCTTCTCTGCTCTCATACATTTTTTAAGACATCATCTCCACCACAATTGATCTCTAGCCTCAACCTGCCATTGTGAGCTCTCCCCCCCTCTCCCCCCACCCCCTACTTTTGCATGTGAAGATGGTTTAAGTGCCTTCGCCCTCTTGGGATATGTTGCAGGACCAGGCTTAAGGTGTATGTACATAGGTGCTCCAAAAATGGCTGGTTCAAAAGAATGGCTCCCCCTCCCCCATCCTCATTTGATTGATTACTTTAAGGGTAATGACAGAAAAGTCCCTATAATGAGTCATGACAAGTTCCGAGCGTACAGAAAAAGAAAAGCTAATACTGTATTTACTCAAATATCAGATGACTGAATATAAGATGACCCCCTAAAATAAGATTCGATATATAGAAAATTTATACATTTGTTATTATTTTCCAGATATAGCATCTAAATATTGAAGGGTTGTCTTGAACTTCCACTGTCCCCCCACTGCTACAGCAGGAAAAGCAGTGGCTGGGGAGTGGGCCAGGTGGCCCCATTGCTCTCTGCCCTGCCCACTTCTTCCCCTGCAGCCTTCCTGCCCCACTGCCACCTGCCTCCCCATCCCCAGCTCCCCACAGCCTGTGCCCCCACTGCCTCTACTCTCCAAACTTCCCCCAATCTCTGCCACCCCACCCCACCTTTAATGTCAGACACTGATTGGGCTGCTCCATCCCAGAGCACAGCACATGGAAGCTTAGCCCTTGGTTGGCCATGAAGCAGTGTTGGTGCTGCTAATTGTTTTGCTAAAATCCCAGTCTGAGCTGAAGCTGAGCTAAGCCTGGCAGTAAGGGGGTGGAAAGGGGTGTGCAAGGGGCACCAGATGCTGCAGAGGGAAAGCAGAGGTGAGGGGCAGGAGACTCGTGGGTCTGACTCTGACCCTGACCCAGCAAGCCACCTACTCCCCCATCTACTTCTAATGCGAATATAAGATGAGGGACTTTTTACCTCATGCTGACTGGGGGAAAAAAGCCTTGCCTTATGCTCAAGTAAATATGGTACTTCGCTGTTTTTCTTTTAGAACAGAAAAGCAGCAAAGAGTGCAAGGCAAAGAAAGATTTTTTTTTGAAGTGCACAGGTGGGCATCTGGACAGATATATGTAGCCTGAGATACTGTTAGGGAGTCTTTGTTATGTTGATACTCTGATTCCCTTTTAAATTGTTTTATAATTTCATAGTTGGTAGGGTCGGAAGGGACCTGAGCAAATCATCGAGTCCAACCCCCTGCCATGGCAGGAAAGAGTACTGGGGTCAAACAACCCCAGCAGGGTGTTCATCTAGCCTCTTCTTAAAGACCCCCAGGGTAGGAGCCTGCACCACTTCGCTTGGAAGTTGGTTCCAGACCCTAGCTGCCCTGACAGTGAAGTAGCGCCACCTGATGTCTAATCTGAATCTACCCTCTGCCAGCTTGTGACCATTATTTCTAGTCATTCCTGGTAGTGCTCGGGGGAACATGGACTCCCACAATGCCTGCTGATCCCCTCTGACTAGTTTGCAACAGGCCACTAGATCCCCCCTCAGCCTTCCCTTCTGGAGGCTGAACAGGTTCAGGTCCTGCAGCCTCTCCTTGTACGGCCTGCCCTGCTGCCCCCTGATCATGCAAGTAGCCCTCCTCTGGACCCTCTCCATGTTGTC
>NW_017728907.1:22148236-22177311 GCF_001723895.1 Crocodylus porosus | reverse complement strand
TCAAGGTAAGACTAATTGGCCTATAGTTTCCCGGGTCCTCCTTCCTCCCTTTTTTGAAGATGGGAACCACGTTGGCCCTCTTCCAGTCCTCTGACACCACACCAGAGCACCATAAATGCTCGTAAAGCCATGCCAGGGGTCGCACAATGACCTCAGCCAATTCCCGCAGCACTCTGAGGTGGAGATCATCAGGACCAGCTGATTTGAATATGTTTTGTTCTCTTGCTGTTCTATTCTCTTCTTGTAAGCCACTTTAACCCTTTTATTGGGAAGGGTGGCATATAAATCGAGTGAATAAATACATTTCTGATAAAGAAGAGCATTTCTTCCCCTTACACAATCCCATACAATGAATGTAGCATCTAATGAATCTAGCCCTTACAGTGAATCTAGCAGCAGTAAGAATGTCACTGTTGCTAATACTTTAAAATGGAAAAAGGAGCAAAAAATGTTATAAGGGAAAGAAAAAAATAATCCAAAAGTTCTCTAAAGTACAAGTTTGTGGCTTTAATTTACATTCCGATCTGACTCAAAAATCAATGTTATAATGGAAGTGAAGGGAAGACTGGTTACACAACTGATCAGCCTGATTTTCTCTTTGAATGAAGAGAGCTTGTCTGTACCAACAAAAGACCCTGTTTATCCTGACACCTCACTGCATTTGTAAAAAAGCATTCTCCCCCCCCGACCAAAAAGAACATCAAAGTGTTGGTGAAGGCACTGGACTGGGATTCAGGAGATCAAGTTATTTAATCTCTCAGTGTCTTAGATCCACATCCTTTCTCTCATGTCTTGCCTGTTTTGTCTCCGTAGGGATTGACTTGAAGTCCGTTGAAATCTATGGAAAGTCTTCCACTGACTTCAAAGGGTTTGGATCAGGCCCTTAGACTGTGTTAGGAGCTGTCCTTTAGTGCGAGTTTGTATAGCACCACCTAGTACCATGGGTCTGAATGGAGCCAAGGCTTGCTAGTGCTACTGTGATACAAATAATAAGAAAAAGTCACTAGAAACAGTAGCCTTTCAATGAGCTACAAAAGGGACCTTGAACCTCTGGCCTTTTTCATCCTCCAACTCATAACAACAAATACCACAGGTCAGAAGTTACAGGGAAGAGGGCTGTAGTGAAATGAAAGGGTTTGCAGCAATTTTCCAATGCCAGGCTCTCCAGATGAGCTTTCCTTCAGCACCATTATGATGCTGCTAAAGATTCAGCCCCGACTTGCAGGCATCCTAGCTGCTCTGTTATAAGGTATTTTTCCTTGTAGAAAGGGGATTTTCAGTGCAGCAATAATGTAGCCAATAAACCTTCCCAGATATGAAATATAACCCAATGATCTACAAGGCTTTCATTTCTTTTTACAGCTACAAATTTGAACGCTACAAAAAAAAGCAATATATGTGGTAAACCTAAGCCTGTTCCTTTCAGTCCTTAGGGAGTGCATTTGTCCATTGCCTGGAAGAACACAGCCACCCACTAACCTCAGAAAGGACCTAATTTGAAGGGCCTCTTAAAAATCAAATGATTATTCCCCCTCAGTCCCCACAAACTCTGTCACTGTACAGCTGTAGTCATTTCTCATTGTTCCTATTGGAAAAAGCCAGCTGAGCACTGTGTGCTTTGTCACTGCCCTGTTCTGGATGGAAAAAACCCAAACAAACCCCAAACTTTTAGACTGTCCTCTGCCACTTGCAATAGATGGAGACTCTCCTTTACTTCAGCTGGTCTATCCCTATGGTACAGGAACAGGATGCCCCATGTTTCATGCTTGCTCTCAGTTGGATGTTCAAGGGACCATGGAGTATAGAGCTATAACAACTGGGATGCATCCATGCAGTTATGGATTTCCTACACCATCATTCTGTCCTAAGAAAGGAGAAAAGAAAGTAATAGTGTAATGCATTGAGAGTGGGTTAGGATGGTAGGTCCCCTTCACTCTACCTACAAAAAGGGAACTGAAACTAGTAATATAACAGGCCACCTAATAGCACTTCTTTTTAAAGATACTCTCTAGGAGGCCTGTCTGAAACCAGCCTGCTCTGCCTTGGCTCTCTTCACGTATACTGGCAGAATGAGAAGTCTTAGTCTGCTTTCCAGCCTCTGTTACAAATGTTAGACCCTGAGACAGGACAGATCCTTAGTTTGGTTTCCAAACATAGCACTGCATCATGGCTGACTTTGGATTTAAAAAATCAGTAGGAGAGGTGAGATTTTTAAGTCTTCTGCAGAAAGGCAGCCTGTCCCTTTCAACAGAATTACTGAAATATTTTGCCTGAGCTTGAGACTGTGGGAAGGAGGTAGGTGGAGATATTTCAACATGATTCCTGACTCATGTCCCTTGGTAGCATTCAGTTCAAGATGATAAATAATCAGGAAGCTCAAAATGGTTTGAAATGCTCCCTTTGTGTTAACTCTTAGGGCCCAGGATCTCACGGGAAAAGGCTTTTCAATTCACCCAAAGGACAGAAGAGACTGCTGATGCCAAGAATATAAATATTGTTCTTGGATGGGATCCTTGCATCCATTAGACTATATTTGCTTCAAGCTTTGATTAGACACCAAACTCCTTACTCTGTGCTGAGAGAATGCGACTGCCATGAGGTTAGAGTTCTCTATGATGAAGGGCCAAAGACTATTTCATAATGCTATATCAATACCAGAGATTAACGCATCTGTTCAGTGGTACTTTTACATATGCTAATTTGTATTCTGTCAAGGATCTTGACTTCTCCCACTGAAGACAGGCTGAGGCTTTTGCACATGTGTTTTTTTTTTAAGTTTAGAGCTTTGGGGTGAATAAACATGGGGAGTGTGAATGCCAATTCTGGGACCCCTTCATAATACTTCTCTTCCATTTACTTTTCTTCCTTGAGGTTCTTGCCTCCCCAAATTGTCCCTCAACAAGTTCTTGCTCACAGTCCTCGGGCCACTAACCCCTGCATCCTGCAACCCCTGACAGGAAATCCAGCAACTAACTCAAGGCAAATTTTTAGCTTGCACTGGTCCCATTCTCTCTCCATTTGTTGTCCTCTAACATTTTCCTTCCCCAGCTTCCAAATTCATGGCCTGGTATTGTCTTTAATACAAAGGCTGTATTTTCTGCAATGTAGGACACACAGATCGTTGCTAGAAATTGAATCATGCCACACACTGCATCACCTTCCCACCTCCCTTCCCCAAAGCAACACCTTCCAAATCTTTTCCCCTGCCAAAGACACACCAGCCCACTTAACCTCCTTCTACCTAGCCACAACACATCACTACAGTTTTGTAGTAGCTGCCTAATAGAGACATTAGTGATTTGGAAGAGGAAATAAACATGTTAATAAAATCTATGAGTGATTCTAAATTGGGAGAAATTGCAAATATAATTGGGGATAGGGAATAAACAGGTCCCAAGATAGATTAGTTACATGGGCAGAAAGTCACAACATAAAATGCATCTTGGGGAAGTGGAAGGTGATATATTAAGAAGAAAAATCATCACAAATGCATATATTCAATGGGAGAACAGTGTGGGACAATGAACATCAAATGAGATGTGTTTTTGCAATATGATATGACAGCTAACAAGGCCAATGTCATTTTGGTCTTCATGCACAGATCACAGAGCAGGACAAGTAGTAGTCCTACATTATACTAATTGGATGCAATTGCATCAGGAACACAATGTTCAGTTCTGCGCATCTCATTAACTGAAATATAGATATACATTGGAGGCAGTGCAGAGAAGAGCTGTGCAAATGCGGCTTAGGCTGATAGGATTGACTTTATAAGGGAAAATAAAACATGGTAATTACACAAAAGCAACCACTATAGTGGGAAAATGTCACCGCCTACAAGTATGCCAGGGTACAAAAATGTCCACAGAGGGGGAGATGACCCGGTGGCAGACACAAGAGTGTAACTAGGAAGAACAAGATGAAAGACAGAATTATGATGAATATCTGAAAGACCCTCCTGATCACAAACTGTGTTAGATTACAACATATCTCTTTGAGGTAGTAGGGAAAAACTCCAAGGGTCAAACAGAAGGGAACATAACATTGCATAACAATTCTATTTAAAATTATCAGGTTCAATAACTGTTTTCACAGATGCTTTTCCTAAAGTTTTTACTTTCAAAGTCTAAAAGACAATTCAACCAGCTCTACCAAGCACATTCACAAACCAGATGAGATAAAATACATGCGTAGAGATTGTTCAGGCGTGAACTTGAGCTTTTCTATCCCTGCCATCTATGATGTCCCCAGCTGTCTCCACCACCCTCCCAACCTCTCCATACCCTCAGAGGCTAGCAGGCTACAGAGCTGGGTTCCTAACAGTAGCATCAGTTTTTATAGGACCATGGACACTGCCCATAGTATCGACCTACCATGGTTCTAATACATGTACAACACTGGGAATCCAAATAATATAAAATGCTGAATCATCAGGGACTGAGCAAGACTATAGCTAATTTTAGGCAGCAGTAGGACAATGACAAGTCACTGTTACTTTTAATTATCTGGAGAAGTTTCTTGGTGCCTAGTGATCAGATTCTTAGTTAATGTAAATCAGAATAATGACATTGGCTTCAATGGTGTTACCCCAGCTGAAGACCTGGCCAATTTATTTTAAACGGTTGTCTCAACCAGTTTTTTCTGTTTAGCAAATGCTTCCATCCGTCTCCATTTTAACATTATTTCTGGAGGAGAAGTGAAAATAGAGTCTCTCTCCATTTTAACATTATTTTTGGAGGAGAAGTGAAAATAGAGTCAAATTTGTCCCTTATTATGACAAGACATTGCTGTCAGCTCATCAGCCACTGATGCCATTTTAGTTGGTTAACTAGCAGCCACTGCAAAGCCAGCAGAGGGAGCATAGGACATTCCTTTACTAGACTCAAAATGCAGTAGCTGTTGTTTCACAGTTGTGAAACAATCCACTGCTTGCAATTATACCATATAGGGGTGTAATAACATCAGATTTGACAGACTAGGGAAAGAATCCCACTGACTGAAATGAGCGTTGGATCCAGCCCTAAAGCAGGATCAAGGAAAGTGCAGAGAAAGAAACCTCCCCAAAAAACAACTGCTGTAGTTGCCTGGGTTGGTGATTCAGAAGGAAGCACTGTTATCTCATTAAGGTTAGCACTATCCCTATGTCCTGAGACTGCTGGAAATCAGGAACTGCTGTGAAATTGGAGGGGGAGCCCTGAGGATGAGACATAAAACCAAAGTCATGACCACTCAGTGCTGCCAGATCATCTGATTTTAGACTAAAGCTCATAATATTTGCCATGGTTTATTAGATTCTGGAGTCATACTATTGTGTGAGTGTCTCAGTTTTCATTTATAGCAAACAAGAGGTTGCAGTTTTTGTGGTTACAGAAAAAGCTTGGAAACAACCTGATTGCTATCTAATGCCTTCAAACCCAAGTTTTTAAAATGCTCATAGCTGTCAGTATTGGTACCTAAACTCACTAAAAATCCTATAGTGCTTTTGGAAGAGTAGGAATTTTAGTCCTAGTGTCCTGGCTAAATTCCACTTTCAGTAAATGCATTTAATTTATTAAAATTCACTTCACAGGTTTGGTGTAGTCTGGTATTCTTCTTCATTGCCTGACCTAAACTGTTAGGCAGTATGGAAATGCCCTCTTAAACATTTACTGTGTCTCATCCTAAAGGGATGTTATTATTTCATAACTGGCTATCCAGTTACCTCACATATGGATATACACAGTATAAGAATCTGGATAGATAGATTGCTTAACACACAATTGTCAGTGCCTTGGGATCCTTTGTGATGGAAGGGGTTATAGATATAGGAGACATTGTTATTACATTATTGAGACTTGTAATCCAGGGGAACTCTTCCAATTGAAGCTTAATGAGAACATCTGCACCCTAAGAGCTAATTTTTAGAAATCATCCAAAAGGAAGAGCAGAGCACCTACAAAATTGTGTCTTAAAAGGACATGTGTTGGAATATTCAAAGACCCTAGGAGTTAAATTGCACAGGGATTTGGGCACTTGGTAGACTCTTTTCAAAATACCAGGCCTTGCTGAAGAGTGATATTTTCAAAAGCACCTAATTGGACTTCAGTAAAGCATTTCATATTTTGTCATATGAGAAATTATTAGTTAGACTGAAAAAAGATTAGTAGAAAAATTATAAAATGGGCAAAAAACTGGTTGAAAGGAAGATGACTAGAGTTTGTGTTGAAAAGAGAACTACAGGGCTGAAAGGAGATTAATAGAGCTCCTCAAGGGTCAGTCTTGGAAGCTATCTTATTTCATTTTTTCATTAATGACTTTGGTACAAAAGGATGAACATGCTAATGAAATTTGCTGACGACACAAAGCTGGATGGCACTGTCAGTACTGAGGAGGATTGTACTTTTAGTTAGAAAGAACCAGAGGACTTCAAGGACAGAAATAATGGAAAGTGGATAAAATGTAATAGTATGAAGTGTAAGGCCACGCAGCATTATTCAGATTTATCTCTCACCCTATCCAGAAATGCTCAGAATGAGTTACAAAAAATAACAACCTGTAGAGAAGAAACAGCAGTAGACTCCCCAAACAATAAACCAAAAACATTTAGGGAATAAACAACAACAATTCTGGTACAAACTGGGATCTCATCAGTTGAAACCAACTGAGGAGAAGGACCTAGGTATGTTAGATCCTTCTTAGGGCCTTCAGTGTAGATAAGTATAAAGTGATGCACATGGATAAAAATAACACCCCCCCCCATACATATACTATAATGGGCTGCACATTAGCTGTTACTATATAGGAAAGAGATCTGGGAGCATTGTGGACAGTTCACTAAAAACAGCTCAGTAAACAAAATATTAGGGATTATCAAGAAGGGAATTATAAACAAAACTGAAAGTATCATTATATCCCTTCATAAATCCACGGTGCGTCCACACCTTGAATACTGTGCCCAATTCTGGTCCCCACACGATCAGAAAGAATATAGAAGAACTAGAGAAGGTCAACAAGGATGATCAGTGGTATGGAGGGACTTCTATATGAGGAGAGACTAAAGAGTCTAGGTCTATTCAGTTTAGAAGAGATGCTTGAGGGTTTACATGATAAAGGTTTACAAAATATTAAATAGCAAAGGGAAAATAAATAGGGATTTACTATGAAAATAAGAATTTATTATTTACTGTCTCTCGCAATAGAAAAACTAGGGGCCACAAAATGAAACTAGCATGTAGTAAGTGAAAACTAACAAAAGGAAGGTTTTTTTCACACAGTGTGTAATTAGAGTATGGAATCAGATGTTGTGAAAGCTGAGTTTAGCCAGATTCAAAAAGGGATCAGACAAATGCCTGGAGGAAAGGGGCATCAGTAGCTATTGAGCATGGGAGTTAGGGATACAGCCTCTAAATTGCACCTTCCTGGACCTTCAGTGCTGGAGGCTAGAAGTGACAGAGGAATAGTGGAAAAAACCCTGGTAATACTCAGTTCACTTGCCCTTTCAGCATCCACCCTATACCACTGTGTGACAGAGGATACTGGGCAAGGTGGACCTATTGTCTGACTCAGTTAATAGGAATTCTTATGTTCTTAGGATAGCTTATAACAGGGAAACTATGAGATCTTAATGTGATGTGATGGTGAAAAGGCAAGTGTAATCCTAGAATGTATCAGGTGAGCTATTTGTAGTTTAAATAGGGAACTATTAATGTCATTGTAGAAGGCACTGGTGAGATCTCCTCTGGAATACTGTGTGAAATTCTGGGCATCTATGTTCGAGAAAGATTAATTCAAACTGGAACAAGTGCAGAAAAGGGCTGCTAGGGTGAACAACGAGGTCCTGGCTTAAAGGAGCTAGGCTTGTTAGTTCTAACAGAATGAAAATGAAGAGGAGGGATGTGACTGATCCCCATAAGAACCTCAGCATGGCAAACCCCAGGAAGGAAAAAGATCTATTTAAGCTAGAGGACAATGCTGGCACAAGAACAAACAGGTATTAACTGAATAAATTTCGGCTGGGAATTAGAAGAAGATTTCTAACAATCCAAGGAATGAAGCTCTGGAACAGTCAAAGTAGTGGTGGCAAAAAGCCCTGACTAACTTCAAGATAGTGCTGAGTGGTTTAAGAAAGGAATGATATGACCTGGGGACTAGAGTCAATGACCCAGAAAGTGCTGTCTTATGTCCTGTTCCTATGCCATTAATATAGAAGCCTAAATTCCGTCTACAGAAGTACAGATGGTACCTCTGCGCCCTGGGCAGTGTCAGTGGCTGCAGTGTTGCTGGTGGCAATGGTAGCCAGCCCAGCAGTGCAGCAGCTGCTAATTCTGCACCCCTCCCCACAACCTCCTTTTCCCCCTTGGCACTCAGAGCTGGTGCCCTGGTCACCTCCCCTTAGCTATACTGCTGCACAGAAGTAACTTTAGATACATAGGCCAAGATTTTCAAAATCAGTGCCTCTGTTTTGTTGGAGACTCTTTAAAGGGCCTGGCTTTCAGAAAGCAGGAGTTCAGTGCTGTCTGACCACAAGGTCCCTTAGCACCCAGATTCACTAGTCACTTCTGAAACTGCTGGCTTTAGGCCCCTATGTCAATCAGCTGCTTTTCAAAATGTGAGCCTAGGGCTCTTGCTGCACAGCCTGATAAATCCAGAGGTGCAGACCTCGTGCCCCTCTTTTTGTTTCTGCTTCAAATCAGAGGACAAACTGTTTTAGTGACATTCTGTATAAAACAAAACAAAAGCATGGACCTTTGCTTAAAGGCTGAGCCCTGCATACCAAGCACCAGCCCAAAAAAGATCTTTATGTGTGAGCTCTGACCTCCTGAAAACAGTGCTTTATGATGGAAGCACTGACAATCCTGTAATTGTGACAGAGCTAGCGTGGATCATTGTAATAGATTCAGGATGCAGAGCAATTTATTTCACATCATCAGTCCTCAGAGCTACTGTGGAATTAGTTTGACTCTTAAGTGACCTACAACACAGCAAATGGGCTAACTGTTGTATTTGCTGGCTGGATGTTAAAAGCAATCCCCCTTAATTTATGTACTGGGATAGGGAAACTCGAAGAAAGGCAGAGGGGCATTTTGCTCATTAAATCCTGTTCTCCAGAAATAACCACAGGCATTTCTTCCCTTGCATCTCACGCAGGTAGGGGAGCTACCATCTGCACAAGGAAAATGTGACTGCTGCTCTGTATCTGTGCCAGGGAAAGCAATACAAAGGAGGTGGCAGAGAGGGAAGTGGGAGGATGGGCAGAACCTCCTCTGCTTCTAAGGGAGCCCTCACTAATTTACCTCAGCTGAGATTTGGCCCCAACTAGCACATCAGAAGCAACTACAAGTGCTTTAAAATGTTCAGGTCATTTTGGGATGAAGCAAGAAGAGGAACCTTATGGCTTGTCCCTCCCCACTGTGTCATCTCTCTTATTAAAGGAGCCCATTAAGGCCTGGAGGAGGCAATTTGAGGAGCCGAGTGTGTTTGTGCCAAGGCTCTGGGAGCCTGTCAGTATTAAGTGCTGCAGTAGGTTATGCAGAGAACAATGACCCATTCCTAGCATGAGTGAACTATGCTGGCTGAAGAGAAGAGACAGTCTAAACTATTAATTACTCATCTCCCCCAGCCCCAGATAGAGCCACTGGCTGCTGCTTTATCCTCGAGGTGGGGACTTTATCTCTCAGAAGCAGTTGTTCTGGCATTGGTCCTCCACTATCACACTCCTCACATTATGCCAGCCTCTTCGAGTTCAGCGTGACCCTTCGTAGCCCCTTCTCTGCTCTGTGATCCCCACACACAGGATTTTCTCTCTCTGAAAGGACATGCTCTGTCTGCCAGAGGTTGGCTCAGATAAACCTCAGGCTCATCTGGGTTTTAAAGCACAGAAGATGTTTTAATTCCACTTTTCCAGGGTGCTCTCCCCATCTGCTTGAGCCAAATGACATGCTGCAGAGATAAATGTTTCCTTTTAACTGCTGGTGCTTTGTCCCACAGCAGCAAGCCTCTGACGCACCTATTGTCTGTAAGCTTAGTGATCCATTAAAGGCACAAAAGATGTGGCTTTCAATTGCCACAGCATCCTTATTTAGAAAAATGCATCTTAACCCTCAACCAGACCCTGTGGATTAGAAGCCTGGGAATGTGAAGCCAGATAGTCCCAGCATGCAACTCCTCAGTCTCAGTGTACATGTCTGCAGCATGATTGCAGGTGTGCCTGGCTGTGATATTTTTACTCTTGCTAGTCTGGGCAACAGCAGCCATGAAGATGCAAACTAGATGAAGATCAGACTGAGTCTTTCAGGGACCTTAGGCATGTACTTGGTAGAAAGCAGGGTAGATTTGCACCTCATAGACTAACTCAATCAGAGATGCACAAGCTTTCATAAGCAGCAATTTACTTTATCATATGCCATGAACACTGCATGCCCCCAGAGGGGCATGGCAAGCTTCGGCAGGCAGCGGTGGCACTGTCAGTGGTGGGAGCATGGCGGTGGCAAATTGGGAGCTCCCGCAAGCGGCCATGGCGCTATCAACAGTGGAGAAGGGGGTGGCGAGTGCCAACCAGTGGTTGGCAACCGCCCACAGATACCACCGGCAGCACCACTGGTTGCTAACAGTAGCAGCAGCGGCCAGCGGCAATTGTGGACTACCTGCAGATGTTGGCAACAGGCGAGCGCTGACCGCCCACAGGCACCGCTGGCAGTGTCAATAGCACCTTTTCGCAGGGGGTGCACCACTATGCCCAGAGGGTGCACGTGTACCCGCATGCACCCCCTATGCATCGCCAATGTCATATGCTATGAAGGCACTGCATGAAGCAGAGCTTCTAAATATAAAGCAGTGATTAAAAAACAAGGGGTAGGAGAGGTGGAAGAAAAAGGAGGGGGCCTGCTGGGAGAAGTGAGCGAGCAGAAGGAAGAAAAACAAAGCAGTTAACCCACTGAGGGACATAGGGTTTATAAAAACTAGTCCAAGTAATGGGATAAGACTACATAGTCTTGGTTTAGATCATACTTAACACAGTCCAGTCAGTGGATGATTTCTTGTCCTGCAATTTCCCATTCAAGTTCATTTTTTAAATTTTGTTGTCTAAGAACAGCCACTTGAAGGTCAGCAGCAGAATGACCAGGGAGGTTAAAGAGTTTTGCCACAGGTTTGTGCGTCTTTCTGGAACCGATGTCAGACTGGTGTTCATTCATTCTTACATGTAGGGATCAACTTGTCTGCCCATTGTAGACAGGAGAGGGGTATTGTAAGCAAATGATAGTATATGCCACTGGTAGAGGATTAGGTGAATGAACCTCGGATGTTATAATAATTCTTGTTATTTGGTACAGTGATGATGTGGGTCTTCTGTATTGATGAGAGAGCACAACTGATGAGTATAGGAGGTAGGTAGTCTGTTGCCAGAAAGATGCTGTTTGGGGTTGGGAGGCTGTCTATAAGCCAGGACAAATTTTTCCCCCAAGGCTACCTTCAGATGGTCATCATTTTCCAGCAGGAGCTGGAGGTCATTAATGATGTGTCCATGGTGTTCAAGCTGGGGGCTGTAGGTGACACCAGAGGGATTTTGTTGTTCCTGTCTCGGGGTTGGTATTAGAACAGATTGGAGCAGGGTCTGAGTCTGGCTCTGTTGATTTGAGTGGCTACAGTTTTAAAATTGTATTATAAGTTTAGGAATCCATGCTTCAGATCTTTAAGATGTGCATCTCAATCAGTAGGACCAAAGCACATATGAGATGACATATCAGTAGGATCAGAGCATATATGAAATGATGAATCTAATAATGTGCCTAGCTGCTAGTACAGCCATAGCTTTAGCAGTCTGTTGCTTTTCAATACAATGTGGTGGTGATATGACCATTGCAAATTTTCCCAGTGGTATTCAAGAAATGAATAGCCTGGGTGTTTTAGAGTCTGTTTGGTGTGGTGAAGTGGTGAAAATTGTTAAAGTCCTGAATTTCTCTAGAGATTCCTTCCCATGTTTCCGTATGATGAAGAAGATGTCATCAGTGTACCTTAGGTACACCTGAGGGATGAAAGGAAGTGAACTTCAAGGTCTGTCATCCATATGTTTGCATATTGTGCGGAGCCATACATGTGCCCACAACAGTGCCATTTTTTGTAGGTATAGGGAGTCCCCAAATCTGAAATAGTTAAGTTGTTATGTAATTGGTAGAAACCTGTGCCACCACATCACTAGTCTTGTTATTCTTAATACCTAGATTTGAGCTACTACGTGTAGCTATAGTGCACTAACATCTCCAGTGTCCTGTGCATATAAAGTCAGAAAGTAGTTTGACACCAGGGCCTCACATGCTTGTGGTGAATCCCACTGCACTCACAGAACAAGCATGTGAGAATTCTGGCACTAGTGCAATAGTGGGTGACTTCTGCACTCCGAGGCTGAGTGTGGGCCCTAGCCCTGGGGTGAGAGCAGGTGATTCCCTAAAGTCCTTGCAGTCATACCTAGAAGCATGATTTCTTTTCATGCAGCAGCTGAGCCTGGCTTGCAGGCGGAGTTGAGTCCTGTACTGTGAATTCTGCTTGCTGGGAGTAACAGTGGAGGTATTGTGCAGCATGAAATTTTTCTTTAGACACCGCCCCGGCAGGGCTGCAGACAGCGTTTATTATCTTTTGCACAATAAAAGAGTCACTGTACCCTGGGTGCAGGGAGGAGGCCCATTGCCAAAGAGAGTTCAGATGGTGAGCAAGTGCACTGCAGATGTATATTTAACATCTATTCTGCATAGCTACTCCTGATTACACTAACTGGGCAGCTAATGCCACATGGTGTTAGAGAACAAAATCCCAAGCACTTTAAAGTTTTGACAAAAGAGAACACAGAACCAAGAAATTAAGACCTAAGGCTGACAATCCCTCCTGAATTTAGCTGTTTTGTGCGCTGGGAGGATGGCTAAAGACAGGCAGTGGAACTGAAAACAGGAGTGACAGCCTGAGCTCAGAATTGCAGAGCTGGAGTAGGATTACTTTGCAGCCTGTGTTTTATATACACACACACATACACATATACATGTATATAGATATAGATATCTATATATAGATAGCTATAGATATATCTATATCTAATATCTGTATCTTGAAGTATAAAATATTTTTATAGCTATCTATATATCTGTATATATATAGAAGCATTTCTATTTGGTTGAATCAAAAACTATTTTTGTCATGAAATCTCTCTTGTCAGGGATGTGTCACATTATTTTTATATTTGTACTGCAGTAGCATTCAGAGGCCCATTGTGTGAGGCTGAGGCAAGGACTTAGACAGTCCCTGAAGGGCTTACAATTTAAACAAACAAGACAGAAAAAACCTGGCAGGGAAACCGAGGCAGAGAGGGATGGTGACTTACCCAGGGTGATGCAGCTGTCCAGCAGCTCAGGCTAGTCTAGAACACAAGCCTCCTGGGTCTGAATCCAGCACATTGTCTGCTGGATCATGTATTCCAATGTGGTCTTTGGTCTATAGTGTAACACAGATAGGGCCAGATTCACAGTTGGTTCAAATCAATTCCAGTGTAGTCAATTAAGGTAGACAGATTTTCACCAACCAAGGGCCTTGTTTTACACACTTACTTTAGGCAGCTCCTGGAGCTCTTAACTCCTGGATTGTCTACAGATTAACACCTGAAACTAGTTTTAAGCTCACTTTAGGTGGTTTCAAGTTATGCCACTCCAGGGCAAGTTTATCTCTTATCCATGCTACAAAGCTCATGTTCCACTCCTTACAAATGGGTCGTCTAAGTTGCAGTCCTCCAGCACCCCAGGATACAATGTCTCCTCCCTCACCCTCCTGTTCTGTGGAGATAATCTTTCCATCCCCTGAACTCTACTGCCTGGGGTGGGGGGCAGTTCTGGCACCAAGCCAACTTCCTCTCCTGTCCCTGGAGATGTAATCTTCCCACCCACAGGGGTGCAAACCCATGCAAACAGTCTGTGGAGCACATGCCAGCTAGCTAGGTCGCAGGGCACAGATGGGTCCATGAGTGGGGTCTAGAGGGGTTGGGGGAGAATATAGGTAGGGGGCAGGATCAGGTCCCCATGAACTGGGGCTTCCTTCCCAGGGCAGGGGCAGTAGCTCCCCCAAAAGTGCTTTTCTTCCTCACTTCTACCACCTAGCTACCCTGGGAAGCATGACCAGCACCTCCCATACCCTAATCCCAAATCTCAATGTATTAAAACGTGAGACTTTCTTTAATTTACTTTCTCTTTATTTCTTAATAAAACCATTTTTTTTTACTTCTTTTTATTTTACCCTTTAGTGGCTCACTTCCTTCATTTCACCACTCTTCTCCCTACCCCCATTTCCTTTCTACCTCCCAGTAACTTCCACCTTCATGTTCCCATTCCTAACCTAACCCATCTCTCACACACCCCAACCTAGAGCAGGAATAGAAGCTTGTCCTTCACTCACCAGCCCCACCATGGCAACTCACAGCTGTATCTTCTAGTCAGGGTCCTGCTCACCAGCCCTCTAGTAGCAAGTCACAGCTGTGCAGGTGAGGGACCCTCAGAGAAGGTATTTTAAGATGCAACTGCTCCAAACTCAAGCTAGCCCTAACACTGATTAACCTTTGAAAGGCTCAAAGTGCAACATATAACAAGGCCCTAAGAGTTAGGACCAGCTGCTATAGGTGGGAAAAGAGAAACGGCAGTACAACACTGCCCCCAAAAAAGGAAACACTTCCTCAGTAGCTTCCAGCACTGATGACCAGTAGGGTATTTTGTCCAGAAGAGCTGTTGCCCTGCCAGCCAGTACATACTTGTGGTCTTATTCTCATTTGCTAGTGAAGTTGCAGACATGCCAAACTCCGATAAGTAGAAAGGAGCTATACCAAGCCATTCAACCTGGGAGTCCAGTCTGAACAGAAAGCAGTGTTTTTGTCAAAGAATAAAATGCCCCGTCTAAGATAAGGAGAATGGGCTGTATGGAAGCCCCATTGTAATGGTGCACATATGCACAGCTGCATGCATATACGTGTACACACATACTCTAAACTGCTTTCTCCATTGGTTTCTGCATGTGCAAAGCAAATATGTCCAGGCCATGCATCTTATTGCAGGGCATCTGGTGAGAACTGAAAGCTATATGGCTTGAGGCTGAAGTGAAAGGACCTTGAGTTAGAAAGGGCCGCCCAGCAGCGGTGGGAATAAGACCAGCACTAAAAGCTTTGACTAAAAGCAACAATTGACAGACGGTTAAAATCCTGCCAGAAGAACATCTGATGCAGCAAACTCAACAGGATTCAGAGGCTGTAGTTAAGGAAGGGGCAGTAATGGTGATGCTAATGAGCTTGTTGATGACCACCAAAGCACTAGACCCAGGGCCAAACTCATCACTGGAGTAATTCCACTGCAGTCAGGGGAGGCAGCTCACAAGTTTATGGTCCATTGATTATAACAGAGAATCTGATTTCTAGCAAATAATTTTACTGTTTCCTAATGAGAATCCCAGCCATTAACCCTGAAGGGGGAAGCCTGAGGGTTGTTACTTCTATTCAACTTGGGAGCAGAACAGGTCCCACAGGATGGCTGGAGAGGATTGCAGACTATCCTTTCCTTCAGCTTTAAAGCCCTAAAATATGGAGGGCTAAATGTGTGTACAATGGGAACCATCCATAATCACACTGGATGAAACTGAAACACGTATACTGGAAGTTCACCCTCTTGCTTCAAGGCAGCAGCTGGCCGCTCACTGTGAAAGGCTAGAAAAAACAAAAACCTCCTACAAGCAATTACTCTAGTTGTATACAGTGACATTTCTTGCACTTTCCTAGAAGCAAGATTCAAGACTGGAAGGTCCATCAGTCTGGTCTGGTCCTATGAATGAGGGAATTTTTGTAGGGGAGTTCCTTGGATGTGACAGTGTGGGAGGAGGAGCCAGTCATTAGGGCTGTGCGAAATTTCACTGGGCGTTTCTTTTCAAAGCTGTTTCGATGCGTTTTGAGCTTGAAACAACAAAATTGAAATGAAACAAAAGGCTTTGAAACAGCTTCAAAATGAAACGATGGCACTCAAAACTTTTCGAAATTTTCTAAACGTTTTGAGTTTCAAAGCCAGGTTTACTTGGCTTCAGTGCCAATCCCAGGTGGCAGTGGCAGTGGCAGCTTCGTCTCATCTGGTGCACAAATCTGGGGATTCACACCCCCGGGAGGGCTGCGCTGGACTTCTCCTGGGGGTGCGAGCCCCCAGATCTGTGCACTGGATGAGAGGAGGCTGCCGCCTAGGATAGGCAGCAGCAGCAATGTTCTCTGGTGCTGGGCGCAGCCCACACCCGGTGCTGGTCCCAGGTGGCAGAGGCAGCCTCCTGTCATCCAGGGCACAGATCCAGGGGCTTACACCCCTGCCAGGCTGTGCCGGACTCCTCCCAGGGATGCGAACCCCTGGATCTGTGCCCCGGATGAGAGGAGGCTGCTGCTGCGGGCAAGCGTCAGGAGCTGTGCTTTGAACAGTTTGAGGTGCAGTTTCCCAAACTCTGCACCTGTCTCCTTGAAACTTAGCAAGCTTCCTGCCCTCAAATGGGGCTACCACACCTGCAATTTGCATCCAAATCAGGCAAGAAATGACAAAGCTTTAGGCATTTTCATGATTCCCCATTATAGCCTCTGGGCAAAATGTCGAAACAGCGAAATAGTTTCAATGAAACGAAATGGGACAGTGCTTCAAAACAAAACAAAACAATGAAACAAAATGAAATAATGTCCCTTCGGAACAGCAAAATGGATGTCGAAACAAAACAATGGTGTTTTGCACAGCCCCACCAGTCATCAAGCTGGTGGGTCTCTAAGGTGAGAACTACACACACCTCAGTAATTACCAGACTGGCTCTGTGAAACAACCCTTCATTATAACAAAGCTACATCACAAAGGAAAGATTTAGGCTTCGGAATATTTTAACTATTACCAGCATGCCTAATACCAGCTCTTTACAGGACTTTTCATCATCAAACTTAGTGCTTTACAAAGGGCGTCAGTATCATTAACCCCACTTTACAGAAGAGGAAACTGAGGCACAAGGCATTGAAGTACTTGCCCAAGGTCATTTGGTGGGGCAGTGGCAAAGGCAGGTCTCCTGAGTGCCAGCACAGTGCAAACCATTGATTTCTACATCTAGTTTATAAGGAGAGACAACCCCACAAGAAAAGTCTTTTCCTTCTGATGATAAGCAATTCCTTGGCCTCGTGCACAGCGGAGCTTCTTCCAGGTGCATTCTCAAGCGGGCAAAGTGCACGGAGACAAAGGCTTGATCTGAGAGGGGGCATGACAGGGACCTGGGTATCAACACCGCACTGATGATACCTTGGGACATCCTGTTGTATCAGTTTTCTGAATGCATTCGTATACATGCTGCACAACAGAGCTGACAGCATTGACTTCTCTGGGACTTGCTGGAGGAAGGCCCCAGGGAATAAATTATCTAAAGGCACTGACTAAATATTTCCTGCATGAAAGAAACACTCTGAAGCCGTCTCACCCATCTCATGTATTCCACAGAACTGGGATGCATGGAAGGTATTATACAAGCTACTGAAAGCAAGGTAATAATGGATCCATTTGCTCAGTGCAGTTTGTTTTAAATTCAAAGATATTTGTGAGGTACAGCAGTGCAGAAAACTTAACAAGCAAGACTCCTCCTAATGCCTGTCATTTAAACAATGGAATTCTATAAATATTTGTTTCAAAACCAAATAATCTCCTTGGAAAACCCTCCAGTGCAGAATTTCAAGTCAAGGGGAGTCTGAAACTATGTAATCAAGTAAAACTTGGGAAGTAGAAGTAGAAGAGTATAAAGAAACCTTAACCAAGCATGCTATTCTGCAATATAATGCTCAGGCAGCTCTTTTAGTAACATTCTCTCTTCCTACAAACTGTTACATTTTGCTGAGTTTTTAAATGATCATCCTTAAAAACATAGTGCGCCTTAGAGGGAAAACCGCTCTAGGTTCCCCCTCCCCCTCTCTGTGTGGTGTCTTAATTTTTTTTAAAGCAGACGCGCCATAGCAAATCTTTCTGCCACATCTGATTAACTTCATGCTGGGATTATACCCAACGAACTTTTCAAATGGAGAGGATGCAGTTCTTCATGGACAAGCAGAACCAAGTGCGCTGGAAACAAATTCTCTAACAACATCTCTCCGTGTCCTGGCAGTGATGGGAGCTGCTAATACTTTTCCCTTCCCGCCAGTCTCTGAGGGGCTGTCAAAAGCAGCACTGGTGAAATGGAGAGTCATAAATCATTCCCTAGCTACTACAAATGCTTAAGTGGGTTATAGTGGGAAACCACATGAGCACTAAAAGGAAGAAGTTAGGCAGAGAGAAGGGGTGAATGTAGTTTAAAGAGCAACAGCCAGTGGCAGCAGACAAACGGAAACTGAAAGAAATCAGGAAAATTGTTCACACCCTAGAAAACTGAACCTACCGAATATGAGGGCTCCTGGGTTTGATTTGGCGTCTCTGGCTCTTCTGAAAGAGCCCAGGGAATCCAGGCCCAAAGAAAACAAGAACTTCAACCCACGTGAGAGCCAGCTTCAGCTCCCAAAAGGAGTTGCATGCAGGGAACTGTGGGTGGTGGCGGCTGCAGTATTCTTACACTGAACTCATTAGATGGCAACAAGCAAAACAAGCCCTTTGCGTAGGAATACAGAAATCTCAATTTTGCTTGCACAGTCAGGCATATGGCCACCCTGTTCTTGGTCAGAGAGTCTGAATTGAGCCACCTACGAAGACGTGGAATATTACTTCCAGAGGGGAAGACTAAGGCATACAGTGATGGAGTGATTTGTCCAGAGTCTCACAATGAGTCAGAAACAGAGCTAGAAAGAGGACCCTGATCTGCCTCAGTGCTGTCTGTAGCCACAAGACAAGATTTTTTTGTACAGAGGAAGCGCATGCTGCTGAGAAGCTGGGTAAATTAATCCATGACAAGCTTCAGGCTGCTGTGGCTACCCTGCTTCTGTACCCAGAGTAGTTCACTTCTCCCTGTGCTCTGTGCCAGGCTGCAGTGTAGCTGTAGGACGAGTAATTTCTCCAAGGTCACATAGGAAGTCTGTGGCAAAGCAGGGAATTTAGTCAACACCTCCTGAATCCTAAAGTAGCACTGAAAATTGCTAGATCATAAGGCTAGGGACAGACATTCAAAAAGCTGAAGCCCAAATTAATTCAGTCTTTGCAGGTTAGTCTAACCTGCCTAGGTTGAACTGATTTGCAACAGCACAGATATTCCTTGAGGACTGAGGAAATGCAGGCTCATGCCTGCAGTTGCAGAAGCCAGGAGGCGCTACAGCATGCCTTCTCCTGCTGTAAGGAAGCTGTGCTGGGGCAGAGGGTGTGGCCAGCTGAATTGACCAGAGAGGGGTTTAATCCCCCCCTCTCTGTCCCATCAGCAGGGACCCGAGCCGTGTCTGCCACGTGCTCCCTCCTCGCTGCTGCAGCAGCAGGCTGCCATGGTCCCTGAGGCAGAGGGGGCAGGGTGGGGAGTTATTCTCCCCTGTAACCTCACTGTCCCTGAGGGACCACAGCCAGGTCTGCCTGACCCGACTGCCACCACTGCTCTCTGCCCCTCCACCAGTGGCAGGGCCCCTTAGACGGAGGGCAGAGAGCAGAGTTATTCCCTTCTTTGCCTCTGGGGCACCGCAGCGGGGTCTGCCTGACCCAGCCACCGCCACCACTTGCTCCATGTCTGGGGCAAGCAGCAGAATAAGCCACCTCTGCCAGACGCCAGAGGGAGGGGGGCAGGAAGGGGCTTATTCCGTGGCGGCGATAGTGCTGCAGAGGACTCTGGTTCCTCTAGGCCCCGGTGCTGCCACACGCAATTCACCACAGCTCTGCCCACCCTGCAGCGGGATCACCTGCCAGGAAGGGACTTGTGTTCTCCAATGCTATGACAGGAGCTACTGCCCCCAACAGACAGCCCAGCCCAAAGATCATGCTGGGATGCTGGGGGACTCTGGCTGAAGTTGAATCAGGAAGGGGTCTGGGACAGACATTGCATAAACCAGTTTGAGCTCACTCAGTTAAGTCTGCTACTACATTCAAACTGGTTTCAGCCATTTTGAAACTGGTTTATGTGCACTGAATGTCTGTTCTATTACAGGGTTAACCTAGTTTCTGATCACTTAAGCCAGTTGATGTGTAATGTCTGTCCCTAGCCTAGCTGTCCAACTCATGGCCTTCAGGCTGCATGCAGCCCACAAGGGGTTAAACTACAGCCTGTAAGCTCCCATCCAGGGACTTTCCTCACCTTTCCAGCTGCTGATGCCCTCAGGGTCTCTCCTCCCTCCTCTGGCTTCAGCTTCCTACTGCCACCCCTAGTAGGGGTAGTGTGGGGCAATGGGGTGCAACCCTAGGGTTCCCTTACTACTCAGAAGTTGGACAGCCCTGTATTAGACCATCCTGCCTGGCGATGGCATGTGAATACTGTAATATTCTGATGTTTTCCAAAAGGTCTCCCCTTGTCCACTACAAACCCTTCATCTCCTAGTGTTTCTATGCCATTGGAAATGTCCAAACCACTAACAGCCCCTCGAAGGCCCCAAGGAGTTAGAAGCCTGTACTCAGTCTCGGCTTTGCTGCTTCGAATTATTCCCCCTTACATTCTCTTAGCCCAGTTTCTTTTTGCTTTCAGTGCTCCTGCATTGTCAGTTCAGAGCATGGAGACTGTCAGACTCCACTCTGGGGATAAAGTGTTGCTCCCAGCACCAAAAGTTAATTTCCCCAGTTTCTTCGGGGGTTGTAGATAACTGCTCACAAAGAGGAGCTATTCTTACGCACCATATGCCAGCAGCTATGCCATTCTTACCGCAGAGCATCTAGCAACACAGCATTATTGAGGCTGAAATGTATTCTGACATGCTAGAGCCTGGTGGTTACAGTACATGCTCTGCTCAGAGGCTCAAACCTGAGTCTCCAACATCTCAGGCTAGTGCCTTGAGCACCAGCTGTTCAATTCCACCTGACAGGCTCACAAGCACACACCTGCAGACCTTTTGACACAATTTTGCTTTCACAAAAATGTTTCAGACATTGTTTCCATTCCAATGCAGAACAAATGCATCCCCGAGTTGCCACAAAATGGAATTGTCACCCTCCAGACAGTTCTATCGCACAGTATTATTTCTTGCTGAGCACAGTTCCATTGTAATCAACAGCCCCATTGTAAGCAGAGCTGTAAGCATGCTGAGGGCTGGCACACGGGTTTGATGGCTGTGAGGGCAGAATTGGCTCTTAGTTAAAAATTCTGTGCTGATGCATGAGATGGAAAAACATCGAGCATGTCCAGCATAGCTGTGCTGGCTCTGGAGTGCTAAGGACTGGACATTATACAAAGTAAGGCCTTGTCCTCACTCTGGGTTATAGCTACTGATGTATTTATCACAATGCCCATGTGCCTGTGCAGATGCCTTAGTGCTTATATGCTGCATTGCTATAACCTTAACAGTCTCTTACTGTTTCCAAACAAAAGGTCGCTGCACCAGTACAAGTCAGGCTAAATCCCGCAGTTTGATCAAGGGGAGAGAACCTTTGCTTTGTGCAGAAGGCACACAACAGTGAAAGCAGCCCACAGCTTTTGGGATTTATCTGTGCAAATCCAGATGCAGAATTGGGATCTTAACTTGCCACTAAAGTGAGCAACCGTAACTCTGCACAGATCCATGTGGCTGTTACAATAGCCGTCTTCCCAGAACAGAACCACATTTCAAGCATCAGTGGTGACCAGCTGGTGTCTATTTTCTCTCCTGTTTTTTCTTTCCTGGAATATTTTTCTGAGGTGCATTTCTATTTTTAAACACAGAAATTAAGCTTGAGCATGCAGGAAAGAGGCTCCCGCAGTTTCAACTCAGACCTCCTCCTCCATTAAACCTCAGTGAAATGAAAAAGCAAGTTAGCAATGCAAACATGTTGACCACAAGGTCTTCTCCATTAGTAGTTTACTTAGGGAAAGAGGCAATGCTGCAGTGTGCTGTGTGCCTGTACTGTGGGTGGAGCATACATAATGCATAGGTTTTTTAAATATGCAAATCGTGTGTCCTGTGCTGCCCTGCACTGTTCATCCATTATATGAGTGTAACGATTGCCATGACAACTTCAGTGGGGCCTATGCATAGCATTAGTATCTTCCTTTGAAAACCCAAAAGGTCAATCCATTCTGTATCTTCAGCTGGTCTAAAAATACAAATTCTTGTTAACTCAGTTTAGACTAGGCCAAACATATGATATATATTATGTATATGTACAAATACACACATACATACATTAATACATACAGCTATAGTACTGAGATATCCCAACTGAGATCAGGGCCTCATTATTCTAAACAGGATACAAGAAAACACAGCAAGAAATCATCTCTTCCCAAAGAGCCTGAAAGGAAATCAGTGAGACAAAGGGCTAGATGGTGAAATTGAGGCACAGAGAAGTAAAACGACTTGTGTGAGATCATACAGTAAAGTAGTGACAGAGCTAGGGACAGAGCTACCTCCTGCCTTGTCCAGTGTCCCATCTACTAGACCATGCTGCTTCTCACGTACCTAGAAACAGTTTTTAAACAGGTTCCACTCAACCAGTTAACATGCCAGCACAGACAGTGCCGAAGAGAATACAATGCAAAGAGGCATGAAATAACATTACGGGCTCATTTTCTGCCTGACTCGCAAAGATTTAACTGTGCTCGGCCTAGCAACATTACCAGGAGTCAGACCATTCCATTGCCTGCATTGCCATTTTGACAACTCTATTTTTAAATTACTTCTGTGCTGTAAAAGGTCCTGGAATCACATCCCTGACAACTGAGGGACCAGATTTATTCACAGGACATGCCTGGCTCTGGCTGGAGCACAACCATCTTTCCGTACCTGTTTCAGCAGTGACCAGTTTTTGAAGTCAGAAGAAAGCTTAGGCTTCAGGTCCTATTCATTGACCCTTGGTGCCCTACTGATGCTGCCAGCTGCATTGGTGGCTTCTGGTATATGGACTCCTTTCCATGTCCCAAAATGGGATAGATGCAACAAGCTCATTTCATGTAGGACACCAAAGGCTTTGGTTGGTAATGGCTGTGATTACTATTAACCAGTATCCTATTCAGATCAATGACATCCCTTATCTGGTGTCATCTTCATTGGCATGATAAGGTCTGCTGGGCTGGCAGTACAGGGTGAATTAAAAGAGACAGTGATGGACAGTGGTAATATATTATTCTGAATATAAACTGTTTTCTTACATTCCCTCCCATCACAAAGATCATCAGCAGGGATTGACCTGAACATATAGGCTAGGGACATAAATTACACATAAACCAGTATAAGTGATTGGAAACCAGTTCAAATCTGTAACACAAGAGAAGTTCAGTGCACATAAACTGCTTTCAAAATGGCTGAAACCAGTTTAAGATAAACCTGGATAGATGTAGTATCAAACTTAACTGATTTAGGTTAAATTGGTTCATTGATCTTGTCCCACATCCCCTCCAGATTCAAGTTAACTCACAGTCCCCCTTACAGGGTGGGCAGACTAGCCTTGGGCCCAAACTGTCTGCTCCAGCTGAGCAGGGAGGCATGCTCTAGCACAGGGGTGGGCAAAATGTGGCCCTTCAGGCCATTCTATTCAGCCTGCGGGGCCCCTAAAAAAATTAGAAAATTAATAGTTATCTGCCCCTGGCTGCCTGTCATGAGGCCCTCAATGGCTTGCCAAAACTCAGTAAGCGGCCCTCCACCCGAAATAATTGCCCACCCCTGCTCTAACACCCACTGGCTTCTGGCCTGGGCCACTGCAGGCATGTGGCTGCATTTCAAGAACCAAAAATGACTGTCTATTCATTTGCTTATCAGTTCAATCTACACAGCTTAGACTAACCTGCAAAGAGTGAACCAATTCAGCCTCAGGCTTTTTGACTATCTGTACTTAGCCGTGAATTGTTAGCACTGCATAACAGAGCTCTGATACTTGATTTAAGAGATTTACTTTATTGTTTGGTAGCAGTAGTTGGCTGGTACCAGTACCTGGAGCAGCCCCTAGAACACTAATTCTCAACTTCTGTGGACTCAAGGCACTCCTCCATAACCTTGTGAATTGAGTGGCACCCAATTGCAAAATGTAACTTATATATTACAGATCTTACCTCCTTGCAGAGGTGCTGGGCAGTGGGTATGGACAGGGACAAGCTTAAGCCTGCCTGTATCTACTTACCTCTTCACACTTCTCTACATCCTCCAAAGGATCTAGCTGCACTCCTGGGTGCCAGGACACCCTGTTTGTGAATTAGTGCACTGTATCATAAATCCACTTAAATTCTGTGTATGTGAGTCAGCATTCAGAGCCAGTGTTTCAAAAGGGGCTGCCCAGTTTTTTGTGCAATTATGGCTAAACTCAGGGCTTTGCTCATGTAAAACTACACATGAATATTTAGCACATTTGGCCTATGGGCCATGCTAGTTCTCAGCAATAGAGAGAGAAGTGTATATACTGATTCCTACTGTTTCTTTTATGTCTTCCTTTAGAAAGAGCCAGAGATTACCTTCACAAGACTGGACGGTTCATCGTAATTGGAGGAATTGTCTCGCCTGTACATGACTCCTATGGCAAGCCAGTGGGTTGATTACATTTGCTTTTTCATATGTGATCTTGTCGATGAACGCTAAAGGAGGGTGGAATTGAATGTGAGCAACAGGAAAAGTTACGCCCTGGGTTCCTAGTTAATTGAATGAAGACCTCAGGGAACCTGGCAGAGGCTGGCTCCAAGATTGTGTATGATGCAGAGAGAAATCATGCAGCACAGACAAAGCCATAACAAAAAAATCTCTGGGAGCTGAGCTAAGCTGAGCTGAGCTGAGGCCTGGAGTAGATTATATGGGTCAACTGATGGGCTGATGTGTGTGAGGTCAGCAATATTGCCAACACTAGGCCACAGTTCCTGGTTTCCTGCAATTTATATCAGCTCTCCTCTGCATTTCCAGTTTCTCCGTTTGAGGTCTGTTTCACAATTTGAGAACTCTTGGGGTTCACGACACTGGCTCAGGAATTTAAAAGCTCTTTCTGGAAAATAAAATTTAAATGGAGGGGAGGAATTCTCTTTACCCTAAATGAAAAGCCTCATTCTCATCAATGAGAAATGACTTGGGAAAAACCTCTGGGCCAGTCACTGGCAGGGAAGAGCAGCTCTGACTATATTTCACCGGCTGTTCAGTCATCATGGCCATTGGGTACGGCTGCTTACCTGAGGTTGCTTGAAGGGAGTCTGTCACACATTCTGGCACAGTATAGGGGAATTGAGTCCAGTAAAAAAATCGAGAGAGAAAAGGATGTGGTACAAAGAAAGCTTTGCCTTTGCGTGACCTCTTTCTCATTTTTTATCCTTCAGGGCCTGGTCTCCAGCCGACACCGTCTGATCATGTGCCAACTGGCCGTCCAGTCCTCTGACTGGATCAGGTGAGATAACTCCTCATGTATGTTTGTTGTGGAAACAAAACCAGTCTTTCATGGCGCGGGGACATACAGCAAGGACCCGGTTAGAATCTGTGCCTGAGGCTGGGGGAGGGGTGTCAGGGCCGAGCTGAGGAAGGGAGGATTCTCAGTGCTGCGCCAAACATCCCCTGCAAGGGCGGCGAAAGCAAAGCTCTGTTCAACCCACTGCCTGCGGCTGACGACAGACACCCTTATCTGCTAAGCACGCAGTGTGTAATTAAAGCACGCCTCTGCTAATTACCTTAATTATGAACCCAAAAAGTTATAATTTGCATGGAAAGAGTGCATTTTAAATCGTGGCTCATGACTACTGTGGGGGAGTGAGCACACCCATGTAGGGGTCCACCTCAACCACAGGGAGACTTGCCCGGGTTTGCGGGTTGATCACGGCTAATGTTCTAATTCTGCGGTCACTTTGTGGCAGCCCCACCCCTCGGTGCTGATTGGTGGAGAGGCCCTGACAGGGTGGAAGGAAGAGGGGGAGGCCACCATCTTGATTGGTGGCTGCTGTATATGCAGCCCCACCCTCGGCACTGATTGGTGGAGAAACCCCAGCAGGGGGAGGAGGGACGAGGGTGCAGCCACCATCTTGTTTGCTGCCCTTTGTGCCACCCGCCAGCCGCTGTCTTCCCCTCCTGGCAACAAGGACCGCTGGCTCTGCCTGGGGAACCAGCATTTTATTTTTATTGAGGGCTTTTTTTTTGGTGTTGATTTCACCAGTTTTGCAGTCAATCCTGGATTTCACAGTTGCTGCAAAATACGTGAAACCATGAGTTAAATAGGCCCCTACATATGTGCAGGGATGCAGTCTTTGCACAGTGAGGGGGAAAGTGAGAGGCAAGGAGCAAAATCAGGTTGTGGAGGAGAGTCAGGAATGGGCACAACAAGAAGAGGGACAGCTGCAATCTTGTAGGAGCGACGGAGAGAAATCCTCTTGCCAAAGAAAGGCAAGAGGAGTGACAAAGATGGAGCACTCGGGGCCTAGTCCAAGTCCCTTGATTCCAGTAAAATTGTCGACTTCAGTGCATTTGGGGATTAGGTGCAGCCAGCATTAGATATGGTTGCCCAGTGCAGTTAAGCAAAAAAAATGGGGGTCTTATAGTTGTCCAGGTGAGAGAATTGATGACAGACTCAGGGGTTTTTTTGATGCGGTCCTGTTTATTTATAAAAAAACATCCAAAGTCCAGTTTCCCTGTGCACCGCTGAAACAAAACCAGAGAATGTCTTTGCTCACATTTCCAAGCCCCTGACTCAGCCAGCACTCCACCCAGGAGCTCGCTCTCTTTCAGAACCACCTTTCCCATACTTGTTCTGACTGTACATTCAGTTTTTTTGTGCCCTCTGCTTTCTGGTATTTTCTCCTGCTTGCTTCAAGAGCACAGCTTCATCAATCAATGTCCTCGCCTCTGTGATGGTGATGGGACTCCAGGAAACCTGTCAGCCTACAGGATATAGTTTGTACTCAGCCTTGCCTGGCAGTCTGTGTCCGGTGGTGGCCTCGTTTTTTTTTTTTTTTTTTAAAGCAATAGCTGAAACAGAGAGGAAATTTTACTGCTCCCTCATTTAGCTTGAATGGAAGGGCAGCTGTTACACCCACAAGACTCAAAAGCATTTAAAACAACACATAACAATAGCATGGACAGAAACCAAAATGTATCAAATGTTCTGGAAACAAAGAAGGGTTTGGGTGGCTGGCCCTGCATGTAGAACTGGGAGATTGCACATTGCCTGGCTTTGGTAAGCATGCATGTCTGAAAACTGATATGCTGTGCACAGATTCAAAGAGTACAGTTTTCCATTATTTTGTCAGCACCAACAAAAGTAAGTAATGCAGACCAGAATGAAGTGTAGAGCTGCTTTGAACATAGATCAGGCATGTGTGGCACAGAGGTTAGACATTAGGCAGTCAGCATGTTTTTAATTAATGAGATCATGTCTCAGGCCACTCAGGTGGGGTTAGTGAGAAAATGCACACTCAATTGCTAAGAAAATGTTTAAGAAAAATCCCAATTTAGCAGCTCATTAGGTTTTCAATTAAGCCTGTGCAGGGTTCCAGCTACAGCACTGGAGGTTTGTCTTTCACAACACGGTGCATAGTGAAGGGAGAGAAATTCTCACACATTTGGAGCCCACAGCCCATGATTGACAAGCATAAAATCCCAGTGCCAAGAAAGCCCCTGGAAACCATTCTGGCAACACTGACAACTGATAAACATGTAAGAAAGGGAAAAAAATATTAGCTAGTATCCCATCCTGGCAAACAGGCCCAGAGTGAGCAGCTTTTCGAAGGAAAAGACTGCCTTTCACTTTATCCCAGTCTTAACACCAATAATCTGAGGCATCAGACTGGCAAATTTGCCCTGTGGCCTCTCAAGAAACAACAGCTGACTAAATTAAATCGCCCCAGGGAATAGCTACAGCCCATCTCTCTACACCTGGCTTGTTTTTGTGGAGTTAACTGCCTTGGTGCAAATCACTTTACACAAGAAAGCTCATTTATGTTAGGCTTGGCTATTGCAGCTACAGCCTCAGTGGAGGCAAATACTTCAGCCTCATCCTATGCATCCTAGCACTGTTCTTATCAACCCTTCAGTACATCTACAAAGAGCAGTAATGGCTGTCAGTGCAGCTGTACACACACCTCCATCTACAATACAAGTCTTCATTATATTTTGCTTGTGCTCGTGGCAATCATCACTGCCGCATATTACTGATGCCTGTATGTTTGGCTGCACACATCTACTATCTGGTTAGGAAGTATATCTTCCAAAATTTCCCTGCCAGGTCTCCCAGCCACTGTACTACAGGGGCTAAGGGATGACCTCCCATCCAGCGCTCTGCCTAAAGCAATGCTGTAGTTCAGGGTAACCCCCTGCCAGCAGCCACTGAACCCTGTGTACCTTCACTCAGCTTCCTCCCAAATGCTCTTTCAGGATGCATGAAAAGAGAGAGTATAAGAGTGATCATAAGCTCTTCATTCCAAGCAGATACTCCCAGGCACACATCTTCTTCATGCTCAGGAGGACCACGTGTTTCTCTCCCATTGCTGGATCAGCTACCAAAGCTGCTGTCTAGAACAGGGGTGGGCAAAATATGGCCCATGGGCCAGATTCAGCCCACCAGGACATTTTATCCAGCTCAGAGGGCACCTAAGAAGTTTAGAAAATTAATATTTATCTGCTCCTGGCTGCCTGTAAAATGTGACAGGAGACAGGGGCTATAGGACCCAGGGGAAGCCAGCAGAAAAGCCAGCCTGGTCCTGCCCCCACCCCCAACCCAGAAGCTTCTGCCTGCAGCTGCTTTCCCTGCACGCAGCTGCTTCACCACCACATGGCCCCCCGCTGCATCACTGGACCATGGGGCCGTGTTGGTACCCTGGGGGGCCAGGAGCAGGAGGGGTGTGTGTGTGTGTGTGCGCGCGCAATAAGGGATGGGGAGACAGAGAGAAGAATGAGGGAAGAAGGGGGTGAGTGAGTGAGTTAGTGTATAGTGAGCAAAGCACACAGTGTGTGTGCGCGCGCGCAGTGAGGGAGGGAGAAGGAACGCGCATGTGTGAGTTCATAGGGCAAGCTCCACAAGCACCCCCACCATACACATGCACCCACCCCCCTTTGCACTGGGCATACA
>NW_017728907.1:22139426-22148136 GCF_001723895.1 Crocodylus porosus | reverse complement strand
CACATATCCACACAAACCCACATGCTCCCTCACCCCACACACCTATCCACCCCCCTACATACCCTCACCCACAGCCTCCCTCGCATACCCACACACCCACAGTCCCCCACAAAACCTATACCCACCCCATCATCCCCCCCACACCTTCACAGTATACAAGAGAAAGACTTCATTTTAAGCTACTGTGCAATCACCTCTATGTACACTACACAAACACATGTAAATCAGGACAAAAGTATTTTTGAAGTCAAATTAATGTTGTAAATGTTGATTTTTAGAATATAATTTGGTGTTTTTCTGGTTTTGAGATGGCAAAGGTTGCGAGGTGCCCCTTGCTGAAAGGAGTATGTCTTGGGGCAAAGGGAGGGGCTTCCAGTGGCAAAGGTTGGGGGTTAGAGGGTGAGACTTCCAGTCCCAAGATGGTGACCATTGGGCGGGGTACCTGTCAAGGGGCAGTGCTACCCATGTGGCCCTTGACAGTAAGCAGCCCTCCATCCACAGGAATTGCCCACCCCTGGTCTAGAATGTTTCCACATGCTGTCTGACACCTGGGGAGGAACTAGGAGGGAAGAAGGCTTAGCCATTTCCAGGGTACGTCTACCCTGCCATCATGGGAAGTTGTCATCTCCCTTTGATCTAGCTAGCTGGGGCACGAACAGTAGCCCAGCTGAAGAGGTACAGGAACCAGTGAGGGCTGTGCAAGCATACTTGGCTCCTTGGGCTCATGCCTAGACTGTGAGCTTGCTGTGAAGTCTATGTTGCTACTTCACCTTCACTCCTCTTGGCACCTAAGCTTGCTAGGCTAAAGCTGGGGGGGGTACCTATGCACTGCAGGCTGAAGTTGCACCTCTGACTGCAGTGTATGTGCATTCCTCAGCTGGATGCAACTAGGACCACTGAAGAATAGAGAGGGGGCAGGGATGGAGCCATTTAATAAGAGGCAGGTGAGGAAGATGCAATAAGGCTGTGATTATAAAAGTTATTTTTTAGCTAATTCCATCCTTTGATCCCAGGCAACCCTGGTGGTGTTAACAGGCATGTTCCCAGCAGGATGGTCATTCTAGGTTCCTTTTCCTGGCCTCCTCCACTACTGATGAAGAAGCTGTGTAATGAGGGACAAAGCAACATTCACACACAAACTGTTTTTGCTATGTTCTCTCCTCTCTCCAGGGTGGACCCGTGGGAGTGCTATCAGGACACCTGGCAGACTACATGCAGCGTGCTGGAACACCACCGTGATCTGATGAAGGTAAGTCTTATCTGCGGTCTGCAGAGGGGTAGGTGTGAACAGAAGAGGAGGTGATGCCAGAAAATGTTTAGGACCATGCATATTTACTGTGTGGCTTTAGTGTCATGGGGACGTGTCCTGATAGCAGCTTGGATTCAAAGCAAGAGGCATTTTCATCAATGTGGTTATGTATAGTCAGCAATAGCCCTTACAGGCAACTGGTTTCATTCTGTATCAGGTTGAGTCCATTACACCACCGCCATATATATTTCGTGGGCCAACCCTGAGCTGGGATAAAACAGCAGCATTCCATTGAAGCCCAAGGGCTTATACTCATTTACCTCAGCTGAGGTTCAGGGCTAGTATGAGTAGGTGACATATAATATTGCACATGTGCTTGAGCCCAGCTCTCTGATAAGAGAACTCAGTCTTCTAGGGCTGGGTGCTCATGTCATCCTCTGACAGCAAAGTACAAGCCCAGACTGCAGCAAATGATTCAGCCTGATCAATATACGCACACAGTACAAAACTGATCAAATCGCCAGCAAGCAGGAGAAAATGAAAATATAATGCTCCTGCTCCTCTAAAAAATAATTGCTCAAAGGATTCCAAACAGTTATAGAAATTACCTGGTTACTAAAAATAGCAAACTAGGGAATGCTACCAATGCCCAAATAGCAGCAGCCTTCAACTGGAGACACTTCTTAGTCCTGACCCAGATGAATCATTCATAGGACACTTGTAATAACTAGGCTGGAGTAAGTGTAATGTGTTCAGGAACAGCAAATCCTTCATCTCTGCAGAGGATTGGAGAGGATGACACTTGAAGATGATGCCAACTCGATGTGAGAAGGGCAAGCTCGGAGCTAACCAAATTTTGACATTACAAGCCTTATAAGCAGTCCAGGAAAAAAGACAATGTTTACAAAACAAGTGAAAGATGCACTGCTTACTTACCCAATATCCCCACAAACCCAAACCTGCTACATTGGCCCAAAAGAATGACAGACAGTGATAAAATCTGAGAGCCTCTTCAATGCTAGGAAAGCATCAAAGAACAAAAGACCTAACCCAGGAAGAAAAGTCCCTCCACATGCTCAGCCAGAGCTGAGAAAGAAGACCACAAACCTTGAGGAAATTAGACTTCCTGCCACCTTTCAAGCAAATGGTTTCAGACCAGCATCCTATACTCCAATGTCTGCAACAGGGGAAGAGCTGGTGAAGCCAAGGTGTCATCAAGACCTAGAACAAAGGGGACAAATGGGCAGGTGTGGATTGAGAAGAGGGACTCCCCAACAAAACCAACAGAGCTGATTAAAAAAACAAGAAGTTTTGGCCTGCTACTTGCCTCCTCAGTGCCAGGCAGGAGTGATTTGAAGGATCATGGCAAGGGGCAGGTTTGGAGGAAGACTCTGAGAGAGAAGGTGGCAGCTTTAGCAATTCTGATGAAAAGCAGGAAAGGAGAAAGTTTGGAGGAGCTTGAAGAAAAAGGGGGAAGTTGGGTGATTGGTGAATAGCCATGATGGAGGGCCAAATGAAGAAGAGTGTAAAAGCATGGGCGCTAAAGATGCAGCTTGTGGGCCAGATCCAGCCCATAGAGCCTTATCGTTTAGCCTGCTGTGCCACCCAGGGGTCTTGGACTGACCTGCACACCACATGTGGCATGAGCTGGGGCCCAACTCCATGCAGTGCTGGATCTGGCATACCTGTGGTACACCAGGCTGAATCCAGAGATCTCACAATGTCCCATGCTGGACCAATCCTGCATGCTGGATCCAGTATGTGGGGCCAGTCTCTGGGCCTGATCTGGCTTGCAGACCAGCTCCATGCCACTCCTCCAGCCTATGGATTGGCTTGATGCCACTCATCCAGCCCACTGGCCCTGATGAGTTTGACACCTGTGCCCTAAAGTAAAAACAAGTTGGTCATAGGGGCCAGAAGATTCATAGATTGTAAGGCTGGAAGTGACCCAAGTGATCATTGGGTCCAACCCCCTGCACAAAGCAGGAAAAACACCTGGGGTCAGGTGACCCCAGCAAGGTGACTGTCCAGTCTCTGCTTGAAGATCTCCAGGGTAGGTGATTGCACCACCTCTGGAGGGAGCTTATTACAGTCTGGACACCCCGACTATGAAGAAGTTTTTCCTAAGGTTGAGCCTAAATCCATCTTCCAGGAGTTTGTAGCCATTATTCCTGATTTTCCCCTTGGGTGCCCTGGTGAACAATAGTTCTGCGAGCCCTTGATATATGCCCCAGTGCTGTGGTAAACTGCTGCCAGGTCCCCTCTCAGCCTTCTTTTTTTCAGGCTGAAGAGTCCCAGGTCTCTCAGCCTTTCCTCGTATGGCTTGCCTTTTAAGACTCTGATCGTATGGGTGGCTCTTTGGACTCTCTGAAGTTTGTCCACATCCTTGTCAAAGCGTGTTGCCCAGAACTGGATGCAGTATTCCAGCTGTGGTCTCACCAGTGCTACGTACTGCAGAAGAATCACCTCCTTGGCTTTGCTGAAGATTCATTGATTGATGCATGCCAGAGTATTATTTGCCCTACTGGCTACACATCACACTGCCAGCTCACATTCATATTGTGGTCTGTTATTACCCCCAGGTCCTTTTCATTCATGGTGCTAGTCAGTTTGGTACTGCCAAGCCTGTAGATGTGTTGGGGGTTGCTCATCCCAAGGTGGAGCACTTTACATTTCTCAACATTGAACTTCATCAGGTTCTGATCTGCCCAACTTGCCAGCCTGTCTAGGTCCACCTGTAACTGTAGCCTATCTTCAAGTGCGACCATGCTCCCCCATAACTTGGTGTCATCTGCAAACTTAGCCAGTGAGCTCTTCACCCCATCCAAATCATTAATCAAGATGTTGAAAAGTACTGGACTGAGCACTGACCCCTGCGGGACTCCACTGGCCACTTCTCACTAGGATGACACAGACCTGTTCACTACAACTCTCTGGGTCCTATCCTGCAGACAGCTTCTCACCCACCTGACTGTCTCAGAGTTAAGCCCATAATCCTCCAAGAGGGACACAAAGATTGAGCTGAGGTGGTAAGAAAGGAAGATTGCCTCAGTTGCTGCATTTTGATTAGACCCAAGGAGAGGAAGCAAGCATTTATGCACCAAGGCCAGAGAGATGCAGACTATGGGAATGGAAGTACAAGATGATGAGGGCCTGTATGAAAGTCCAGCCAGCTTAGACAAGCACTGAAAGCCAAGCAGCAGGTATGTCTCATGTGATGATGCTTCATGGTGCTACTCCCAGCCACCCCAGCCCTTCCTCTGCAAAGCTGACTAAAGGAAGGAATGCCAGAGCCCCACCAGCAGTGTCGTCACTTTGAGAGAACAACTTGGGGAACAAGGCAAGTATTTCTGAGCAACTTCAGATCCACCTTCTGCCCAGGTGAAATTTTATGACAGCTCCAGGTCCTTTGAAGGGAAGCAGGTGGAGTCAGTCCCTCGGGAGACCAGAAGAAAGGGCTTATAGTGAGAGTGTAGGATGGATCGGGACAGCAGCTGCACAGCACTGGAAAGGTAGATTCCTCCCTCTCCCTAACTGCATTAGCATTCCTTTAAAGCCGTTAGCTCACAGGGCAGAAGCCACTGCGAAACTCTGCAATTAATTAGGCCCCATCTGCATGCTTCTTGCCTCTAGTCAGAGGCGAGTGGAAGGAAGGAGGTGGAGGGGCTGATTCAGGAAGCTGAAAACTCTTATATCATTATACCATAATTCTCCCCTAGGATGTGGTGAATTATCAACTTGAGGACGTCAGATTCTGACTAAGGTGTAGGGGCTGGAGCCTTGGAGAAAATTTGACAACCTGCAGCTCTGAAATATAATAGGGTGAGGAGACTGTTTGGACAGGTGCAGCTACCACATCACAGAGGCTTACTCTGTCACATCAAGAGCCAGCTCTCCTCTGCAGCTCAGGATTGCTTTCTGAAAGGGAAATTCAGGACTCGGAAGATAGACAGATCACATGATAAGGGACTGGCTGCAATCAGGTACTGCAACATGGACTGAAATGCACTATCATCTAGCAGCTGTTCAGTGGCCCACGTGAAATGACATTGGAGAACTCAGCCAAGCTCTTGTGGGCAGGTGGCTGCTTTACAAAGCCCAGCACCAATTAGCACTAATTGGAAACCATTTTAGCCTACTCCGCAGAGTCACAAAAATGGAACAGATCACAAAGACTTTCCTTCTCTGTCACCCCAGAGATGGGTGCCTTAGACAATCCGATGACAGACAAAACCATCCTCAACAAGCACTCATTGGAACCTGTTTTAACAGACTTAGCGCAGTGGGCCACTGAATGACCCCCTGTGGCATAGAAGGAGAACACACTGTTTGGCAGTGGGGGCTCAGCTCAAAGCTTCTCCCTCTGCCAGATCCCTATTCTTTCATATCCAGGATTGTCTAGTTGGCACAAAATTCATGACAGAGGACATTTGAATGGGGGTTTTGTAAGCTTAAAAGAACACTGGGGGGGGGAAAAAAAATGTAGAGCTTCCAGAAAAAAAACAACAACCTGCAAGTAAAATTGTAATGTATAAAATCAGTCCTGAAAACTGTCTGAACATTTCCCAGTCTAGGCACAAAAACCTGCTCATCTACCTTTACTGTGATTGACAATAATGGAAAAAACTGCTGATATTTGACTTGCCTGTCAACACATTACTCAGCTCTTGTGAGGGGGCGAGGAGAATGTTGCAAAGCTGATATAAAATCTGTGAGTGCGTGGACAGAAGTCATATCTAGGTGTAACGGTATCTCCCTTCTTGCTTAGCACTGACCTTCATCTTACGCCCAAAAACACAACAGAGAAATGCTTATTGATTTATCTTGAGAGTACAGGCAGCCACCAACTGTGTGGGGCTAAACTAGAAAGGAAATTTGTGTTGGTGTTTTATTAAAACCAAGGTTTGGGGCTGTCTTCTCAAAGTGATTATGTACAGATCAAGCAATTCCCATACCACACACATCACAAGTAGGTGAGTGCTATACTTATGGAGGCACTTAGTGGACACATTCTTTCTTGGGGCCTCAGACTGACTCAATTTGTGCATGATCATTGGGTAATTAGATAATCAAACTACATTGTACATATGTGGATTCTTTTGCCTGGGGAAACCTAATGATTTCAACATGAAAAATACTGGATGAGTGGACTTGCGGATGTAAATTTAGAGGACTTTTTAAAAAATGTGCCCCTTCTTCTAAAAGGTAGAATTAGTCACAGTTTTCATTGCAGTTGGTTATATTATGTAATAATAGGATTGCAAATCAGACTGCTCATGTATGACACCTAGCATAGCCAATGCTGATGGGTGGGGAACACACTCTTAAGCTTAGGTGTCCTGTGACAATTTCAGCTCTAGGGCAACTCTGCCACTTCAGTGGAGTCAGTACAAGTCAAATTGGAAAGCCAACAGGTTTACAGCAGATTAATCTGGTCTCTTGCATCTTCCTCCCACTCCTTCCTTTCTTTTTTTCTACTTTCATTTCTCAAAAGTAAGGCACATTCTGATATTGAAAAATAACATTGCTTTGTACTGCATTGCTGTTGCACTGTTCAACAGACTGGAATGCACAACGGACAGATGCAGCTTTATCAGAGCCTCTTTCAGTACAACAGGGCTAGCTAACCAACTTGTGAGTGTCTAAGGGCTGCATGCTCCCTATGATGCATGCCAAACATACCACAAGCCATGCCCCTCACTGCACCACACAGGCACTCCTACACTGTGGGGTCCCTTGGCTCTTTGGGCTGCCCCATCCCACCCTCACGGGCGGCAGAGCCAGGACAAAGCAGCTGGGTGAGGAAGGGCAAGCCTAGAAACCTTGGCAGCAACAGCAAGAGAGTGATGGAGGGAGGGGGTCTCAGACTAGGAGCTCAGGGCTGAGAGTCAACCCCTGGATTGACTCCCCATGGATCCCCATCATAACACAGTTGTTACCCATAGGACCATAAAGCTAAGTGCTCTGGCTTCTTTGCCATTCATTAGGTCACATGGCCCTTTCTCTTTCCACTGGTTGAGAGTGAGTCTTGAAATGAGGCTGACTGTGTCTCATGCTAAAAATGAAATTAATTCATGGGCTGTGGGGCCTGCTATGGAGCGAGACAGAGAGAGAGGTCTGTAGATCTGCGGATGGTTTTCTAGCTATAAAAAAGTTGCATTATTGACTCCTGGCATTTTTTTCTCCATCCTAGCGAGTGACTGGCTGCATCCTCTCCAATGTGAACACACCTTCCATGACACCAGTGATTGGACAGCCCCAGAATGAGTCTCCACAGCCCATCTATCAGAACAACAACATTTCCAACAAGCCTACTGCAGGTAGGCCTCAAAAGAGACTTCTTGAAAGGGGGAGCAAGGAAAGCCATTGCAGTGTCCCCCTCAAAAACTAAAGCTTGTTCCCCAGAGACTGGGGAGAAGAACAAGTGTAAGAGACTATATCCAAGAAACAAGAGTGAAGGTTTGGAGTCATTGAAGTTGTGCATAGTCCCAAAATGCATCATAAGGGTGAACTGAGATTCTAAGTTAATGCAAATCACCAAATCTGGGGCTCAGGTTTGGATGTGAGAAGACCTATCTTTGGCTGAATCCTTTAATTATCTTTTGGACCTTTTAAGTCTTATTTCTGTCTTCCTGCAGTCTGTATTCTTGGTGGAGTTCTAGTGGGGATGAGTTTGTGCCATGTGAGGGTCACTTACCTTTACTACAACCTCTCAGAGCATCAGCCTCACTGGAAGCTAAAAAGGGACTTAGTTCCTTCACTCTTCATATCTGGTTGCTGAGCAGAGTTAGAATTAGAAAGTTCCATTTCACTTCTTAGCCCTCAACTTAAATTTATCCTCTGCCGAGGCATAAAGTTTACCCACTTCAGATAAAAGATTTTCACACATCACTTCTTCCAAGCCTCCAAATTATCAGACTCACCGACCATATTAACTTCCTGTTAATCAGATATGGAGTTTTTCTTATCAATGGCACCATTTCAGATAGAAAACATGGGAGTCATCACATGATGCCCCCTGATCACTGTTTGAGAGAGGAGGTCTCTGTAAAATGAACTGATGATTTCAGTTCAGCTTTAAGTGAGCACGGGGCAACTGGCATTAATTGGCAAAGTGAACAAGGATCAAATGGGCCATGGAGACTGATTTGGCCTCTATAGCCATGCATGATCTCTTCAAATTAAGTTTAAAGGCTCATGGCAGGGCAGTGGGAGGAATCTGCACTGCCAATGGCTGTACAGCAGCTGTTTTCATAGTTTCTAGGGTCAGAAGGGACCTGAGCAGATCATCTAGTCCGACCCCCTCCCACGGCAGGAAAGAGTACTGGGGTCAAACAACCCCAGCAAGATGCTCATCTAACCTCCTCTTAAACACCCCCAGGGTAGGAGCCAGCACCACTTCTCTTGGAAGTTGGTTCCAGACCCTAGCCGCCCTGACCGTGAAGTAGCTCCACCTGATAT
>NW_017728907.1:22130465-22138563 GCF_001723895.1 Crocodylus porosus | reverse complement strand
TGTGCCAGGGGACTTGCAATGACCTCGGCCAGTTCCTTTAGAACTCTAGGGTGGAGATCATCTGGACCAGCTGACCTGAATACATCCAACCCCTCCAGAAGCTCCCTAACCAAATCCTCGCTAACCCGTGGCCCAGGTGTGCCTCCCCCGGGGCCAGAGGGGAGTGAATAAAGGACCTACAATTTGTGAGCGAATAAGAGACCTACAGTTTCATTATCAGTTCATTATCGTTACAGTGGCAATGATCCTGATGAAAAGGTATCTTATTTTCTGCAAGTCCACAGACACACACTAAGGACATGATTTTACATGCAGCGGGCCACCTGAGGTCATTACCCCCTTTCTGTGTGCAACCTTGGAAATTCCAGGTGCCTTTCCAAGCACATTCTGCTCAGGTTACTGGTTTAAAAATCTGCATTGAATAAAATTAGAGTTTTAAGCAGAGTCTGAAATTAAGAAACAGAATAAGAGTTTTCAGCGTTCAGGGCTATGGTGGAAAAACCAACATGAGTGGCACTTCCAGCAGGTTACTGGGCAGGAGCCTTTACATAAGTTTTTGGGTCCTTTCAGAAACAAGATGGGGAAAAAGGCTCTTTCAAGTGGCCTTTTAAAATGAATATTTTAAATGAGTTGAATGGAAATAAGGCTTTATGTGACTCTTGAGTCCATCAGGGCTGGTAGAAGGAATGCAGAAGCTGGAGATAAGCCAACTGATTTCAGAGCTCAACCAGCAGAGAAGACCATTGACTTCTGTGGACTGGGTTCAGTGCCCTGTATAGAAACACCAGGCAGTCTTATGAAGTGAAAAAAATGTTACACCAAGATCTGACACCATGCCAGCATCTTACCTGTTTCTGTCTTTCTTTTTAGTGAAGATCTTGGGGAAAGTGGGAGAAAGCCTGAGCAGGATTTGCTGTGTTCGCCCACCAATGGAGCACTTCACATTTGTGGGTATGCTGTCAAAATACAGATCCTTGCATTCATCTGTGAGCCTGCCCCAACAGCTCTGCTTTTCCATCCAGGGATAGACCTGCAGCTGACATCAAGCAGGCAGTAGTAATGACATCGATGTTATTCTGATTTATACCAGCTAAGGAGCTGGCCCCCAGCGCTGTCTCAGACAGTGTCTTGCAAGTTGTCACAGAGATTATCCAGGGGGAAGCAGTACATACACAACCCCCACCTTCCTATTTTCCTGACCACTCCCCCTCTCCTGTTATATTTCACCTGGAGCTCTCCATGATGAGAAGCATTAGCTTAACCAGCAGCTTCTGCCCTGTTTCAGCCTGGCAACACAGGGTGGAAAGGCATAGCAACAACTATTGCCTTGGTCTTTCTTGAGTTTATCTAGATTCAGAGTCATTCTAAAGGGGGGAGAATCCATGTCCCACATACAAGTCCCCGGGCACACCATCTCCAAACATGAATGGAAAATCTAAAGGGTCTTTGGATGCACAGACATGAAAGCCAGACAGCTAGGTACTCTGACCTCCCACACCATGCAGGCCACAAAACCTCACCCAGCAATTTCCCTACTGGGTTCAGTAACAGGGATGACATCCACAGAAAGATGCCCAGCCTTATTTCAAAAACTGTGTTTAGGGAAAATCCATTACATTTCCTTAGTACTGACCTGTTCAGTCATACCATGCTCATATGGCAGTAAACAGGGCAGCCAAGGGTCAGTCAAGTGCAGACATGAGGATTGACTATGCTAAGAAGAAAGCATAGGCTGTTTGACCAAACATCCTCTTAGCACTGGAGTGCTGTTGGCACACAGTTAAGGAGCAGTCTCTCCCCTTAGGCAGTCCAAGCCACAAGGCTCATGGGATGTTCGTACTCAAGCTCTTCTCTTTTTCCAGATGAAAATGCCAACTTGGGGACAGTGATGAGATACGAGGAGATTGGTGAGTAAGCATTTGTCCCCCTCGGGAAGCCGGGGCTCGTCAGAGTGCAGCTCTCTCTCCCCAGCCTGAAGCAGCACGTAGAGGGACCAGAGCACATGTACATTCAGATGTACTGTCCTGAGAACAAAGATAAAAGGTGCTTCTAACCACCTAGCTTAGGGTGGATGCCCAGTTAGGGGGCTGGATCACTTTCACTGGACGCTATCCATTACAATTTGGTCCAGCTCATGGATGGTGCTGAAAGCCTTGAGATGATTTTTGCATGATGAGGTTAAGACTGGGGACTGGGAGTCAGGACACCTAGATTCTATTCCCAATTCTACCAGCGTTTCACTGGACCTTGGCTCTATCACTTAACTGCTCAGCAACTGGAATGAGAGGCATGATGTTACCTCCCCATTAGCCAAAGGGCACTGAAACCTTCCATGAAAGGTATCACATATGGAACAATATGTTCTAAGTGATATGGGCCCACCTGTCCCCACTGCCATGAGGTAAGCACTGAACCAGTTCAGAAGACTGAGCACCAAGTCCATTTGGTGAGGGGCCTTACAGTATTATCTAATAATGGGGGCTGGGACAGCCCACCAGAGATAAAGCATTAAGGGGGAGGCACTAAACTTGGGGGTACCAAGCACTCACACAAGGGCCATTGCAGCACTAACCTTCTCTAAATTGGCACCCAGGACTGGTGCCATGCTTGCTCACTATTTATGCTACTGCTTTGTACCCTTGTAAACATCTATGTGCTTGGCAAGCGGAGGGTATTGGAAGCCTGTAGGGAAGTTTGTTGGTGGTGTTTCTTAACCCAGTTTTAGTGGTGAGTAATTTCTTCTTTAGTTACCTTAGAAATTACTCAAATCGGAAAAGCAAGATTTGTTTGTTAATATATTTCACTAAACAAAATTTACAGTTGGGAGAGATAGTAGACAAGCTGTTGGGCACAAAGTGCCCTTCCTCAGGTCTGGGAGAGAAGCAGATACAGCCTGAACTAAATACCAGACCATACAACTTGTTTTCCTTAAGCCCTTTATATAAATAAAAATTGTCATTTAATAAAGAAAGAAGGGAGAAAACGTATAGAGCAAAGGAAAATTATCAGAAGCAGCTACTAGCCATGTTCCCTGGACTGTCATGACTATAACATAGCACAGATCAGGCCAGAAATAATCCCTCCATCCTAGAGTTCAGGATGGAAGAGAGGGATAGGAATAGAAAGATGTTCTGACTCAAGCCCAGCGTTGATGCCAAGATGAATGTGGGCTGGCAGTGTGGGGATACAGTCAGGAAGGCCAGCCGTACCTTGTCATGCATCCACAGATGAATCTCAAGCAGGTCCAGGGAGGCGATCCTCCTCCTCTATGCAGCACTGGTCAGGCCACAGCTGGAGTACTGCGTCCGGTTCTGGTCGCCGGACTTCAAGAAGGATGTGGACAGCATGGAGAGGGTCCAGAGGAGGGCCACTCGCATGATCAGAGGGCAGCAGAGCAGGCCCTACGAGGAGAAGCTACGGGACCTGAACCTGTTCAGTCTCCACAAGAGAAGGCCGAGGGGGGATCTAACGGCCTGTTACAAACTAGTCAGGGGGGACCAGCAGGCACTGGGGGAGTCCCTGTTCCCCCGAGCAGTACCAGGAGTGAGTAGAAATAACGGTCACAAGCTGGCAGAGGGTAGATTCGGACTAGACATCAGGAGGCGCTACTTCACTGTCAGGGCGGCTAGGGTCTGGAACCAACTTCCAAGCGAAGCGGTGCTGGCTCCTACCTTGGGGGCCTTTAAGAGGAGGCTAAATGTACACCTTGCTGGGGTCGTTTGACCCCAGTACTCTTTCCTGCCAGGGCAGGAGGTCGCACTCGATGATCTGTTCAAGTCCCTTCCAACCCTACCAACTATGAAACTGTAAGAGAGGGAAGGGTGGCAGTGACAGGGCAAGGAGCAGGGGGTGGCTTTGTAATGTGTAAAATCAAGTGATTCCAGGGCTCACAACCTAAGCAGTATATTGCTGCTTCCCTCTGGTGGCCAGAAGTGGTGATTCAGCTGTAATGTTGTCCAGAGATGTCTGTTAGCACTGTGTCCCAACCCACAGACTCACAGATGACTAATGTTCTAAGGATTAGTAACTGGCACGGTCTCAGAGTTAAATACCACCAGCTGTGCAAGTCAGTAAAGCCAGTCAAGGGACATTGATCCAAACGAGGGAACATAAAGGGGAGGCAGGAAAACCTATACAGGTATGCCCAGAAGCAAGCATCAGAGCCTCTTTGGAAGACCTTTGATTAGCTACAGCCAATTAAGGAGTGCAAAGAAAGCAGCCAGACAGTCCTGTTAGGGACCTCAGTGGAATCCCTATCAGCCCAAAGTATCCCAAAGCCTTTGTCTAGACCTATAACATCCAGGAGTCACCTCTTTCGCCACACAAACCCATGCACACTGAAACGCGAGCTTCCCTGAGGTGGGACACAGCACACAAGAAAGCCACAGTAAACTGAAGGAGAGAGGTGGAATGAGGTTGGACGGGGGCAAGGCCAGGTCACTGCACTGCAGCTGGCACCAGTTGCATGGCAGAAGGTGCCATAGGATCAGTCACAGCCACAAACCCTGTTTTGTTTGTCTTACAAAAAGACCATTCTCCCAGAAGCCCAAAAGTAAGGACTTTTTGGTTCAGCCCTGTCTCGGAGGGAACAATCAGCCTATGTCTCTGAACTTTGCCATTCTTTACGCCCTTTCTTTAGAGCTGCGGATCTTGCTGCTTTGTGGCAGTGACCTGCTCGAGTCCTTCTGTATCCCAGGCCTCTGGAATGAGTCTGACGTGAGTAGCAGTCTACGGATGTGCACAGTTATATGCTCTTTCCCTCCTCCCCTTCCTCACTCATTTTTCTTGCCTCTTTGCATTCTTCTATGGTGACCTTACATGTAGCATAACATACCCAGGAAGTGACCCAGTCAACTCTCTTGGGAGACCTGGAGCTGTCTGCCTCCATCTGCTGTTCCATCCCACCCCCCTCCATGGCACTAGCAGCTCTGTGTGAGCGAGCTAGTAAGGGATTTGCCTGACTCACAAACCCCACTCATTTTTTTATTTCATCTTAGATCCAAATACTCTTTCCCATGCACATCTGCTTTTCTCTCCACCCCACTACAGACTGAAAGAACCCATGGAATCCAGCTGCTAAAGGCTAAACTTGAGGGTGTATTTCCTAAAGACATTTGTAATACCTGTATCCCAAACTCATTGTTAATAGGCACATAGTATTGAATGCACACAGGCCTTAAATAGGGCATTGGGGTCAGGGAGGGAAAGAGGTGTTTATGAGGTTCAAAATGGAGAGAAAAGTTTTCATCACAAGGCAAAACAGCATCCATTTAATATGAGCCTTCCATTACAGTGTTAGAAATCCAGACAGCCACCTCATGCTAAAGCATGAGAACCAGGAAGCAAAACCAACCAGTCATACTCCATGACCCATGCATTTTAATGTCTTTTAATTAATTTTTAAATGTTGATAGATTCATTTATCTTTAGCCTGCATACAGCATTTCCCACCCCAATCATTCCAGAAGGCAGTCTGCCCCCACCCCACAGCCCCTTGAATCTTGAGCTATTAAAAGAAGAATCAGACATGGGGGGTTTTTCATGCCTTCATCTTTTAAGGGAACCCTTGAGCCACATATTCAAGCTTTGCTCTGCAACCAGCTGGGCTCGAAGTCAGGGCCTTAAAATAAAAATGTTGAAGTTCTCTCAGTCACCTGACTCATGGAGCTGGGGCTTTAAGTAAAAACACCAAATACAATAAAACTCACAGTAAAAGTCATGAGGTAGCAGCACTAATATTTGAAGGAAAAGATCACTTTATAGGTGTTTGTAATGCACACATTACCTCAGGCTCTAGTCTTACCAAGATGCAATGGTGCAACATGGACGTCATAACCAAGTGTGATATTAGTGACCCCACTTGCCACATAGGGTTTTTCTCAATATGAGACACAAACAACAACATATTTTGCTTGAAGCCACCAAGTTTCAGTGGATTTATTGGAGGCTGATTTCCAGCTATCAACATTAAAAATAGTATTACCATTCAGAACTTAACAGTGGAAGGCTAGTGGTTCAAGGACATATTCCAGCACAGCACTTAAGTCTGTGAATAACTGGAGTCAAGCTTTGAGTGCATCTGGTATTCAGGGGAAAACAATCATTAGAAAAATCAGCAAAAGCAGATACAAACAAGCAACTTTTTTTTTAAAGAATATATTGGGAAGCTGGACTGGGGTAGGATTAGGAGGTACTTTGGCCATCTATCGAACTGATCACAGCCAGTGAACTACCTAAATCAGGCACAAGATAAAAGCAACATGTCCGTCATGCAAGGACATAAGTTCTGATGCTTGAATGTCAAAGCAGATCAAGCAGACCATAACTAACATTCCCACAAGCCATTACATTTAGTATGCTCTGACTAGTGTGGAACTCAAAGGTGTGAAATTCTCTCTTGCTTTTAAAAGCAGTAGACATTTGTTTTTTTAAGGACACAAGAAGGAACTACTAGCACAATCCAATCTAAAATGTAAATAGGCAACAAAAATCAGACATGCCAGGGGGAGGTTCAGGTAATGGAAGTGATGTTCTTTTCTTGCCACTGGGTGAGTGCTACTCACAGTGCTACTTGCCACAGTGAGCCACTGTGCTACTGAAGTGGATGATGGTTGGTAGGCTTCACAGAAAAGAAGAGCTTCAAGTAGGTGTGAGGAAGAGCCTCCACATGCCTGGGTAAGGAAGTCATTCCAGCTGTCAGGAATGGTAGCAGAACTGAGACTAGTGTGATGGGATTCATTGGCAGTGGGGTACAGCAAGAGACAAGCTCAGTACCATTTCCCTGGAAGGACTGAACTTGGACTCGATGCAGGGGCAACTAGAAGCAGGAACTTGGACAGGGTAACAGAGCAGACAACAAGGAGGAGGTGGATCTTGAAGGCCACATCTTGGATGGAAGTTAGAAAAGAAAAGTGAGAGATAAAGAACAGAGAGGAGAGGAAAAACTGGACAAGCGTAGGACAAACCCACCAGTACTGCCAGACAACAGCCTGTGGCCTCATCTTTGATTCAGTACCAAATGATCTCAAAGTCTGATTCCCCTGCCATTGCTCACTAAGTTGCCAGGCAGGCAAGCACTTATCAGAGATAGTGAAATCAGAGGGAATTGAGATTCATAACTACTTTCAGAGGTAAGGAAGCAGCAGCCATTTCCTGCTGTTGCCTCTGTGGCAACTAGAGCAAAGACTTGGGGAGAAGTATTACTTTGGGAATTGCCCATTGTAGAATGGGACATGTAGTGGAGACCAATTCACAGAGTGACATAACTAGCATTTGGCATTTAGGGTGCTGCATTAGGGTCCCTTGTTCTATATTTTACTGCTCTGATCAGCACTTGTACACCTAAAATTCATTACAGTAAAAGCTGTGTTATCCAGCATCCACTGAGAATGGGGGATGCTGGATAACAAAATATGCCGGTTAATTGACTGGCCCTGGCCACCAGTTCTCCCACCACATCGGGAGCATCCCTCTGCCCCTCCTGCCACATCACTGCCCATCCCGCGGGGCCAGCGGACCCCATAGGACAGGGAGGCGGGCCCCACATGGCCCCACACAGCCTGTTATGCCCCTAGGCCGTGGAGGCTCAGCAGCGCAGGCTGCTTTGCCTCGGGCCATGGGGGCTTGGAGAAACCGGAAGTGCCTCAGTGGGAACTTCCGGTTTCACTTTACCTTACCAGCTGGCATGCCAGTTAGTGGAGCATGACGGCTTGTAAGATGCCAGATAGTGCAGCTTTTACTGTATTTTGGCTGTACTGGGGGCTCCGGGACAGGATCAGATCCCCTAATTTTACCCTGGGGCTTGAAAGTTGAAATCATACTCAAAAATATGATGACTGGGCTCAGGAAGAAAAAAGGCTGCCCAGTAGGTCTGTGCAAAGCGGCTAGTATTTGCTTTGGATTTGGATTTGGCTGATTCAGGGGACAGTGATTTGACTCTGTGATTTGAATCACTGTCCCGAATCAATTTGGCCAAATCACACAGGCCCATCCCAGCTCCCAGCACTTTGGGGGAAAAAAGCCCCCACTTATCGGGTGCTGTCATTTGTATGGGGGGGCAATCCCTGCTGCCTTCCACTACCCCATGCTGCATGGGGGG
>NW_017728907.1:22026980-22130204 GCF_001723895.1 Crocodylus porosus | reverse complement strand
CCCCCCATGTTCCCCTCCCCTCTCCTCCAGTCCTCCTCTCCAGCCTCTGCTTACCAGTTCCAAGTCCTGCTCCAGCTCTGGGCTGCAGCAAGTGGGGACTGCCCGAATTATTGAATCTTGCCCAAATCGATTCAGACCTTTTTATTGGTCCCCCGATTCAATTTGGATTGGAGATTCAGCTACCAAATCGGGCCAAATCTCCTCCAAATCGAATCAGCACCCCAAGCTTTGCACAGCCCTACTGCCCAGCTCCCTATCTCTCCATTTACAACACAAAACACTTAGTAACAGATGACAGCAACACAGCCAGTGCACTATGAACATTTCTTTGCTTTGTAGAAACAGCACCTGCTTGGAGGAACAGTGCTTTCATAGGAGACAGCTAATATTTAACAGCAGATGACAGTTTATTGATTAGTTTTTTTTTGTTCTGATGTGCTCAGGAGTGCTAACATTGTGAGGAATTGTCAGACATGGTAACTGCTTCAAAAAGAGCTAGGTGAGTCACTTCTACCTCCCACTAAGAAGGTACAGCCCTGGTCATCAAAGTGGTGCCAAGCCTCCACATCCAGGTCTGAATGGCCACTTAGCATCAGTTTGCAGAAATGCCTCCTATCACCATCAGCTTGCTAGGAAACATTCTCCCTTCCTTTCCAATAAGAATCACAGCATTTCACTCATCCAGACTGACCTTATTATACCAGTAACTGAACATGAGGATGATGCATGAGCCTCAGGGTGTTTATACACATGGTCTGGGAGTGGGGGGAAGGGAGGGTTTTAATTACCAGTGGCTCCAAGAATTTGAAGCACCTGAAGCATCATGTGCATCAGCATTCCCGTGCTGAAAAATGGCAGTGGGGAGTGCTTTAACTAAAGCTTGTTGAATGAACTTTAGTTAAAGCGCCCATGCTACCATTTTTCAGCATGGGGATGCTGATACATGTGATGCTGGAGGCTGCTAGAGCATGGTCATTACCACATTCCAGCAGTAATCAAGTCTGCTCTTACTCGCTGGAATTACAGCCTCTGCATGTGAATAAATGCCCCCAGTGGGTACAGACCATGGATGCCTGAGTGCTGTATGGGTCAGGCTGCTCTGAGCCCATCAAGCCTGGACTCGGCTCTCTCTGCTGATTTAAAATGAGCTTGCAATGCTAGTTTAAGACCTAATTTTCAAAGCTATCAGAGGATCTAGCCCCCCAGCTGCATCAGGGACCAAATTTCAATCTACAATCCCCTGTGACAATGCTGCTGCTCTGCGGCAATGTAAATCACAAAGCCCAGGAGGAAACCTGAGAGATGGATACAAATAATTCTCCTTCCAGAGCTGTCAGCTATGAAACAATCTGCCAGAGGTATCAGTTGAATCCAGAGTTGCAGAGTATTTAGGAAATCTTACAAGGCCTTCCTCTTTGAGGAAGTCGTTCCACCTTGATGCTCCTGGTTCAGACACCTCTTTTAGTCTTAAAACCATTCTGACCTAAATACTTCCTCCCCAAAATAAGACACTACCCCAGGCAGAAGTCTGATTCTGTACAGAGAGACATGCCAAAGTTGCAATGTTGTTGTCCAGCAGGGATTTTATTAAATTGATTTTGTGGAAAATGTTCAAATGCTAAAGCTAAGGGCAGCAGTGTAGAGCCCATGTATTAATTTACCTGTCTCAGTGGAAATAATGAGATTTATGGCTGAGCTTTGATTCAAGTGATGATATGAAATAAAACATCAGCATCTGTAACAGGTTGGACTGCTACACTATCATCTGCTACACTGCTTTAGAGGGGTTATTAGAACAAAACCCTACAAAGGAAACAGAATGGTGTCAGCGCCACTGCAGTAAAATAAGTCCCAGGATGAGAGGACAAAAGGAGCAATGATAAATCCTGTATTAGGCTGGCAGGAATGGTTTATCTCATCAGGTCCCAAGCACAGTCAGGAAACAAGCTTGAAACCCAACAGTAAACTCAGCAGATGGATAAGAGGCAAAGCTTAGTTTTGCTTTTTCAAAAAGCAAGTCTCTGCTTGTTGAAGGAAACATATGGCCTAATAATCAACTCTTCTACTCTGAAGGGGTTCAGATGAAAGATTCAGCTGCCAGTGAGCTGTAGGTACAGACTAGCTTACAGCTGCACTGCAAGGTCAGCGCCCTGGGATCCAGTTGGCAGACTACAGTGGTCGGAACAGAATCGAACCTCGAGCTGAACCACTTTTCATGAAACCAAAATCTGGCCACCAAGGAACTGACATTCCCCTGCATGGTAACAGTGCCAGATTCAGTGCATCAGGGAGGTTCATCTTGCCCTCTTCCATTGTCTTACGGGTGCTAACTGCTAGCATTCACTGACATCAGGGTATCTGGAAAAAAGCTTTTCTATTCTAGATCTCAACTTGAGTGAAGGTCATGGTAGCTTTCTGCATGAGGCTCACAAGGAAAGCAACACACTGAAAGCTTCTGTAAGAAACACAATAAGAACAGTTACCAAGTTGTCAATTAGGTTCTTTAAGGACAGTCATGTTTTTATTGACGCTTTCATGGGATTGTGCAGGAAGTGGAAAAGTTGACACTCGGATCCATTGAAAATGCCACAGAACACCGCAGTGCATCTGTTGAGTCAGGCACCTGAAAGCAGAGGGAGGGAAGGAGGTTATCTCCTGGCAAGTATGGCCTGGGTTTGGGAGGGACAAGGATCTGATGTGTCCCCTTTTGCATTGCTCCCAGATGGAGGTGATAGTTGGGGAGTTTGGAATCGTGGTGTTGCCACGGGATGGTGCAGACCCCGAACGGATCATGAACCACTCCTCAATACTCCGCAAGTACAAAGTAAGTCATCTCATACAACACAGGCACTGCCTGCAGCTTCACTAGTGAGAGGGAAGGAGAGGGTCCTTCCTGACTAGCCTTGGGCACTTGCTGGACCACGATGTTCTGCGAGAAGGCCGGGAGCCCTAGCTGCTCTGAGCTGCAGTGGCCATGGGATAGTCTTGCTGTGATGCTGCCACTCAGGCAGTCCTGGGGGCAGCAGCAGTGCACCATCCACTCCCAGCCTGGGCGGTCAAGGCAACATTCAACCCTGAGCACAGGGCCAGCATTAGGTCCGATGGGCCTTGTGCCAGCTCTGTGCATTAACTCACCGTTTAGAATGGGGAGTCCGCATGACCACCCTAGGAAATAGCCCATCAAGATGCTACCCAGACCAGCCCTGGCTTCTAGCATACTCATAGCCGGATCCCCAATGATGCAGATCCATGACCCAGAAAGAACAGAACCTGCCATCAGTAACATCCATGTTTTCTCTGCAGAACAACATCCTGGTTGTGAAGGATGACGTGAACCACCCAATGTCAATTGTCAGTTCGACCAAAAGCAGGTGCGTGACTCCAAGGGTCTCTTCCAGCAGGGGAGATGTACTCACCTGGCCCAGTATTCCCACAGGGCACACGCCTGCTTCACCCACTGCAGCCAAGAATTTCCCACCTTCCAAACAATTATCACAAATCCTTTCTACCCATCTAGGGACTTATGATTCTACCTCCACAGTGTCCAGGCACCCCCTAGTCACTCAGGCATTAGTCTTTCCCCACAGAGGAGGGAAGTGTCATTACCCAGTTTTACAGGCCTGAAACTGATGTCACTGGGGAGATCGAGCGGAGTAGGGAGTTGAGCCCAAATCTTCTGAATCAGGCACTTTAACCATCAACCTTCCCTTCCTTCCCCCTTCCGTCTTCTCCCATGCACTTGCATTAATTAAATGCCTGTTAAGATTAGTGGTTCCCACCTAAAACATCAGCCCATGTAAGAAAACAACCCCAATAACAGGACTGCTAGCCCTTCCCTTTCCCACAACATGCTGAGTGATACCCTAGCCTGGTGCTACACCAGGGCAGCATGAGCAGGACAAAAGCCCAGCTTTGACTTCCTCTGTTATCTCCCCCACAGACTGGCCCTGCAGCATGGGGACGGACACGTCGTGGATTATCTGAGTCAGCCTGTCATCGACTATATCCTCAAGAGCCAGCTGTACATCAATGCCTCTGGGTAGAGCCCAAGGCTCCACAGTGAAGCAACCCCGTCGCTCCACTTCCCTACAGCTCTCCATCACACTTCTCTCTTTCTCTGTGTCTGTCTGTCTCTCTCACGGCCTCCTGCGCGTGTCTGCCTGTCTCACTCACTGACTCCAACGCTCCATAGTGCAGGAATCTCCAGGGAACTGTGGCACACCCCAGCTGCACAGCTCCGCAGTCGTCTTTGGAGAACCTTTCCACTTTGTACACAGGGGGTAGAGCAAATAGAGATGTAATCAACTCAGTATGCTTTCAGGAGGCGGCTCCAGTGCCCACCTTCCCAGCATGCCCTAGGGAAGTGGCTCTGCTGTCCGCCTACTAAGCATGCTCTGGGAGCAGGGGCTTGTTCTTTTGCATTTTCTGGCACTTCAGCTAAATAAAACTTGGTGGATCTTTTTATTAATAGTTTTAGCGTGAGCCCCTTTGGCCTCTCTCAATACAATGCGCTATTTCAGAACACCACGTGCTTGGCCCAACCTGCTTGGCTCAGTGCCCAGACTTAGCATGGGCAGGGAGTCCTCAGGCCAGGGATGGACCCAATTACCTTTGAAGTTGAAAAAAAAAAAAAAAATCTAAATTGCAATTGTGTTTCTGGAGCTGGAGTTCCCAAAGGGGAGCAGCAAACCTCAGCCTGGCAATAAGCATTCCTGCTGTACAGAACTACTTATTAGGAGTGGCCATTATCCTTCAATGATTCTCCACTATAAACAAGCCTTTCTAGCTTCAAAACATCCCTGCAGTGGGCCAGGCTAGATTTGCACTGTGTTCGAGTCCCAGGTGGAGGGCTGCTAGGGACAGAACCTGCAAAAGAACCCGTTGCAACAGACACAGCACTGTGGAAACCCAATAGCAGGCACAAACTGTGGGCCCTATTTCCCTCCCCGCCTCAAAGATGATCATGAGTTTATAGCATTCTGTAATGTTAGCCTTTGTATTTGGGCGGCCCACAGGATGAGATACTTTGTAACCCTGGAAGTGCACTTTGACACTTGCCAACAGGCTGCTGTACTTATTTCTGCTTACCAGGCAACACCTGCTGCTGCGCACCAAGTGGGGGACATGCATTTGTCACTGGGGGTTACAGTGTCATTTCAGCAGTGGCTGAATGAAGTCATTAGCAAGGGTGAGGATTCAGTCGTAGCTAATTAATCTTGAGCCAAGCACAGCTCTCAGGAGAATCCCAGGCCTTCAGGGCTCTCATTTGATTGATAGGCACAAGCTGCTCCTCAGGAACCGACTTTCTTGCTTCTCTATCCCTTCCTGCCTCTGGAAGATAGCGTGGTCTCCATTGCTGCTTGCACCCTTCCCCTCTCCTGTCCCATCCAACATCTTCCTCACTTCAAGCCATGGGCTTTGAGCTGCCCCTGGGAAGCCTATTCAACATGTGACATTCACTGGCTGCTTGAGTTGCTCTGCCTCTCCAGTCCGCCTCCTTCGGGAGGACCTCCAGCTGGATTTTCCTGTCTGGGACTGTGTTGGATGCAGCACACTTCTAGTTGAAGGCCAGCAAGGAAATGGGTGCAAGAGGAATGTGGGTTGGAAAGCACAGGGGGGGTTGACATGAGAACAGGCCTCATGCACCAGGAAAGGCTGGCTATAGACTTGTGGGGACTCAGCTCCTGTCTCCATGACAGTGCACCATCCAGAACTAGTGGATATTCAAGAGGAAGGGAAAGCTCAGCTTAGGTTTCATCTTTCTACCCTTCATTTTTTTCCAGTGTAGCCATCAGTCATTTGGGGGGCTTAGCTGCTTGTCTTTAACTCTTGGGCATCTGCCAATGCCCCACTGTTATGTTGGTATTGACAAAGCCTGTCCTAGCCCCAGTATGTAACTAAACACTTCATCCCATTCCAGGCCAGGGGCTCTGAACCATAGGAGGCTGCTGGAGCCCCAGCCAGAGACGCTGCTGCTCATGTCCAGCTGCGGGCTGCAAGTCTCCCATGCAAGGGGGAGGGGAGCTAAAAGGGTTGCACTGAAGCACAAGCTTCAGGGGAAGCTCCAAGAAAACACTGCACTGGATTTGGTGACCCACTGAATATGGCACCTTGTTGCTGTGGACTCGTAACAGCCATTTGCAAAGAGAGAAGCCAGAGGCCAAGAAGGCCCCTCTGTAATAGCAGATGCAACTGGTGACAACCCTGATGACAGTAACGGAGCAGGCATCAGAGGTAGGTATGATGATGCCTGTGTCACAGAGGGAAAGTCTTGAGGCCCAGAAGTTAAGATGACTGATCTGCTGACCAAGGTCCAGAATAAGTCAATATCAGAGATGGACTCAGAACTCAGAATTCCCTCGACCTCTATTTGGTGCCCACCGTGGTCCGCTGGATAAGGCGGTCAGTCCGCTGGGATGTCAGTGATGCTGCCAGCAATCTTCCCCCTGCCAGGATCACCCCCGTCTGAAGCAGCCAGCTCAGAAATTGTTACTGCTGCAATGAAGTTGCCTGTGACCAGGAAGGGGGAAGGGTGTGTGGAGGATGAACTGGCGTTGCCAAACCAAGCCACTGGTCTGGTTTCCGTGTCTCCTGCTTACTACATCTCAGAAACTAGAAGGGGCGATGGGAGTGGGTGAGAGACACCACACATGGGGTCACCTCCTCTTCAGGGACTTCTCCATCTGGAGTTCATGCTGCTAGCTCTGCCCTAGTGCTGCCCCCAAGAGCATGGGAAGGACCTGGAGACCCCCTGCTCCGACACAAAGCAGGTGTATATAAGGGGCACAGTCATTTTGTGGGGAGGGAGCAGCAATTTCTTTGTCTGATGCCTGATGTACATAGCCAGTAGCTAAACTCCTCTAGACAAATAGCTCTTCCTGTTCTGTGGGTGTCAAGCTTTTCATGAGCTCTCTCTGTTTCACATGCGAGTTATTTCAGAGAATAGCAATGGCTCCTTGCCGGAACCCACCATACTTCTCAGCTCCAAGCTGGGCACAGCTGGAGGAGAAATAGCGATCACTGAATAGAACAAGCCGCCAACACACAGAGAGACTGAGCCCAGAGAGGAGTGCATCAGCCCTGAAGTGGGAGGAAGGAATGGATTATAACTGAGGAGAGACAAGAAGTAGCAAGGCAGGAATACCAGGCGTTGGAAAACTCTCCCTCGCCCTCCCTCAAGCAAACAAAGCGTGCGAGATGTGAAGTATGGGAAAGCAGGCCGGCTTTTGAACTCATCCCGTGTAGGATGGCATGCCTTAGGAACATAGCATTGTGGTATGGATGATGAATATACTATGTCTTACTAGTCTTATCTACACGTCCGCGTATCAGCTCAGTAAATCTCACATTATGGGGGAGGGGGGTGGGGGATTTGTAGTAGGCTCTCGGGACTGGTTTGGAAATGATCTCGGGTTGGTAGGAGGAAGCGCACCTCCATCTACAACCCTCGTGCTGCAGTCAGCAAGGAACGGGGCTTTCAGTGAAGGGGGTGGGGGTAGGGGCTGGGAGAGGCTCTTGGTTTGGGTCACTGAACCTGAGATTTTAACAATACAATTTGCTTAACTGAAATGAATAAAAAAAAGTTTTAAAAGAAAAAAAAAACAAAAAAAAAGAGATGGATCGAAGTTGCCATGTCACCAGTTTCACTTTCGTGAAAGGTTTTGGAGCCAAATTTTTGTTGCTAAAAATGGTCATTGACAAAAAAAAAAAATCTTTATCAGCAAAATGTTTAAATTATGTAATAAAAAAAATGATGCAACTGCGCCTCAGTGTTTCACTGCAGAACGTGCAGCCAGGGAAGCTTCCAGGCTCCTTGCTGGGACACCCAGACAGCCACCACTCACAAATGTTATAAGCTGCACTTGCCAGCTCTTTAGGTCATCTGGTGCCAGCTTCTCCCCCAAAGGTATCAAGAGTTCACCTGCAACAAATCAGGGCCTGGAAGAAGCTGTGAACAGCAGGAAACAAGGTGGGAGGGCTGCACAGCGGGCATCTGCAATTACCTCAGGGTAAATTAAAGGTTAAGAAGGTCAACTTAACCCTGCTTCATTCAGAGGTAAATCTGCCCTAGTGTAGTGTTCACTTACCATGCGGTAACTATGGGCACATGAGCAGTTATCACACGAGCTGATGCATAGTTCATAATAGTTTTAGTTTCTAGGGTAATGGTAAGTCTTGTCCTGGTAACTCTAAATTTCTCGCTTATCTATAGCCCCAAGCATCCATGCTGGTAGCTGCTGCTATGTAAAGAAAAGGAGATGTAGGATCTGGCCCCATCCAGAGCGGCCAGCAAAGCCAGTAAATACTAACCAGTGCTAACCATGACTTCTCCCCTTGGGAGGAATGGGGAGTTGTACGAGAGCTGTGTACAACTAGGAGAAAAGTTCCCATAAGACTTACTTCCTGCCGAAGCACGGTCTAAACTATGGAACTATGAGAATCCTGGCCAGAAGTCAGAGAACAGGGCAGAGTAATGAGACTCCTGCCTTCTAGTCCTCTGGGAAAGTCACTTAATCACCCCATGACTCAGCTTCCCCACCTGAAAAATAAAGGTCATGGTAATTACTGATCACTGTACAGTTCTTTGAGACAACCCAGAAATTACCAGCTTCATGCAGCTGAGCTCCAAGGTTACTGCATTTCAATACAGCCCTAAAAGGGCGTTAGTAATAGAAGAGGTAGATCAATAGCACGTACATCTTGCAGCTGGAGAGAGCCGAGTCAACACCTCTTCTGCTTTAGCCCTTCATGCTACCTCCCATACCAAATAGTCAACTCCACTCCTTTCCTGAAGGATGTCTTTCCGATGCACACAGAGAAAACCATTTCCAAAAGGAGAAAGTGGGAAAAACAAGCAAACAGCAACAGCCAGCCTGAGGATTCACCATTTATTTAATTTTCTTGTAAAAAATCATATCCTTAAGACCTTTCTCCTATGTTGCAGAGGGAGAAATTGCAACGCAAACCAGAGGCCAGAGTGTGGCTCACTTAAATAAAAACACGACAAACAGTTAATCATCAAGCACCACTAGGACTGTGCCATTTTATCAGAGACCTGGAGGGATGAGTGTATCTCCAGAAAGCAGCAGCTGCTTTTTCTGGACCAGGATGGAAGTTACTGCTTCTGCTGGGACAGGGCAGGAGACAAGTATCCAACAGATCTAGATCCTTGCAGTCAGGGGACCAGAGGACCTTCTTCACTGAGGTGAAGTAGCAAAATGGTATGGGACCTACCCATAGGAATTTGAGAGAGGGTGGAGATCTGAGCCTTGGGTTCCTCCAAACAGGCAAAAAGGGGAGATGCAAGAACCAGTTAGAGTCACATCAGCTGCTCTACATGAAACATCCAGTTTTGCATTTCTGGGGGAAGGGAGTGAACAGCACCAAACTTCTTCCAACCTGGAAGTGGAGCCATGCCTGGTTACACTTAAGATTGTTTTCGTTCAATGGAGAAAATCAAAATCCTCATGTTTGGATGAGCTGGACCCTCAGGTGCCAGCCTTCTTGGCCAAAGTGACTAGTACAAATCCTCTGCTCTTGCTAAAAGTGCCACAGGACCATCAGTGCCCACTTTCCAAGGTCTCATCTGAGATACTGGCAGCAAACAGCATGGTACTCACCTGACTCACCTCAGAGCAACAAGGGCCGAGTCAGCCTGTGTAAAGTTTGCACCTGCAACAGGGGCATATGGCAAACCTGGGGCTCTGACCCGGGAGTCACCAAATCCAGGTAAGGCCCCTGAAACCACTTTTGACCCAAAGGCCTAGATGAGAAGGAGGTGGAGAAGATGAAACATCCTCTTGGAGAGAAAGACGTAGTGGCAGGAAGGACTTTTCACCCAATGTCCTTTCACAACCCTCTCTGCAGCAAGCCAAGAGGTCACAGATATACCTCAGGCTCCTTCTGGTGCAATCGTTCAAACTCAAAATGAAACACTTCCTTCTTTTCCTATGCCTAGGGAGCCCCCACCTTGGCTAGACAGAGGGAAGGCTTGTAATGAAGAGCTCACAATGGCACCTCCCTCTGGCCCAGACAAGTCTAATGCACAAAGGCTGTCAAGGCAGAGAGATTGTGAGGATAATGCTACAGTCGGCAATCGAGCTTCCATGGCTCAGAGCTCAAACCCACGCTCTGTTCTGCTGCTCATCACTGAGTTCAGAAAAGAGGGCTGATGAGAAACATGCAGAGGGGAGCAAATGGAGGGAAACCAGCACTGCACTGCACTGTGCAAAGTGAGGAACAAAGCAGTGCCATTCAAGGAGGGCAGCAAGTCCTGGCTGTGCCCGAGAGTTGAGAAAAATCTCTTCAGGATGAGGAAAACAGACAAGAGGAGTTCAGATTTGGCTGGTGGCCACAAGCCTGATAAATACCCCACCTCCTCCTGGCTGTGCCTGCAGGGATGAGATCCTAGTACACTTAACTCTTCCTGGTCAGCAGTTTCTTCAAGCAGGTGGGTATCTCCTTCCTCAGGCACTCCCAGGATAGACATGTGGAGCATCACATTCTTGTTGGAGGACAGCGAAAGAGTGTGATCGTGTTTGCCTTAAGGCACAAGGTCACCAAGTCTGACAAGCCTGACTCAAGGCACCAGGGTTCAATTCAGCAGAGTCAAATGCAGCTGGGATTGCCAGGCTTGGATTCCCCTCCCACCCAGGCCTCCTGGGCCACCCTGGTATCCACACACACACACACACACACACACACAGAGGGAGTCTCATCTCCACCTTGCACTCAAGGTCTTTCAATGGGTTTTGTGTTGTAGCAGCCTGGGGGCAGATTTTTGCGGATCTCCTCCAGGTTCTTGATATCAGCCAAGATCTCACTAATACTCCTCTCCAGCATCTGGATCCGGAGTTTCTGCGTGCTGGAAGTCTTCTCAAGCTCTGACAACTGCTGCTTCAACTGGCTGCTCTTTGTCTTGGCTTTGCTGAGGTTCAGTTCAAGCGTGTTCAGAGCCTCCTCATCCACAGTGCCAGGCTGGTCTATCGCAAAGGAGGAGGAGACCATGAATAGACCCTGGGACTGGATCTTCCTGAACACACCCCCCAGGCTCACCACCCACCAGTTATAGCTACACAGGGATCCCAACATGCTCGGCCAAATGTTACACTCCAGCCCTTGGGAAATGTACCAGAGGGTTGGAACAAAGGTATATCTATACAGCAAAACTGAAGGTGCAGTTACAGCATGGGTTAGATAAGCTGTGCCAACTTTAATTCAGTCAGCACGGGGAGTGATGCCAACACAAATGTGATGGCATGGGCTCTACTACATGCCAGGAATGCAGCACGAGTCCTAAATCCTCCCAGGGCTTTGCATTCTGGGTGCTGGTCGCAGTGCTGCTGCTGCCTGTGATAGCTAGATCCTGCTAATTGCACCTTCCTGCTGCAGTGCAACCATACCCCAGCCACACCTCACAACAGGAGGAGAAAGGTAGAGTTGGTTGCCTTACCAACCAACATGTGATGTTCTTTACAATTCACTGCATTTCTGAGGTCAGGAGCAGGCAACAGTAACTTGTGATGCGACTGGTGGACAAGTGTGGGCCTGGAACTGACATCTCTGGAAGGAGCGCAGGTAGAGGGAGAAAGGGTGGCCATGGGATGAAAGCACTGGAGAACTGGGTCCCACTGCAGCTTGCACATCCTTCTTCACCCCAGTTTCCCCCTGGCAGTGATACCATTTCCTTTCTCTCCAGACTGTGCCATATGGCCTAAGTATGGGGCAGAAACTGCCTTATACTACGTGCCCATTCAGAGCTTGACACAGAGAAGCCCTGATCTCCACTGGTGTCTCTAGACACTGCTGTGATGCAAAGAAAATGAGCTGTCCCCCACTTACTTATCAGGTACAGGAGGTCTTCCAGGGCAGTCAGTGTCTCTTGGACAGCAGTGCCAGCCCCTTGGGCTCTGGCATGGGCACTCTGAGCCTCTTGGACAATCTAACAGGTACAAGAACAAGGCAATGAGTGGGCACTTCACCCAAACAGGTCGAGTCATTTTAAGGGTGAGGGTAAAAACTCACCTCCTGGACTGTGATAGCATCGGTAGCAATCTCCTTTTCTTTCCTAAGGAACTCCCCTTCTCTTTCACTCACTGTGCGCAGCAGAGCAGCTATTTCCTTCTCCAGTGCCAGGACACCATCTGCTGTCCTGTTGGCCTCCAGCCTCACATGCTTTATCTCCTAGGAAAGCAAAGACAGCAAGAGGAGGGGAGATTTGTGAGGCCAGAGGAAAGGACCTCCCAGATTCCAGAGAGCAGCAGTGGCAACAAGCTCTTGATGGTACAGTCCAGTAGCTTGATGTTTGAGATGCTGAGCCCCCACAGCCCATGTTGTCTTCAAGAGGCTGTTATAATCAACCTCTCTGAAAGAGAGGCCATCAGTGCACAGCCAGCAAGGCAGAAGGATACACCAGTCAATGGAAACTGGCCCGTTTGATGAGCCTACCAGAGCCAAGTTATATCAATGTCCCCCCCGGTTGACTTGATTTGCCTTTAAGTAGAAACAGGAGCAGAGAATGATGAGTTCTGCCTGGAAACCATTCCCTGACCCCTCAACACCTGCCTGAGATGGCTCCTCTATGTGACTCTACGTGCGACCTCAGGGTTCATCACAGTCTCTGCAATGCAGTCTGATTTCAGACAAACTGGTTCAATTTGCATCTGGGACTCAGACCAGGGGAATTATCTACCAGGCTATTTAAATAGCACGTCCAAGGGACTGAAACCATTAATACTGACCCAGAGCTGGAAAAGATATGGGGTGAATGTATGAAGCAGTTGTTCACAAGCTTTTAGACTCAGAGCACCCTTCAAAAAATGTCAGCTCTAAGCTTTCACTCACTTTTTAACTATTGAAAATAATACAGCAATTCTTCTGTTGCAAAGAACTCAGGAAGCCTACGACAGGGCAGAATGTTTTTGATACTGTGAATTCCTACTTGAAATCTCTGGGTTTATTTTGCGAATCATGTGCAGGTGTTTACACACCCAGCAGTGCTGATATCGCACAACATCCTTAAAAGGTCCTTGTGATACCCTGCTTCACTGAAGTCGCTGGTCTAAGGGTACTGCCTATGCTGCAGCCATGCTGCCATATCTAAAGACACAGCTACACTGTGGAGTGCAACACAGGATTGAACGAAACAGACTTATGGGGACAGCATCATGCAAGCTGCAGCAGCACACAGCTGATCCACCCTGCTTCTTGGCAGGGTCAGTTAACTTGCAGAGAACTGTGCTGCCTCAGCTGGATGGCAGGTGCTGACACCCACTCTCATTCATTTGCAGCCAGTGCAGGTACCTGTGCTTTTGGCTTTAGGCAGCTGCGCAGAAACAGCCACCCTGCAAGGATGACAGCTGCTCAGCCCCCATGCCCCCTCCATTTCCATTCCCTCTTTTCTCCTACCCAGGCCCCCACCCTGTTGTTCTGATACAAGCAGCTAGGCTTCCCCTTACCTGCTGGATCCCACTGGTGATCTCCTTGGCCTCCCCTGCCATGGTTCTAGCTGACTTTGCATGCGTAGCAGCATTGCCTAGGGCTCGCTCTGCTCGGCCAGCCTGCTCATTGGCACCCGTGACCAGGCTGCTGATGAGTGGAAGCCTGCTCATGGCATCTTCAGCCTCTCTCCTCTTGTCATCCACCTGTAAGTTAGACTCTGACACAAAACACAAGCAGCTGTCAGGTCCCACAGGAAAAAAAACATTTCCTCCAGGCCAGGCTTGGGGGCCATGGACAAATTAATGGACTAATGGAAACAGAACTACTCTCATAGTCTCCAGAAGGCTGGTTCCTCCAAAACTACTTTTCCATAGAAGAACAGCTCTGGGTACAGAGAAGAGCAGGGAGAAGGATGTTTACATTCACATGGGGCAGAAGCTAATCAGACTGGGCTTGAAACATTCATTTCCTGAGAACTGGGTCGATAGGATGTTTCAGTGGAAACTGCTGTGGCATCACCAGTGGACTTGAGGGCATGTTTTCCAGACAATTAATCAGAACTAGTCGTTGTTCCAGACAATAAATCAGAACAAGATTTTGCTTTATCCTCAAGAGACTTACCCCTGAGATTCTTCAGCACACGATCAACTTCAGAGAAAGTGGCATTGCCAGTGCTCAGTGCTTGCTGGGCTCTGCTCTTGGCGAGGTTGGCACGGGTCAGCAGCTGAATCGAAGCCTGCAGGGACACAAGGAGAGAGCAGATCACACACAGAACCTGGGAGCACAGTCCTGCTTCTAGAGCGGGGTCGAAGCCAGTTTCCCTTCAGTAGAAAGGATCTATCTTAGTGTGCAGGCAGATCAAATCCCAGTCCCATTTGAAGGATCAGATGAAACTGAGCTGAGAGTGCAGGCACACCCCCAGCTTTAACACAGGGATAGGACGACAGCTTGCAGCAGAAGCCAGGCTCCCATGCCAGGGATAGAGCACAGAGGGAGTGGACAACTGAAAAAATTATACTAAGATGAAAAACAGAGGATTCACCACGTATCAGTTGATATGTGGTCATGGTCTGTGGGAGTTGAAAGCTAAACCATGGTAGTTTAATCCTACTTCATTTAGGGACAAACTGCTCCAGGTTAGTTTCCACTTACGGAGTGACAGACACACAAAATGGTTACTGCAGACCAGCTGACAGATAGTAAGCTCCTTCCCTCCTTTTAAGGCAGTACAATTTGTTCATCTGTCCTAACACAGAGGGGGAAGTGTTTGCAATGTATAGTACCTGGGCACTGTCTTACCACTCTCTCGCCTTCCCCTCTCTGTAACAGTTGTTTGATGTCTTCCTCCCAGCTCCTGGTGTTGCTTTGCAGCTGCCTGTATTCTGCCATGTAAGTGTCCATCAAGCCCATCAGAACATTTGCCTCCTGTCTCAGCCGGGTTGCCTCCCCCTGAGACACCAAAGAAACAAGTAATTCACTTTATGCACTGGTGGTGGGACTTTTGCTAAGGCTGTAGCCCACCAGCAGGAGTAAGAACACTTTGTGTCTGTCCTACAATGGACAAGCAACTGTGTTCAGGGGAGGGGAGAGGTGAGAAGTTGAGATGAGAGGCATTTGGTCTCCCTTTTCCCAACAGGGCACAGGAAGGGTGGAGGGGGTGACTGATGATTTGGATTTGCAGGGGAGGAAGACTCTGGGGGGGTCTCTTGACCCAAACTGGCAGCCATGAAGCCCTCACCTGGAAAGACCCAGTGTCTATCTTTGCTAAGTGGGACAAAGAGCTGAGAAGCAGGAGGCTGCCCTGATAAGCACCATCTGCATCTGCTGCTGATCTGCTGGCGGCAGCTTCCAGCTCGCTGGCCAGGGATTTTGTTTCATCATATCTGTGAAAATATAATAAGAAAAAGGCATTAAGCCCCATGCCTCAGGGTATCAGCATACAATGCACCAGGTGCTCCTCAGGAATGATGGACAAGGCCACGCATTTCCTTGTCCTGGCTCCTCAGGACCTCCATCTCTGCCAGGCACCACAGAGGCTTACCACTGCCTCTGTCTCTTCAGCTAGGAAAGGAGAAGCAATGGCCATGTCCCTGCATGTCTTGTGGCCCTCTCAAGCCCAGGCTTATCTCAAGGCTGAGCTTTTCCAGAGTTACCCAAATGGGAGTTGATTTTCAGAGTTGTTCCTATAAAGAAGGCCCCTTTCAAAGTGTCTTTAGCTGGGCACCACCCACCATCAATAAAGACTACCCTGGCTGCACTTTTGTGATTGTTGCCCTCTAAGTCACTCTCCTCAGGCCCTTACTTTATGTATGGCTGGGTGCTACCCTAGTGCTGCACAATCCCAGTCTTGGAGCATGTCCACACTGTGCTGGGCCCTGTGTGAACACAGGGTGAAGGTTTAGCCCCTGCCTCACAGAGCTCACAGCCATGTATGCTACTCTCCTTTGCAGTCCTCTTATTGCCACCACCAGTCTTAGCATGTCTGTGACTTTCTGGGCCAAATTTATCCTTGGTGTAAATCCAATGACACCAATGGATTTGTACAGAGGGTGAACTGGACCCCACACACTTAAGTTTCTGCAGCATTCAAAGGAAATTGCATCTTGGTGAGACCTCAGGACAGAGGTGGGTTCCTTAGTGCACTTCTTCACAGACCTCCTTCTCTCACCCTCCCACCATCATGGTGATATGCATGGAAGTTTTGCGTGCACCTACTTCCTAAGCAGCCCTTGCATGGAGTTTGCCAGGATGCCTCCTCCACTCACAGCCGAGCGCACCAGCTCCAGGGCCTGGTCAGAGTCATCCTTTGCTGCTTTGGCTGCCTGCTCAATGGCATTTGCTGCTTGCATGTGGCTGTAAAACAGAAGAGCTTCCCTGAGAAACTAGGCCTGCAGAGCCTGCCTTGTTTCCTTCAACTTTTTCCTTATATAGTTTTATTCAGATAGAGCAACATCAGACCAGGTCCTTATGCAAAACCATCATGTCCCTCCTGTGGGACATGTTGGCAAGAGGCAGTCACAGCCTGGAGCATACCAGCACTGCAACGATCAACTCACCTGTTCGCTAATCTTAGAGCCTCCTGGGCCAGGATCAAAAATCTACTCGAGCCCCCAGGGAGATTGGAAGATGGAATATACTGAGGAGAGAGAAAGATACAGGTCAATGCTATTCTGATTTTTCTCATGCTGACAAACCCTGACTGAAGAGAAGACAGAGCTCATTATCCAGACACACTGTGTGTCCCCCTCTGCTTTACAGCATTCATCTGCACAGGTAGAGCAAGGCACTGGGCAAAGCTCTGCCACAATTTCTGATAAATCCAGTGGGGGCCAATGGGTGGATCTCTGTCAACTCTGCTGAAAGTGGCTGTACAAGATTATCCATTGGAAAAAGTGACTGGCAGGTGCTGGTGGGGGAGGAAGGGAGTAGGGAAGAGGCAGATGGGTACTTGGTGGAAAGCATCTAGTGTTTCCACCAACCCCCAGGCAACAGTCAGTAAGGAAAACAAGGGAAGAGGAGTCAGAAGCAGAACTCATTGGGCACTGCTGTAGTGGCAAAGGTGTGTTTAACATGTGGGGGCTGGGCTCTGGTCTAGAGCAGCAAAGCTGGAAAATACTTACCACTCCACTCAGGGTCACTTTGGTTTGCTGTAGGGTCACCTGGGCTCTCTCAAGCTGCCCCTGGATATCCCGCACCTGCCTCTGGTACTGGCTGCCCAGAATCTTCATTCTCTCCAAGGTCACTTTGATGTCATCCAGGCGCCTCTGGTAACTAGCCTCCTGTCCCTTCATTTCAGACACTTGGCTCTCCAAGGACTTGTCAGAGGCTGGCAAGACAAAGAGCATTTCCAGGATTAAAGGACACAGTGATATGAAGCCAGAACAAAGCAGAAGGGGGCAGACTGCTCACAGGAGAGAGAAACAGCGCAGAGACAACACAAATCCCCAGCCATGCTTGCCCCATCTCCAGGCTGCACCAGCAGTGAGGGACGAGCCCTCACCCCCTGAAGTTCATCTCCTTGCAGCATGTTGCTGAAGAGCTGCTGCACTTGCCCCTCCCTCCATCCCTGCGCCAAACGCACACCACGATCAAAAAGGGAGCAAACCCATCTAACCTTGCAAGCTCAGGGCTTCTCTCAGGATGGCACGAAGAGTCTCCTCAATCAGCTGCATCTTCCCCTCTAGCTCCTCATTGTTCGCTGCCCCCTGGCCAAAGTGTCCATGAGAGAAAAGCACCTCCAAAGCCTGCAGCTGCTGGAGGTATTGATCCACCTGAAAACAAGGCATGTGACACAGGGAAGGCTTGATCTCAGCATGAAGGGGATGGTGAGCAGCCCCAGGACTTCCAGGGTCAGAGAGCCCAGCAGAGTCTGAAATGGTTTGCTGGATGAAAAATTCTTTTGAGCAAATATTAATCAGCACTTATTACCCCCACAGCCATCTGTGTCATCGGGACAGGCTTCTGCAGTGCGAGCGGTATACTTGGCATGGCCAACACACTCTCAGGCTCTCTGGGAGTGTCAACTGCTAGGAGTGAGCAGATAACAAAAGCCAGTGCCCTATTTCGTATTCAGTCTTTGTCCAACTTAGTGCAACTCTCCCCATGGATACCAGGTAGGACTGATTAGGATCCTAGTATCAGAGAGGTGGACCCTTGTCCACTGGTCCACCAGATAAACTAACAGTAATGTCCAGATTTCAGATCTTGACTAGATCTGAGTCAGGTTTACTGAATGTTTTGCTCTTCCACACACAAGAACAGAGATTTACCTTCTGACAACTGAGCAAGAAAGTTTTTTGGTTTTGAATGAGCTCTTCTGTGTCCAGAGGGCAGAAGAGGAGGAAGATCCCAGACTCCTTGACTTTGTCTCTCACAGCAGCTCCCATATGGAGAGGCTAGAAGAACCTCTCGCTTTCTTCTCCTGTTCCAGGCTGAGAGCTCTACCCCTGGCAGAGCACCTCCCCTTGTCAGAGGACGACAGGGGACTTTGCTTTATTCAGGGCAGAGCAAGGGAAGTACTGACATAGCTGTGAATAAAAACCCTGAGACTGCACTCTGCTGCAGGATGGTGAGACACGCGTTTCTGACTCCTCTGTGAGTACCCAGGATAAGAAGAGTTAATCCGCTGCATTTACGGAAAAGAGAATTTGCTACTTCCCCCACCCCTCACCACCCCAACAGCTGCAGAGTGTGCTCAGAGTTGGGCAGGAAAAAGGAATTATTGCTCAAATCCTCTGACCTAAGCCCTTTGCTGGGGAAAGTGGTGTCAGGTAGAGTTACAGGCACTTCCAGCTCAGCTATTTGGGATGTGCCTCTGGCTGACGGACACTTACCTGAGCTTTCACCTGGTTGTAACAGTCTGGGCAACGTGTGTGCTCACAATTGGGTCCCTCAAATCCTGGGCTACAAATGCAGCTCCCATCACTGCGACATGTTTGGGGCTCAGAACCTACTGAGTTGCAGTTGCAGGCTGCAGGGCAAAGCAAAGGGCAGGAGGGAGCAACAGGTCAGACAGATCCCAGGGCACAGGGAAGGCAAACACAACAGCCCTCTCAATTACATGTCTCTGTCCTAGCCAGGATCTTTCTTTCTTTCTGCCTCCTCTTAACTTCTCACCCTTTTCCTATGGCATGAAGAACTTGCCTTTGACCCATGCGCTGACCCACACACATCTGTCCACTTCCCATTCTGGATAGAATAAGCCCAGAAGGAAAATTCCACTCAAGCCTGCTGCTAGAGTCACTCTTGAGCTAAATGTCAATGCCCCCCAAATATCTAATTATATTTCACAGAAGTCTCAAAGGAAAGTAATAGGGTCACAGGACCTAGTGCTAGATACTAGTGACACTTCTGTCTCTAACTTAAGACATACTAGGGTACCTCCAGTATGCATCCATTGCCCTTCATAACCCCTGGGTGAAGGACAAGAAGAAATCAGAACTATTTGCAGCCCAGATTTAGTTTGGATATTAGGAAAACTTTTTTAAAGTGCCTGGGAGTGAATCACAGAGTCAGGTTACAGACTGGATAAACCCCTATTGGGTTGGCCTGGGGGATGAGCTGGGAGGACCAGATGACCTTGAGAGATCCTTTCCAACCCTTCATTTTTTTCATTCTGGTATTGTGTGAAGCCATTAGCCTGGCCATTGCCTTCCAGGTAGCTGAAACTCCTCCAGCAGTCTCAGTCTAACGTTTGCCCATTCACTCATAACATGTTAACCTGTAGCACTGCTGTGTGAGGGTAAATGTGCTTCATTCAGGAGGTGGCTGCTTCAGGGTGGCTGAAGCAGCTCTTGTAACAGAGGCAGTATGATGCTCTCTGGGCCCCTTGGACATGGCTGCGGAAGCCCATCCTCAGTGCTGGACTTGACAGTTCCTAACCTGTCCTTTTAACCCCCCCAGTAGAAAACACCTTCCAAACAGCCCTAGGAAATTAATGTTTGCATGCAAATCTACACTTTTCACTGGCTCCTGGGAGCCATTCATGGTGCTGAGTCACCACAAGTTTCTGGTCTTCCTGCAAAATTTTCAGCTCGAGGAAGGATGGAACCAGCATCACATGCAAACAGGCTCTAACACAGGTGTGTCCCCCTAGATTATGGTTGTACCTCGACACTTGTCTTCTGGGTTGGAGGCTAAGGGGTTCCCAAAGAACCCATCTTTGCAGCGATCACAGTGGAAGCCAGCTGTGTTGTAGAGGCACTTCAGGCATTCACCCGTTAGTCTGTTACAGTTCCCCACAGCATTGGGATCGATATTCCCGTTACACTGGCAGGGCTGGCAAGGCTTTACAGGGCCATTTCTACCCAAGGGGTCTCCAAAATAGCCATCTTCACAGAGTTCGCATGCAGAACCTGGGGAGGGAGAAATGGACACCACATGGTTACACCTCCACAAAAGGAACTTGCTCCTCTGCCATGCACAGAAAAGCCAGATTTACATTCTTGGAGCTTTGGGGGTAAACACTCTCAGAAAGTCCATCTCTTTCCATCCCAGATGAGGAGAGAGAAGGACTGTGACAGCCTCTTCTCAGGGAAAGGAAGAAATCTTGAGACAAAAGTATCAGATGCATCTTGAGAGAAAAAGCCCTTGTCTAGATCATGGGGCTGGGGTCCAGAAGAACTGGGCTGTAATCTCAGATCTGCTCCTGAGCTATTGAAAGATCTCAAGCAATTCACTTCACCTCTTTGTGCCACTGACCCCCCTTGCCCGTGGTCTGTTTTACCTATTTGGATTCCAAATTTTCCAGGGCAGGAACTCTCCCGTACTGCGCGGTTCTACAGCACCTTGCACAGCGAGACCCTGGTCTCAGTGCAGCTGTACCACAAATAGTAAATAGGTCAGGAAACCAGACTGGAAAGACAGAGGTGTATTGCAGCTATTGCACCCTACCTGTCCTGAACCTCATGGTCCTGTATTAGCCAGAGAGAAATCCTATTAATTCACAGCACACTGGAAGCACACGTGTGGAGGGTGGCAGACTCAATCTTCCCTCAGCACCTTCCCACCCATCCCCAGGGGAAGCACAACCCTGGCAACTGGCCCACAGCGAGGATGTTACCGGTGACTCCTGCAGGGCAGTTATGGCAGGTGACCTCCTTTGTGCCTGGCACCATCGAGCAGCTCTGTCCTTTGCTGCACGGGCACTGCTGGCAGCTGTGTGGATTTCGGGGATCTCTGTAGTAACCAAGCTGGCAGCTGGCACGGGGATCAGTGTATGCATCTCCTGAATGACATTCTCCTGGGAGACAGAGGAAAAGGTGTTGTGACTATGATGCTGATCTATCCTCAGTCACATGGCCCCTGTTGCTCTGGTGCTGGCCAGCACAGCCTGGTACTGCCACTATACTTGTGGGATGAGACTTAATAGACCTCTAACCTGAGACAAGGATCTCCTCACTCAGGACCATTTCCTACAGCCTGTACCCCCATGCTGCACTCCTCCTGGTGCCCATTGCCTGGCTGGGTGCTGCTCTGCTCCCCGCACCTCGCAGGAGTCTCCTGGTTGAAGCTGCTCGCCTGCAATGGCATGGCACAGCACAGCAGGAGCAGCTTCCAGAGGGCTGTTCCCGATTGTGGCTGCAGCCAGCTGGGTGCTGTGCTGTACCCTTCACCTCCAGCAACAGCAGCTCCTCCTCTTGCTGTACCACACCACTCTACTCCTGGCAGGCATGCTGGGCCCCAGCTTCAGCTCTTGGCCATCTTCCACTGGGAGCCAGCTAGAAGTTGAAGCCAAAGTCCCACATGCTAGGGCAGAAGCTGCCTGGCTGAAGCTGCTCACCCAGAGCAGTGCGGCAGGGCAAGATCAGGGGCAGGAGTCACTGCTGGAGGTGAGGGGCACAGAGCAGTATCCAGCTGCAGCTGTACCAGAAACAGCTTGCTGGAAGCTGTGTGTGCTGGCTGCGGCTAGGCTGTGGGCACTGGCAGGAACCCAGAGCAGACTGCCCCAGTGTGAGTGGTCAGGGCATGGCTCCATGTGGTGTGCCATGGGCCAGAAATGGCCCATGGGCCTTATTTTGCCCATCCCTGTGCAACTACTGCTGCAGCCACTATGGGTGACTATGGCAACCCTCATGGCTTTGGCTGGATCTGGCCCAGGGGCCCCAGATGAGTTTGGCATCCTTACTTTAGACTAATATCAAAATATGCATAAATGTTATTACATGTAAAAATGAATGCTTTACTGTGATGCTAAACATTTCACTCTCTCCAAACCTTGATACAAGCCTTCTCTTTGAAACTGACACATTTTTAATACATTCAAGGATGGTTTTTTTCTCCACATCCCCCCTCCTTTTTTTTTACAACAATCTCCAGTCTTGATTTATGGGACAGGTTTTACTACTGAAATTTCTAAGACCGAGCCTTTTTGGGAGGCTGAGCTAGATGAGTCCCTTCCAGCCCTACTGTTCTCCTATTCTCACTCAAACCACATAACTGTCATTACTTTGTAGCCCAATAGCATCCCCAGTTCTATCTACAGGGCATGACCATTATCCACCACCCCTCTGTAATGGGACATGGCGTCAGTTTTCCTTACCAGTGTCTGGGTCACAATTTAATGCTCCTTGACAGCTACATGGCACACATGCACTGAAAGGCCCAAGGCTGGGGGATTCCCTCTTGTATCGAGGAGCACATCTTTCACAGAACTGCCCTTGGTACCCAGTAGGACACTTGCATTGTTCTACCCAGGTCACTGGGGCTCCAGAAGTGGGCTGTGCTGACACCCAGGTCACGTTATCCATGTATCCCATGCCTGGTGGGAGAGAAGATACATTACAGGCAGCCAGCAGCTTTCACCCTAAACTCCTACACTCAGTTCTCTGGCAAAATGCAGCCTCACCTGCTCATACCTGTAACAAAGAGGAGGGGGGTGTCTTCTGTGCATACTGCACTTTTATCCAAAGAATAAGCAGGATGATGGTTAGAGCAAGGAACCAACCTGTTCCCAGTTCTGCCACTGACTCATTGTTGGCCCTAAGCAATCTCTTACCCCCACTATGCCTCAGAGTTTCCCCATTTCTAGGGCAGCCCATTTTACTTTCCACATTACAGGGTGGGGGCAACTTTCCACCTCATAGGGTGGAGCCCTCACCAGTTCTCCGAGATCAGGATTGCCATGCAGGTGCATCCCTCTAGATCCTCCCTCCCCACTCACCATATACTCCAAATGTGGCTCGGATCCGCAGTGCTGTCAGGTTCCCCAGGAGCCTGCGATACTCAAAGTAGCTTAGCTTGGGGCTCCATCTGCTGCTGGAGTGCTCGTCCAACCTGCCCATTAGATACGAAAAGGACAGAGAAGTTATGGATAACATGTAAAGGCCAGTCTTCCTGCCTCCTCCCTCCAAACTCATCTGAGTGCAAAGAACCTGGAAGCTGCAGAGTGATACAGGTAATACGGAAGCTAAACTAAGCTGCGAGTTGCCTCCCGTTTTACCTGAATGTATATGTCTTGCTGATGCCACAGGGCAGTAATTGTCCATGAGGCAACAGGGGGGCAGTGACTCTCAGGCCAGCTCCCTCCAGGACCACATCACGTGGAGAAGGATGATGTCCCCCTTGGTTCACACGGTAATCAAATGACAGGGTCTGGCCATAGCTCAGCTGCTGGTTTCCAAGAAATTTGGCTGCAGAGGAAAACAGGAGACCAGGAGGTCAGAGGGCTAAGCCTCTTCACTGTGAAGTCTTAAGCCCAGACTCAGGAATGTGCCAAGAGCAGGATGGAACAGGAATCCGTGCACTGGAAAGTCCCACTATTAGTCATGTCTCACCCTATCTGCCAGCATCCCCACCAGCCATCTTGGGAAATGAGTCTGGGTTATCCAGTGTTCTGACTCTCTGATGGCAAATTCCCTGGTCCAATCCGTCTCCTAGTGCTGAACCTTGCCCTGGGACCCAGTATAGAGCATTTCTAACCGTCTTGCATCTGGGAAGCACCTTTGTGAATCCACCAAAGAAGACTACTACTATCCAATCCCAGTGGTCTAGCTCCCATGGGCTAGAGATGGCTGCCATGACCTCACTTCACTTGCTTCATGCCAACCCTGACTGGCTCATACCATAATGCCATAGGGAGGCAGACATGCTGAGGGGTTAACACTTGTCCCAAAAAGCCAAATCTTCTCCTATGCAAATGGAAATACCCGATTCCCCTCAAAATCTGAACCCAGGCCCCAACCCATTCTGGACATGGCCATGTGTGAACATGTTGGCATGGAAGAGCAGGGACATGTGGTAATATCTGTGCTGCTTTGCAGAACTGTTTCCCTGTATGGTGCATCTTCTTGTAGTACGACCCTTCCCATTTCACAAGCTCACGCACCTGGTGCCAAAAAATAGATTGGTTCTGGCCGCTTTGCTGTGATAAACACATCCCGATGACGCGGAGACCACTGGAGCTCTACAGGGGACCCATCAATGTAGACTCCTCTCCAGCCCTCAGCATCTAGAACGGAAACAGAGGTAAGTTTCATCCAACCACTGGATCTAGGAAACAGCAGCTAAAGAAAGGCTGTAGGTAGGACTGTGTGGTCCTTGGGTTCACTTGGGTCATATATGATCAATCTCTCCTGCCTTATGGACTATTGTTCACCCCTCCCTGAACCCAGGCTGATGTCTTGACCAATGCACATACTTCCCTATGTTATAAACAGGCACCTGCCTTGATAACAGTGGCCAAGTGAGTTCTTTGTACTCTAGCAGTGCCTAATACCATAGGTGTCCAGACTGAGAGCAGAGGTCACCTAACAGAGAGCAGTATGGCGTTAGATGGACATAATGCTCTCAGACTTGTCTTCAGATGCTGCTCTGTTATGATCATCAAGCCAAAGGAGGATAAGGGCTCTTATGTGGGAACTGTTAACCAAAGCGTACTCTGATGAAATTAAAGACATCACTGAATTACAAGTTCTTCTGAACGATGTTCTCCTGATATTTGATCAATTCACAATCACTAAGCCTAATCCTCAAAGCAGAATTGTACCCTTGATTTCACCAGTTTATACCAACTGTGGATATGACCCACCGGTTTGTAACTACTAGCCCCTCCTCCCTTGCAGGCTCCACCGTCACTCAGTGACATGTGTGGCGGATGACAATGCCAACCTTTATTAGAAACCTGAATATTTCAATGTCTCAAGTACAAAGTGAAGTGTGCTTGAGTCAAAACTATGCATGCTAAAGAGGAGAAGTATGACAGCATGTTGAATTAAGAGCACCACACTGTTCCACAGGGACTGGGGTTAGAGGACTGTGAGGGGATCTTCTATGGGGGATGGTCTTCTACCTCTCCACCAACCCCCAGAACACCAGGTGAAAGGAGAATTTACAGTATGTATGCCAGAACCCCAAACTTTCCATAGGAAGTAAATTACAAAGCTCAGCAATACAAACACTGAAGGTGAGTTTTACCCTGCTGGAAGTTGGAGGTGATTTTGTGGACACTGTAATTTTCTGCGCTGCTACATGTGGCTGAATGCCCATAACAGAAGCACTGGGAACATCCCTCAGGGTTTCCTGCATCCAGGTTATAGTAGCCCGGCTTGCACCTGTGTACGAGATGGCATCAACCTGAATTTTACTGCATATCATCACAGCACATCTGACATCACATTCTGGATGGGTAAGTCTGCACACAGCCACAAAAGGCAAACAGCACAAAGCACACACTGGCCATTTAAAGACCAAAAGCTCTTAATACCACGTGGCATTGTATGAAAAAAATCATTACCACCAGCTAAATCAAGGATTTCTAAAGAGATAACTGGGTGCTGAGCTCCTTGGCTCCAACTTCAAACACTTGGCTCCTATATACACTCGCAAACAAGTGCAAGCTTTCATCCCTGGGCCGAATGGGCAACTCCCTGCCTGCCCTCTGCCCTTATCTGTCTTACAGAAGGGAGCAGCTTCTGACAAAGCACAGCCCCTACCTGAGGAATGCACTGCAGCAGGTCTGGGGAGGATCCTGCCTTGCAACTCCACCTGCCTCAACACAGCTCTATCTCCAGAGATTGGCAATTAGCCATGTCTTTCTCCTGGGTGAGGGTGGTGCTGGGACTGGCTTTGGAAGCTCACCCTTGGGGCACTTTATTTTCTTTTACACAAATATGAGGTGGAGGGGAAATGGGACTTTGCTTCTGCAGCACAGCTGATTCCTAGCTAGTGTGTACATCACATGAGACATTTGTCACACACTACAATTATCCTCTATAATCAGGCCCCCGGAACAGACCCAGGGGACATTCTTGCAGAAGGAAGTGACAAGTGCTGAAGGCTTCAGGCCCAGTGATGTTCCCTGGAAAGCAAAGGTCAGGCACTACCCCTCAGGCCTACGCGGCAAAAGTTTTGGGACTCCAAGGAGCAGGCAGAAAGGGAAGCAAGGGAAGGTGGCTTTGGGACCGACTAGAAATTATTTCCTGTGGAGCCAGGTAACAGTCCTCCTCACTGATCTGCACAAAACTGAGAACAGGCCCCTGGGTCTGCAGTGCTTGTTCAAGAGTGAGCCTTTACCAACCACACAGTGGAAGCACTGAGCAAGTGCACTCACCTGTCACATTGCTCGCCTGTGGTGCCTGTCTTGCAGAAGCAGCGTCCCGAAATGCAATGCCCTGTGCTGCCAGCTGGGTCACAGACACACTGAGAACTCCTAAGAAAGAAACAAGAGTCTCCGATTGATTTGTACCTCAGTTTAACAAATTGCTTATGCATGGTTAATACGCACAGCAAATACACAATGAAGTCTCCCCAGCCTACCAGTAGAGCAGCCATTCTGGTCAATGCATGGGATTTACCACACTGCAGTGATTCTCAGCCCTTATCTACTGCCTAGACTGACTGCCTCCCTATTCACTAACAAACACAACAGGATGGTCCCTATTCCCACCACTTGTACACAGAACCCAGGCTGAGATCTTAGTGGACACTGGACCAGGCCTGTGGTCCACCTAGGCCAGCACTGTCTCCAGCACCAGATAATTCAGAGGGAGGTGCAAGAAAAAAGCCCCATAAGGGCAATTCTGGGACAACCTGCCCAAGCAAACGGTTTTGCTCCTAACCCCTGGCTCTATCTTGAGTAATATATGGGAGCCTGACCATTCATAGCCCTACTTTATGTGCATCATGATAATGCCTTGAGTCTCCAGTTAGACTGGCGTGTTCTAGTGCCAGGTGCTGTTCAGACATCAAGACAGAGTTTGTTTTATTTATTGCATCTTGTCAAGCTGTTAGCCTCAATGAGGTCATGTAGCTGTGAGTTCCACAGGTTAATTGTGTGCTATGCCTGGAAAGGTTTCCCTTCCACCTGCTTTGAATATGTTGCCTTTACGCTTGAGTTAGGCAAACAGAACTGGACTAGAACAGAGAAACCAGTATAAAATGAGTGTTTCCAGGATCTGTGGAGGTCAGAGGCACTTCACCTGTGGAAAAGGACATCATTGCTGCTTGAGCTGACTGGAGACCTATGGTAATGTCTACTCCCCCCCTCCATCCTTACAGCCAGCATGTGATTGCTTCTAGAATAACAGCGGCAGTAATTTTAAGGATTAGGGTCATGGATACAGGCCTCTCCCCATGGTCTCATAACTAGAGAAGGAGAGAGATGCTGTGACAACATAAATTGTCCATACTGACCAAGAATAAAGCTCTCCAGCCCTCATATGCTACCTGTAAATACTCAGATAGCACTGGAAATTTGCTGCAGAAAAGGAAACTCTGAAAGGACAGTCCTGCCAGCACAGTTTGTATGTGGTACTTACGGCAGCTGTCTGTCTCCCCTCCTTCCAGCCCCTGAGAGAGGGGTGAATTCTAGCTCACATCGGTCACATTTTTCTCCTGCCATGCCTGGTTTGCAGCTGCATTGGCCGTGGTTATCACACTGTGGGCTGAGGGAGCCTGGATGAACAGAGAATGAAATAGTGCTTACCATCATAGAGTTATCATTAGTTACCACCTCACCAAGAGCATCCCCCGGGGACATAAGGGGAAATTAACAATGCTTGCTGGAACCTTTCAGGGAATGAAAATGGAAAACTTTCCTAGTCTAAGGCAAATTTCACCATTAATTATGTATTGGTCTATAACCAATTCCCTCATTTTTGCAGGACAGGTATCAGCTATCTGACTGCCGGCAGTCTTTCATTTTAATATCTCCCCTGCCCTTGCTTCCAGTTCCCCACATGAAATGGACTCACAATATCAGTTTTTGCTGTGGAAATTGTTATGATATCCCCCATGCAAGTTGTAGACTTGACTCAAGGGACTTCAAGTTCCTGCAGCTTGGGACTTCCAGCTGTGGGAACTGAGGGAATCTTAAGGGATCTTCTGTGCAACAGTAATGGTACATAGGACATGACAGGCCCAAGGAAACACCAGATAACCAGAAATTTGCTTCCTTTGTGGTAGATCCTATGCTTGTATAAACTGGTGCAACTCCAACTTCAGTGCAACTACATTCATTCAAATCATCTGAGGATTTGGGCCAGGACATTTATTAAGTTTTTTTCACAGGACATCAGACTAGTACCATCCTTCTGAACTGGTGATCACTGTCCACCCTGGCTGGGCGACAGGGAAACAGAACAGAAGTTAACATTCCCACCACTATACATTCACAACATATTCTGTATGCTTTTCTATTATAGTACTTGGGAGACATTCTGTCCTAGATTTTTAGTCAACCAGCAATTAAAAGATTAACTCACAACTTTGCTGGTCAGGCACTTTTCAGGTTTAATGAGCGGTTGTAATGATTTGATTTCTGTGCACACAGACAAACAACATGTTCAGAATTTCCATAGGATTCTCAACCCAATATTTATGAAACACCAGTTTTCAGGAGATACAGAAATCTGATCACAACCACCAAGACTGGCTCTACAGTAGATATGCAGGCCACGTCATCACTGAAATACAGTGGAAAACATTGAGAAGCCAGGAAGGCCCATCTCTTGTCACAGCATGAGTTCTCATCTGTTTCATAAGTAGTAGAAAAGACATTCATGTCATGTGCACTTTATCTATTATCCCCTCCTAGAGTAGCAGTGCAGGTGGAAGGCAGGAGAGTATGGTTTTACACACCAAAGTCTTCTCTTAATCCACAAAATTGTACATCATTTTTATATACCTCCCACCCCCAAACACCATGCTTCACTTGGGAGTGATCCTTTCCCTCCCATGATCCAGTCACAGTCACTCATTTCTAGCAAAATTGCCAATGACTGCAAAATGTGATAGGACATTAGACGCGACTCCATCACTCGGTGGAAGCCTTTTAAATCCTTCTAGCAGGCTTTGGTTCAGATCCTTTCTGATGTGAATGCCTTTACCCATGGCATCTGGTCTGAGACTAAAAAAATACATTGCATGAGAATCTCTGAACAGCCATCAAACATTATCAACTTTGGGTCACCCCCAGCTTGTGCTTGCTGACAGCTTGTTGCAGACGGCTGATGTTAGAGCACACCACTCATTAAAAGTGACATGGTGACCTTCTGATATGCTGCAGAGGGGGAAGGTAAGAGGGAATGGTAAAACCTGCACTCTGGCCTCACTCCCTTAGGTAGCCTGTTGCCTTGTGTGTCCCTGCAATGCCAAGCCCCATACCCTCCCCATCTAACCTATGCTCTGAAGAACTTGCATGATTTGCTGTGAGGCACTTAACTGGGTTATGCTTCTTCCATAGAAGTGAAAGGACTGTGGAAGTTGAGCTGCTCTTTTTCAATTCCCATCTTCACTTGCACTGCCTTAATCCACAGGTGGCAGAAGTGGGGAATGATTACAATTCTGAATTTAGGAATTATTTTCAGTAAACCTAGTCCTGAGTGAACACTAGCTTTGATTCCATCTATGTCAGTACACTCCTCTGGTGGCAGCCTTTCTAGCCAACATGTGAAGCAGGACAGTTGCCAGAAGCTCTTCTGGGCTGATCTTACACCCTTCACCACCATCTGCTCTAGGTCTGCTGGACTTGCAAGAGTCCTAGCTCATTCAGCAGATTTAAAATGGGCCTGGTTGGGAGATGCTCAGGCCTTGTTTGCACTCATCTGCCTCTGCCACCTGGAACTCTCATGGCAGGCAGCAGCCACCACCACCAAGATGCCAAAGCGAGTGCACACCCATGCATCTGTTGGCCCCGCATGACTCCACCACAGCTGCTCATGCTGTGAAAATCCTTTCACAATATCACACTGATAGTGACAAATGGGACCATGCAGCGTGACCATCACAGTGGCAGCTGGTCAGCACCAGCCACCATGGGCAGAGCTTGAGGAGGGATATAGCTTGGGATCCATTTGGTTTAATCCACCAGAATTAGGCCAAATTGTAATTGCCAAAATGCAGCAGCACCATGACAGCTGTTGGGTTTGGGCACTTCTGGACCAGCTCGTTTCCCTTCATTCACTCTCCTCCTCCTCTTTCCTAGGCTTCTCACATATCTCATACCTCTCGGGTTGCAGTTGCATGGCAGGCAACGTACTCCATTTTGCTGATGGTAGAACCCCTCCTTGCACCCTTCACAGCGCACCCCATCAGTATTGTCCATGCAGTTGAGGCACCGGAAGCCATTTCCTGTTTCTCTGAGCAGGTCCTGGTCAAAGATGCATTGCCTGGACTTTCCATTGCAGTCACAGACTGAAAAAGCAAAGAAAATGAACATGGTTCAATAAAGGGATCCCAATAGCACCTACCAAGAAGAGAAGGGATCAGGTTTGCACTTTAAAGTTTGCATGTGTGAGCTTAGTGAAGGGCACCAGTCAAAGTGCCCTGGAAATCAAAGCTACCTACTTGTTCTATGAGACAGCACAAACATTCAGTTTGTTTTCCCACTAATACGACCCACCCAACATCCAAATGAACCACTTCACCATCCCTTCAGGTCTCTAGTCTCTCCGCCTGCTGACAAGAGTGCCAACAAGACTCAGTTGCCCTGGGTTCTTCTGTGATATGGGCTACTGGGAACTGAAGTAGATCACCATAAGGAGATTTTTCTTAATAAAAACAAAATCCTGAAGCTGGATTCATAAGAAACAAAAATAACCCATTAATAGAATCCAAGCAGTACAATGCCACAAGGGTGCTCATAATACAGAGTAATGGTGACTTGGGATGGCAATGCACTTGAACTACCCCCTGCCACCTTCATTTCTTGTAGTTGCATTGGCACCCTGTTCATCAGGAGCACTGAGTCAGAGCCTGCATTGGTATAAAAGCCACCTCACTATGCAAAAAGAGCTTGACCCCCAGCTAAGGATCCAGCCAATTGTTGAAACCTTCTGAAGCTATTGCAGAGAAAACCAAAGGAAGATGGTAATATTCAAGAAACTAAAGGTACCATTTCCATGGTAAGAAGGGGAAAATATCAATGTTTACTATAAAATAAAAGAGGCAAATTTCAGTTCAGCATAGAGCTGTCTCTAGCATAAGGACAGTTATACATATTCAGCGTTTTTTGTTGTAAGCAAAAGCAGAAGTAAGAAACCAGAGGAACAAGAAACAAGGCAGTGAGGGAAAGAGGTCACATAGAGCATAGTGTGCTGGTCAGATAAACCTGCATCCAGAACTGGGACACTGTCACTAGTCAGCAGTAACACATATCTGTAACAAAGACATCAGTTCATGTGTTTCTTAAAAGGGAACCTCAGAGCTTGTAGAGAACCAAGGACAGCCGCTACTGGCAATAAGCCTGTTGTATTACCAACTCCGGTGCCCAGGTGGGGTAGGAAGGATGCCCATAGCTTGAGTGCCTCACAGAGCTGCCCAGCAGTAGGTAGATGGTCCCTATCCCAAGCTGAGGATGGGGCACACACACAGTGAATTGGTCCCTAGGAGGTACAGGGGTAGAAGTCACATGTTTCCCTGACAATGAAAGCTATGAATGATGCATTCAGAGCTCACTCTTTCATTACAAGGGAAATTGACCTCATTATCAAAATACCTCAGCAATCAAATATTAGCTTTAGAAGCGCTAGGAGACCTTGGCAGCTACAGCAGCTCTAAGCAGAGCCAGGCAGGCTGCCAGCACATACCGTCAGGTTCAGACATGACCCTTGCATTCCTGGCACCTGAGGCATTCCCACCAGAGGGACAAATATCAGGTCTACGTGTGGCATATGCCCCAGGGGCAGGTAATAAAACAACATGCATTTCTGAAAAAGTATCAGCTGTTACACAAAGGTGTGCCCATACCCTCATTCAGGTGCACAGTCATTCACTACTACAGTCACACCCTCAGCCTCATACCCGTGTGCCCGCTAACCCCAAGCACCCCCCCACTGTCACTCGTACCACCTACATTCCCAAATGCATGCACCTGCCCATAAACAGCCATTCACCCACCCAGAGCTCTGTATTCTCTTTCCCACATATGCCTCAGCAGGATTTCTCTATTAGTTTTTTCATGAGATTCAGGAAAACAAATGGCCCTTGTCATCAGGCACAGAATAGTCATTTTCAGGAGACCATTTCCTTTGCATTTGATTAAAGAAGTCTCTGAGCACTATGAGGTCTTTGGGTGTGCACAGAGGAAAAAATCCTGCCTATGTGAACTAAAAAGCCAATGGGAATTTTAGTTCTGATCTCAGGAGAGCTGCGATTTAAGTTGCACCTTCTGTTAACAGTGACTGTCATTTACAAGTCCACATTCACCACATCTGATCATCTAAGACAGCACAGGTATCAAGTGAAATCATCAAATGCATTTACTTTATGCCATTAATGCTATACTACAATTGGTTCTCCAGCTTTCTCTCTCTCTCCATGCTGCTCTTGCTTGTCTAGTTTCTTCTTAATGAGATTCCAGATCTGCGCGCACACACATACACCCCCCCACTTACTCTTTCTGTACCTTGTTCTGACAGTGTTGGAGTGGAGAGTAAGGATTTTGGAATGAGTACCAGCAGTACAGGCTCAGTCAGGCTGTACAACTTGGCTAACAACATTTGAGCAAGGCACCCTGGGCAGGAGATAGAAGTGCCTGTTGCTACCACTCCCTTATTTGCAAACTTTAATACACTTTTACTGTTGGCTACAACTAGCTTTCAAGTCCAAGCTACTGCAGAACTGAATAAATTGCTGAAGTCACATGAAAATTCAGCCAGACTCAGGGGTATCTTAGATCAGGTGTATGCTACAAACTTCAGAAGCCACACATAGGTCAGTGCTGCAATCCTGGACAATGTAGCAACGCTGGCACATGCCAGCAAAACTGTACTTTTACCCATATGGCCCCTCTGTGCAAAATAAGCCAGGCCAATAAAAAAATCACAGCTTTGCCAGTATCAGCACTTTGTCAGCATAGTAAATGGGCACAGACCTGGTCTTCCTTGAAGGGAGAAATCTTTAGAGAACGGATTCTTGCAGTACTTCACCGGGCATGCTGCTACATAGTTCTTCTCCTCCTGAACTGAATGACCTCATTCTTTTTTAAAAGGCACTAGCATTGGTTGGATGCATGTGCCAGAGCCATGCAAGTGGAGACACAAATCACATCTGCAACACCAGAAGAAACTCATGCCAAGAGCAAAATTCTTTTTTAGGAAGTGGTTGAAAGGCTGAGATGGCAGCCTCCCTGGCATTTGGGTAGTGAGAAGAGTGAAAAGTGGTCAAGAGAAAGAGTGAATGAGAAAGGGAGAGTGGAGCAAATTTAGAAAGAATCTAAGAATGGGGAGAGGTGAGGAATGGGGAGGATGGAGACTGCTCTGCTTATTGGTGGAAATCAGCAGTGACAGATAACATCACCTTTCCAACACAGTTTAGCAATGGTTGCATCTCCAATCAACTTCTAGCACATGCACAAAAGTCTACATCAGAAAACCCCTACTCTGGCTGCCTTCTCAACACCAAAATGCTCAAGGACTGACTTAGTCATGGCACTGAACTACCCTGCCAGAGATTGTCCCTTTAGGACACGATTGAAGCCATTTGTCACAGCAGCATAGAAGAGACTTGGCCTGCTGAACCTGAATGTGGACAGAGCTGCTGTCTTTCCTAGGCAGTTAATCTATCATCATGAATCTCCCTTTAAAACTGGAGGGGATGGAAAGATGTGGAAGAAAAATGAAAAGGGACGCAGAAAGGGAAGCCAGGGACAGTCTCATAAGAAAAATTACAGAAAGAGAGTTTGAAAACACTGCAGTTTCTCACAGAAGAGAGGCTGATGGGGGCTGGGAGCGAGCAGAAATCTGGAGAAGGGCAGGAACACAGTGAGTAACGCATTGTAGCACTTTGCCACCGCACTGCAGAGCTAACATGGGCCCTGACACACAAGGGCACACACTGCAGCGGGGCAGGAGAAGTCTACCCCTCTCCCTCAGGGCTGCTAAGGGCTGAAGCATCCTTCCCCCCAACCTTGTGCATCACAATAGCAGTTATGTACATGGGCAAACAGCATGCAAACAGAACAGCTCCCAAGCACCTTCCTCCCCCTGCAGCATCCCAGCAGCATGCAGACCTAACTGCCCAGAGCATTTTAGTACTGGGATTTTTAACTAGGAAGCTGAACCAATGTTCCCTTCCATCTGTGATCAGATTTCAGGCTAGCATTACTCACATCTGACGGCCTTGTGTGTACCTCATGCCTCCCACCTGACGTGCGGACAGACACCCTCACCCAGTCACCAGGAACACGCATACCAGACAAACACATTCATATGCAACAAGCCAGGGCTGCCTATGAGATGGGGATGATGTCAGATGCTAATAAAGTAGCAACAGAAATATTTTCACTTTGCCACTGAAACACTTCAGGCACTGATTAATTCCAGGGCTACAACAGCTGTCCCGTTACCCTGGGCTGCGAGATGGGATGACAGTGGAGACCAGAGTGACCTGCCTCTGGTGCCTAAAGTGGCTAAGTTGGAGGACAGCAAGAGAGACAGAAAAAATACAGATTGTGCTCAAAATGCTTCAGTTCTCCATGGAAGTCTGACCTCTCCCGGTGCTCCCAGCACTGTCCTTCTCTCCCTTTCTCCTTTCAGCCCCTCCCTCTGCTTTTCTATTAAAACTGCTCTCTTTCTTATCCACAGCTTTGCATGCATCCTGTTCACAGCATCTGATGAAGTGAGCACGGACCCATAAAGGTTTGTGTGTTACAGAGGCGCACAATTTGGTTGGTCTATTAGGTGCAAATGGACCCTGCCTTCTACTTGACTTCAGACTAACTACAGTCTCTCTCCTTCACTACATCCAGGATAAAGCCAGGTTAAAAGTTATCAGCTCTCACAGACACAGAAGGTGTGTTTTTGCACCCTGTTGGGTTTTTTGTTCAGCTGCTAATTTGCAGGCATCAGTACATGTATAAGGATAAGGCAAGGCTTCTTTTCAGGTTTTGCCATTCTGTGGAGCATGCAGGGGACTACGCCTCTAGCCCTCTCCCAGGGGAACAGACCAAGTTAATATATTACTAACATGAAGTACTGTAGTTTCAAATGGTTCCTTGGGTTAGCACCATAGATTGGCCCCTGCGTTTGTTTATACTGCTAGCTCTCCCCAGTGAACTCTAGCACAGATGAAAGTTTTAAAAAGAACTTGCCACTTGAGCCAATTAATGAGAGGGTGTTTATGAATCGGGGAGGAAGAAAATTTAAAGCAGAAAGGCTATTCTTTCTGGTGCTGCGAAGCACCACAGCTTGGGATAAAGGGCTTCTCCAGCTGTGTGGACAGCAGGGTCTGCAAGCGGGAACACCCAGAATTCCCTAAATACAATGCCAGAATGGAGAAGCTCCAGAGCACATCCTGCAGCAAAATGTCATGCTCCAGACATCTGCCAATATGACAAATTGCGAGAAACGATTGCTTACTGATCCGACACAGGTCCCAGCACCTGGAGGGCAAGAGGGCAGCAAACAGGCATGCCAGGCTCCCTGCTGGCATTGCTCTGTTCTTAAACAGTTGCATACATACAAGACAAATAGAGCTGGTTCTGAATCAAGGAACTTGCATGTCAGTGCTAGTGAGTAATGTGTCAAGTAACCTTAGAGACACTACCAGCATGAAAGGGCCCTTTTACCCTCCAGAGGACATCCAAATGCAATAAAGCTCCCATAGCGACCGTAACCACTCTCCATTCCACAAAAGGTCCCTCGGAGACGACTCGATCCAGAGTAACCTCCTCCCCTGTCTGCTTTGCATCTACCAGGGAATGAACCAGCCAGCACTTGGGCAGTCCAACACAGCTGGAATTCATCACTGGGCTGCCACTTCCAGAACAGATTCTTCCCTGGATTGTGCCTATTCCAAGGCAATGGAACTGCCATCAAAAGGCTGGGGGGCTCTTAACACAAGCACATATCACTGAAATGCTGTCAAATCCTGGGATGCTGAATTTCCATGGAGTTTAGGGGTTCCTTGCTCTAGAAAGTCCAGGTTGGGGCCAGAATTGTGAAACCACCTCACTCCCCACCCCCCCAGGTCTCGTCATTATTGTTCCCTCGTTGATTAGGCAGGCAGGAACAGAATGCTTGACATCCAAAACCTTGCAAAAGAAGTTTTCTAAGTATTTTAGTTGGTTTCATAAAAAGGTATTGAATTTACCCAAAAGACCTTGTCCGAACTGTTCCTGTGCACAAAGCACACCTCATTCCCAGTTTCACAAATCTGTCTCTGTCCACGGAATCCGGTTAAGCATTTCTTCCAGGCTTCACCTGCAACTCCCCTGGGCTCGGAACAGTATGTTTGAAATATCTGTACTCTGAATCATCATGGAAGGCATTTAACTTCAGAGATTCACAGAAAGAGCAGAGGAGCGGAATTTGTTGCTGCTATTGACCTGACTCTGCTTCTCCTATGCATGTTATTCTGGTGGAGTTGGACAACTATAGAAAAGTAGATCTAGGAAAACATGGCAGGTGTTTCTGTGGGGGACCCTGCTTATGTCAGACAACGAGGCAGCTGTGACCTCCACCCATTTCAACACAGAAGCTCAGAGGCTCACAGCTCAGCTGCAGCTGCCTGATATAACCCATTCCCCAAGCCACAGACACTCTCCCTTGGAACCACGCACATGCACCTGTAAAAAGCACTCCAACTCCCTTCTCTGCGCCAACCCTTCCCCTCAGCCTCCTGATGATGAATCTCTCTAGTCACTTATCCATTCACTTTCCCATCTGAAGGGGTCCGTATGTCAGCTTTCAACTTCAGAGGCTCACAAAATCCAAGGATGACTGCCACAGTTAGAAACATCCAAGAGAACCAACATAGCCTGAACCTCCCACTCTGACACCAACTCCTTTCAAGGGTCCCTGCAAACAACACTGCCTAGAAACTGAGTCACATGCAAGACAGTCATGCATATCACAGCTGGCTTGCCTGATAACATCCTATGTAACAGCACACAGAAAAATGTCTACCATGTGAGGGCATAACCTTACATGCCAGCACAAAGAGTGCTGGCTGACAACAGTACACGTAATTCTTGGATGATATCCTGAAACACTAGGATAGATCTAAAGTTGCACACTAAGGCAGCAATATGCACATTTAATTGAATAGGGTTTGCTGAATAGTTTGTAATTTAAGCATCGGAATTTCTGTTACTAAATAAGATTTATCTAATATAATTTAAATAGTTCAAGTGTAAATAAAGAAGGTTAGATGCATTAAGGACATAATTGGTTTTTTTAGAGTGCTAGAACAGGCACAAAATAATAATGTTGTGCTAGCTCCAACTAACACATTCAGAAAGTTTACTGTAATTAAATTGTGTGCAATTAAATATAATTTGCTAGTGACTACTGCTTTATGCTGAGCTCAGTTATAGGTTCCAGGGTTGGTGAGCAACCCTCTAAACACCATTATCTTCTGCCAGGAAGGGGGATAGGAACTATGCTGGTTAAGATACTTAATTACATAGAGTTACATTTGCTGTAATTCTGATTTATGCTGCATCTTACTCTGATCTGTTTTCAAAACCAGCTTATTTGTTTTCAATATTTCTTATTTTATCCTATTTAAGTGATAAAACGTTAAAACACAATTTAAAATACAGCTCCAAGCTATAAATTAAAGAACAACCTCAAGTCAACACATCTCCCTCAACAATATATACATAATATTGAGCTCCAACACACTTGGGCAAATATGAACTATACTGAGCATCATATCAGGGTAATCAAATTGACAGCATTAAGCAAATATTTATGAATAAATATGGTAGCATGACATCATCTAGAGCAGTGGTTCTCAGCCTTTTTCGTACCAGGACTCATTTGCAAGGATTGGTGGCTTATCCCAACCTGCACACCCCTGGCCCTGCCCTGTTGCAGCCTCAACACCTGGCCATCTTCCCCCAGTGGCAGCAGACACCTGCCCTCCTCAACTCCCCAAGCCGGGGCCCTCCAATCTCTGCTCCTCATACACTTACCTTCATCTGGCTACTCCTATGACCCTAACTGGCTGCATGCTGGCCGTGGCCCAAGCAGCCCCTTGCAGGCTGGAACACTGCCAGCCTGTAAGAAGAAACCTTCCATGCATTTTTCTGGCACTTGTTCACAACCCTTTGAAATATTCTTGCAAACCATTTTTGGGTAGCAACCCACAGGTTAAGAAACACTGATCTGAGTAACGCATGACACAAATACAGCCAGTGACAAAATGTCATATCATTGCATATAACATATGGTAAAATCATAGAAAATTAGAGGTCAACTAGTCCAACACCCTGCTCAAAGCAGGACCATCCCCAACTAGATCATCCCAGCCAAGGCTTTGCCTAGCCAGGTATTAAAAACCATTAAGGCTGGAGATTCCATAACCTCTCTGGGTATCTTATTCCAGTACTTTGCTACCCTCCTCCTGAGAAAGGTTTTCCTAATATCTAACCTAAACTTCTCTTGCTGCAACTTGAGACCATTTCTCCTTGTTTCATCATCTGCCATCACTGAGGACAGTCTTTATAGCCTAAAGTCATAGCAGCTTATGCAGTCTATATGAAGAACATGTTTGCATCAAATACACATTCGTGTTTGTATGTATGATTCTTATATAGCAAGGAGATACCATACATGCAAAGGCCACACCACTGCAAAGCCGCACATACAAGCAGTTGCACAGTTACAGTAGCAGTCAGCTTCCACATTCAAACACATATATAGCATCTCACTAGCATATAAAAATACTATTGTGCAGTTTCACAAAAGAGAATTGGACCCCCCCCCCCACAGTGCTACAGGGGGCCCCACAAAAACTTATTTGAAAGGGTTTTGCAAAGACCACAAAGTGTGAGCAGGCAGGATCTGAGGCAAAACACCTCAGAAGGCAAACTTCTCAAAAGATCTGAATTCCACGCGTGTCAGGGCAATAATAGATGCTGTCCCAATTCTTGCACTAGTTTTGCTACCGCTTGGATTAGTTGTACTATATAAATAAGCACAATATCATATAATGCAATTACCATGCTCCCACCCAAATCCCACCCACATAGTGAGACTTTAAAGAAAGCAATCAAGCCGCGACACAGCAGCATGTTATTATTTAAAGGGGAATCCCAAAAAAATCTGAGTTACAAAAGGTGCTGAAGACCCAAAGCAGCACTAGCAAAGTGATTAGTCCAAAGACATCCAGAGAATAGCATTTAATGTTCACTCCCAATCTGAAACACAGGAGAAAGGGAGCCAGAGTTAGAGGTTTAGAGAGGTTTGACCCAAAGGGCTCCGTAGTGGTGAGGATCTTTTGGAGTCTCTTGTAACAGTGCACAGCTGAAAGGAAAGTTGTGAGAGGAATCAGTTTCTAAAAGAGCAGGAAGGTTTACAGTCTTCTAAGCCTCACCTCCTCTTTCCCTGGTACCAGTGGCTGCAGGCAGGAACAGACATACACTGAAGCAGCTCAGAGTTAGCAGCCTGCACAAAGTCATTTCTGGGGATCCAGGATACGTCCTTACAGAAAGAAAGGCTCAGAAGACCTGCAGGGGGCTTAAACCTGCTTTCCGCTGTGCGTTGCTTTCTCTTCTCAGGTGGTTTTATCAGCTCCTGTACCTGAGTCACTCCCGACAGGAAGAAAGCGTGTGCCTCAGTCTGACTCACCTTCTGAATAAGGAGAGCCCAGCCCATATGAAGCAGACACACATGCACACACACCCAACACTGCCTCCGTAACAGCTCCTGCGGCTGTCCTCCACCAGCCAAAACAGCCACACGCACCGACAGCAGAGAGTGTGTGTAGAAGGATTGAAGAAGACACTGCATAAATCATAGAATCGTAGAAGTTAAGGGCTGGAAAGGACCTCGAAAGATCAAATGATCCCAGCCAGGTGCTTGTCCAGTCTTCTCCTGAACACCTCCAAGGTTGGGGACTGCACCACCTCCTTGAGAAGTCTATTCCAGATTTTGGTCATCCTTAACATAAATTAGTTCTTCCTTACATCCAACATGAAACCATCCTCTAACAGTTTATGGCCATTGCTCCTTGTCCACCCCTGGGGTGCCCTAGTGAATAGTTTTTCTCCCAGCTCCTGATATTCACGCCTTATGTATTTATAGATGGACACCAATTCCCCTCCCAGTCTTCTCTTCACCAGACCGAACAGTCCTAGATCACTTGGTCTTTCCTCTTATCCTCCAGGCCCTTAATCATTCTGGTGGCCCTTTTCTAGACCCTTTCAAGATTCACCGCATCTTTTGAAGTGCAGCACACGGAACTGGACACAATACTGCAGCTGGGGTGTCACCAGCGCCGAGTAGAGAAGCATCACTCCTTAGCCCTCCTTGCAACGCATTAGCTAATGCATCCCAGTATGCTATTATGCCAACTTCCTCCCACCACTGTCCTGCGGGTGCCAGCTGGGGCTCTAGTAATTCATGTCTTCCACCCAGCAGGAGCCCCTCCAAACTAAAAACTACTGACCCACGTCACCCAAGTCCCACAGCCCAGTACCAGATATACCACATGGTACTGGTTACTGCCTCCCCTGGTTACTGTCAAGGGGTCTCTCTGCTGGTTATAACTAAATCCAGACACCCAGGTAAGCCAGTCTAGGAGTATTACCAGCTCTGGAAGAATTACTTGGCCTTGGACCCAGATCAGTCTTTTCACTGGACTGAACCCAGTCCAGTCAGTGCTTCCCTCTTATTGCTTTGCTGCAGCTCCAGTGCCAAATCACATCTCTAATCTCAGGTAGTTAATGCTTTAGACTCCTCCTAAATCTTTTAAGCTTTTCAATAGCCTCCTAAGGATTAACCACCCAGAGCTGACAGCTTTGTGCCCTGTGGTTCCTTGCTGTAGGATCAAGAGCAGTATTATTTTGGCGATTCTGGGGGAATACCACAAGAATAAATTCACCGCTTTTTTTGGAATTCCCCTTTCCCAAGTCTACGTGCTCCTGTGGATAGTTTGAACAATATTTTATTAGTGGTCTCTTCTGCTTTTTATTTAACACAGCAAAGCTTATCAAAACTCCTAGCAATAAAAACCAACTGATTAACATGCTGGTGGGATGTTGATATTTGCCACAGTTCCCTTACAGGAACCCACAGTTCCCTTACCTGATGTGTTTCAAAATGGTGAAGCACAAATATTTCCCATGTTCTAATTATACAGGGTTCTTGCTGAGCTATCTTGTGGGTTGTTTGATCATTTAACGAAGTCTGTGCTGCAAAATATACCATTTCCTACACTTCTTCCTTTCTGATGATTCTGATCTACCTAGGCAGTATTTCAGCATCCATCTGCCAATGCAAGAAGGATCGCTATAACCTGTCTTCAGACTGAATAGCAAACTGATCTCAAACATCCCACATAAACAAGGCATTGACCACTTCCCCCTGGAAGACTGGAGTTCACTGTTGGAAAGATTTCCTTGATATTTAGTGTTTTTATTTCTCTGTTGCCCCCGGTAAACATTATATTTATTGTATGATTAATGCTTTAATCATACAAATTGTAACATGCTAAACATTCAGGCAATTTATCATCACACAATAAAAATGGGGAACCAGCCACAAAAACAGCAAACAGGCCTCAAAGATATTACTCATTAAATGCAAAGTGGAACATCTTTGTGGCTGGTTTGTATTCCATAACCTCTCTAGCTAGCTTCATATATAAATGATAAACAGAGGAAGGGACATTCATAGATACATAGATGTTAGGGGCTGGAAGGGACCTTACAGGATCATAGAGTCCATTCCCCTTGCACTTAGGCAGGAAAGACTGTTGGAGGTCAGATGACCCCAGCAAGGTGGGCATCCAGATATTTTTTGAAGATCACCAGGATGGGTGACTCTACCAACCTCTTGGGGGAGCCTGTTCCAGACCCTCGGCACGCAGCTTGTAAAGATGTTTTTCCTTATGTCCAGCCTGAAGCAATCTTCAGTTAGTTTGTGCCCATTGTTTCTGGTTTTCCCCTGGGGTGCCGTGGTGAACAGATGCTGCCCCAGGTCCTGATGTACGCCCCTAATATACTTACAGGCTGCCACCAAGTCCCCTTCGAGTCTTCTCCAGACTAAACAGCCCCAAGTCTTTCAGCTTCTCCTTGCTCTTTAGACCTCTAATCATGCATGTGGCCCTCCTTTGGACTCTCTTGAGCTTCACCATGTCCTTCCTGAAGTGCAGCACCCAGAACTGGAGAAAGGCTGGTCCAGTAGTTAGGGTACAAAGCTTTGGACATGGGTTCAATTCCTTGCTCTGACACAGGCTTCCAGTGTGATCATGGGAAAATCACTTAGCCTATCCATGTTTTAGCTCATTATCTTTAAAATGGTAGAAGGCAGGGCAAGATGCCAGCTATAATCTGTGAAAATTTAGGTTAGTCTGTAAGGTGCCACCCAGTACTGCCTTCTGCCTGACTTTAGACTACCACAGTTATCTGTAAAATGGGAATCATAGTAATAGACAACCTTTGATCCTCTAGATCATGGTGTATGTGCAAGATCTCTAGTCAGGTGCCTGATGAATCTGCTTGTGTGGAATCCTGCGACCACCACACCAAGACCTGCAACACATACATCTAGGAAAGAGTATGGAGAAGTGGATGGTGCCCTAGACCTACCACCTCCCTTTTAGACCAATGAGACAGCACCCAAAGGCCAGACTGAGTCCTGATGCTCAGCTCAGTGCCTCGATGGCTGTAGCTTCTGCTGGAGAGCGACTGATAAGAGCTGCTACTAACCATCATAAGAACTTAGCAAGGGCACGTTTCTGTCTGGGTGATGTCCCTCAGCATTTCTCTAACCAAGAAGTACCCACAAAAAGGTGGGGACTAGGGCTTTGAAGTGCCCTATACTCCCCTTACTCTGAAGACTGCAACACCGTGGTATTTTATAGGAGCTACCCTGCCATGAGTAACCCCATGTTGCTACTTTACTACAGACACAGGAGTTTTGGAAGAATAACAGCATTAAAGATTCTGAGATGAAAGGAGTCCAACATGTATCTCCAGAATCGGTTTGTGGTCTAAACCCTTCTCCATGAACAGTAAACTCTAATAGAGTCCGTTGCACCTACCAAGTGTCAGAGAACTCACCTGTCTTTCCCACATGCTCATCCCCATGCTTTCTTCCAATTTGTCCTAGTGGTCTGAATTGCCCTCATCCATCTCACCATTCCTCAATGCTGTCTTTCAAATCCTTCCTTAAAATTCGTTACTGTGCCTCTCCTATGCTTACTCCATCATAATCTTTTTTTGGCAATCCCTCGGTTAAGGATGATTGTTTTCCATTATTGTCTTCTCTGTGTGCCCAAAGATGGCTAATGAGGCCTATCCAAGATCAACAGACTACTGCAGCTCAGACATGTGTTTCCATATGGGATGGGTGGCGCTGGATTCATGATTTGGTCCATGACACTGGTTCTGCCACTCCTGCTTTTCCATCTCCTTTTGTTGTCATGAGGCTTCAAACTACTCAGATCCTTGCAGCAGACCCTTCTGCCATTTGGGGTGGTCCTGGGCAACAGTCTCTTACAAGTTGACATCAATGTTGCATTTTTTTAAAGTTGGCCTCAAAGACATTGCTGAAGCACACTCTCTGCCCTCTCCTCCTGAGTGTATGCCTTGGCTAAACTGGGAGAATAAAACTTGCTTTGAGAATCTGGAGTTGGATATCTTAATGACTTGACTGGCCCAACAAAGTTGATGTTGGATGATTATCACCTCAATACTTGTGGTGTTTGCTTTTAGGAGGACACTAATGTCGATGAGTCCATCTTCCCACTGGATTCAGAGGATCTTCTGTAGGCATTGTTGATGGTACTTCTCCAACAACTTTAGATGCCTCCTGAATGTTGTCCATGTCTCAGCTCCACACAGCAAGGTGGGGATCACAATTGCTTGATAAATCATGAGGTTGGTTTCAGATCTGATGTCTTCAACTGTTCATTTTTTCAGGCATCCAAAGACTGTACCTGTACATTTGAGGTGACTGTGGCAGGGCACCTTTGGTGTCCTCCACTTTAAGTGGCTTGAGCAGGCTGTGGAGCAGGTGCAGTTAGGCCCAATTAGGTGGTCACATGACCACAAGGGGGGGCCACTGGTTTGGATGAGGGCTGGGCAGCCAGAACATAAGCCCAGGCCCTAGAAGCTGAGCCAGCAGTTACATCTAGGAAGCCAGAGAAACAACATCACTCACACTACAGACTGCAGCTCCCAGAACACCTGGAGGTCAGGGTAGGAACCACGGGAATGGAGGAGTTCCTGGTCCTGGGTAAGACCTGAAACTGCACCCTGCAGGATGGTGTGGTGGGGCTGCCTGTGGCAAGGCAACCCCCAGAAAATGCCACACCTGTGCCTCCCCAGTGAAAAAGCAAGAATGGGAACTATAAAGCCTCAGCCCCCATGGCCTTGTGGGTACCGTGTGGAAGGGAATGGCTAGGGGAGCACACCATAACAGAAAAGCACAGGTCTCAAGCCCACTGAGTGGGGCCTGAGGCAGGGTCCAGGCCTATAGAGTGGGGCCTGAGACAGGGCCAATGTTCACTAAGAGGGACCTGAGGCCCAAGGGGTATAAAGCCCAGAAGTCCAGTAAGGGACAGAGCAGTGGCCCCAGTGAGGGATGGAGTAGTGACCCAGCAAGGGGCTAGAGGCTGAGTTCAGCCCAGCGTGAAACAGAAACCCAGAGGCCACATAGACTAGGGCCTGTGAGGGCCTGAAGGACTGCACATAAGCTGGCCAGAGTTGTGGCCCCAGTGAGAGGGTAGAGAGGTCAAGGTATGTCCAAGGCACATGAGGCCAAATGTGGGCCAGAGGCTGAGTGTGGCCCAGCTAAGGGGCTGGGGGAGTTGGAAGTGATTTTGGATGTCATCTGTGAGGCATGGGACAGTGTAAGAGGAGGTTCAGAGCTACATATTTCGCCCTTGGCATCAGGGCAGCCAAAGAGGCAGCCTCCAGCATATAAGCACTTATCTTTGGAAACAAAGGTGGCAGGTGACACAGGGTGGACTGCCTTAGACAGGTGGGCGGGCCGAAGTCATGACTGGCCTTGGGATGGTCCCCTGTCACAGTGACGTTGGATTTCTTCATTGACGTCAGCCTTCTGCGAGAGATGGCTTCCAAGATATGAGAAACACTCAACATTCTCCAGAGTCTCACTGTGGATCTGGATTATCAGAGCTGGGGACTGTATATTAGGAGCTTATTGATGGAGGACCTCGAGTGTTCTGAATGTTAAGCGTTAGTCCCATTTTCTTGTATGCCTTGGTAAAGATGTCAACAAATGCCTGAAGGTCTGCTTCTGCGTGAGCACACACTATAGCACCAGCAGCAAACTAGAGCTCAATGATTGAGATCAGGGTGGTCTTGGTTTTGGCTTGGAGTCATCTGAGGTTAAATGATTTACCTTCCATTCAGTAGTTTAGCTCCACTCTGGCTGGAAGCTTGTTGGTGGTCAGATGTGTATCATCAGGCAAGGAATATTCAGAAGAGCATTGATGCAATGATGCAGACTTAATTAACGCTCGTTTTTAACCTTAAAGCGATCTGTGATACATCCATTATTAAGACCCACCACTCGCATACCACCATGGAGCAGGCAGAGAATGGTGAAAAATTTCAGTGGGCACCTGCACTTCAGAAGGATCCTCTACAATACTTCTCGGCTGACAATCAAAAACTCTGTGAGGTCAAAGAAGGCCACGTAGAGAGGCTTATGTTGTTCCGGGCATTTCTCCTGCAGTTGACAATCTGAAAATCATGTCAGTTGTGCTTCTTGATGCCCTAAACCCACACTGAGACTCCAGGAGCTCCTCAGCAAGTGGAAGGAGATGGTTCAGGAGGATTCTCACACTTATCTTTCTTGTAGTGGACAGCAAGGCAATCCCTCTGTAGTTTCCACAGTCAGACTTGTGTCCTATCTTGAAGACTGTCGCAAACATAGTGTCCCTGAGGTAAATCTGGGATTTCATCATTTCAGATGTTTAAGATGAGGGCATAAAGCTCTGATGTGAGCTCCTCTTCCCCTTGCTTGAAGATTTCTGTGCGGATTCCACCCACTCAACATGCCTTGTTGTTCTTCATCTGCTTGACGGCTTTCCTCACCTTGTCAAGGGTTGGAGGGATTCCACGATCATCTTTGACTGGGTGTTGTGGGATGGAGTTGAGAACATTCTTATAAACGGCAGAGTCTTGACTGAGAAGATCTTCAAAGTGGTCCTTCCAACAGGTATTGGTGGCTCCCCTTTCCTTGATCAGGTCTCCTCCATCCTTGGATCTCAAAGGGGGTGGGCCAGGAGTGCTTGGACTACAGATGGTTTTGGTGGCATTGAAGACACTGCATAATCACAGATGCCAGCAAGAAGCTGAATCTGCTTATCCTGGTCTTCCCACCATTTGTTCTTCATATTGCAGGTCCTCCTTTGGATGTCTGCCTTGGCTTGTTGAAGATTCAATTTCTTTTGCTTGGAGTTGGTGTCATTTTGCCAAGCACAAAAGCCCTTGCACTTGCAATCAGTCAGTTCTGGGATCTCCTGGTTGTTCTCAATTCAGTCTTGATGCTTCCTGGTAGAGGATCCAAGCATATTCATAGGCACTGATGGCAGCATAATACCGCCATCACAATATTGCCTTTCTAGATAGCCTAGGGTATTGTACACTGACAACCCACGTTTCCAGAGATCTCTCCCTCTCGCTACTACTGTCTATTTATTTCAAGAATGCGATGATGGCGCCACACCCAACTTTTCATTCAATACTTAGGGGCCGGAGTAGTTTATCATCTCATTTGTTTACTATTTTCACCGTCATCCCTCTTCATATGTTTTGCTGATTTTTTTAAATCACCAGGTTGCTCCAAGCAGCTGTTTGGCAGAAGTTGCCTCCTCTCCCACAGGTTTAAACAAGCATTCAGTCAAGCAAACACATTATCTAAGGCTGCCAAACGCCTTCTAGCTGCTTTGGAAAGAAAAGGCCTCTTTGGGGAAGATACATTAGGACAAAGCTGTAATTTGACAATTGTAATTTGTAATTTAAAGGCCTGTGGGAGGGGGCCTCCAAGATTAAGCTTAATAGTGGGTTTTCCCCTTTAGCTCTGAGACTTGCCTCTTACCATGATGGGATCTGGTCAGTTCATTGTTCAAAAATAGTGTAAGAGTAATATGAATGCCTGCCTTTGCTAGAGAAACCTCTACCTAATGGGAACTGGTGTGAAGGACATGCTAATGATTTCATAGCTCTGTTTTAAACAGTGTAAAGAAATTTCTTTTCAATGCAAGTACCCCATGCTCACATCCAGGGATAATGCTCCTCAAACAGATACATGCATCTGGAATCTATACTATATATACCTGGCTCTACACATTTTAAAACAACTTTAAAGGGGTATAGCTAATTAGAGTTGCATAACTGAGATCTGAACTGAGGTCACCAGTTTTTTTCTTTGGATTCTGAGCAGTTGATATGCCTTTCAATATCTGCTGATGAGAAATTAAACCAGTGACAGGGTAAACAGTTCAACATTCAGCAGAGCAGTGCAAAGCTGCTTTTTATTGTCTCAAATTAGATCCCACATTCAGGTAAGTAGACTCCATTCACTGTCCCACTCAGAAAGAATGGGAGTCAGTGATTTAAACCAGCTGTATAAACAATCATGGTTAGATTAATAATGAGTGCACAGCTTGGAGGATGTTCTCTAGACCAGAGATACGGAATTACTTTCTGGCTGTCCACAGCTCATTGCATAAACCTCTGCTTCCACTTCTGTACAGGAAGTGGGAAGCAAGCCCATGTCAATAATTTTAAAACAGATGCAACAGCAATTGGGCAGCAAAGTAAACTCAGGAAGGAACCTATGTGATATAGTGCATTGTCCTAGTACAATGGCACTAAACCTGACCCACAGGCCATATCTGTCTCCCAAAGTGTCTGGGTCCAGCCTGCAGCACAAGGGATCAATGACAAGTACCTTGGACTAGCGTATCCCCTTCTCTGTCCTGCACTATACTGCTGATCCTGTCAGTAGTCCTCCCTGCTCTCCCCTTCCAGTCTCTCCTATTGTAGATGCTGTTTACCAGAGATAAGCTCTTTCCTTCCCCTCTCCCTTTGACATCAGTAACCACTTCCCTCCCTTCTCTCCTCCTGGAGAGCAGCGCTGGCCAGTGGTACAGTCCCTGGCCTACCACTCTAAAAGGCTGAGCACCATTGTGCTAGTAAAACACTGCTCTTGGACTCTGGAAACTGTGTTCTACTCTCCATTTTGCCTCTGGTTTGTTGGGTGACTTTAGACAAGTTATTTCACTCACCTGTTTCCACCTGAGCAAAGCAAAGATAAAGAGTAGCGGTCTCCTTTGTAAAATGATTTGGATAAAAAGCCTATGGATAAAAAGTGCATATGAGAGCTAGGCATTGTTGCTCCATATAAATATTCCAGGAGATGAAGAACAGCAATATTAATTACTTTTTACCTTTAACTTTCTGAAAAATACTACCACTGGACCCCTTAAAAGATTATATATACCCAACTCCACATATTTCACTGTCAAGGTTCTTTAAAAATGACAACATCTGCAATTACAGGAGAGACCCATACTGTACACTAATAGAGTTTCCATGCGTGGTACCTTTTAAGAAATTTTATATAGGATAAGAACTCATTGGATGTGTAAAGGTTTGGACATAATAGGCTTGTGGACCAATTTTTCCCTTAAAAAAAAAACCCATGCAAAAAATTCAAAGAAACTTGAAATAGTGGACATGATTGACCACTGGAAGACACTATCCTGGAATATGATGGATTCTCTCATGGCTTCAAGGAAAGGTGGATAGGCATTAGTTAAATGCCATTTATTTGGCACAATGCAGGAAGAATCAGATAAAATTCTATGGTTCATGTTAAAATGCTGCCTCAATTAGCCATCTAATGTCCCCAGCTACTCTCAAAATCTGATATTCAGCTATGGATACATTTTCAGCTCAGACTCATTTTTAAGGAATATTTTATTCCTTGATCACTGCTTCATTCCAAAGCAAGCTCCTGTCATGAGTTCCTCTGTACTTCGATTTCCTTTAATCAGTCTTCTCCTTAAAGGATTCATTCAGATCAATTGTTTAGCAGGTTGGGTTTCTTTTCCCCTTCAGGTACTTTTATTTAGTGCCCTGGTGCTTACAACAATGGCAGCCTAAGTCACTGGCATCTTCTTATTAGATAAACTGCCTGGTCCAGGAGTCCATTGGTAAAGTACAGAGTAAACTAGAAAAAAACTCCCTGTCATAGGTAAAGAATGAGGCAACAGATGACAGTAAACCCAGAGCAGTATTTCATTTTTAGACTGGAAAATGCCAGTTCTTAAATTTTCACTTTTTTTTTTTTTTTTTTAACTACAGAAAAACAATAGAGCAATTTTTCTATTACAAAGAACTCAGAAGGACCATAACAGGTCAGAATGGTTTTAACATTATTGATTCCTATATGAAAATCCTGGGTTTACTTTGAGATTCATATTTGCATACCTGTCATAACGCCTGGTTGAAAATCATTGACTTAGAGAAAAGGGTAGGGAGGAAATAGAGAGGGGGGAAGGGGCAGAAAACAAAGGAGGGAAGAGAGACCAAATAACATTGATATCTGGGGGGCAACACTGCTCATCCTTCTCATGGCTCTCACACAGGCATGTTTTTCAGTAGACAGCTGAAAAACATGGAGCTGAATCTCTGATCAGGTTTCCCTTCCCTTTCCCTTCCTTCTCTGTACGCAGGGGTTATATATCAGGAGGTACATGTATGCTTCCCTCTTCATTTTGCAATTCATTTTCAAACAAGTTCCTTCCAATTCACCCTTTTTTAGAGAAAAACAGGCTTCTTTATGGCTATTTTGAAAAGTTACGCAACTATAATTTTTCCTGCTGCTGGCAGAACATAATCACCCTAAGGGAAAAGGATGCATGGAGACGTACTGTTTTTTACATGACAGAAGTGGAACTGTTCCATAGTAATTTATGAATGATGCATGTTGACCTGGCAATCAGAATGTTTACTGGGTTAATATATAGTTGACTGGGACTGGGAAGAAAACTAAATAGAAATGGAAGAACAGACATTTCTCAGCAAATGCTTGAGACACAAATTTCAGGACTACAAGACGCTTGGGAACTAGTAGGTCAAAGAATGAGAACAGTTTCAAAACCAGCAGCCTGTTAGGAGAGGTGAAGCATTGGAGAAACCAGCCTGACATGCAAACACCCACTAGAGAAGCCTGAAGATGTTAGCCCTGCATAGCTCCCCATCAGGAAAATGTCTCTAGTTAAAATAGACGTATGTACAGACTATTTTAAAATGCTACCTGTCTAAATCAGGGGTGTCAAACATATGGCTCATGGGCTAGTTGTGACCCACAGAGGTGGGTAAATCTTGCCCATGGTGCCAGCACTTAAAGAGCCATTGCCACTGCTGTTCCACCCCTGCCAGCAGCCGAGGACTTAATGCCATGGATACTGAACTCCCTGTCAGAGCTGTAGTGTCAATGTGGTCAGCACCTAGGAGGCAAACACTAAACACCAATTTAGTGTTTAGATTATCGTTGGTGTCAGCTGATGATGGAGCATGGGTGGCCATGTTGTTAAATGGCCAGGTTGCTGGATGTACTGACACAACAACTGTGACACAAAGTTCTGTGATCTGGATCCAGGGGTGGATAATCTGCCTGACAAGAAGCCCCATGATCCAGATCCAGCCTGCAAACTCATTCAAGTGTGACACCCTTGCTCTAAACAGTTTATTATAAAGCAAGTAATGCTTTTGTTTTCAGAAGGCTATTTGATCACTGGGCGCAACTGGCCACAGATTTCTCGAGAGAAAAACTGCAGATGCTGAACTCATTTGGATCTCCTAGGTAAGCATGATATTGGATACTATGCAGAGAGTACTGGAGCCCTGGGCCTAAGCTACAGGAGAACAAAAGAATTCCATCCCAGGAGAAAGGCAATGAGGCCTAATACTTAAAGAATGCAGTCAGAGACCAAAGAGGGGGCACGGGTTGCCCCATACCCAAAGCAGCTTGTCAATACAATGGATGAGTAGCCTCACTTCCATATGCACACATAGCAGAACAGCTCCTCAAAACCCACTGCTTGGTCAGCTGAAAGAGTGGGCCTTTTAGGATGAAGCAGCTCTCAGTCCATCATTTTATTACTACAAGTAGCACTAGATCACTACATCACCAAGGAGAAGGGATGGGGAGACAGAACATGGGATTTTAGACAGCTGAGGTGGGGAAGGTAAAGGGCCAATCCTTTTAATTGACTTCCTGATTAATTATAGGAGGTAGGGTCTTTATAAGGCTTTCAGCTGGAGTGCAGGATTCAATGCAAAAGACTTACTATGCTATTGTGAAACACTAAGTGCTGCATACATCTTCACCCAGAATAGCTGGACACATTCATTTTGCAGCCTTCTCTGCAAGGATGAGCATGGCACCACAGTGTCTCCACCTGGTAAATGGGGATGAAGCCAAGGATCTTGCCCAAGACCTTACAAAACAAGAACTGGGGGGAAGCAGGGCAGCAACAGAAGTGTGATTACTATCCAGACATTTCTGGACTTCAGGGTCTGCGCTTAGCTGCCTCACTGCATTCACATGACAAAATGCTCACACAAATAAGAACTGGAACACTAACCTGGGATTCTGCCAGGAACATTTGTACTGTATCAAGCTGTTTCCTGGCACTTTCAATTTGTTTCTAAAACTACTAGATACAAAAATAATATTAGCTAGTGACTCTCTAGAGTCCAAGCTGCCTTGCCCTCCCTGAAAGCTGCCAGTCAGTATGCAAGAGCCAACCTGTGACCCATTCTAAAAATTCCCCGATTCTTCCAGGAGAGGGCTGCGGGCAGGCCGTGGTACACGCAGGTCTCATTGGAACGCTCTCCAGAATGACCAAGATGATGACTGCCTCCCTACTCAGATCAACAGCCTCAGGGCCCCATTTCTTTGACCTCAGGTTGAAGTCAAATTCCACTGTCTTTGGGCTGTGGCAGATCACTCAAAGGTGTGCCCCTTCCAGGTAACATCAATGAGCAAGATAGGCAGACCTGCCTGGCTAGACTGTGGCTGAGGTGTCAGCAGTGTGAGGAAGTAGTCATGTCTGGCCTTGCTTAGCCTACACCCTGCCCGTAGGATACAAGCACACATACAGATGAGCAAGATAAGGGAGGAATTTATTTCCTTTCTGATGCATTTATTGCATTCTTCTCCCTGCCCTAGAATCCTGCAGCAACTCTTGTGCCAAGTTCCTGCAGGATTTTGCTGAGATTCTCAAACAAGATTCCTGACATTGCCCTGTAGCACCATGGGGCGCTTTTTTTTCTTTCTTTCTTTTTTTTTTTTTTGCAGCTTTAGCTATGGAAGAAACCTTACTTGGAATGTTTTAGTGATCCTGTAGCTAAATTATGCAGGCTAAGTGTGCCATAATTATGCCTCAGACTGTCTGCATGCTGCCAGCTGGGCACTGTATAGCTGCATCTCACCTGCCACCTCCTGAACTCTGCCACAGATCTGCCCAGGGCACCAGGCCCTGCCAAATTTCTGCCTCTTCCAGGGAGCTTATGCTTATCATTAATAACCTCCAGGGACAGGCTATATAAGGAGGATGGAAAGTTGTCTTCAATCTAACAAAGAAGGCAAAGGATCAGAGATGCTAGCGCTATTACCTCAGCTTAGAGCAGGGGCAGGCAATTATTTTGGGCAGAGGGCTGTTTACTGAGTTTTGGCAAGCCATTGAGGGCCACATGACAGGCAGCCCTGGGCAGATAAATATAAATTTGCTAAATTTTTAGGGGCCCCGCAAGCTGGATAGAATGGCCTGGCGGGCCACATCCAGCCTCCGGGCCAAATTTGCCCACCCCTGGCTTAGAGAGACCTCCACTGAAAGCCTACCTCCAGAGAAGTGGCCTAGTGATCTACATAGGATCCAGCAGAAGACTATGGGAAAGTCATTTTAGAGTCTAAAGACTGAAAGTCCTTGTTACCATCAGAAGCATCATGGCCTAAGCAGCAATTTTTTTACCTCAGTTATAACAACCCCAAAACTCCAACTATTTTGACCACTGCTATTATTGTAACGTCATTTCATTCACACTTCACTAGTTGCTGCCAATTCAGCTTAGCCAATCCCTGCAAAGCAACGCTTGCGTCTCTCCCTTCTCCCGACCCTGGGCTCCTCTGCCCTTCCATTCTCCTGTGCTCTCAAGACCGCTCCTGCCTCCTTGCAGGTCTGCCAAACAAAAGGGAGACAGGCACTGCACAAACACACTTCAGCTTCAACAGGACACAAAGATGCATGAAACAGAGAGAAGCAAACCTAGCAGAACACCCTAAATAAAGCAAACCCTAAGAAATCACTTGATCTTATTCCTGCATCCCTTGCTGTCTTCCTTTCCCTTGTCTGTCCCACATTTGCACTTGTTGTACCGGCCAAGACTTGCTTTGAAACCTCAAGACAACAGGAGATGGAAAAGTGGGAGTGGCAAAAACAACATGTCACAGACCAAATAAAAAAATCCACCGCTGCCCACCCCACATGGAAACACATGTCTAAGCTGCGGTAGAGTCTGCCAGTCCCGGATAGGCCTCATCAGCCATCTTTGGACGCAGATAGAACAATCACGGGAAACAAACAGGGATTGCCAGACTGGCCAAGAGTCTCACACGGCTGTGCCATGTCGCTGGCACAGAGCCTTGAGCGAGGCCCAGGTCACTGCAGGAAGATCCAGCCAAGGTCTGCTCCATTCCTCCCCTGCGCTGCCAAGGTCAGTAGCGTGACATCTCTATACCCTGTCAAGCCACCGTTGCTGCGTTGGCACCTCAGGGTTGGGGGTTAAGCAGTTGAAAGCAGTCTTCAGTTGGAGTACCAGGGTAGCATGCAGTGAGTGCGGGGCTGGGAAAAACAAAGCCTGCCTTTCCAACCCTCCCTGCTGCGCTGCCTGCTTCTTGGCCCAGATCTCCAACAATGGCTACTCTGTCTGGATACAGACAGAAATCTGTTCAGGGAAGGGACAGTTTTTATTTGTCTGAAGAGCTGTGCATATTTATGAGGCTGCATAAATAATTAATAAACCAGCACCGTTTAGAAAATCCAGTCTCAAGCCATTCATGGAATCACAGAGGTTAAGGATCTTTAAATCATGCCATCCTCCCCCCTGCTGGAGCTGGTTGTCCCCTATGGTGCCTTCACAGCAGTGCCCGTCAAGGAGAGCAAAGACATTAGCAGCATGGGCTAAACATGCGGACAGTATGAGCATCTTCAGAGCGGTGGCTGCTAACAGGCTTGTAATGTGAGCTCTGTCTCAACCATGACTATTGACTATTCCCAAGCAGCAGATATATTAACTCCTCAAGAAGGGTTGTGTGGCAAGATTTACATGGGTCATAGGCTTCAGTGGGGAAACTTGGCAGGTTCCAGAAAGCACAAAGTTAACTAGCAGGGTAAAGATGATTCTGGGGAGGAAAGAAGAAACAGTTCAGTGCCAGTTACCATAGCAAGCAAAGAAATGATGGCATTTCAGAGCATATGGCCAGTGGTATCATGAGCCCTTCAATTCCCAAGTAATTGAAAGCTCATTGCATGGTGGGGGGGGGGTGTCAAGGAGAAGAGAGAAAGAGCAAGAAAGACAGAAGAGGAAGGGGAAGGCGGGGGGAAATAACAGCAACAGCTAAGTCTCCCTCTGCCTTTATCAGTCGTACTGGCCAGTGAGGGCCTTGTAAGGATCGTTGCATATTTAGTACTGCTTTTTTCTTTGCTCTCATCCTCCCCCTCTTCCCCGCCTCCAATTCCCACGTTAACTCTTCTGTGGATTGGTTGGCAGTTCCCACAAGATAAGCTCCATTACTGCATTAAGCAAATTGAGGAAGCAACAGCCTGGTAACTCGATTATTCTCAAGGCATCTCCTTTCATAGCCTACAGCATCAAAGGGCTCCCAGAGACACCCCACCCTTCAGCTGGGAGAAGCAGGCAGCAGACTCCTTCAGGCATATTCTTCCTCACAGTACATCAGTGGGGGCCAATCTTTCTGGCAAGCCTGCCACAAGTTAGCTCACACCCTTCCCAAGTGCCACTCCAATCCCTTCTCCTTACCCAATTTGCTATTCAGCTTTCTGTTGCTTGCCCTGTACTCTCTGCCTGATCTGCTGCTTTGCTTTCTGCTCCATCTCATCTGCTGCTGTTTAACCTGTCCCCTGTCCTGTCTACTGTGTGCCACACAGAGAGAACTTGCCTATGAAGTACTGTGGCAAGGAAGTTTGGGACCCAGGGGAAAGCCCTCAGCAGCAGCCCTCCCTCACCCCCAGGCACAGATTCAGGGGGCACATGCCCCCCCCCAACCCCCGGCTTGTCCAGGAGTGCGGACAGCAGCAGCAGAAACCACCCTTCCCCCATCCCCATGCCCCCCTAAACAAGCCGCTCATGGCTGTCCTGCACCTGTTGGTGCCCCTTTGCTTCAGCGCCCAGGGCAGGTGCCCCACTCACCCCCACCCCCAATTGCACTGTGACCATGCCACAGATTAGCCACCCCTGCAGTATTTTGTGGATAGACCATCCCAGTTTTGGCCCAGAAAGACCATAGACCTGTAATAGTTGTACATCGTATTCTCGGGGCTTTTGACAAAGACTATCAAATGAAATAGGTTATTGATTTTCTAAAGGAGGCGGGAGGCTGCCAGACAAAACCGTGGGAACACTGTAAAAACTACTTCCTTCAGGTTGTGATGAGTTTGACAGAGATGCTGTCAGTATAAACTCAAGACAGTATTCTCTCTCTACTGGAAGGAGCTGACTAGTATGCAGGTGACAGAATGGTGGAAAATCCTCAGGATAAGTCAGTTTAGTCAACCACATGGTCAACAGCCCAGAAGGTCACAAGTTTGAGGCCACCGCAGAACTGCTCACAGCACAGCCATGTGAGATTCCAGTGAATCTGCAAATTCTGCTAAATACCTTGTCACAAGGACAAGGATACGAAAAGGAAGGAAGTCCCAAAACAGCCCAAACTATGTAGAGAACACTGAGGAACCACTACTTTGCCAATACTAAAGAAGTGTTATTGAATTATTGCTCCAAGGCAGGGGTAGGCAATCCTCTGCATGGGTGCCAGAATGCAACATGCAAACGCATTTTGCTTGCCACATGCAAGTGGGGGTGGGCAGTGGAGAATGGGCCAGGGCTGTGCTGCCAGAACACAAGGATCAGGCCCTTCATGGCTCCTGTCATCCATTCCTGGCATGCCAACATCTTACAAGTTGAGGTTGCAGGTGTTTCTGGCACTCTGCCCAAAAAACATTGCCAACCCCTGCTCTAAGGCATAAAAGGGAAGTAACTGCACCCTCCCATGTAGAGACCTAAACAAGATCCTCAGGAAAGTCTTTCTGCAAATGAAAGGTCAGACACTTGGGATAGATTCTCTTCTGTGGCAGACTAGCATCGCGTTGTGACAGCTAATGGAGCTCAGCATAATTATGCGAGCCGAGGACCAGGCCCTTGCAGTCTGGACGTTGAAAAGAGGATAGACACATTTCCTATTCTCAGCATCTTGAACACATAGAAAGCAGACACTGTCTTCAGATGAATGGTCCATGCAAGATCAGCACTGTTGCCAGGACAAGCCTCCTATCATAAGCCATTACTTGTAGTGGTATATGATCATGATTACAAGTAGTGGTATACAATCATGATTACTTGTAATCAACTACAACCACAGACAGACTTTACTGCATGGAGGTTTGCTCATAAACAGCCATGTTTGCAAACCAGCATATTTTGCAAAAGTGATCCTAGCTAGCCACTCCTCATTTTTGACTGAACTTGTGCTTCTAAACAGTAAACAAAAGTCATTTGAAAGAGAATAATTACTCTGGCAGAGTGGGAGCCAACCTGGTTGACAGGTGTGCCACAAATTAGCCCTGCACTCTCTGCAAGTGGCACTCCAATTCCCTTCTGCTGCCTGATCTGTTACTCTGCTTTCTGCTTCCTTCCCCATGCTACTTATCCTATCTGCCACCATACTGCTGGTTCCTTCCCCAATCTTCTGCATGCTCACACAGAAACTGCCCATGCCACTTGTGGCACCCATGTTGCAGGTTGCCCACCTCTTTTCTAGCAGATTTTGGACCCACATTTTATTGAGGTTAGGCTTTCAGGTCATGATGTCAGTTAGCACACATTAAACACAGCCTTAGAAGTCAAGTAGAGCCATGGCATGAAATTTAACCTGTTCAACTCTACCTTTGAAGGCAGTATGCCTCATCTACATTAGCCTTTAAAAATGCATTTGTTAGCCCTTTAGATAATACACACTGGTATCGCAATTAAATCCTGGTCTCGATGAGGCCTAGGATTAAGGCATTAGCAAATTCTAACAGCAAGTGTGAAGCTCAACAAAATTGAAACAAAAGGTAATTAACTCTTGAAAACAACTTACCAAGAGATTGTGGCAGATTCTTGTCACAGGATGTCTCAGAAAAAGATGCAATGTAGTGCATTAACCAGTAGCTGGAAGATTTGGATTGCTGGATGATGTTTTGTGCTCTGTCTTATACAGTACGATATACCAGATGATTATGTCCCTTCTGACCCAAACTACAAGCAATAATAATAGTAATAAAATGAGAAAGCGGGGAGACAGAACACAGGTTTCCTTTGCATAGCTGAAGTTTATGGTGAGGGAGGGAAGTGCACTGGAACCCTCCTGGGAATGCCAAGCTCATTGGGTTTTCTTATAACACAAAGCTTAAATGGGGATACTAAATTCCTTTTTTTACTCAGAAGATTCAGTACAGAGCCATTTCTTCTTCCATCAGTTTAAGCAAGGCAGAATACATTTTACCTTCAGCATATGCAGAAACACACCTCTTAACCTTCAATCCTTCTATAAGTGATGGATCAAGCTTAATAACCAAGTCAGCTAACACCATATATACTTATTTGCAAAGTACAAAGAAAAACAACAACATATCACCTTATCTTGTAGTCAAAGAAACTAAAGCTTCTTTAACCGACCCAGTGAGAAAACATTACTATAGTAACCTTTTGCAATTCATTGAGGTATTTTTTACTTATATTCTTTGTTCAGACACACTTAATAGCAAAGAAAGTATTTTCACTGTTTGTATGAACCTGTGTTGAAAAAAGGACATATCCTTAAAAATAGTCTTCCTTCATGACCCTTATATAGGCATCAGCCTATGTTAGCACATAAATTGAAGAGGGGAAAAGAGTAGTAGCAGCAAAGCTAGACATTTCATGTTAGAAAGGTATCTTGAGATCCAAGAACTCAACCTCCAATTAGAAAGGTGGTGAAATCCGAATTAACAGTGTTGATTCTACCTATAATAAACAAGGCAGGGAGCCACTGAAGGCAGATAGTATAACTGAACAGGCAACTATTGTCTATTAACACTCCAAGGAAGTTGGTATTAGTCTGTTGCCTCCTAAAGAAATGGTGGGGCTCTTTTTACATATTTCTTACCTTGCTTTCCTAAATTCCAAGAGAAGGGTATAAGTTGAGACCTCTCTCCCCAAACCTCAACCCAAATAATTCCAGAAGAGGAGGGGGACTGTGACCATCATGGCATTGGTTCCTCAGTCACCAAGAGGCAAACCTTACAACCAAGTCATTTTTCATTCCCTGCCAAATAAAGCAACACTCAAAGAAAACCATGGTATAAGGGGTTACAAATATTCAGACTTTATTATAAATAAGAAATACTGTTTTATACATAAAAAACTGCAAGTGTTGCATTTTGTTCACCACCCCAGACAGCAAGACCACAGATTAAGGCAAAAGCTGAAGTGAAGACACATACTGAGGGGGCCACAGTCAGGAATAAAATGAGGAGGAAACTGCCATGGATTCCCCGTGACACTCAGCATTCTACCAGCAGCCGTCTTGTCATCACATTACTCAAAGAAATAACTGGACCTATACAATGCAATAATGGCCATAACGCAGTAGCGTATTAAGAAATTGTTTATAAAGATCTTTTATTTAAAAATAAAAATTTTGTTAAAAAAAATGCTCAAGACAAAGGGAAAAGCGGGAAACCTTAGGCCTGAGGTCAGCCAGGGGGTGCATGCATCTTTGTGCCTGTTCTTTCCCCAGCCTTGGCACAGAGGCGACATGGTTAGGATACACCCACGTGACCAGAGCAGCCAGCAGAAATACTGATGTGAAAGTTCCACAAGTGTGATGGGCAAGGCGACCCTCCTCCAACCCTGCTGTTTAGCATACTAGAGGCTGGTGGGAATCACTTTCTCCTGCCTGGCGGCACGAACCCTGACGCTGGCCTCACACTGAACTCTCCCTTCTCGCAAAAGGGCATGTTACGCAGAAAGGTCACAGTTGCAGCCCTCACGCCCTTTACTTGGGTTGGAAATAGTGCTACACCTCCCAGATGTCCAGATGTAAACCCACACCCATCCAAAAAATCAGCATGACATCTTTGCCAAAAGTCAGAGACAGAACATAACTAGTTCCTATGAACTATACACTTCAGAATGCTTTGGACATCTGGTGCTGGCTTTTGAAGGGAGGTTGACATGTCCCATCACTGGACTGCATATGCAGGCAAACAGGTTTGTGTTAATACCACAGAATATAGATACTGCAAACATGGAGGAGGGAAAAAGAGTAGGAGCCTGAGCCAAAGAAATACCTAACCCTGAAGGAATAATAAATGGAAGAGCTATATGGTGCATGTGTCATGATGGATAAAAGGAAGCAGGTAAAGGAACAGACGGTGCCACTCTGGAGATAGGGCTGAATATATTTACACACACACACAAAAGGATAGACTTCCTCACTCTATAATCATGATAAACAAACAAACACAAAACAACAAAAAAACCCCACATTCACACAAAAATATAAATTTGAAATAATTAATAGCACCAGTGTGTGTCAGATAATTTCTTCCCCGCTACGCAAACGTACAAAGTTGCATAGTGTTTAAGGATAGATATATATGGATCTCAAAAAGGGGTGGGGGAACATCAGACTGAGCTAATAAGTAAAACTGCAGAGGCTGCTACTTCCTCAGATGAAGGAGGAAGAGAGGAGTGAAAGATCCCCCCTCCCCTTTCTCAATCCTATGCGGAAAGTTAACCAGGAGGGAGTGGAGTCATCAACTTGGACAGAAGGTCTAAAGAGGTGGCAGCGGCAGCTACATGAAATACTGTGAGTGCAGGGTAATTGCCACCAGAGCTTGGCCTGAACAATTTGTGCTGCAACATTTCAGGAAGACTGGAAGATCAGCAAGAAAATGAGGCAAAGTATAAGTTTTGGCTCTTGATCACATAAACAGCTGACAAAGGCAAGACTGAAACTGTAGTGAAAAAACCCCATTCCCTCACAGATAGAAGTTGAGGAGACTACCCCCTGTATCTTTGTCTTTAAAACTGGTTTTCTATCTGCAAATATTAACTTCAAGTTCAGACAGACCCACTGGTAAGAGCTCTTTGGGTGGTTGTATTCTTCTTCAAAAAGATCTTATTAGAGTTTTTTTTTCTTCTTAAAGGCCTGTCTCCATTAATCATTCTATCCCTGGAATGGTCCTCTGGAAATTCCTTAGTGACATTTACTGATGAGAACAGAGCTGATCATTTGCAGGCTTCCTGACCTGGAAAATTAGACTAGGCAGCTGTTCACAGACTTGAGACAACTTTTCTGCTTTGAAGGCTAACAGCAGTGTTGTGAAGACCTCTCACTACTCCACCTCCTTTCCCTCACAAAAGCTCTACTCAAAGACTATCTATTTTTCTCAGCAGAGGGATATATTGCACTCAAGAAAGATGCTAAAAAGTTTGGCAGATGGCTACCAAAATTTTTGATTGGCCACTAATTTTTGCAGAATTTTTAAAAAACATGATTAGAACTTGGGGAAGGGGATTAATGTTCTTTGAGTGCAGCTATACTGGCCATTACAATAATACTTTGGTAGCCAACCCCTTCCTTCATAGAAACAGAGCTCTGGGACTGAGGAGGCTTCAGTGGTTGTGGGGGGAAGTGGAGGAAGAGGAGAGAAGCAAGAGCTAGTTTTGCCTTACTGTACCCCAGTTCACATGGTTATTTCTGAACCACTGTACAAACAGTCCTGAACATTTCACATCCTTGTGCAAATCAAAGGGGAATGAGTAAGACAGAGGTAAGGGTGGAGTGTTCAGGAAGATAGAATTTATAAAAAAAACCCTTTGATGCCCAAAGATGGATATTTCAATTTGCTTCTCTTTAAAAAACTTTGCAACTTTTCCTAACTTGGAAAGAAAACAGCAACTGCGAGCAGCAGAGTCGGGGATTTGAAGAAGGTAATTTGTATGTTAAGGCACTCCATAGCCAAACAACTGCTCCACCAGTCACTGGGGGAAATCTCCCCCCACCCCCAGCAGACCCTTAGGGTTTTTCAATGGACGGGGTGTTGAAACAACCAGATGGCAATGTCTTCTTAATGTCTTCCAGATTGTTAATGTCTTTCAGGATTTCTTCAATGTCCCTGTTGTAAGCCTGAATGGCATCGTCTTGCTTCCTGGCTTCCTTCTCCAGGAAAGACACTTTTCGATCAAGCTCACTATCTTTCATCTGATCTTTGGCACTGTTCAGTGTACCCTCAATCTCATTCAGTTTATTCAAGTCCACTGTGTCCAGTTGTCCTGGTAAAAGAAGAAACAAACAGAGATACTGAATTCCACTAAAGGCACTTCACCAAGCTACTGCCTGCTCTTAAGACCTTTCACACACCCAATTATAGATTGATATAGTGGAAACACTGTCTCAGTGAAGTTTTTTTTTTTCCAGAGCAGTATCACTAACAGAACTGTTCACTGCCGGCTGCAATACAATGAAACAGAGCAGACGTGGACTTCACAGAGTTGAATTTCAGCTTAAATGGGTTCCACTAAATTTGTAAATGAAACATCCCTGCTGAGTTGCTATCCACAACAAATGAAAATCAAAGATATATTATCTAGTCTATACTTCCCGAGTTGAAGGATACATTTTACGCCAGATCCTCAGTCATTTTTTACTGATTTTCAATTAAGGCTTTTTAAACGTAATGCAATAATGAAAGGCCATAAATTTCATTTTGGGGGTTCTTGACAAACTCTGCTTTTATAACTTATCAGGATATTCAAATCAACATGAATGAATTACAGCTGTCTATTAAACAGTTGATTTTCCTCTACTAAATATGCAATGTTCGTCTCACTGTGTAGGAATTTACTAAATATTGTTCAAGTTTTGGGATGCAACTGAACTTGAAATTTTAAAGTGCACAGCAATTATTTTTAATAAACGTTCTTCCAATAACCTGTCATGGACAGCACATGGAAGGACAGAGTTCTATAAGACTCTATAAGAAAAAGAAACACCCACCCAAACCCCAAAACATTGTTTAAAAAAATAAATTAAGTCATATTATGTTTTGAACAGGGTTTGGCAATCTACAGCCAGCAGATTCAACCCAGCGTGTTCGATGGCTTTGGTGATATTCCCAGTAGGGGACTTCGGCAGCAGTGGCTTGCCTGTGTCCCAGCTCAGCAGTGGGGATCTTTTGCCCAAACCTGTGGCCAGACAGTGAGGGGAAGGCAGCAGCAGCAGTGGTGCTGGTGGCTTAGTGCTAGTACCAGCCTACATCAGATCTGAGCTAGGTTATTCTGGCCTACTAACTGAAAACGCTGCTGATCACTGCTTCAAAAGAAAGCTGCCTGACAGCTTCATTTTACTTTAAACTTTAACCCCAAAAAACCTTTGTTCATAGGTCAGACATTAGAAGGAACTTTCTGATTATAAGGGTGGTCACGCATGGCAACAGGCCACCTACAGAAATTGTGGAATCTCCATTTTTGGAAATTTTCAAGAGCAAGTTAGATAAACACTTGGCAGGGACAGTTTAATCAGGGATAAATCATGGTTAAACTAGATGACCTTGTGAGGTCCCTTTCAGCCCTACTTTCCTATGATGCCATAAGCCTTCTTGCTAGGCCATGGCTCCCATTCAACTTTTGGATTCTGCTCTGAGCAGCAGAATTGTCTCTCCCCCTTTCTTAACAGAAACAAAGGATGCTTGTGCAAGGGCCTCTTGATTCTTCCAGGCAGCTGATTAGGATGATACATTTAAGTATCCAAAAGGTGGAGAAAAAGGTTAGTTGTCAACCCTTAAATCCTAGGTCTTTGCAGGGGGCCATCATTTTCTTTTCTACTCCTTGGGGGACAGATAGTGTAGAATAGAATAAATCACATCTGCAATACCCCTGGTTATAGTGATATTAGGTTTATGCTAAGCAGCAACACGGCCACAGGCTACACAATAAGCGTATGAGGATATTCCAGAAATATTGTTTTAGAAATAACTCAATGAACTGTTAGATTCTCGGCACTAGGGTGTCAGGTAAGCAACAGAGCTAATCAATTACTACTACTTTCTAGCATCAGTCAGGCAACACCACATTTTGAAGAACAAAAACACACAAAGTGAGTAGAACTCTTCTGGAAGTGGGGACAGATGAGCGGTAGATACATACCTAGTTGATCCAGAAGTTCATTAATGATGGTAAGCAAGTTATTCACCGAGTTCTTTGCTTTTCTTGCATTGTCTTCTGCCTCTTGGGCAGCCTGTGAAGCCTTTAGGGAGAAAAAATGGTATGACTCCATGCAATAATGCTACAGCAGTAATAACTCTTAATTTATTTGCCACCACCTCAGCACAGTGTCCCTACTAAGAACATAGAACTTGACCAAGGAAGACCCAAAGAGCTAATTTCATGCCCCTACAACACTGTTCCATCTCTGGCTTCTCTCTTTAGTGTAACAAGCCCAACACCCAGTTTTCTTCCATGGTTTTTGTTTTAGATCTGTATCACAGCTCTAATGTGTGAGCAGAGAGAGAGAGAGAGAGCTGGCCAAAACACAAATTACTAGTCTCCAATGATGGAAAAAATCTGTAACTGAGGAAGATTCTGATGGAAAATGTCAAAGAACAGAGTCTATCAGAATGCGATCAGTCTTTCCTTTGAAGACAGGGTAAGTTTGGAAAGGGTTATGGAAAACTGCCTCTCAGACAGTAAAGTTACACAGCAAAGCTGCTATAAGTTAAGGTTACTGGGGGTATTTAATTTTAACTATTTTTTCAATCCTTTTTAAAATTTAGAGAAAGTAATTAACTGGACTTGAGACCCAAACCTAATACTGTATCTGCAATGGAGCTGGAGATAAAATCCAAGAATATCGGGGCCAATAAATTCACTCTTCTTAAGGCTGAGATCTAGATCCCCTCCATCTCACTGTGTCAACCTTTGCATCCACCTCCCAGAATAACAACTCACCATCCCTGCCAACATCATATCCTGGTTGGCATCTTCCTGCTTCATCTTCAGCTCTTTCTCTGCATCTTGAAGCCGTTTCATCATGTCATCTACTTCTCTGGCCAGTTCTGTCACATCAGAGAAAGTCTTGTCGGCATCAGATTTTGTGCTGGCAGCATTCTAAGATCAATATAAAACAGGGTTTCTAAAAGGGTGGATCACACAGGGAACACAAAAATTCTACTTTCTCCCATAAGATGCCAAATGAAGTCTTTCCATGGCATGTGACCTTCCTTGATGGGATACATGCTCCAGCAAACAATTCTGAAGTATATTTACGAACATTTAGAACACTCTCTGAGGGCACACGGCAGGGTGGTTACAAAAGCCATGACAGTTTTCTATGGGCTTAACACATCTCAATATGGCAGGGAGCACATTCTCAATAAGAAACTGTGGAACAAGCTTCAAGACGACTGATTCAGGAGCCCTTTTTAAGGACTCACCTTCTGGACAGAATTAGCAATTTTCTCAGCATCATCTGCTTTGTTCTTGGCTTCCCTAGCATCAGCAGCAGCATTGCCAAGTGCTAGCTCTGCTTGCCGTGTCTTATTGTTGGCTTCAGCAATCGTCTGGGTAATGGCAGGAATCTTTTTCAATGCCTCCTCAGCTGCTGTCTTGTTATCGTTCACACGCTTATCGAAATCTGATAAAAGATGGAGACACTGTGTTGTTTCCTGTTCTAGAAAAGACCTGGTTGAGTTTGTTTGGCCTGATAAGTATCCAAAAGTCAAGCAACTTAGTTTATGTTACTTTAAAATCGGAGGGAGAAAAAGGAAACTCATGGTTTCTGTTACCAGAAAGACAGACCCTAACAATATTACAGGTATTTACCAGGGACTGACTTGGTCCACAGGCTGCTACGACAATATTCACGGCAGGATACACAAATCCCTTAAGGGGTTTTCTCCCTTCTAGGATCAGTAATGCTTTTAAGCCTTCAAACACTGTTTGCCACTGTATCATAATGACAATTACTGTTGAGCAGAAAAAAGTGTAAGGCTCCATATACAGAATGCACTGTGATGATGCACAGAAAGGAGAGTCCAGGAAGATAGCTTTATGGTTACTAAAAATTATTTTAGTGAATTAAAACTTTGAGCAAACACTTTAAACTATTTGACTCTATTGTTATTCAAGCCATTCACTTTCCCTAGCTGTCCATTCTCATACCTCTCAGGTTGCTGAGAATGTTGTTGGCTTCTTGTAGCGTGTTATTGCCTTTCTTGGCAGCTTCTTCAGCCAGAGCTTTGGCAGCATCTGCTCGGGCCAAGAGCTGGTCTGCAGTCTAGAGAGATATAATATGGGTAAGTATATTTTCAGCCCCTCTAGAGAATAAAAAATGGAACACTGGGGTAGCCCAGCAAATACCAGCCCAGTACCAAATGGTGTTCATTGCTAATGACTGCAGCCATTTAATATAACTGAGGTGCAATGCAACGAGAGAGGTGTTACCCATACTACAGAAGGTGACAGTTCCTTGGTCTCCTGCATGAACTTTGCCAGTACAGAAGTTTCTGAAGACCATTCTATGCAACCAGCCACGAGACCTGTTCTTCAGGCCCCTCTCACCTTGGTGCCAATGACCAAATACCACAACTAAAGCTCTAGGTTCTGGGTCAGGAAGTTTTTTCCTCCGAGTTGTTTCTAGACACAAGAGCCTACACACAATAACTGAACTTACCTGTTGCTCAGTTTTTCCTTTTTCTAAGAGGTTCTTCACTTCCAGCTCCTTCCCTTTCATATCCTCTCTCAAATCTTCATAGTCTTTCAACTTCCTGTCAATTAGGTGATCCAGCTCCTCTGCTTCCTTCTTGATCTTATTTGCCTCATTCTGCATGTGAAAATAAAAAACAAAAACACAGCTTTGTGAACTTAAAAAAACCTATGAAACAGGGAGACAAGAAACCTCTGTGCTTTCTTGGGCATGAAAACAGGGCAGACATTGCAGTGGGATTACTAGCATTTCACTACTACTCTTCTTGCCAATTTGTACTACCATTTGATGATCAGAATGGGATCAGTGTCACCCTATACTGAGTGCGATATAAGCCAAAGACAGGAAGAGTCCATATGAAAGCGCTTCAGGCTAACTTTAGTACAGTGGCTGTAGGAGGGGAAACAGCTTAATGGGCTCAGCATTGGGCTTGAAATACTTATACACCTGGAAATGTTTATGTATAGCAAAAACACTGATTGGGACAAATAGGAAACTATAATTCTCTGTGTGTCAGTCTTTCAGGAGTGTCAAAATACCAAGGTCTTAAGTAGACAGAGACCCCACAGCATTTTTCTGAAGCACAGAGGTGTTAGCAAAGCATTAAACAAGGCATCAGCAATTTATTATTACACTGAGTAAGGCTTGCCACCTTAATTAATCTACTGTGCCCTAATATACATTCCAGGGAATTATGTACAGAAAAATTCAAAATTATGCAAAGAAACATTCAAAATTACCCAAAATGAATTATCTTTTTAAGCTGTGGTGGGGTTTGGGTGTGTGTGAGGCTTGTGGGTGGGTATGGGGAAGTGCAGCTTGTAGGGGGGTTATGAAGAGGTGTGGGTATGAGAGTATGTGTGGGGGTTGTGAAAGGCTGTGTGCGTGCATGTATGGGATTTGTTGGCATGTGGGGTTTGTAGGGGATTATGAAGGGGTGTGGGTATGGGAGTATGTGGGGTTTGTGACAGGGTTGTGAAAGGGTGTGGGTGTGTGGGGGGGAGTTGTAGGTGGGTGTGGGCCCCCCCCACCATACACTCCCCTCTCCCCCATGATGCACAGACCCAACCACTGCCAGTTCAGCAGCAGCAGGCAGTGGGCCCTTGGGGTGCTCATGGCTGCAGTATGCAGAGCCCGTGGTGGCATGTGCCTCTGGCTGAGTCCCAGGGCCTAAATGTGCTGGCATGGAGTTGGCTTGGCCTGCTGGCATGTGCCTTAAAGCCAGACTGGGCTGGCTCTGTGCCAGCATATGGGGTTTGTGGCACAGAGCCATGAGCAGAAGAAGCTACATGCCTTCAGGCTGGGTGGGCTCCATACCTCCATGCACAGCTTCCCACTAGAGTCCTGGAAGCCCCTCATGGAGGCATGGAACTGGCTGGCCTGGCCCAATGGCATGTAGACCAGGAGCTGTGCACCACTGGGCCAGGTGGGTTCTATGCTTCCACATGCAGCTTCCAGCACTCCAGGAGGAAGCTGTATGTGGAGGCAAGCAGGAGCCTGCCCAGCCCTGATGGTGTATGATTCTGCACCTCCAGGTGCGGCTTCATAACCAGCCTGATGGTGCACAGCTCCCAGGCCGGACCAGCCCTCCCTGTGGGGTTTCCAACACTCCAGTGGGAAGCTGCACATGGACGCACAGAGTTGGGTGCCATAAAGCAGGGCTGGCTCTGTGCCTCCACATGTGGTTTCTCACCAAAGTGTTGAAAGCCCCACGTGGAAGCACTGAACTGGCTGGGCTGGCCTGATGGGGCATGGTCCATACCTACCAAGAAACCCCACACCCATCCACCCACAACCCCATGCCCACCCACAAATCCCATGCCCACCCCCCGCCAGAGGCAAAAGTTCCCCTCTGCACTTACACCTGCCTAATCATGCAGCTCTATGCCACCAAATCACGTAGGTAGAGACACAGAGTCTGCCGCAGTTAAATTATGCAAAATTATGTAATGTGTGGTGATGCCTTTTATGTGCAAAATTGCATGGGTGCATTATTGCATAATTTCCCAGGGTGTGCTAGTAGTGGCACATGTGTAGATGGTGATGCTTTACTGTGCAATAAAGTGCATGTGTAGATGTGCCCACTGTGTATGTTGCTTGACTCAAATACCTCTAGACTCCTGGAATCCACTGCAGGTAGACTGGTGAGATTAGCATAGATCTGAAGGGCCTTATTCCCAGCTTCCTCTGCCTCTGCCAGAACTTTACTGGCCTGTTTTTCAAGGTCTCGGGAAATGTTCTTTGCCTGATTATACCTAAAAACACAAAGAATCCAATTAACCTTGATTTTCTTTTCCTGAATCTAACCAGCTGAAGACTTGGTTGAAACCCAATGGTTAAAAGCAAGTTCTTCCCCAAAACAAGTTTAGACGTGACAAAGTTAGTTTAAGAACCTTTGTACTACTACAACCCAACAGACAGCAGACTGCTCTCCATTACTGACTCACTTCCTGTTAAGCTCATCAATATCTTTTGCTGTTTGGTTCCCTCCAGCCAGTGTCTTCAACAGCAGTTGATATGCCTCTGTTGATGTATCATTTGCTGCCTTGGCTACACGCACAATCTCATCAGCTTCTTGCTTGTGTCTGAACATTAGAAGGGAAAAATAATTCCGCTAAATTAGTAACCAGCAGCTTCCTATTCTGGATTCAACATTTTTATTCTCGTCTTGCTCACTTTCCCCTTCCAGCTCCACATGATTAGGGCATTTATGAAGAGGTACTGCTTTAAATGGTCTCGCTCCAAATAAAGACATGTCAAGTGAACCTACAATGGCAGCTGAATGGCCCTGCTAAGAGTCTGCATTCCTGTAGCGCTGAGGTTGTATACCAGAGGCTGCCCTCCTCTTTAATACAGATATGCAGCCCAGACCTCTGCATACTCCATAATACAATACACCACTGGTGTTATTGAACAGCAGCAACTTCATATTTGGGGAGGGAAAGCAATTTTTCAATCAAACTACATTTAGTCTACTATTTCCCAACCAGTGAATCAATACAACCCTCGCTGCTGCTGCAAAAAAAGAGTGGCACATTCTCCCATCAGTGCTTTGTCCTAGCATACTAGGTCTTACCGTTCAGCCAATTCACGGGCCTCTCCTGCCAAGACAGTCATGTTGTTAGAGTCACTGCTTGTCTCTGTCGGGCTAATGGACTGAAAACAAAATCAAATATATTATCAGAAGTTGCTCTTTCAACTTTTATGCATTGACAGTTGTAAATATTCATAGCCATAGTCTGCATACTTAAAATGTGACCTATTTTAACTTTTCCAGCATTAGGTTGCCCATGTGTTCTTTGCATGGGTTGTTTTTTTTTTTTCCCCTGAGAAGAAATCCTTTGAGTTTTGATTTATAGTGCCTGAGAGACTGGGGGTAGGGTTAACTAAAGTTAAGGTTAGCTAAAGAGGCCCCTGAGGGCTCTTTACGAATGCAGCAATATATGCAAACCAGCCTTCAAGGGAAGACAAAAAAAACCCCCACCCCCCATGTACAAACATATACAGGCTTCGAGCAACATTAAAGAAAAAAAATGAATTATTAAAATACCATATTCAGTCCATGAAAATTCCCTATAAATCAGTAATACTTTTTCTTTTTTTAGTTTGTTTAACACTTCTTAAATTAAATATCCCAGTTCATTAGACTCTCTAGGATACTAAACTCCCAAACTTAGTGCTGGGAAGAGAAATGCAATCAGGAACTGAAAACAGTGTATTATACTGTCAGAACTGAAAGAAGTGACACAACAGGCCATTTGGCCTTTACAGAGGACTCACCACATTGGCAACTGCCATTTGTGCCTTCTCTAGCATGTTGGAAGCTATTTCAATCAGGTCCTCAGTATCCTGCACTCGTTCACGAGCTTGCTTAGCAAGGCTATCTGTTTCTTGCACTGTGCTCTGGATGTTCCGTAATCTGTTGAGCTGGCTTGCCAGAGTGCTGTTAATGTGCCTAAGACGATCCATCAGATCTTGATCCACATCTGAGACAAGTGACATAAATTGGAGGAAGCAAAATAAATTACGCTGGGCACTGATGCTGGAGGAATAAGCAGGAACTCGCTGCTATTGGTAACGTGTTAGTAAATTAATACCTTGTTGAAAAGGGAATGGCAAAAAATTTTAATAAGATGGGAAATCAGTTTAAGATCAAAGTCATTATTAGAGTGCACATAAAAAGCAAGGAATGAAGATGCCATTAACTGCTAAAGCTCCTGCTAGGTTTCAGACATTGGGAGGACATTACCCAGACCCATGGGTGACTGGTGCCTCCCGAGTCAAGGGGGACACCTGCAGAAGCCGCCAGTGATATCATCAGTGGGGACGGGGCTGGCAAGCACCCACAGAAGCTGCTGCAGGCATGGACAGCCCTGTCGGGGAGGGGCACATGCCCCCCACCCCCACCAGTCGCCTATGCCCATGCCAGAGGTAAAAGAGAATTCTTAACATAAGACCTGGACTGAAAAGGCAGCACAACTGCACTTCAAATGATTACATATGGTGTGCAAAACATTTGTTTCATATATTCTATTATGATTAAATCCTATGAACAGTTCACAAACAAAATAGTGAGCTGTGCACTGCTCTTGTGCCCCAGCACATACAAGAAATCCTTTTCCCCAGGCTGGAGAGTCACATCCAAGAACGCAGCAACCTCTGATGCTTGTGTTTCTATACTCCATGGGAAGAAGAAGTATCAACCTGTGGATCTACATATTATTAGATTCACCAGCCTGGTCACTTCTCTATCCTGAAGTCCCTCTGGCACACAGATGGGCAGACAGTGCTGGTAAAAGTGAGTTATTCCATGCATAAAAGTCATCATTTCTACCCGTTTTGGCTTTTGTGGGGTTTGTATAGTTAAGATACAGCTAGACTTCTTGGAACAGCTGTTGATCTTGTGGACATCAAGGCATAGTAGGGAAGGAAATTTAGCTTAACTAGGGTTTTGTTAACCTACTACCCTTAGCTTTACTAAACCTAAGTGTTTGTTCTATGCATAGAAGGAGATTAAATTAAGTGACAGCAATACACTGATGTTGAAAAAAAATCTATTATAAAACAGAATACAAGAGGTAATTTTTTTACAGCAATGTTGGCCAGGATACACGATGGGTAGGTTTTAATTTGAACATTCAATGTTTATGAAAAAACTATGTACTTAATTGTAGATAGAAAATGCTGCATTGTGCACAATGTGTTCAAATCAGCATCATAATCAGAAATTCAGGTGAGGTTCTGTGCATGTAATTTGATATTTCTCTTTTTTGCATTTAAGAAAATAAACAGGCATGGTGGGGGGAAGCAAAAATCCTCAAACTTACTCAGTATACTAAGGCATTTTAGAATCTGAGCCTTAAATGAGACCAAAAGTAACTTAAGAGACTTCAAAGGAAACATGACTGACTTAATTCCTATTGCTTTAGTTTAAAGGAGTGACAAAAAGCTGAAGACAAAAACATGACTTTTTTTAACATACAGAACTAAAAGAGCAATGAAAGAAGTGAACAAGTCTTGATCATATCAACACTAACCAAAGTCATTTATGCATGCATGTCATGTAGTCCCAGTTAACTCTGTGGAACTACTCATGTGCAAATCATTGTAAAAACAAAACAAAACCAAACCAAAAACCTGGGCTTAAGTATCAAGTTGGCTTAATTTCGATTTCTGAATGATCAAACTTTAAGAAGGGTTTAAAACCTAGTTTGTACCAGTTGCCCTGCTTACCACCAACTGGGAACCTGATCCCCTTAAACAGCCCTGCTGAGAAGAGAAGGAATGGCTTTAGGAGCTGCCTTCAGCCATCCCCTCTCCTCAGCAGGGACTAAACTGCAGGGGATAGGGATACGGCTCATTTCTGAACTTATTTAAAGAACAAAGATTTTTTCTAAGCTCTGGAAATGAAGTTATAACTCTTCTTCTTCTCCAGTACCCACACAGTGCCCCACTTTTCACCAGCAAATGATCTCAAAAGGCTTGCATTTTCTAATGAGCAATATCCCCAACTTGCCGAGCCTTTGCAAAGATGTAAGTATCTAATAATTTATGGCCATGTCTCCATCTCCCTTCCTAACCACTGTTAAACCAGGCAAGAGCAGCTGAGGTATCATAATAGTAGTTAACTTTATTTCAGTGAACTGAATGTCCCATACCACTGAAACCCTGTCTTTTGGGGTTTTCTTCAACACAGTACTAGTGCAGTTTTATAGCTGTTGTTATGCCCACATAATATCAACGCATTGACCACTCCTCCAGGAATATTATCATTCCAGTTCAGCCAATTCCCAGGACTTACCTCAGGTCTTAGTGCCAAAAGAGCCCATGGTATGTTCTACTTATAGCAGTGGGCAAACTGGAAAACCTTTCCAGCATCTCATGACAATTCACTACTTCTGGTAAATTTAGGAGTACAATTATAAAAAAGAGGTTTGTCTGCAAAAGCAAGGGACTTTAGACTACAAGCCCCTTCGAATCTTACCTACTTTACCTATCGCCAACCGAAGTGGGAAGAACTGCTCAAAGAAAGGGCGGAGAGGATATAAAAACTGGATACCAGACACACGTTACTTATTTACTGAACAGGACTTGAAGCAAGTGATGCAAAGTTGCCTGAGCTAAAACCAATGCCAACCAGTGCAAGATGCACATCAACACTCCATCACAAAAGTAAAGCTCTGTGCAGGAGACAGTCTTAGATTATGGAATAAACTCCTACCAGAACTAAGAACCACCACAAACTCACCCACCTGGTGCTCTAAGGGTAAGACACTCTTATTTCACTGTAGCTTTCTTTAATAAATGCATTCCAGCATTTACGGAGTCCCCCGTGGTTCAGTGGTAAAATCCTCACCTACCACACTGAAGACCTGGGTTCAATTCCCAGACACTTATAACTACAGCATGGAGGCACCAAACATCTGGACTCAGTCTGGTCTTTGGATTCTATCTCAGTGGCCTAAAGGAAGAACAAGGTCTGGGCAGCTTCCGCTCCTCCAAAAAACAAAATCAAAACCCTCAAAATTCCTGCCCAGGCATATGCATCGAAGGTCTGGGTGGCCCTCACACATACACCGTGATCCAGGAGAATTGACAGTTGCCACATCAGCGTTTACATTTAAAAATACAAGCTGGTCAGGTTACTGGAAACTACTCAAATTATGGTGAAGAGGCACTGTAAGAACCTACACAGACCACAGCATAAAAAAAGACAAACCCAAGGCAACAAACCCATACATTTTAGGTCTATGACCAAAGAATGTTTTAGCCCACAGAATGGTCTTTGAAGAGTTAAGAGCAATGTACAGCTGCATTTGCTACTGGCGAGTGCTATACACAGACACGCACTTCTGAGTACATGCATATTTTGGAAATGGGAACAAAGATTTTGATAGTAAATAACTGAGTAAAGCCCCTTTAAGTTATTCTCAATCTCTGAATAAGTCCTGCACCATGTTCTCTCTATCGTTTGAAAAAGGTCCCCTTATTTTTTGTCTTATTCTTGCAAATGCTTACAGCGTTCCACAATCCGAACACCAATGCATGGCCTTTTCAAATGCTTTATCATAGGGCTGGAAGGGACCTCAATATTCACCTAGTCCAGTGCCTTTGCACTGGGTTGGCTCTCCCGAAGCAGGTTATCAGAGTCAAATGAAGCTTTGCACCATGAAAGAAGTAAAAACATTCAGGAAACAACCAGCCCCAGATAGTCACCACTGGGATCAGATCAACCTACCTTTGCTGCTCTGTGCATCTTCAAGCAAATCCATGACCTCTCTCTCTACCTCCTTCAGCCTGTCCTCAAAGGCCTGGTCTGTCACAGTTTCTTCTCCTGTACCTAGGTTTGCTATAAGATTTTCCAGTTCTTGCAACTTCTGTCTTTGTTCCGCCACCTAAACAAAGGGGAGAAGTGGTTGCATATCAACAGCTTTCCTTGTCGATAAAAGGAGTGGAGGCACAGTATCAGTCACAAGGTTCAGCCTCCAGTAGGTGTCGCTCAGATGTTATGTGAAAAGTCTCTGCTCAAAAGTATATAGGTTTGTGCCCATCTCCTCTGTACTTTTGAGGGCTGAGACTCCATCATATGCTACTTAATGTGCCTCTGTCTGCATCAGTACTTGGGAACAAAATCAGAGGAATACAGCGCAGGTCTTACCTTATCTTTCACTAGCCTGTAGCATGCAGGGCACTCCTGACAGCCAGGCCAAGACCGATTGTAGAAATAGTTCTCTTCACACTGGTCACAACGGTTCCCCACGAAGCCTTCCTTACACTCACAGCGACCATCTTCCTTGCACTGCAGAGCGCGAGAACCCTCAGGATCACAGTCGCATGCTTCATGAAAGTTAAAATATGGAAGTCATACAGGAGGAAGGGGAAAGGACAAAAAATTACTCCGACCCTTTCCCTGCAGGAATACCACACAGCTTACAGATGCGTGAGTTGAAGTTTTTCCCTGCTGTGATTTTTATACCCTGTATCAGTAGTTGGCAATCTTTTCAAGCCGTGGACTGGAGCAACCTGGCTCTGATCTGTCATGTGACAGTGGTCTGCATCAGCAATGTGGGGGCATATGATAGAGCACCCACATCAGCGTACAACTGCCACTTCTCCCAGCCTCCTGCTCCCTGGCTGGGGCACGAGTGCAGCGTACAGGCAGGGGGGAGCTGGGCCAGAGCTAGGCAGCCAGGCGCTGCAACTCCCCACTGGCTGAAAGCTACATTTGTACCCAGCTTTGGGGATGGTGGGGGAGGAAGCAGTAGTACTGGTACAGGTGCAGCTCCTCACTCCTCAGACCCAGTATAGACATGGGCAGAGGCATCTCCAGCTCTGTTGGCCAGATCCAGTGGGTCTACGGGCTAGATCTGGCCTACAGACCGTATGTTGTTGACTCCTGCCCTATGTTATTATCAGGGATCCTGGTTTTCCCTGAGAAAAAAGCAAGCAAATTCTCTAATAAAATGCCCCAAATCTGTGATCAAAATTAAAGGCCTCCTACAGCCACCCCACCCCCCCCAGCCCTGTTTGTGCTTCACTTTTTCCCCCTGACTTGCTGGTGCCCCTCACCCCCCCACCCATACCCCTCCTTCCCCAGGCCTGCCAGAGTGGGGCCCCAGCTGCCAGGGCTACAGACACAGGCCTGCAGCCCCCTGCCCCTGCTACAGAGCGCTGCACACACTCCTGGGGGACAGGGGGAAATCACTAGTAGTTATGTGTGTGGGGCAGGCACGCGCTGTATGTTGTGGGCTTGGGCTCTTGCCCTGATGCCCTTCCCTAGGGCTTCTGCAGCCCAGAGGGCATAACCCAACATGTCAGGGAAGAGCAGAGCTGCGCGGATAAGCTGCTTGCTGCTGAGATGCTAAGAGTTCTGCGCTGCCCTGACAATGCACCCCCTGTGCACATGGCAACTTTGAGGGGTACAACCCTGCACCACTGCCCTCACTGCAGCTGCGCACACAGGGGACGCATTGTCAGGACAATGGGGACCTCAGGGCAGTGTGCAGCTTCTCCATACAGCTCCGCTGTTCCCTGCCAGGTTGTGCCTGCTGGGCTGCGGAGGCCCTAGAAGAGGGCAGCAGGGCGGAAGCCCGAGCCCCCAAAGAGAAAAGGCAGGAGGGTTGAGCTCTATGTCAAAGAGCAACTCATATCATCAAGGATTAGCTTCGGGTTAGAGGAGGGTCGGGCAGAGACACCATAGGTCAAACTACAAGGGGGCATGGCGAAAGGGACCTTATGGTGGGTGTCTACTACAGACCACCCAACCAGGGGGAAGAGCTGGACCAGGACTTCTCCGGTCAGCTTATGGGGGTGGTTAGGTCAAGGGATGTCATTGTCATGGGTGACCTAAACTACCCAGACATTTGCTGGGAGGAGCAAACAGCCAGGTCTGATTGCTCGCATAGGTTCCTGGCTGTATTACAGGACCTTCACTTTAACCAGGAGGTACACAGCCTGACTAGGAGTAACGCCTTGCTGGACCTGGTCCTGGCCACTGGGGATGACCTGGTGAGGCGACTGCAGGTCCTTGACCACTTGGACAATAGCAATCATCACCTGCTGGAATTCACTATCCAGCGCAGGGTGTCAAGGGCTTATAGCAAGACTAAAGCCTTTGACTTCAGAAGGGCCAACTTCAATGAGCTACGGAGATTAGTGGGGGAGGCACCGAGGGCCCAGAAGGTAGAGGAGATGGGAGTCCATGAGGGATGGTGTAACTTTAAGGTGGCGATCCTCCGGACCCAAAGGGTAATAATTCCTGAGAGAAGCAAGGTGGGTAGGAGTGCTCAGAAACCCCCATTACTCAGCAAGGGCATTCAGCAATGCCTGAGGACTAAAATGGTGGCATACAACCAGTGGAAGAGAGGGGCTATCACCGAGGAGGAGGAGTACTCCTCAGCCCGTGAGTGTAGGAGGGCTATTAGGAAGGCCAAGGCAGAGATGGAGTTCAGGCTAGCATCCAGGATTAAGGACAGCAAAAAGTTCTTTTTCAAGTACACTGGGAGCAAGAAGAGGGCACCAGTCAATGTAGGACCCCTGCAAGAATCAAATGGTAACCCTGTGGATACGCCAGATGAGAAAGCCGATATTTAACAGTTTCTTTGCCTCCGGTTTCTTCAGCAGGGACCGGGACATCGCTCCTGCCAGAGGTAGGGACAATCTCAGGGATAGCTCTGTCAGGCCTTGGGTCAGTGCTAATGTAGTTAGGGATCTTCTGGAAGGGCTGGACATTTTTAAATCTGCAGGTCCAGATGCCCTCTACCCAAGGGTGTTGAGGGAGCTGGCAGGGGTCATTGCAACCTTGGCCCAGCTGTATAAGCATTCATGGTCACCTGGCCAGGGGCTGGGGGATTGGAAACTAGCTAATGTGGTCCCCATTTTTAAGAAAGGAAGGAAGGAGGACCCAAGTTACTATAGGCCCATAAGCCTCACCTTGGTCCTCAGGAAGATCTTGGAGAAAATCATCAAGGAGCACATCTGTGGGAGGCCAGCAGGGGAGATCATGCTCAGGGGCAACCAGCATGGGTTCATCAAAGGCAGGTCCTGCCTGACCAACCTTTTATGACCTGGTAACTAAATCCTTGGATGATGGTGTCACCGTGGACGTAGTCTTTCTAGACTTTAAAAATGGACACTGTCTCTCACCCCATTCTCATTAATAAATTAAGCGACTGTGGCACTGATGCCTACACAGTTAGATGGGTAAAAAACTGGCTGATGGGGCGCACCCAGAGAGTAGTGGTGGATGGGTCGTACTCAACCTGGTGAGATGTGGAGCAGTGGGGTACCCTGGGGCTCAGTCCTTGGGCCCGCACTGTTCAACATCTTCATCAGCGACTTGACGAGGGGGTTGAGAGCATATTGTCCAAGTTTGCTGATGACACTAGGATGTGGGGCGAGGTGGACACGCTTGAAGGGAGAGAGAGGCTGCAACTAGATTTAGACACACTACAGAAGTGGGCAGATGAGAATAGGATGGGGTTCAATGTAGATAAATGCAGGGTGCTGCACCTCGGGAGAAGGAATCCACAGCATACATACAGGTTGGGGAGTTCCCCTGTTGAAAGCACAGAGGCGGAAAGGGATCTTGGAGTCATTGTTGACTCTAAGATGAACATGAGCCGCCAGTGCCAGACCACAGCCAGCGGTGGCCAGAATCTGGAACCAGCTTCCCAGGGAAGTGGTCCTTGCCCCTACCTTGGGCAAATTCAGAAAGAGGTTAGATGAACACCTGTCTGGGTTCTTGTGAACCCAGCATTCGTTTCTGCCTGTGGCAGGGGGTCAGGCTAGATGACCTGTTCAGGTCCCTCCTGACCCTAGCTACTACTACGACTACTACCACCACCACCATGAAAGCCTATACCCGCCCCTACTCCCACCCCGCAGTGGGAGGCATGGGTCCCCCTTGTCCCCTAGGAGTGTGCGCCACAGGAGCCACCGCCCACGAGCTGCCTGCTGCCTGTCCTGCACCCCACCGTGGCCCTGCAGCTGCACACTGTGGTTCCTGCACCCAAGCCCCATGCACTGCCAGCTGGGCAGCAGCCCCAGCCCCAGCCCTGCTCAGCTCCCTCCCTCCTTACGAGGGCCTCAATTTACCCCACTTCCCCCTGCCACTTACCTGTGGGAGCTGCTCTCCAGGCTGCCTGGGGCCACGTGCATGTACATGCATGTGGTGCCCCCTGTCTCACTGCCCTCCCTCCCAACCTCCCTAGCCTTCAGGAAGCTCATTGCAAAACTGCAAAATCCACAGGTTTCCTCAGTAAAATGGGAAATCCATGTTTGCCTTGGGTAAAAGGCAAAATCCGCAGTTTACTCCGCTTTTCCATGTTAAAAGGAAAACCTGGATCCCTGGTTATCAAGTAAGCACACCTCTCAGGCTGAAATATTTACATCAGGCTATAAAACTTCTTCACTAGTGCCCCAAGGGCAATTATCTTTCTACCCATCCCTCTCATTAGAATGATCTTCAATTAATTAATTTGCTCTCACAGTAATAAGAAGGTTGGGAGAGGATTTAGTCATAGTCCTATTCTCATGTCATAATTTATACACTTTGCGTCTTTACAGAAATGAGTCAGCACCTTAAGGCTACATTCCAGAACAGAGCCATAGGAGTTTAGAGAACAGAAAACAGAACCATTCATGGCCAAGATTCAGAGCAAGTGTTTATTCCAAGGAGAGGCAGATGTCTACAAGTAAATGCATTAAGAGCCCCTTGAGAGAGAAAGGAAAAAGGTCTTACAAATAAATCAAGAGGAAAACAACTTCACTGAGACCAGGCTTCACTCAAAGTTCAGGATGAGCACGTGTGTACACATGCACAAACACTCTGATTATGTTATGTAAGGGAATGGTGAAGTGAGCGGGAGAACACAGGGAAAACAGGGAGGAAAGGATGAGAAAACACAGGTGATCACCCCAATTTCAACCCTACACTACTTACGTTTGCAGCCTTCTGGTCCAAATCCAAAGTGGTTGACCTCACATCTCTCACAGCGCTGACCAGTGATGCCTGGCTGACATTCACACTGCCCGGTCTGTATGTCACACTGACCATTAGTGGAACCCAGTGCATGACAGTCACACCTGTTGACAGAGGCCATATTTCAGTGCAAGCAGTAAATGCAACAGGCTGCACATACGCACCAAATTCCATTCAAGGATCTCAAAAAGCCTTTATGAACATTAAGCTTTACACAACCCGTATGAAGTGCACATTGATGTCCCAGAATTATCAATGAGGAAAGCAAGGCGCATAGATTAACTGCATTGCACAACACTACAGTGAGTCAGCAACTCAACTAGGAGCAGAATCCAGACGTCCCAGCTACCAATTTTCCCGTAATCCCAAGACTGTTTTCTGTTTAAAACACATATTTACAGCTATTTGTAAATTATCTTTCTTATACAATTCTCATCTTATCTGTCCCTTAACTAATCCTCTCCTCCTGTCCAATCACCATGCATGTATAATCTAATCCATTTATAACAAACAAACTAGCATTAACATTAACTTTCCACCACCTGGAAAGCACAGAAATGTCATGACTGCCACAGCAGAGGTCAACCTCACCTCTCACAGCCCTGTCCACTCTGGAGGTTGTAAAAGCCAGGCTCACAGGCACTACAGTCCCTCTCTATGACATGTGGCAGGCACTCACACTGTCCAGTTACTTGACTGCAGCTTGTCTGTTGTTTCACCGTGCCATAACGATTACAACTGCAAGCTTCAAGAAAGCAGAATGTATTTGAAGAAATTAGTAGAGTACTGATGCTGCAAAAAGTACCCAACTGCAGTTCCCACATATCATACAGCACACCAGTGCATATCTCAAACAGCAGCTTTGGCACCACACACAGTGCATCCTCATTTTGTCAGATCTCTGGGTAAATTTACACCAACGCCATTTTAACAGGTCACAAACATCAGCATAGAATTAAATCTTTCACTTTATAGGAGGTCTGTATGCAATGCCATGATCTGAACTCTGGTATTTTCCCCACTTTTTTTTTTTTGTCAGACCAAGACAGACTACAAAAGAACAGGCACCTGAGATCATCCAATTACCCCAAAGGTATGCTGTAGAGATTAAGAGGCTGTGTCTGTAACTGATAAATCCATTGATTTTCCTGCATGAAAGGACAAAAGGCAGCACTTACCTTTGCACTTGCTCTCAGGGTTTGGAGCTAAGGGGTTCCCAAAGAACCCAACTTTGCAGCGGTCACAGTAGAAGCCAGCTGTGTTGTAGATGCATTTCAGGCATTCACCTGTTTGTCTGTTACAGTTTCCCACGGCATTGGGATCAACGTTGTCATTGCACTGGCAGAGACGGCAAGGCCTTCCAGCACCATATTCACTAAGAGGGTCTCCAAAATAGCCATCATCACATAACTCACACCTTTTACCTGGGGGCAGGATGAACACACAAGTTACATTAGGAAGCCATATATTAAAACCTAATTTGGATTCTCTTTACAGCCCTTTCTGATGATCTCTCGAGGTCCCTTCCAGCCCTGATGTCTATGAAATATAGCCCTTCTCATCTTGTTTCTTCATCTATTGTGATGTGACAAGAAAGTTATGGTGAGTTTGGAGCTCTCTTAAGGAAGAGTCTGCAGCAATCTTCATAAGTAAAGCTGCCTTTTGATTTTTAGTTAAATTACTATTTGAAACACTCTGATTCAGTCTTTTTGCAGTGATAACAATAAGATACTTGCAAAAAACTGTTAGTGTATTGTCCACTTGAAACTCCTAAAACCAAACAATTTTGGACATTTGTCTATACCTGTCAGGTGACTAGGAGTGCTTTTAGTGCCATTTACCTCTCTAGGCAATCACCAATGCAAAGCTCAGTTCCCCTGTCTTTCTACCCAGTGTCTGAACACTTTATCCCTCCCTAAAATTTCCTATGCAAAAGCCAAATACTTCACAAAGTCTTTAAGACTCATGAATGGTAATTCTCAGTAGTTACACTCTTTCAGACCCTTGAGAACTATGGTTTCTTTAAGAAGAAACCCAAAATACTGATTAGATAGAGAAGAGCTGTTTGCATCTCAGGAAACACTTTTATAGGTTTTTGTTCCCTCTCCCATCATGTCTCAAATCATAAGAGATGGTATATTTATGAGGGGTACACGAGGCACTGAAACATCATAGATTCAACAGTGACCGGTGTGAGAATGTCAGACATACCAGTTATAACTAAAGATAAGCCCAAATCAAAATCTGACTTAAGATCTCAACTTTACAGTTTTGGACAATAACTCTTTCAAGAATTTATTGCATGTACATGCACCTCCCACAAGCAGATCACTAAATTATTTTATTTAGTCAGGCACAGCAAATTTGGGCAAGAATTCAGAGCAAGTCTTAGCCCAGCTATGTGCTTACAAGCATTTATAGTTACCTGGTTCTTTTGACTGCTTTGTGTCAAGCATAAATTCAGCTCAAGATCTAAAGTAAAGTGCCCCTTTGAATTCTACGTGCTGATTGCATACACGAGAGGTTTTATTTGATGAGTTTAATTGCCTAACAATCAAAATAAAGAACCTGATGAAACACTTCTGTCTCAGGTTATTAAAAACACATTCTACAAATCAGCTCACTAGGCCTGATGATTCACTAAAGACTATGACTCCTAGGCAGAAAAAGCCTTCTGCAGTAAACTGTACACAACGTCTGCCAGGATAGCAGAGGGGAGATATGACCCCTATTTCTCTCTATATCAGAGCAGGAAGAATAGCAGCCCTTACTGACTCTTATAGGCTCCTATTTTCTGCCAAGACCCACCCCAGCATCATGTAAACAACAGTACTTTGTATCAGATGTTTGTATGCCTCACGTACCATACACATTTTCAGACTTTGCTTGAATTAAATCTCAGTTGTTTCTTCTTCAAGGAAGAACTGGCTTTTTGGAGTTCACAGCATTAAGCTTTGGAAAAACAGTGAACCCAATACCAGTTACAAACTATCTGCTAAGACGAAATACAGAACAAAAAGGTAGAAGCATTCAGTTCTGCTCATTTCACTTCACTAGTGGAAGCAGATCTATAGTAAAGCAGCTCTGAAAACCAGTGGGTTTCAGAAGCTCTGAATAGAGAACGTACCTGTGACACCAGAAGGACAATTCGTGCATACCACCTCTTTTGTCTTAGGCACTACGGCACAGGTTGAGCCTCCTGGACACGGACATGGCTGACAGTCAGAGGAAGTGCCTGCAGTTGCATCACCATAATATCCTTCACTGCACTTTTCACAGTGAGGACCTGCTGTGTTATGCCTGCAGTCACATGCACCTGTTTTTGTGGGAAGAAAAAAAAAACCATAGCAGGACATGTTTTCACTTTTCTCTAGTCATTGACACCACCATTATTTGAAAAGAAAATCCAGGAAATCTCCTACTGCTCCCCCCTATATACCAACTCCCATTTCTCCTCCTTACCAGTCTCTGGATCACATGTCTCACTGTGCCCATTACAGGTGCACAGTACACACGAACTGTATGGCCCAAGGCTAGGAGTCTCCCTCCTGTAACCTGGGGCACAGTGCTCACAAATTTGTCCTTCATATCCTGCTGGGCAGGTACAGCTCTCCACCCATGCTGCTGGGGCTCCAGGCCCTGGACGAGCGCTCACAATTGTGACATCATCCAGGTAGCCAGCATCTGGAAAGAGAAGGGTTTCATTACTCATACATTACAAACAGTACAAGACAAGCTAATCTACTTAAGGTCAGATGTAAGCCTGTTCATAGCACTAATTATGCAGTGTCAAAAGAGATGGATTCACTATCATTATGATAGGAAAGTTTGTAATTATTTAGGCTACAGAAGGATGCAAGGTAGCTCAGAGGAAGGGAACACACTCACACAAGCCACAAAATAGAGTGGACAGTCTCTTCTGCATGAGCTATGCAGGCACACAGCAATGACGTTTATGTATCAGCCTTTCTGCAATGCAGCTTCAGAAATTATAATTTGTATAAATATAGCCTGACAGTAAAAGTCCCACCTTTGTGGGTATTTCCAGACAGTTTCCATCCTTCCATAAGAGATACAAAGACCAAAACTTCCTGAATCTTTAATGCATCTGTAAAACTTGTATAATGGATCCTTCACCAGAAATGCACTATCATAGTAGCAGAAAAAAACTAAGGCATCCCTCTACCTGCTATCGTTTGGGTGTTTTGCCTCCAACTTCACCTTCCCTTGGTAATTTACTACGGAGATTAGGTGCAATTCCCCTTAGGCAGTGTTTTCTTTAAATACAGAGTGGTTGTTATGGTGTTTATATCAATGTAGGGGTGTTGGTATTGGTGCAGAAGTTCAAGCACTCCAAGAAGAACCCCAGGAGTCCTGGGACATTAGCAGCAACAGGAATGCTCAGAAGTCAAGCCCCTCTATACATTTCCTCTTCATTTCATAATCCATAAATTCCTTGAATGTAAACAGATTCTACTTAAAATTCTTGTAGCTTCCTGACCTTTACATTCACACACATTTTCATGCTATTTTACTGTGAATCCATTATGCACTAGTGTTTTAGTCACCAACATTTTATCTCTAACTATGACCTAGTCCCCAAAACCCTTCCTCTGTGGAACTTCTGCTGAAGCAAAACTGAAGTTCTACACATGAAGAGCTTTCAAGATCAGCCCATTCCCATTTAGAACACTCATCGTCCATTCTTTCATGACACATTACAAGTACCACAAAAGTGATATACATCTTTAATCTATACCAAGGGTGGGCAATTATTTCAGCTGGAGGGCCACTTAAGTTTTAGTGAACTCTCGAGGGCCATGCGCACAAAATCTTTTAGAGGATATCATTTTAACAAATTATAGATTTAAAAAAAATCATAGGCTAAAAATCAAGTCTCTAGTATAACACATTTTAATTTTTTTTTAATTTGTTCTGATTTATGTTTTTTGAGTAGTATATATAGAAATGACTTCATAATAGCTCAAAACAGTTTTAGTCTAGTATACTGTGTGCATGGAGGGGAGTTGGGGGGGTGCTGTGCTAGGTCAGAGGGGGGAGGAGGGGCAGGGGGCATGTACAGTGGGTGCGTGCAGCAGTGCTTGCCCAGGCAGTGCAGGGCTAGGTGTGGTCCGCCCCTAACCCCCTTCAGCTGTCCCCGTGGTGCTCTAAATGGGGCCAAGCCCTACCTGCTCCTACCCAGGGTAGCCCGCACTGTGCTCCTGCCCAGCTTCAACCCCAGCCAGTATGCACACCTTCCCAGTGGAGCTGTTCCCAGTGCAGCTGCAGCTGCTCAGGAAACTGCTCAGCTCCCACCTCCAGCAACTCCTCCTCCTGTCCCAGCTGCACCACTCTGGGCAGCAGGCAGCACAGGGAAGGACAGTGGCCATGGGGACACACGACAAGCATCACAAGCCCAGCCAGGCAGGGGGAAGCTGCAGTCTGCCACCTCCTGCCCCAGCACGTGTGGCTCCAGCTTCCAGTTGCATTCCACCTACTCTGCCTGCCTGCAGATGGCTGTTCATTATGCTAGGTGGGCAGAGTGCGTAAAAGGTGGACAGGAGCTGGAGGCCCACACACTGGGCCAGGAGTCACCTAGCTGCATCTTCCCTCCCCCCCGGGTGTGTGGTACCCAACACACATCCCCGTGACTGTACCCCTTCCCTGTGCTACCCGCTGCCCAGAGCAGCAGCAGGGGCCGGAGAAGGAGGAACTGAGCCGTTCCCCAGATGGCTACAGCCACACCGGGAGCAGCCCTCCTGGGAAGCTGTGTGCACTGGCTGGGGCCACGGCCAGGCACAGGGGGGAACATGATGCAGGCTGCCCCAGATGGGAGCAGATGGCACTCAGCTCCATGCTGAGCACTGCAGGGGCAACTGCAGGCCACATGCAATCAACTGGTGGGTGTCCACCCATGGGCTGGATCCAATCAGTTGGCAAGCCTTATCTAGCCTGCAGGCTGTATTTTGCCCACCCCATATTAAAAGATTCCTGCTGAGACTTTCTTCAAAACTCTAGAATGGGCCAAGTATGCTGCCAGATTTGTTACCAATTAAACCTCGCCTGTATTTTACAGAAGCAGGGGAGAAGACAGTGACTGTAATGGCATTTCCTCTCTAAGCCAGTGCAAAAAGTCCAGGAAGCTGAAATCACAAGAGATCAGCTCCTGTAATTTGTGGCCTCTGGACAAACTACTAGCCTTAGATATTTGTGACTGGTGCCTGCAACACAGCAGCCACTGTTACTCTGCAATAACAGATGGTTTGCACATCCTGTAATCTACTCCAAACCTCACCCCTATACCTACTTCTCTCACTGTACGTTCCACGGATCTTGATAGAAGTCAAGTTGTGAAGCAGTTTTTGAAACTCAAAAGAGGTAAGAGCTGGTCTCCATGGGTAATCTGTTGCCTCATGAAGTCTATGGAAAAGAATCAAGGTTATTTACATGATTCACAGCTTTCACACACCAAATAACTTTATACCTTTAACTGGCCCATTCCAGCAATTATATGGTGTTACAACATATTTAGCATATATTCACACACAACTGCTAACCAGTGAGCCCTCCGTTAATCTAATCTCAGTTACAAAACAAGTTCCAATTTAAAAGAGCAAATTCAGCACTGTTAGTTTTCTCACTGAATCCAATGTCTGCTCCATGTTAGATATCCCTTCCTTCCTCTTCCTTTCCATGTTACATGGAAAACTGGCTTACCTGAAGGTGTATTTCAGTGTGTTCTCACTGGGATAAGAGTTGCCCTGAGCAATAAGAGGCACAGACACTCTAAAGTCAGCCCCTTCAAGCACCAGGTCCTCTGCAGACAGACGGGTGTCCCTCCGATCTACTCTGAAGGAGAAGGTAAGGTTTTGACCATAACTCAAAACCTGGTTACCCAAGAACTTGCCTGGAACAGAATTATAAACCCTTATGATTAGAGACAGACAAGTTACAATGTGGCAATCTGGTGAATTTTAGAGGATCTCATCTCTGACACTACTTACCTGGTGCAACAAAATAGATAGGGAAATAGCTGTCTGAGGTAACTGAGATGTCCTGGGTCTCAGCACTCCACTGGAGTAATATTTCAGAGCCATCTCGTTGTTCAGCACGCCACTCATCCTCACCTGAAACCCAGATATACAAAAACCCTATAAAATGGATCATATCACACAGTGCATGTAGAATACTGCTCAGCAGTGCTGGAATTTTGACCCCAAATTTTATCCACTGGTGCTAAATGGCTTTAAAGTGTGTTAAACACTATTAGAAAGCCAAGGAACTCCTTTCCAGATAAGACCTAGAATTTTTTTAAGCGATGACTTCATACAAACTGCACCCAGTTCCACAGTAATTCTCAACCAGAGGCTACAGCATCCTGGAATGCCCTGAGATCCTTTCCAGGGTGCCCCAGTGTGCCATGCAATGTTAGCCCCATATGGAATGCACACGTAACTTGCAAGATATACCCAGAGTCTTCAAACAGGAATTCACTATGTAAAAACATTCTGACCTGCTGTGAGCTTTTTAAGTTCTTTGCAACAGAAAAATTGTACTATTTTTCCATTGTCAAAAAAATGAGTGAAAACAAAGCTGATATTTTCCAAGAGGTGCCCTGAATTTATCAAGGGGTGCCTAGAGTACAAAAAAGGTTGAAAAACACTGCACTATGAGCTAACTTCCAAACTCTGGTCTTCAACACACTTTACAACCAGATTTTTAAGTCTTCAACACACTTTAGAATTTTTTGTTGTTTACTACTTAATTTTAATTAAGTACATGCTCTCCAAACAATAGAAAAGTCTGTACTGGTATATGAAAACAAGACAGACTGTATGAGAAGCAAGTCTTCCCTTGCTACCAAAAAACACAACCTACATTTTACCAGTTAAACAGAATTCAAACCCTAAGAGTTTTATTCTTAAAATTTAGAATCCCAAACACTTGGCTGTGTTCTAAGGTTGAGAAAACACTTTCTCCCTTAAGTGTAGTATACCTGCATCTATAACATACATGTTAGTGGGTACATCTACATGTGCAACTAATGCAAAGCAATAAACTCTAGAGCTATTTGAGCCACAGTGAACTGCTCCCAGGCACATGCACCTGGAACAGCAGCAATTTGAGCTGGGGTGGAACAGGCCCCTGGCTGACTGGGATGACTGGGCACAATTTACACCTGCAGTCAGCATCTACACGTGCATTTCAATGCAGTAAATTACTCCATAGTAGGATAGTACTGTCCCTGACAGTACTATCTTATGGTGCCATTAATTTACTGTGCACCAATACTGACACACGTGTAGACAGTGATGCTTTATTGCAGAGCTAATTAATCTACTCCACAATAAATGCCTGCGTAGATGCACCGAGTGTTTCAAACCAAGATGATGAAAGTCAGACCCTCAGTTAACCACTTAAATAACAACATCTGATTTTTCAATGAGGCGTAGTATTTAAAGCACTTACTGATAGGGATAGGCCTTGAATTTCTGGAAAGGTAACCTTTTCTATATTTAGGTGCCACAGCACAGAGACAGTATTAGTTTTTAGACTCAAACCCATACCGCAGCCTTGTTAAAATCAAAGGAAGGTCAGGTTTTACCAAACTGGAAGTTGGAGGTGATGCTGTAGACACTGTAGCCAATGGCATTCGTGCAGACTGAGGAGTGTCCAAAACAGAAACAAGGGTTACAGCCCCTAGGATTTGCTGGATCCAGATTGAAAAACCCAGGTTTACATCTGAAGATGAGCAGGAGAAAGAAACTGAATTTTTCCACTGTTTTACAAACTCACAGGCATAGACCTAGAACATTCCACATTCAACAAAACAGCTGGAAGAGAATGAGGAAAAGCCATTTACCTCTCACAGTTGAATCCCTCCACATTGTCCTTGCAGGTACAGCGCCCTGTTTCAATGCTGCAGTCATCTGTGCTACCAGCAGTATTACAAGAACACGGCCTAAAACGGACAGGACAGTGAAGAAATAACACCCACCAAGGAATATGTACAGAAGCCGATGGAGAAAAAAGCTCATAGAAAATCCTCATGCTACTTGAACCTATAGATCAAGTAGTTTCTTCAACTTTTACTTCAATTACAGGCCAAGAATCCCTTACCTGCACCCAGCCTCTGAGAGAGAGTGGAACCCTGGCCGGCATCGATCACATTTATCACCCATTACACCAGATTTGCAGCTGCAGCGACCATAATTATCACACTGTGTGCTGAGGGAGCCTTGAAAATAGGGAGATAAGGGAACTGCATTAGCCTGTGATGTTTCAGATCAAACTGCTTGTTCAAGAAAGCTGTATGGGATGGCTGGGGAAAGGAAAGAGAAGAACAGTGAAGTATAGCTCCAAGGATGAGAAAAACAGCTTGCCAACAGCCTAGGGGCTGCAACTAGTTAACATAAAATTTCTTATGCCACCATGACAGCTCAAATAACATGCAGATATGCATCTGTGCATAATAAAACTACACCGACCTTGGAATCCTCCTTTGCCATTTTATTATTTATGCTTTTGCTCTCCTTTTTATACTGGGTTTTCTCCTTTATTCTTCTTCCATTCTCATTTTTCTCCTTGCAACTTTATTTCATCCTTTGCCTTATTATTTTCAGCACAGCACCTACAACCTTCTCAGTCTTGACACTATTTTGTCCAAGTCCCTGCTTTACATCTACTCACCTTATTTTCCCCTTAGCCTGGATATTCCCTAACCAGTTTCCTCCACATTCTGTTTTCTTCTTGGTTCTGAGACAGAATTCAAGGGCAAAATGTAACTTTATTGAGCTATGTCCAATGGTGGAATTCATGACCTGTACAGGACTCCAAATTAAGTCTCACATTTTTAGCAAGGGAATTTCTTAAAGCTACAGTCTATTCAAATACAATGAATGTAAACTTTAGTTTCTTTCCTTGGAGAAAGACAGAAATGAGAGTCAGTTTGTGAGGAGACCCGTAAAATATTAAGAAACAATTTTATACAGGGAAAGCTTTTTGAACCTATTGAAGAGAGGATGCTCTCTCCTGAGCATCTGCTTGGCTGGCAATCTGGAAAAATTTAGTGTTCTAGAGTTAACCAAGGGGTGAAAATAAAATTTAACACAGCATTTTATAAGAAAAGGAATGTGTTCTGCCTTGCACTTTACGCTCTACTGCAAAAACTGTAGTATAGCAAAGTGAAAAAGTCCTAGGAGGATCAAACTAGCCAGAATGGATAAGAACAAAACAGCTCACAAAACTTTTACTATATACAGGCAAAGTTCAAATCCTTTCAGCAATTCAGTCCATAATTATTTAGAAAATCACTATGCAGAGAAAAATATCACCCTGAATCAACCCACATACTTTTAAATATACAGTGAATAGGTCAAACACTTCAGTTTTAAGATATTACTCCTTTTGAAATTTACCCCTTTACATTTGTCCATTTCTCATCCCATGCCCCGCTTGCCATTAACATTGGGCAAAATCTGATCTCAACCTAAGTCCGTGGAAAGCCTGGGAGTGGTGGCAGAGGAAGATACGTACAGGCCTTCCTGGGTCAAAATGTTCTTGACTGTAAAACTCTCCTTCTGGAGTTGGAAAAGAGATAGGCCTAATACTGTCCTTCAATGGCTGATTTTAGTACATACTATGAGCACAGATTTATTTTGGCTGGTCTATTTTTAATCATCTCATCATACTTTAGTAACTGCTACCCTTTTATTTTTCCTTATTCCTCCTGTAGGGCTGGCCCATGTATGGTTTGGATGATGAACTTCACTACTCTTGGGTTTTTCTTGTGCCAGAACTTCATTCTCATTAAAAGATAATCTTGCCATGTATTTTGACTTTTCTTTAACAATGTTTTGGAAAAATCTTGTTTGGCTCACACTGTGCGGTGCTTAGCTACCCCACCACAAATGCCTTATTTAAACCTTTAATAAAACAAAGGATTAGAACTGATGATGATCTGGATACACACATCTTCAAGAATTCTAATGGACTACATTCACTTCATAGTTTCACCTACTAGGTGCGTGTGGGGGCATAGCATATCATGGTACAAAGCAAAAATTCATCTGGAATTCATCTGAAAAAAGCACCAACTGTTCAGGCATAGTATATGCTTAACATTTATGATCTGCACATTTTCTACAAAATATCAGACCTAAATAGACTCAAATTATGAGCAGATTTATTTCATATTTTCAAGTTCAAATATTACATCCCATACATTATATTTGATTAAAAGGTCAGTTTCAAAGTAGCTACAGATGTTTAAAGTGACAGGTGAAAATATTCTGCAAACCTACTTACCAACAGGGTTACAGTTACATGGGAGACATGCTTCCTCGCTTCCAAGGCGGTAGAAGTTTTCCCGGCACCTTTCACAGTTGGCCCCATCAGTGTTATCCAAGCAGCCTACACAATGGCCACCATGACCCGTAGAACGGTACAGCTCAGGATCAAAATAACATTCCTGAGACCGCCCATTGCAGTTACAGGCTGTGGGAAAGCCACAAGGTATAATTAGCCAATATTTTATCAAGATCTCCTACCTATAACAGACGGACATAGTGGGAGTGTCTACAAGTGCACTTTAAAGCACTTTAGTCTATTTTAATGCACATTAAAGCATCACTGAAAACACTGTGCTATGTAATGGCATTAAAACAAGCTAATGCCCATTAAAAGTAATTTAAAAACCATGCTCTTTAGTTAATGCACATTTTCCTAGCACCTCACAATGGAAGCACTTCAAGAGGGATGTGGAAAACCTAGACAGGGTCCAGAGGAGGGCTACTCTGATGGTGAGGGGCCTGCAGGTAAAGTCCTACAAGAAGAGTTTGAGGAACCTGGATCTCTTCAGCCTCCACAAGAAAAGGCTGAGAAGGATCTAGTGGCCGTCTACAAATTCGTTGGGGGGAGGGGGGGGGGGACAGCAAGGAAAAGGAGATGATCTGTCTATGAGGGCACTGCTTGGAGTTACTAGAAACAATGGCCACAAACTGACAGAGAGCAGATTCAGATCAGACATCAGGAACAACTTCTTTACCGTAAGGGTAACCAGAATTTAAAATGGGCTTCCAAGGGAGGTGGTGCTCTCCCTTACCTTGGAGATCTTTAAGAGAAGACTGGACAAGCACCTGGTTGGGGTCACCTGACACCAGTGCTCTTTCCTGCCCAGGGCAGGGGATTAGACTCAATGATCTACTAGGGTCCCTTCTGACCCTAAACATTTATGAAATCTATGAGGTACTAGATCTAATGGCACATTAACTAGAGTGTGTTAATGCACATGTAGACGCACCCACAAAATCTAATGGACCTGCTCCAGTAACAAACTGTAGGGGAGCTGGCAGGAGAGCAGTTGTATATGAGTATCATAAGTATATGAGGGCAATAATAAAAAATACACACACAACACCAACAGCATGTACAGCATCAGTCAGGGAGACTGTGAGCACTGGGAGAGGTAGAGAGGGCACAGATGCTAGAGATAAGCAAAGGCTTCGTCATCACAACCATGCGAAATCTAGATATCTATCATCTTATCCTCTCAACCATCAAAAGCACCAACATGAAATCAAAGCTTTTGGTTTCCTTTCGTTTAGTTGGTGGGAGGAGTTAACTTTTAGAAAACTAATGCTCCAGGGGAGATCAGTGCTCTCTGAGGCATGTCAGAAGGAAAACTAGCATTTTCCATTCTGCTTTCTCACCAGCTGAGTTAGTTTCTACTCTTCATGTTTCTCTCCCACACAATAATGCTGACCTCAGCCATACAAGCAGTATGAGAAGATAAAGGTGAGACCAGCCTTCCAGCTGTGAACTGTGAGAAAAGATTTTTTCCCCCATATGGAGCCAGATTACAAAATGTTTACATCTAGGGAAGTGAGGTAAAGCAAGACACTGTTTTAACTGAGCTGTCAGCTCAAGTCAGAGGACTTGTTATCCATATACTTTCAGACAAGAAGAAGGTTTTATTAGAAAAATCTTCCTCCTTAACTAAGCTATTAGAAACCATGGCTTAAGTTATAACAAAAGACCAGGCAAGGGAAATAGATTTGCAGCTGTAGAGATATACACTAGAAACACTGAATCTTTAAAGCAGACCAAGCCCAGAGGATGCCAGAAATCACCAAAGTAAGTTAGGAGATCAAGAATTCAAAATGCAAAGGGAAGATGCCACTGAGCTTGGCTTATCAAAAGGCCACGGCATTCATCATGATCTATAGCAGTAGTACTCAACCTTTTGTCCCCATGAGCTAGGTGAGTGGCATGGGGCCAGTCCAAGTGCAGGAATGGGCCCTGCACCTCCCTCAATCTAGTGAGTAAGGCCACAGCCTGCAGGGTTTCCCATGAACTCATGGGGAGTCCCCATGGGCCATAAGATTTGGCACCCAGGGCCATATCTGGTCCACAGACCAGGGGTTGAGCACCCCTGATCTATAGCATGCTAAACCATACTTGTTTTCAAAGTGCCCTATAAGCACTGTTCAGTATCATTTTCTCAAATGCCACAAATGCATGAAATAACTCTGCTCTTTGATAGGTATGAACAAACATTTCACAGGATCGTTAAAAACATTTTTCTGCTAAGGCCCAGAAAGCCTTCCAGTATAACTCTGCACTACATTTCCAGAAATCTTCTATTTCAAGGCAAGAGAGTCCACAGGCTCATCATTATTGTATCCAATAAGAATTCTTGAGCATTTCTGAGCTATTCTATGAGAGAGATCAGCACACAATTCCTTTAGTGGAAGATAACTTAAGGTGAACACTGGTGGGTGAGTCTGTGTGCGCTCTGCAACCGAATATACTATAATAGACAGTGCTCTAGGTCAGGGACCTGAAGTTTCTGGACAGCATTTACCACAGTTGTCCTTTGATCCTTAATGGGACCTCTAAGCATTAACACAACACAAATAATAAATGACAACACCATACCTGCATGAATGAGTTTCATTACTAAAGGGTCTTCAAGTTCTGGATAATCAAATAGTAAGGGTCCACCAACAGAGATTTTGAGGGCTGATAGCTGATTTTTAAGGAGGCATACTGGCTGATACCAATCTGAGTATCTGATGTGCAGCTCTTCAGCTTGAAGAGCTCCGTGTAGCTGGCAAGTCTGGTGTGGTCGAAGTGGAGGGAAGGGGTGTGGGGGTGGGGCAGATGAGGCCCCTGTGTCAAGGGAGGGAATGAGGCTGGGGCTGACCAGCCAGGGTGGGAAGGGGAGTGGGACACAGCCACAAGTGGCTTGTTCAGGGAGCTGGGGGTGGGGGAGGAGGGAAGAAGGGGTGTGCCCCCCTGGATCTGTGCGGGGCAGGCTGCAGCTGCGGGCTGGAGCCAGGACCAGCACAGGACGGAGGCATGGTCTGTCGGGCGGGTGGGGGCGGCGCACACTAAGGTGGAGGTGGCTCCAACTGCTGCATGCAGCGTGTCTGGTGCTCGTCTGGAGGCTCTGGCCATTGCTCCTGCCACTTGCGCAGGAGAGCATGGGGGAGTGGAGGGAGGCCCAGATCTGCCCAACTGGGAAGAGCCTGGGCCCAGTCTGCCCCGCACAATCCAGGGGCACATGCCTCCCCTGCACCCTCCCAGGCAAGCAGCTGCCAGACAAGCATGGGACAAGTTGCACAGAGCAGTGGGACCTGCCCCCACCCCTTCCAATGACCCCCACAACAAGCTGCACCTCTGTCCCGTGCCCACCCTGACCCCAGCTGGGCAGCCCCTTCCCCGGCGCCACCCCCACACCCTCCTTCACCGCAGGGGCCTTGATCTGCCTTCTGATGCCCCTCCCCTCTCCTCTTCCACCACACCAGACTTACCATCTGCACGCAGCACTCCACGTTGCTTGCTCTGCTCCTCACTACCTACATGCTGAGCTGCGCTGTGCGTATGCACGGGCATTTTTTGGACAAATGATTGGCTACATCAGGCCAATTTTCGGTACAGAAAATATTCTTTATATCAGTGCCATTCTGATATCAGACCAATGTACTGGTGCATCTCTATCAAATGGAATACGTCTTTTCAATTTTAGTGCTCCCTCCCAGTCAGAGGTATAACCCAGGAGTCTGGTCCTTATTCTCTAGAAGTTTGGGTTTTCACTATGGCTAGAGCTTTGCTGGAAATGATTCTCTTATTCAAATTAATATTTGAGGCCACCTGTTTTTCATTTGGAAACTGCTCACAACATCAGAGACCATAGCGGGAGCTGGGGAAGGGAGCAGGGGAAGAGGCAGGAACAAGGACTTTGAGAGCAGAGGGAAGGAGGCAGGCCCGAACAACACTACCATGCTAGGGCTCCAAAACAATCACTGTGGCAAACTCTGCAGTGGTGGGTGGGGAGTGATCCAGCACCTCTCCTAACTTAGCACCCAGGACAAATGCCATTCTTACCCACACTAGTTAGTTACACTACTGAGTGGAGAGTCAAGTGATCCCAAGTCATTTGGGTGCTTTTGAAAATCCAACCTATGACTTACTGCGTTATGTATTTTCACTCTGAGTAACGCACATTTGCAAGTTGTTTAAAATGCAAAGTCTAGTGTGGACAAAACGTGACAAAATTTGGAAAAAACTGGAGCTCACCAAGAGGCAGCAAAGGTAAGAAATGAAACTTCGTAACATTAAAAATGTACTGTATGGCTGTCCATTCCAGTCTGCCAAAGGCAGCAGTCCAGGTCAAAAAGAGTTCTCTTGAACACAGCCACTTACGCAAGCATTCACTGGCACTTTCTGCTGTTGCTCTTCTCCATGGCCGGTCATTGTAGAAAGGAAGGCACTTCTCACAGTCTACCCCAAATGTATTGTGTTTGCAGACACAAGACAGCTTCCCAAACTCATTCTTCATACACTCGCTTGCATGGCCATTACATTTACACCTAAATAATAGTAGAAATGAAAAACAGTGTATTAACTTCTACCATAATACATCATGAACTCGACAGAGCTGGGCAACTCAAAGCAGGCTTAGTATCCAGATCATTGAGACTTATGTTTATGGGATTTCTCCTCAATCATGTCCTAGTGGTATTAAGATCTAAGCAAAGTGCTCCATGCTTTCTGGAAAAAGCAAATCCAAGTTTTGTGGGAAGCCCATCTGGAAATTCTGTGGCAGCTTCAGGTAAATAAAAAAAATGCTGAATAGCAGACTGAGTATGAAAATGACCACTACAACCGTCCCGATATCTTCTGTGCTGTCAATTGTCTTATTAAATCAATTTAGTTTATGGTAGTGGTTTTCAATGTTTTTAGACTGAAGTCACCTTTTGTTAGGCTCAAGGCACCTCTCAAAAAAATGCCAGCTCTTAGTTTTCACTCATTTTTTGAATATGGAAGTAGTAATAGTGCAATTCTTCTGCTGCGAAGAACTCAGAATTCTTTTGACACTGCTGATTCTTATTTGGGTTTATCTTGTGAATCGTGTAGTTTTTTGCACCCTTTGGGTAGATATGATTTCATAGACTTAATAGTTTTAATATTGTATCTCGCATTTAAATGGATCTCAAGGCACCTCAGGCTGCCACAGCACCCTGGTTAAGAACCACTGGTTTATGGTGCTCCCTGTTTCCATTTGCTGGAAGATTCTGTTTGTACTTGTACACCCACATGTGAACACACAGCACTGTAAAAAACTGTCTGTGGGCAGCTCATAGTTGGAGAGAGCTTTCAGATCTCAAAGAACAATTAGGAGGCTGTTTTGTAATCAATAGATTGGTGAAGCTTTCAATACTGGGGCCAAAATGGACGTCTCATACTCCTCCTCATGAGCAGGGAGAGGGGAAGTAAAACTGTGGGAGGGCCTTAAACTAATACATTTCCCCTACCCTACAGCTTTTACTGAATTCAACAAAAATGGCTAAGCACGACAGCTGCATGTTTCTGCTGTAAGCAATAGTTAGTGCTGATATCTAAATTCCAAAGTTAATACCCTGCAGATGACAGTTCACATCTATAAAATTAAACTATTTGAAGGCAACCACTTACTGATTTCACTTGTGCTTTTAAGGTTTTATTTGGGGGAAAATAGTGTAGAGTCTGCAAAACATTCCTGCACCAAAAGGGGTATGGCAATAAATATCTGCCATTGTTGCAGAAGAGATATGGTCCTGCTTAGGGGAGATTCATTTCAGAGGTACAAAGACAAGATACCTTCTGTTTGCATGTTAATAGCTATTTCTCTCTGGATTGTTTTAATGCTTTTTGACTTGAAGGACAAGGAACAAACTCCACCCCCCTCCCGCCAAGCTTTGTTTTAAGGCTTGTTCCCTTCCTTCCCTACAGTTTCCAACAACATTAGTTTATGCATGTTAAGCCATTAGAAATTGTATGCAACTAATTCTGAAACACTTCAAACACTTAGTGTTTGCTAGCAGTGCTTACAGACTTCTTAAGACATTCTGTTGTGTTTCTACTTTAAGGCTTTAGGAACCGAAAACTAAACATCCACTGGGGGAAAAAAACATTAGTCTAATTAAAAGTAGCCCTATAATCAAAATTATGCCAGTACTAAGGCTCTAGTAGTAATTTACTCACCTGCCACCTACAGCAAAATCAGAAATTGCATAATAATAAGACTTGAGCACTTTTGGGTCATTAAAAACTTCATCTCCAAAGGTGTTCAGGCGATTAAGGGACACTCTGATGTCAGTAGCCGTCACCCATTCCTAAAAGAGAGACAAACCTCAGCAGGATGAGACTTAAATACCAAGAAAAAGCTCAAATGCACTTTCACATTCTGATGATTAGGATGAGTATTCCCATAGAACAGAGTTATGCTAAAAGTCACTTATGACTACACTTAATCTCTGCTCAATGATTTTTCTCTCCTTACCACCTAAAATTGCTTCTTCTCTGTCCTGAAACTCTACCATTTCCTTTCAGCTCAAATGTTTTTCTTCAGATTAGGATTTTGTAAATTCCAAACAAATACATTTCCTAGTTCCTCTTTATTAATTCTGTATACTTTACCTTGTCCCCTCCATGTCTGGGAAATAAGGGGTATTACTTTCTTTCAAAAAAGAACACAGTACAAACTTGTATGACTGCAAATGGCACAAATCTAACCAACTGCAGTTCCCCTGCAAAGCAGCATGGCAAGAATGGAAAGCAAATCTAGGCTAGACTAATTCGCAGCCAAACACCCTGAGATACAAGTACAGAGGCAGACAGATATGCACATATCTGATGAGAGAGGGAGAGGAAGAAAAACAGACAAGTCAATCTGACTTAGAACATAAGAGCTTTTCATAATATTTATATAGCATCTTTAATACCACATCCTATCTTCCTCTAGCCTCTGCCAATGAATGCAATCTGCCCCCAAACTTCACATTAGCTTTTCCTAGAAAATGTTAGTTGGTCTCTAATAGAGGGGTGGGCAATTATTTCAGCTAGAAGGCAGCTTAATGAGTTTTGGTGAGCTGTTAGAGACCACAAGGGTAGCTTTGACAGGTGCCCTGCCCCCTGGTTGTTACTTTGGGACAGGAAGTCCTGCCCCTCGCCACTGGAAGTCCCTCCCCTTGCCCCAGAAGTACTCGGGGGGGGGATGCATCTTGGAACTGGAAAAAAACCCCAAATCATATACTTTAAAAATCAAACATCTATTACAACATTTTAAATTTTACTTCAAAAAATATTTTGTCTTGATTTATGTGCATTTACATAGTACATATAGAAACAATTGCATAATAGCTCAAAATACAGTCTTACTCATATATGTTATGTGTGGGGGTGTAAGGGGGTGTATGTGGGAGGGTGGTTGGGGAGTGGGGTGTGTGGGTGGTAGAGACTATTTATGTGTGGGTATAGCAGACTGTGGGTCTGGAGTGGGGGTTGTGGAGGGCTGTGGATGTGTGTTGGGGGTATGGTCAGGCTGGGGTGCATGGGAGGGTATGGATGAGTGCATGGGGTGTACGTGGGGCAGGGTCCTCAGAGTGTGCAAGTCCCCAGAGCTGCATGTGGTGACAGCAAGTGAGGCCAGCCCCACCAAGCCCCATTGTTCGCAGCTTCCACACTTCCACCCGAGTTCCTGGCCACACGTGGTGGCAGCCTGCAGGGCCAGGCCAACCCAAACCCAGAGAGCACAGCTCCCACTGGGCCAGCCCAGCCCAGTTTTATATCATGTGACTCCCCGTGCTCCTGACTCCCTTTCTCCCAGCAGGAGTCCCTGGCCCATGGCCTGGCAGGGCCTTACCTGAATCCCCACTCTGGTAGGGAGGGAGGACTGGGAAACAGCCACAGGGTTGCCAGGCAAAAGCTTCTTGTCTCTAGCACCCATTGGCTTGGGGCTGGGGGCGGGTGAGGCCAGGCTCAGATGGGGTCGGTTGATTAGATGGGCAGCTGAGCTTGATAATTCGTTTGGCTTATAGAGGAGCTCTGCAAGCTGGATGGAATCACCTGGCAGGCCAGATCCAGACTGTGGGCTGTATTTTGCCCACCTCTGCTCAAATCACTTGTTTTCTAGCATTTCTAATACAGTTCTCTTGCAAGTGTTGCATGAAAGTAATCTGCATGAAAATGCATTGATATGCTATTGCTCCACAGCTGTCACTCTTTAAGCAGTGCAATAAAGATACTCACATAACTGCAAGCACAAGTAAGAGTGTATGGAAATTCATGCATAGACAACTATTCCTAAGTTCTGAGAAGGGATGCTGCAGTACATCTATTCACAGAAAGTGAATCTGATTATTTCTCAAGACATCAGTACCAGGTTATTCACTCTCTCATAAGCCTTATTAATCCTTTTGAGCAACAATCTCTTAAAGTATTCTCTGCGAGAACCAGTTGCATGAGCTTGCTGAACTGTTTTTCTTTCACTGAAAAAGTTTCTCTCCCCTTCCCCCTTCCCCTTTTATCCTTTACTTGTATAACTGAGAACTAGATCCTTCTTTTCCTTCCTGCTGCTGGATACCAAATGGGTCACACACATATGGAAAGGTCATCAAAACTTGCTCTGTGTTCACATTGCTCTGCACTTTACAGAATTTTCAAGCAAAATGGAGGGGAAAGAATTTGAGAGTATGCTGATTGTAGCTGAAAAAGGAAGCAGGCAGGCACTATGGAAAACATTGTTTTATTTCTCTTTGTTAAAGTTGTCTGGACATGTCATCAAGAAATGGAATGGGGAATAATTAACAAACTAGATAAACATCAGTGCTACCTGCTACCTCTAGAGGGTATCAGTAACAAAACCTTGCAGATACTAAAATTAAAACTTAACAGAAATCCATATAATTTAGTCTCTTATTTCTTAGAATAAATAAAGAATTATTTGGATACTTATTTAATTTATTTAGCTATAGGGGAACATATTACAGCAACAATCAAGGACAATTTGAACATAACATTCCGCTTTTCTGTAGTTTGTTCAGAATTTACCTAAGTGCATATGGCAAGTTTTTTCATTTATAATTATATTCCTCAATTCTCTCTCTGAACCACTACCGTGTGCCCTGCATCTCAGTCCTAAGCTCACCAGTATATTGACTGGCATGGACCCAGTTTCAAGCAGGTTTCCACAGCACACAAAAGACACATTTGCATGCCTCTTAAGCATCCCCATCCACATACCTGTAACACAGGACTGTTATCAAAGTTGTAGGCACTGGGTCGCCCCTCCAATGTTGAAAAAGCCACATTACCCCCCGTGAGAGGAGAGATGTCACTGAACTCATCTGTGCAGAGTGCCTGCTGCTCATCCTCCCCAGTCCGGATAAACCCTCTGTTAATTTTCTGATATGTATTTTCACAGGAACCGCTATAATACTGGTAAGGTATCCATGGCCCATCCTCCTTTGTGCGCTTGTAGATGGCAAAGCTCTCAGGCCGACTGGTATGAAACTTCAGGCGCACATATGTAATGTCAAAGGCCTTTCCTGTGGTCAAAACATATTAAAAACACTGGTTAACGAAAAAGGGGAAAGTATTTATACTTTGTTCTGCTCTCCTAATTAAGGTGTTACCCAATCTTGTTGGTATAGTTCAATATAATTAAGACATTTTCCAGCAAAGCTCTGGTGCAAATTTCCTGCATAAACTTTTAGAGTAGCAGAAATACAATAAGAGACAAGTTCCTTGTCCAAATTAGACTCTGAAGGATACATCAGTTACTTGAGATTTTTTTTGTTAAATTTCTGAACATTTATTTAGGATGCTATAGTAAATTTATGAGACACTGTACACCAAGGCACTTATGACTTCTAGATGTGAAGTTTAGTAGGGTCAGCACAAATTCTAAAAATTGTGTGCTAAAAATCCTAAATTTCTCTAAATGAATCCTCTAGCTCAGATATGTTTCAGGAGTGTAGGTTGTAGCCGTGTTGGTCTACGGACATAAGCAGACAAGGTTTTTTGGGTAAATGTTGAGCTGTAAGAACAAGGATGTCTTCTGGTTTGGAATTCCAAACGTATTGCTACCAAACTACTGAGTCCAAAGTAAGAAACTGGCCTCACAAAACACATCTTTGCAACAGCCAGAAACTTAAAAACTTGGGAGCTTTCAGAAATAGGATGTTTTTAAAATGTGTTTAGAAAAAAATGAGGTCAATATTTCCACCTGTTTTTGGAGGAGAAGCTGAAAGAAAAAGATACTCCCTTCACCACAGAAATGAACGTAAAAATCTGCCTACCCCACATTTATGCTCTTGTACAACATTCATCATGTTAAACTCTCTTTCAGGATGTTTACGTTATTTCTGGCAACAAAGACTCAAACTTAGGCAAAGAAGTTGCTATAAAGCCCACCTATAGTTATGCTCTAGGTTCAAAAAGAACGTAGATTCACCATACAGCTACTACCTGCCTGTCCACCACATGAACAGTTACTCTATTATGTAGAATCTGGAGGTCCTACCTCCATGAACTAATGGTTCATGTGCATTCAAGAACCAGGTCTTGTCTTACTTAATTACTTCTCAATTTTCTAGCATTTCATCTATGAATATGTGAAGTTGTGCATCAGGGAAGGGGGAGGAAAGGTGTGGAACACTGTGACCAGGAATAGGCGTTCACTTCTACCAGTGGAAATTTTTGGTCATTACAGTATGGTGTAAAAAGGTGCAGGGGGCAGCTGTTCTTGCACCTCCTGGAACCCAGAAGCTGCTGCTTGCTTCCCAACACCACCTCAAGCTGGAAACTCCAGTTTAAAGAGAAGGGGAAGCATCAAGAAGCTGCTCCTCTCATCCCCTTGAGATGGGGAAGGGTGGGAGCAGCTGTCCCCTGAACCTTCTCCACTGGGATGACCCCAGTCTGGGGAAAACAGAAGAGCCCTTCCTCATTGCTCAACTCCTCCTAGAACCCAGAGATAACAAACAGCAACTGTCCCCCCCCCATTTCCACAGACTGGAGTCACTGTGGTCTCAGAAGGCATAGGGAGCATTTCCCTACTGCTCAACTCCCCCCCTGCTTGACTCCTGGGGATAGGAGAGAAGTGTACAGGCATTCATTCTCCTGGCAGTAACTTTTCCTGGGTTAGAGATGGATTATTTTTCTTCTTTTACAATCACCTTTTTCTTTCTGGGAGAAACTGTGTGAATGCCTGTAGACTTCTATCAGGAGAGCTGCAATTCTCCCAGTACAAATGTTAATACCTGTATGTGGCCTCTATGAACCTAAAAGTGAACAATTATAGCGCAAAAATAATCGTATAGTGCAGTGGTTTTCAGGTGGGTTTTCATGAGCCCTTCTACGGGTGTTATAACATGGTGCTGCCAGGAGAAATACCCCAAGTGACTCCTACAGAGGTGGACTGAAAATCAACTGTGGCTGGAACTCATATTCTTTCTGCAGTCCCTCCTGGTCTAAACGCCACACACTCCTTCCAGAAACAGAGGTGTGCCAGGCATGTAGGACTGTCCTGCATCCCTCTATATTTCTGGGACAAGCAGGCGGGTCAGATCAGGAAGGACTATGGCAAGAGGGTATATTCTGGCTACAGCCCTTTGCACTGCCCATCCAGAGGGGTCAGGCTGGGCTACAGCAGTCCTTTACACTGTTTGACTGGAGGAGCTGAGGAAACCCAAGTTAGGTAGGACCTTCCTTTTCCCCTGGGCATAGGGGAGTTGTGCCTAGGGTATAACACTCAATTATGCTTCTGCTCATGCCTCCTTTCGAGTTATCAGAAAACCCCAATACAGGCAGGAGCACATGGGAAGAGCCTGGTCGAGAACCACCAAGGTAAACTAAGACAGTATAACAGTGGTTCTCAACTGAGGGTGCCATCAAACTCGGAAAAGTTGCGGAGCGGTGACTCTAAAAAGTTGGAAAACCACTGCTACACATACCAAAGCCCTCTACTTCCTATGCAGGTAGAGAATCAGGAGCAGCAAGGAACCTTTTTGGCTAGATATGGAGCCTTCTTTCACTCTTTTATGACAACCCTTACTATTAGAGGTGCACTGATACACTGGTCCCCTGTTGTATCAGCACAGATACAAGGAAAATTGACTTAATTGGCAATCTGCTTTTTTTGGCTGATGTGGCTGATAACATTACTGATAAATGCCCCGTGCAACCACATAGCCACAACACAGCATACATGTGGCCAGGAGTGTAGCCTGGCAGCTTGGAAAACAGCGTCCAGCTGGTAAGTCAGTTGTGGGGGAAGGGGTAGGGGAGGGGTATAGGGTAGAGATCGAGGTCCCCATGGTGAGGGAGGGAGTGGAGCTGGGGCAGGTGCTGCCCAGCTGGAGTGGGACAGTGTGGGATTGAGCCGTGAGTGGCTCATTGAGAGGGAGGCGGGGGTGGGGGAGAGGGAGGGACAGCAGCTATGCGCACCCCAGGAAGGCAGGGCTGGGGCCAGGGCTGTGCTCAGGGCAGACGGCGCTGGGAGGGAGG
>NW_017728907.1:21986651-22026880 GCF_001723895.1 Crocodylus porosus | reverse complement strand
GCTACAGGCACCCCAAAATTAGCTGTAACCCCCTCCCAGTGCTGCCACTGTTTGCCCCAAGCAGAGCTTGGCCCAGCCCCCCTCCTGCCAGAAAAAGCCCAGCACTGGCCCCAGTCCACAGTGGCAGCCCACACATGCCCCCCACACAGATCCAGGGGGCATGTGCCCCCCTGGAGAACACACAGCAGCAGGAGCTCCTCCCCCTCCCCACGCCCCTCCAGACAAGCCATGGCTCCGTCCCACGCCCTGTCCTGGCTGGGCAGCACCTGCCCCTCCCCCTGCCTCAGTCCCACTTCCTCCTTCACCACAGAGGCCTTGGTCTGTCCCCCACCACACCCCTTCCCCACAACAGAACTGCTCTCCAAGCTGCCAGGCCGCATATCAGCAACTAGACTGATATTGGCCAATATGGCTCATTAAAAATTGGCCGTTGGTTTTGGCCTAAAAAAATCTCTATCAGTGCATTCCTACTTACTATCTGAAATATCAAAGGGCATGTTCTCATTCAGGTTATCCTCTGGTAAGAAAAGAATAGGAGAAAAGTTTCCTAGTCAGTTGTGATTAAGCTGTCTGAAACTTTTCAAACCAAGAATACTTTAATTACTCACAAAAGAAAAAGACATTCCCACTTCCATGACAACAAAGTTAAAACTACCTTCCCCACCCCACATTTATCTCCCAATGGGATTGTGGCAATCAACAAATAAACCTCCCTAATGGATTCTTCCCAGTGATTAGAGCATCCACCCCCATACAGCACACACAAACCACCCAGGGGATTCATACCCCCAAGAAGATACTTGACTTCTCAAAGCTTTTCTTTGCTTTGGTCTATGGCATTCCTGCCCTGTATCAAAGCCGAAATGCAGATGTTTCACTGAATGCCATTAGTATGGAGTACTCAAAGCTGAGAAATACCACTTGCATTAAGAGCTACAGGGTGCGGAGGTGGCAGAACAGAACAGTAAGAATCCAGCTTTCGTTCACCCTATGCCAAAATGAGGAATTGTGCTGAAACCTCCTACGTGGAGAAACATTTTTAACTGCTTCATATCTTTCAGAGTAGGGGTGAGAAACTGTCCTGAATTGGAAAAGCATTCTGTGTGGAGCCATTCAGAAACACGGCCACTTCTGTTCCAGCAGTTTAAGTAATTTCAGCTAAGATTTGCAAGATAACTTCAACTACTGTCCAGCACAGCATTAGAAGACAATAGTTACTGTTCACATTCTGCAACAATCCAGACAGACCATGTGCACTGGCTGCATGTCCTCCACCCAGATTACAAATGACAGGGATGGGGGGGAGAAGTGGAATTTATCAATGGCCTGTTAAGAGAGCTGTTTCTTTGCTACTTACAGCCAAATCTCTAGTGGCTGCAATATGGCAATATAAGCTTACTTGCAGTCATACCCTGCAATCACTGTGGGAACATCAGTACTTTAAACAGGTACAGTTAAGTACCAGAGCAATATTAGTGGTGTAGGTTGTAGCCATGTTGGTCTAAGGACATGAGCAGACAAGGTTCTCTTGGTAAATCTGATATCAGGTGGTCAGAGCAAAGTTAGGTTACTCTTCAGCGCTCTAAAGAGTTAAAGTGACAGTGGGAAGGACCATAAAATGCTTCAGCCACCTTCCTCACAGAGCTAGTTGGCTGTGAGAACATTTCCCAGGATGAGGTATACAGCTGCACACCAGCTGTTATTGTTCCACCTCAGTGGACAGATTGTGCACAGACAATCTCACTAATCAAGAAATCCTGAAGCTAAATAAATGCTGGATTTTGGATTAACTGTACAGACAACTTCATATAGAAAAATTAAAAATTATGGACACTGAAGCATATAGAGAGTAGAAAAGCCAAAAGTGGGTTTACTTTAACACAGAGGAATCCTCTTTATTGTTTGGTCTATGCCATTCACACCATTTTATAACTTTTTGCCATCCACTCCAAGAAAAATATTGTTCAACCTCTGTCGTATCAGCCACCAGTCCTTTACTTGGAACAAAAATGGACTGAAAGGATTTTAGCTGATAAGTCCTGTGATGATTAGCACTATCACCACACAAAAGTTGAATTGATTTAGCTTACATTTTAAACCAATGTAAAGACATACAGAGGGTTTTACATCATTTTGAAAGCTGTTTATTTCAATTTAGTTTAATTTTGGTTTGCATACACTTGTTTCTTGTTGACTCAGATGAAATTAAAATAAGCTTGCCTGAAGCAGAAAGAGTGTTCACCCAGACTCTCACTATTTTAACTGAATGGATATTAAAACATTTTTGCTTTAAATTAATCCAAATCTGGCACAAATATGCCCTAAATCTTTAGGCAACTAGTAACTCCAGAAAAGATAAATTTTGCTTTTCAAAGTCAGTGCAGGACCAGGCATTTTACATGAATGCAGTCCTTACCTCATTACTATCTTGCAATTTGCTTCTACTTACTAAAAAGCGGTTGACAGCAATAGCCAGAAAAATCAAGAGAGTCTAATTTCTAAGGTAAATTACCTAACACCTGCAAGGACAATTGTGCATAAAGCAGCAATTAACTATGCATGACAGAACCAGGGCAGACAAGGTTCTTTGGGTAAATCTGATATCTTTTATTACCCCAACTGAAGAGTTGAAAAAATTGTTCTTTACAAGCTTTGGGCACAAACAACCTTTACTTTTTTCCCCCAACTATTCAGTTGGTCTAATAAAAGATACTGTATCAACACAGCTACAACCAGCACCCCAGAACCAGCAGGGGGAGCAAAACAGTTCAGTGTACTGCGGTGGTACTCAGCCTATGGCTTATTGGCTGGATCTGGCCTGCAGGGCTCCACACAGGCCCAGAAATCTGGTGGCGAGTGCATCATGTTAATGGCTCACTGTAATTAAACTGCCTCCCTGCGCCACTCCTCTAGTCTATGGGACTGGATAGGCGAAGCACCACTGGTCTAGTGTGTCATAATTTAAAAGGCAATGAGGTCCCCCAGGGCTCGGTCCTTGGGCCCACACTGTTCAACATCTTCATCAGCGACTTGGACAAGGGGGTGAAAAGCATCCACTAAGATGTGGGGAGAAGTGGGCATGTTAGAAGGGAGAGACAGGCTACAACTAGATCTGGACAGGTTACAGGGGTGGGCGGATGAGAATAGGATGGGTTTCAATACTGACAAGTGCAGGGTACTGCACCTGGGGAGGAAGAACCAGCACCGTACCTACAGGTTGGCAAACTCCCTTCTCGTCAGTGCAGAGGCAGAAAAGGATCTTGGAGTCATTATTGATTCCAAGATGAACGTGGGCCGCCAATGTGAGGACGCAGTCAGTAGGGCCAACTGCACCTTGTCATGTTTCCACAGATGGATCACAAGCAGGTCCAAGGAGGTGATCCTCCCCCTCTATGCGACACTGGTCAGGCCACAGTTGGAGTACTGAGTCCAGTTCTGGGTGCCACACTTCAGGAGGGATGTGGACAGCATCGAGAGGGTTCAGAAGAAGGCCACTCGCATGATCGGGGGCAGCAGGGCAGGCCCTACGACGAGAGGCTATGGGACCTGAACCTGTTCAGCCTCCACAAGAGAAGGCTGAGAGGGGACCTGGTGGCCATCTATAAACTTACCAAAGGAGAGACCCTGTTCCCCCGAGCACTACCAGGAGTAAAGGAATAAAGGGCCGTAAGGTGACAGAGTAGGTACAGGCTAGACATCAGGAGGTGCTACTTCACTGTCAGGGCGGCCAGGAGCTGGACCCAACTTCCAAGGGAAGTGGTGCTTGCTTCTATCCCGGGGGTCTTCAAAAGGAGGCTAGACAGCCACCTAGCCGGGGTCATTTGACCCCAGCTTTCTTTCCTGCCCATGGCAGGGGGTCAGACTTGATGATCTGCTCAGGTCCCTTCCAACCCTACCAACTACGAAACTATGAACACTTTGGAGTAGGAGGTGCTTAAAATGTATGCTTAGAATGATCAACGTTGAGATTTAAAATAAATATATACATTCATAAATAAAGTAACCCCAGAGGCACTCTACTGACCCAATGAATTACACTGATGAAGAGGCTGGATAAAACCCCTCATAGTTCGCTCTCATAAGTATATTCATTTAGAACATCAATGCCCATGTGCACATGCACGTATGCTATATTAAACCTAAAGGATATAGTGGCAGAGGCTTCTCATTACTGATCCCAATGCATGGGTTTGATCTTCAATCTAGGCCCGTGGGGCATTTTTATATATGCAAGTGCCACAGTGCCAGGTGCTTTGAAAAGCTGTGATGCATGCAGTTGTATAAGTGGTGAAATACATGTCAACGCTGAGGAAATGGCGGTAGTGCACTTTTGAACAAACACACCTCGGAGGTGTGTTTGTTCAAAAGCACACTGCTACCATTTTCTGTGTGCTGATGTGCATTTTGCTGCATATACACTACACATGGCACAGCACAGTTCACCTCAGCTTGTGTGCAGAATAGACTCGATTAATCAAGTCTGCTCTGAAGTGGCAGATCTCTGGCATGTCATGGGAAAAATGTATGTGTATAAATGTCCATGCTGACTGAGCTGTAAAAATAAGTACCTATTCAACATTTCGGCTCAACAGAGATGCTAGCCACACATCACTCCCTTGCGTGCCCCCGGTTATAAAACTGATGTGTCTTAGGCAAACTAGTTCAACGGGTCCCCAGCTTAGGAGAGTTAACAGAAAACAAACGCATACACTGAAAGAGAGACAAAGGAGCAAGACTCACGCAGGCTGTTAGGCAGAGGGAAAGCTAAGCAATATGTGGATCAGTTTTACAGACACGGGCAGCCACTGTACATGGATCAGTGTCATGGAACAACCTTACAAGTACACAAATTTTGCTTAAACCAAAAGAAATCACCCCAAAACTCCATTACACAACATGGCATTACACACATCTTGTGGTAGAAACCAAAGGATCTAATCAGAGTCTGGCACTGCGCACATACAACAAAACTGGAACTGCCACTCTGTAAGGGTTTACAACATAACTGAACCATCTGTGGCCCAGTGTATTAAGTACAGGATTGGAGGCCAGATAGTCCTCAAGTCTGTATTCCTGCTCTGCCACTAATTCAGTGCTGGCTTTTAACAAGTCACTGAAATTGTTTTTAATGGAGCAGTGAAAATAATAATTTTTAGGCTAGAATCTCTAAAATAGCAATTACCAACGTCTAATGAAACCTACCTGATTTATTCCCCTGTAAGAGCTGAACATAAGGAAAAGGTTCAACTAATACGTATTTTTTGTTTATTTGAAGGGGCATTCTCTACAAAATCACTGCCAGGATGGTGCAATCTAGCAAGAGTGAAATGATTAACTATGCCATAATTGCTTTGGGTAATTATTAACCTCCTAGAGAAAGCACAGTTATAACACTGACATTCAGCCGAAAAGAACTTCATTATGCCTGGAAACAGAGCTGGGGGAAGGGTATAGGAAGGAGAAAAGGGGGTAGAAATTAATCATGCAAGTAGTCTATCCTAGGTTTGCCAGTTCTCCTCCTAACAAAGTCTCTATCGCATTCAACCATCAATTCTGAAGGCGGACCCTGTTACTACAACAAAACGTGTTTCCAAGTGAATGACTCCCATATATATTAGCCTCAGTACAAGTTTAGGGGACACTTTCTTTTAGACTACTCCCTGACAAGATTCCAATACCCTTGACTGTGAATCCAGCCAGTGGGTCAGAGACATGCCTGAAATCCTTTAACAGACCTAAAGGGAATGAAGACAAGATGCATTCCAACCTTTTGCAAGCTGAGGCAGGGAACGTGGAAGAAAACCCCTCCTCATTCAGCTGTAGGGAAGAGCCCAGTGGGACTAAACATGGGAAACTTTTACTGCAGATACAATTAGTGAAGGAAAAAAGCCAACCAGTCATTCCAAGATTGGAGTGAAAGAAAACAGGCGAATAGACAACAAAATGAAGACTATCCTCTGAAATGATGTACATCAGCCAAAATGTCAAGAATGCCTTATTGCTTTGACTGAGAGAAGCCTAGGATGATAAAGGGAAGGCAGGCTTGTTTTCCTGAACTACTGCATTCTTGTGTTGAGCAAAAGCTGCGTTCAGCCTTCATCAAGATGGGGAGGAGGGACAGAGAAGGAAGGAGATCTGCAAACAGAATTCCAAAAATGAGGGAAAACTAATTTAGTTAGCCGAAAAATCTAAAAGTAAGATGCTGTAGTACAGTTGTCACCAACCAGTGGATCTCGATCCATCGGTAGATCTCAGAGCCTCTTGGGGTCGGTCCGAAGCTGGGGTGGGAGGCTGAACGCCAACGTGCATGCATGCACGCGCGCACCCCAGCCCAGCAGATCAGTCCATGGGGGAGGGAAAGGGCAGGAGATAGATCGCACAGTAGATCTTGGGTTGCTTTTAAATGCCAAAGGTGATCTCCTACTTAAAAAGGTTGGAGACCATTGCTCTAGCAGAAAGCTTAACTAACAGTCAGCTTTTCTTAATATAAGCTTCTAGGATCCTCAACAGAAGCTTAAAGGGCTTTTCCAATTAAACAAACTTGTGATCTGGAACAGATGCATATCTACGATGTACCAAATAGTTCTCTTTCCCTCTTCAATTACAAGCAGATTCTAACCTCCCCTTCCCTCTTGAAGTTTTCTAAAAGGATTTAACTCAGGGTTGTTAAAAACTCACCCACAGCCTTGTGTCAGATACAGACTGCAGAGATCCTTGTGGGCCATACTTGGTATGGGGCATGGGGCTGCTGCAGTGGCCATTCTAGAGGCAAGGAGTCCAGCAGCAGCAGCGAGGCGTCTACCAGGCGTATTGAACCAATGTCATTGCCAATGGCCATGCCCAGAAGATTCAAAAGGACCCTGGATTTTTGTAGCAAGCCATGACCCCAACTTCCAGCACATGCCAGGATACTGGCAGGCTGGACAGAGAGGTTTTATGGGCCAACTTTGACACCCTTGCCTTAACTCCACTAGTCTTAGTAAAATAAATAAACAAAAATTATAAATCCCCCTTTGTGTGTTAAAATGCTTTTTATGAGGTAAAAGGGGTAACTTAACTTCCTACCACCATCTCTACCCATCAATGCAAACAAAACACTGAAGAAACCAGGTAAAAAGAAGATATGTATTACAAACCAGAAACATGACTGTGCATGTCTTCACTAGAACATTAGATCATTGTAACACCACCTTGACTAAGTGTCATGTTAACTGATACAATGTTAAATGCAACTCTATGTACATAAAAGGCTATGTTTAAGCTTCCCCATGACCAGCTGATAAAAATGTTCCTACAATAGAGTTCGCTCCCTCCCCCCAACCCAAAGCAAGCCAAGGTTATTTTAAAACATAATATCTCCCTATTTACTAGGAGATGCACCAATACATCAGTCCATATTATATTGGCACGGACAAAAGGAAAATTGACATTATTGGCAATGGGCTTTTTTGGCTGATGTGGCCAATAATGTTGCCAATAAATACCGTGTGCATGCATGTAGCTGCAGCATGTACATGGCCAGCCTGACAGCTTGGACAGCTTTGTTTGGCTGGTAAACCTGTTTGGGGGGGGGAACGGGAGGGAGGGAGGGGGTATCTGCCCCTGCAGTGAAAGAGGGGGTGGGGCTGGGTGCAGGATGAAACCACAAGAGGCTCCTCGGGGGAGCGTGGGGGGGTGGATCCTGCCATGACATGCAACCCTGGGGGAGCCATGGGGTGCATGTGCCCCCCAGACCTGTGTGCAGGGTAAGGGCAGGCTGTTGCTGTGGGCTGGAGGAAGTGCTGGGGGTGGGGCTGGGCCAGGGCGGTGCTTGGGCCAGGCAGTAGCGGCAGTGGGAGGGCAGGCTATAGCAAATTCTGGGGTGGCTGTAGCCCACCCCATCACCACTCTCCCCCCCCCACCTGCCCTGAGTCCAGTCCCAGCCCTGCCCCAGATAGGAAAAGCCCAGGTGCCAGCCCCAGCCCCAGGCCTCAACAGCAGTCCGCCCTCGCGCCGGTAACAGATTCGGGGGGCATACATGCTTCATGTCTCCCCCAGGGGTGCCAATAGCAGTGGGATCTCTGCCCCCTCCCACCTGCCCCTGGACAAGTCGCATGGCTCTGTCCCACCCCACCCCATCCTGGCTGGACAGCATCAGCACCAGCCCCATTCTCTCCCTCACCACAGGGGCCTCGATCTACACCCCACCTCTTTCTCTCCCAACAGACTTACCAGCCAGACACTGTTCCCCAAGCTACTGGGGTACAGATTGGCAATGGGATTGGTATCAGCCAATATGGTTCGTTAATAATCAGCCATCAGTATCAGCCCAAAAATCTTTAATTGGTACACCCCTACTGTTTACACTTACTACTAAGCTATATACCTGCATACAAGCTGTTACCTGCTTACTAGTTAACATGACTGCCTATGACATATCCAAATCTGCCCTGCCTGGCATTCTAACACATACTAATTTTCAAACCTTCCAGGAACTAATTCAATTCTTGCCATTATATACTAAGAAGTATCAACAATAAGTTAAAGGAGTAGAAGGAAGCTGCAGCTTTAACACTAATATTCAGAGATAAGAAAACAATTGTTCTGTTCAGAGAAGCCCACAGTGTTTGACTTTCTCTCATACTGGGTACATCTGAGAACTAGTTAGGCAAGGGCAGTTAATAACCATTCAGGAAAAATGTTTACTTTTCAATAAGACTTCCAGGTGGTCATTAAAAAAGTTTACTGAAGTGTGAGAGAATGAGAGCTAATTAGTGATTATGAGTGCAGTTTGAAACTTCTGAATGCTTTAGCAGAAGTCAAATCCAAGTTTGAAAAAAATACGTGTCCAAATTATGAAGAAACAAACTCTCATAAGTTTAGTCTTGCAACTACGGGCTCAGCCCTCCACACAAGGGTTATTGCTTAAACAGCTGAAAATAAGTACCACAGTACCAATGACCTACACAGACCTACATAAAAAGAGCTCCGATTCTTGTAGAGCTCATTCCCATTACCATCTCCCACTGAGATCCGCAGACACATCCCAAGGTTCAAAGATCATCTCTTAAGTCTGCTGGCAGAGATCTTGCTGGAAAACAACTCTTCATTTCCCTGAGGGTGCATAGATTCTCCATGCTGCCTCATGGAATTTGAACTACACTACTTCAAGAAACATGGGAAGAGAAGGGGAGTTGAGCCAATGAAGGTATACTTAATGTCTCTAAACAATTACAAAGATCAATAATAGTCTTAACATTCTTAGTGTCAAAAAGTCTTCAAAGAAATGACTTATTTTACAGCTCCACAGGGGAGTCAATTTCCTCTCGCTTGGCACACGAATAAGGCAAGAAGATTAGAAGGGGATAAGAGAGATGTTATATATATTTCATAGTTTAAATTTGATTTAAAATAATATCTAGCATCAGGCATATTGTATAAAATATGCTTACGCTGGCTGGGGAGGAATGCTGTCAAGCAGAGCTTAGAGTCTCTGAATCATCGTAAGAGACTAAAAGGACCTGTGCCAGCATGTAGTATTTTATTCTGCAAAAGCAGCAAAAGCAGAATTGGGGTGCTTGGACAATGGAGAATCCATGTTTAATTTAAAAAAAAACAAAACCCAAAACACCCCTTTCTATTTAGGGTAGGGTGTGCTTCAATAGGGCCCTGATGAGAGGATGCTTATACTGACAAAAACCCAAGATACCGCTGCTGTCAAACATTCTATGGTAGTGCACCACTGCTAGCACTACACGGGCTGGCATTTGCCTATAGCAGTTAAAATTAGGGGGAGACTACCCTTGCTGCTATCCTAGGGACCATCAGGAAATGTGACTTGCTGAAAAACAGTAAATAAAGAATGGAAAATGCAAATAGATATGCCACTGAGAAGCTCTCTTCCTTGTCTTCAGTTAGGAATTCATTCTTACACACAAAAGGCTTCCTTGTACTCCGGGCTCTTCAGAACGGATGGATAATTTACATCATGAAAACACCCCGCCAGCTGGCACTCCTGCTGCAAGTGCTGGATTGTGAGCAAATGCCTTTATAAGATAAGTATAGGCTAACACTCTCTTCCTTCATTACTGATCTACTCACACTCACCACACTGTACTTGGAAAATTAGCTTCCTTTCCTTTACCATACACAATACCTCAAAATGTTGTCCTGGTAGTCAGCTCTAATGTTGCCATAACATTTCTCTAATAGGAGAAACTCATGTGACAAAGTTATACTGCATAAGGGCCCAAATTAACATCTGCCTCTCTGCCCATATTCCAACAAAGTTAATACCCAAGATTTAAGTTCTAACCCACTTGGGTTCCTTCAAAACACAAAGACTATGGAAAACTCCACCAAACTTTGAAACTACTGCTTATAGGGAGAAGTGAGGGTGGGGGAGAAGAAAAAACAACCAACAACACCCCCCCACACACATGCTCCTTCTTTCAGAATCACCTGCACCACAAACTAGAAAACATTAGATTTCTGAAAATATATATTTTATTGCCTCTGTACAATAGAATGCCTCTGCCTTTCTGCTTACACTCTGGACTGCTGCCAAAAAACTTTTTTCCTTCCTTTGATCTGCTGCCAGAGACTTAAGAACACTACCCACTTCTGCAGGAATTCCCTCAGGAGCCGGATCCCGTTGGGAGATGGACAAAGACATGGGAGTTAAGTACAACCTGTCATCTGAACAACAACTTACCTAATTCATTGTGATGAGAATCCTGCCATGGTGGTTATCAGTACTACTTACTTTTTTAAAGATACTAAGAGTTAAGATGAGTTTCAATTTAAGAAGTCCCTACAGATTAGAACTACACAGTCAGACGCCATGTTTTCATCACGTGGGCCTGAGCTCAGCAGCTTGTCTTCCTCTTGATGGGCATAGGAAGAAGTGACTGCCATTCTCCCAGACACTCATTTAATCTGATGGAAGTGCTCTAGCAATCGCCACTCTGGTCTGTCCCTTGAGCACCTTAGTTTTATACAGACAGTTCTCAGACTTACAACACAACTGGTTCCTGAAAATCGTGTCATAAGTCGAAACGCTGTAACTCGGAACCGATTTTCCCACAGGAACAATGTTATAAATAGGGGATTGGTTCCTGAACCAAGGCCTGATACCTTATTTTCACCAAAAATAACCCAGAATTTTGTACTCAATCAATCATAGACAAGTAATATAGCTACATTAATGTATTGTATTAATGCATTTCTACTGTAAATAGCAATCATATTGATTTGGAAGGACTTTGAAGAGAGACTTTGCTGGACTTTTTTGAAGGGCTTTTGGTTGGCCTTTTTGAAGGGTTCTGGCTAGAGTCTTCCCAGTAGTCTTGGCTACAGGTTTTTCTGGAGTCTTGTCTGCTTTCTTAAAGAAAGTGTCCAAAGAAGTTTGGACAAGTTCTCCAGGGAGATAGGTGATGCAGTGAACTTGCTCGCTGGCATGGCATTGCATCAGATCAAGCGTTGTCAAGTCAAAACTGATGTCAGAAAGTTGAAACAGGGTGTTAATTTATAAATGTCATAAGTGTTGTTTGTTGTAACTCGAAATGTCTTAAGTCAGGGACTGCCTGTACTAGTTTCAACTCAGAAATCTATAAAAACCTATACAAGCATTTTACCAAGTTAAAATAAAACAGTATCCAAAAATGAATATCTTCAAAATCCACAACGGTGGCCTTGAACATCAATCTAACCATATAAACAAGTCCTGACTGGTTTTCTGGAATGAAAAATGAATCAAAATGAGGCACAGAAAAGCTGAGAAACTATATAATGAGAAACAAGCTACTGGGAAACTGGCTTGTTCAAAGCACTAGCAATGGGACATGAACCTTTTTAACCTCTGAACACCAGCTAATTTAATCCTATAACGCCAAAGGAGGTTACCATTCAGCAGCTACTAATCCCACACCTTTCATGGAGGCCCAATTTAAATGGCCAAGAGTTTACTTTAGAAGTAGTACCTAACAAATAGTTGAAGCACATGGGAGGTGGGACCATAAGCAATACAATTTAATACTGCTCAGGAAAAGAGCAACATTGGTATTTTGTAATGGGGGGGTGGGGGAAGAAAGATCTAAAAAGTTATTAAGTCTAACTGCAGGGATAGAGATTCAAAAAGGCAAAGAGCCAAGGACTGGAACTAAAGATACTAATCTATTCTAAGTGCAGAGAAAGCAATCTGCCAGTATTGGGAGAGAATGATGGCTATTAAAGGTGTTGGGGAGGAGGAAGAGTGGAGAAAAAGGAAAATAATGCTCCTGTTATTAGTCTAGCTGCACTTATTCACAAGACACAGCATCCTTTGCTTTTAAAGCAGTTTTGAAAAAAATAGGAAAAAAGGATAAGCAAACAACTCAAAATTAAGCAAGTTAATTTCCCTTCTTCAAGCTATTACTTTTAAATTCTGCTCTTCCTTTCAGATATGAAGGGAGGGCAGCAGTTCTTAATTGTCAAACTTGCTATCTGTACTACTTAAGTGAGGAGCTGGCATAAAATCATTTTAAAGTCATACCGGTAGCTTCTCAGAACAGCAGGGGCAAATCTTTTTGGCAGGAATGCCACAAAGTAAGCACCACACCAGCCCAAATGTGATCTGATGAAATGTAATCTAGGTCTGGGATGACCTGCAGAACAAAACACTGCTCTCTTCTCTAGCTGTACACAAGGAAAACTAAACAGAGAAGGAATAACCATAGTTCTACTGTTCTAGGAGTAAATAGGGACACCAAAACAAAAATATTAATATGGATGTTGTATTCTTTGTGCAGAGTTGTGCCTGTCTGGAAGAAAGGACAAGGCTTGAGAGTAAAATGCTGCGGCAGAGTAGCCAGGAGAGATTCAGGGGAATGATCAGCCGTAGATGCAATGGCCCAACATCCACCATCCAAAATCTGCACTGGGTCTTCCACACAAGTAATACAAGATGAAAAGTAACTATTTCATGCTAAGTTTCTTGGTGTTGCAGGAATATCCCCATTCTGGCATCAGTTATTCTTTGATCCACTGTGCAAAGACTTGTGTTTGTGTAAAGGAGGCAGCATTTAAACTGAGAGGTACAACCCACCCTTCAGCCTCCCAATGTAAATACAAACACAACACAGAAAATTTAAAATGTCAACATCAGCTATGTTGCTACCAATTATAGCATGCATCAATCTGGCACTTTGGACAGAGCATGAGAAAGTGGCATCTTTATTTTTATACTCTGAACTCTGCTCTTTAGAGTAGTGGCTACAATTTTTGTCTTGGAAACATCTGCATTTCAATTTCCATACAGGCATTGCTCAGTTCTCAGCTAGGCATCCAAGTTCTGGCTCTAGGAGTTCAAAAGAGAAAAAACAAAGTGCATGCTCCTATACATTGTTGCTTTCCCAAATTGTATTTCCATTCTTCAATAGGACAGGGTGAGGACAGTTGTTCACTGTTAATATTTTCCTCCCCAGAGAACACATTCCTGTTCTTTTTAACCCTTTCCTTGAAAATCCCATGCAAACAAGATTAGCTTTTGCATTCCTTGTTTGCCGTTACCTGTCCTTCCCCTGCCCCGCCTTCTGTTTTCTTTGCTCTTATTCCACTTTTATTATGCTCTTCTCCCTTGTCTCTGCCTTACTTATCCACCATCCCTTGCTAGGCTTCATCCATCTGCTATTACTAATTTGCAGATATCCCAAACAACCATGTTAAAAAAAGCCATACTATAAAGATCAATCTTGTTGTCCTTCCTTGAATTTGACCAGATGTCAGTGATCCTCACCCTACAGAGGCAAAAGGCAAGGCAGGCTCGAACTTCAGAGGTTTTGTTAGCAACCCTACTTTGTCAGACATGATAAAGTAGGCTGCCGCCTGCGAAAGCTCAGGCCTGTCTGAATCACTTAGTCTCTATGGTGCTGCCCTGCCCTACCTTCTGCCTGACTTCAGACTAACATGCTTAACCACCTCTCTCACCCTGCCTAACACATAAACACTCATGCACCAAGTTGTTACATGGAACAAATATTGAAAAGACAAGTAGGGAGATGGCTTACCTTCCTGTACTATCTGTAGGCAGGAAGAAGTGTACTGTGGAAGTTGGAACCCCTTCTGAGCAAGAAACCGCAATGGTACAGACGTGCACCTCCTAGTAATCACAACAGGGAGCTAATAGGCAGTACATTATTACTTATGGTTACCAAAAGGAGATACTGTACTCCAAGCTAGCAAACCCAAGCAAATTCTGAACTATCGCATTTCTTAGTAAACCAAATGTATTCTTTGTTCACTTGGATGGGAAGAATTGCAAAGAAGTGCACAGTATTGTGAGGCGAGTGAAATATTCCAGATCCCAGAATACAGACTTCCTTGTGGGATAGGAATAGTAATTTATAAGGAGACTAGCGTATTCAAAAATCATCAATAGTTTTATTTTTTTTTTTACCATGGGTCTCTTAACCAAAAAGATGAGAAAAATCAAAGCTATACCAAGCCTCAGACGAGATGAAAGGAAGAGGTAGGATGATATTCTTTAGATGAGATCCTGAATCAAGAGCCTTTCAGCCAACTGTTAGTGGGTACCAACCAAAGTTAGAGATTATCCACTTTTCACAATAAGCAGGGAAATAAAGTGTCACGTTTGTCATGTTCTACTTGAATCACAGAATCATAGAAAAAGTTAGGGCTGGAAGGGATCTCGGGTCATCTAGACGAACGAACCCCCTGATCAAAGCAGGACCATCCCCAACTGGATCATCACAGCCGAAGCTTTCTCTCACCAGGTCCTAAAAACCTCCAAGGAAAGAGATTATACAACCTCTCTAGATAACCAGTCTCTAGTCTCAGTGTTTTACTTCAGTCTGCAGGAGAGAAAGTTTTTCCTAATATCTAACAAACTTACCCTGTTGCAACATGAGACCATTGTTCTTTTTTTTTTTTTTGTCTGTAGATAACAGAACAGAGGCAATGCCATTCAAGCTGTGGAATACAGGCTTTTAATAAAGTAGTGCACAGAGAAAATTCAGTTTAATTATTAGAGAAGAAGGTCCTTCAGTACCTGCACAGGTTTCAGAACTGAATTCATCTTTGGAGAGAACAAGAAATGTTTGAAGTGTGCTAGTCTCAAATAGATAAGTGGCACGTGGTGTTTTATGAAGGATGAGAGCAGACCAGGCTGAATTTTCTTAGAGTTCCCTTCCTACGTAAGGATGTATGGAGGAAATGCTCAGGACGCTTTGGGAATTAACATGGCTTTTAACACAGTGGAACTAAACTGAACTCCCACCACCCCATTAGCTCATGCATTCTTCTAAACAATCTTGAACAAAGGCACCATTGAGTTGCGCACGTAGGCGGCTCAAGACAGCAGAAGGCTGCATAGTGAAGTATTGCATGATGATCCAACATTGATAAGTCATCAAGGCTGCTTATTCCAGCCATATTTCCAAATGAAAAATGCTCTAATCTCTCCTGCAGACTGAAGTAAATTTAACCAAGACCCATTTTCCCTTTCCCCATCTCAGGTAGTTAGCATATAGGTTATACACCTAAAAAAAATACAAAATACAATATTTAGTAAAGGAGAAAACCGCAAGCCACTACTTTTCATTATTTGTGCATCTTTGACATGAACACTATGCAAGTAAAGTGAAAAACCATCTACATTTAATGCAGTATGGATTAGAAAGATACTATGTTTAATTTACAGGGTATTTCTGTACACACAACCCCAATGTCCTTCCTCAGTCCCCTGGGGTAAGGAAGGACTTTATTTTAAACATATTTCACTTCGCCCAGAAGTGAATGTATCAACATTACAGCTCACTGAGTGTCCAAATTTCACTTCGTCATTTTTCTATTCCTATTACACATCCAAGTGGTGAAAACACCTCCTTCTACCACAGAATCAACAAAGGTGTACCTTGATTACAGGCAACCAAGAGTCCCAGTTTCACTCTGATGGTTCACTGCTCCTATCATATAGCCAGGGTGTGAACCACACCCTTCCACCATACCAGAACCCAAAGGTGTTGACCAAGTGTGCTGCAGTTACACAGCCAAACTCAGGTGGTTTTGCAGGGAACCGATTATAGCCAAGTTATGGCTGTTCCAATTATGGGCACCACTTAGCACACCAACAGAAAGAAAGATTAGATATCTTGTCTCCTCTAAAGGGATTCCTTATTCCTGAGAAAAGAAAAAGGGCATTCCTGAAAAAGTTACTATTCTGGAAATTAAAGAGGAATACATTCTTTGCTTTAGTCTCACTAGGATTAGACAATCAAGGCTAAGAGCACTGTATAGCAATGAAACCACTACAACAACAAAAATCAACCCCCTTTTATTTATGAAGTGATCACCAATACAGTAGATTTTTTTTTAAATAAAAAAGAATCATCAACTTAAAAGCAACTGTTTCAAGTTTTAACTTCTTGTCAGATCTTTGTTTCACAGAGGGGAATGTCAATATAACTGCATGAAAAGGTGCATCTTGGGAGGAATGATTATCATTCAATAGTATCTACACCCAGAACAAGCAAATGAATATCACAACACCCCAAGGAGGGCCAGAATTGGCTGGTATCGTCATGCTACAGGAATTTCATTGCAAAGCTACTTCTGGAATTACATGATACATCTCATCCCTAACTAACATCTCACCCCTGGTGCTAAACTAATCCTTCTTAGAAACATCTCTCATAGGTACACTTCCTGGTCTACAGCAGGGGTTGGCAAGGTTTTTGGGCAGAGTGCCAAAACACCTGCAACCTTGACTTCTAAGAGATTGGCCTGCTAGGAGCAGATGGCAGGGGAGCCACAAGTGGTCTGATCCTTGTCGTGGCAGTATGGCCCTTCCCCACCATTTGCCCTGAGATGTGCATGCCAAGCAAAATGCCTGTGTGTGCCATGCTCTGGCACCCATGCCTGGGGTTGCCTACCCCTGCTCTAGACAGCATCTTTAAAGGACATATTACTGTCAGACAAGGAGTTCTACACAACCTTGCAAATCTTCTTTGCAGCATTAGAACTAGAATTATTTTTAAAGGTGGTCAACTAAGTTGTTTAAAGCCAAATTAGACATTAATTTTCCTCCAAAAGAGATTTTAATACAACAGAAAATACCGGGGTGGGGAGGGGGGAGGGAGGGAAGGCATTCTTAAAGTTGTATTCCAAAATATTTTGGAAGGAATTTAGGAAAGGATGGATAGAGTGGGTAAACTGAAATCTATTACAGAACGATAAGTTTTACTCCATGATTCAGATTTTACAGTGGCTGAAGCAAAGGAACACAAAAAGTCTTGGTTTCTGTAGCTAAAATACTTGGACACTTTGCAAGTGTACATTATCTCATGAAAATAAAGTATTGCAATACACTCCAGTGAAATATTAAAAACATTAAGTCTAAGACAGTCACAAATTCCCTAACCAATTTCAGCTGAGAAACCAGAGCAAAAATTATGTTGTATTTATTCCTCCTAAAACATGAGTTATTCATCTGGGGAAAAAAACCTGAAAATGTTGCAAAATATTATAATCACTGCAAAGTTGGAGTGGATGATACAGGCAGGTCAACTGACTTTCTCAAGCTACAGAAGGCACTGCATATGTCAACATAGGGACAGATCCCTTGGACTTGGCATTCACAGATCCCTTACCTTGACAACGTGAAACAACTTACTCCCTCAACCCACTTCCTCAGGAAGAGCCTGGAAAATAGATATGCTTGACAAAACTATTCTTGGAATAGGAGCATTTTATAAAGGTCAAGTCCACTGTACAGCTATTTACAACTATTACTGGAACAGGACCATTTATAAAGAGCCTCAACTGCATGCCTTCATATATGTAGTACCATACTTTAAGAAGTTCAACAAATGCAAGTGCAAAAAGCCTAAAATGCAGTAGCTAAGAGAGCAAGTTTGAAATATACAGGATTAATGCCCATGTGTGCGGGTAAGTAGTGAAGTCTGTGCCACCTCCTCTCCTGCCTCGCTCCCAATACTAAAACCTAGAAGGTGCCTCTCCCTCAAACCAGTGCCCTCTTTGGACCCCCGTTAGCATTTCTGTCTTATACAATAATCATTTACCAGTTACTATTAGTTCAACCTGAAGCTTTCTTTCCAGTCCCTTAGGCTGCTGACAGGAACCCCTCCCCAGCTTGTGAAAGTTGTTGGCAGCAGCAAGTCCTGCAATTGGCTGCCTTTAACTTCAGCAACCCTCCAGATGTGAGCCTGTGGTCTGCTCACATGAAACTTCAGAAATCGATTAGTCTTCAGCCCCCCCATCATTCCAACTCCCACTCATCATGTGAAATATTTTTTAATTCAAGTCATAACAAACTTGCTAATACACTATAATATTTCTATTAACATTCTCTACCACCTGTCACATAATATTAAATAAAATCACAAAGAAAAGCTTGTCTAGAACTGAATAAGGCTCGCCTTTTCTAATTATATAGATATTAGAAAGAACAGTCAACATGATATTAGTTGTTAACATACAGGACAGAGACCTGAGAGTCACTGAAGACAGTTCACTAAAAGCATCAGCTCAGTGCTTGGCAGATGTCAAGGTAGCAAACAAAAATGTTGGGGTTATTAAGAAGGGAATTCTGAACAAAATGGAAATCCAGGGTGTGTCCACACTTTGAAAACTGGGCCCAGTTCTGGTCTCCACACCTTCAAAAAGATATAGAACTACAGAAGGTACAGAAAAGGGCAACAATGATGATTAGCAGCATGAAGGGACTCCCATACAAGGAGAGAGTAAAGAAGGTAAGCCTATTCAGTTTAGAAGAGAGATGCCTGAGGGAAGAATCAGAATGGTTTTACAAAATACTAAAGGGCAAAGAGAGAATAAAAACTAATTATTTACTCTCAATACAAGAATTAGGGGTCACAAAATGAAACTAATAGGTAGTATGTTTAAAACATTTTTCATACAGCATGCAATTAACTCATTGCTACCAGACACTGTGGAAGTTGACAGTTTAGCCAGATTCAAAAAGGGATTGGACATGTGTTTGGAGGAAAGGGGCATCACCAGCTATTGAGCAGAGTTAGGGATACAGCCTCTGAATTAAAACTTCCTAGACTTAAATGCTGGAGGGCTGCAAGTGAGAGGGGAACAGTGGGAAAAAATTCCTCATCAGTCCCAGTTTACTCTCCTTTTCAGCATCCACTCTCTGCTACTGTGACACACAGGATACTGTGCAAGATGGTCCTATGTTCTGACCTAGTAAATGGCAATTCTTATGTCTTTATGACTGATGTTACCTATGTCACATGATGCATCTGGATACTACAGTGGTAAGCATCTTACAAAAATAAGAAAAAGCAACTTCATTAGCTACAGAAACCAAGACTTTGTGTACACAAATGGGCAAAACACAATTGCTGACAGACAGGGAGGACAAGGCTGAACTCCTCAATGAGTCCTTTGCCTCAGTCTTCCTAAATGAGGGGCAAGACAAGTCTCACAATAAGATTGTAGAGAGGCAACAGCAGGCTGCCAGACTACCAAGCACTGACCCTGAAATGTTGCAGAGTCACTTGGAAGAACTGGATGCCTTTAAGTCGGCAGGCCCAGATGAGCTCCATCCGAGGGCACTGAAGGCACTGACTGATATCAATGCACAGCCACTGGAAAGAATATTTGAGCACTCGTGGCGCACGGGACAGGTCCCAGGTACTGGAAAAGGGCCAAGGTGGTCCCTATTTTCAAGAAGGGGAGGAAGGAAGATCCAGGCAACTATAGGCCAGGCAGTGGCCATCCTTGGCAAAGTCTTTGAAAAGATTATTAAGGCTCATACATGTGAGAGCCCAGCAGGAAAAATTATGCTGAGGGGAAACCAGCACAGGTTCATAGCAAGTAGATCATGCCTGACTAATCTAGTCTATTTTTATGACCAGGTTACAAAACAACTCAACATAGTAATAGGGGTTGATATCATTTACTTAGACGTCAGGAAGGCCTTCAGTATGGTATCCCACCCCATACTGGCAAACAAGTTAAGAGGCTGTGACTTGGATGATAACACAGTCCAATGGGTGGCAAATTGGCTAGAGGGTCGTACCCAGAGAGTGGTAGTGGATGGGTTGGTATCGACCTGGGAGGGAGTGGGTAGTGGGGTCCCACAGAGCTTGGTCCTTGAACCAATGCTCTTCAATGTCTTCATCAGTGACTTGGAAGAGGGAGTAAAGCGTACTCTGTCCAAGTTTGCGGATGATACAAAACTGTGGGGAGAAGTGGACACACCGGAGGGCAGGGAACAACTACAGACAGACCTGGACAGGTTGGACAAATGGGCAGAAAACAATAGAATGTGATTTAACAAAGAGAAATGCAAAGTGCTGCACGTAGAGAGGAAAAATGTCCAGCACACCTACTGCCTAGGAAATCACCTACTCGGTAGCACGGAAGCAGAAAGGGATCTTGGAGTCCTAGTGGACTCCAAGATGAACATGAGTCGTCAGTGTGACGAAGTCATTGGAAAAGCTAACTGCACTTTGTCGTGCATCAGCAGATGCATGGCAAACAGAACCAAGGAGGTGATACTTCCCCTCTATCGGGCGCCTGTCACACCACAGTTGGAATACTGCACGCAGTTTTGGGCACCACACTTCAAGAGGGATGTGGATAACCTGGAAAGGGTCCAGAGAAGGGCCACTTGTATGGTTAAGGGCTTGCAGGCCAAGCCCTACGAGGAGAGACTAGGGCACCTGGACCTCTTCAGCCTCCGCAAGAGAAGATTGAGAGGCGACCTTGTGGCTGCCTATAAATTCACAATGGGGGCGCAGAAGGGAACTGGTGAGGCTCTACTCACCAAAGCACCCCTGGGGGTCACAAGAAATAATGGCCGTAAGCTAACAGAAAGCAGATTTAGACTGGACATTAGGAGGAACTTCTTCACAGTTAGAGTGGCCAAGGTCTGGAATGGGCTCCCAAGGGAGGTGGTGCTCTCCTCTACTCTGGGGGTCTTCAAGAGGAGGTTGGATGGGCATCTGGCTGGGGTTATCTGAACCCAGTACTCTTTCCTGTCTATGCAGGGGGTTGGACTCAGACTCTATTGAGGTCCCTTCCGACCCCAACATCTATGAATCTATAATTAAAGGAAACAACCTCACCTCCAGCACTTCTGTCTCTCCCTTCAATGTGGAGCTTCTGCCTATAACCTTCAAATCACCCTTCCTAGCTTCTAGCTACAAATTTAAAGAAGTAACCCACGTATCCTCACACAATTTTCATATATGAAGTTGTGCCATAATGTCATCAGTTTTATTATACCATATGGTATTTTTTTTCCCTCCTATTATACTTTCTTTCAGTCTATTAGTAAGTACTCGTCTTTACACATCTGTAAGCATGTAGACACCATTTATCACACAAAAACCACCACTTTATATCATCATCCACATAGAAAACCAGCCACCAGTGAAGCAGTTTTATTCCCACAAACCACTCCCTGAAGTAAAGCTTGAGAAAATAGATCAACATGGCAACTACTGGAGTAGGATTTTTATAAAGTCAAGTTCACTGAAGTCATTTCCAAAAACATCCTTAAAAATAAAAAAGAAACCTCTTTCTATATCTTGTTTGGCTCTTATGGCAGGAAGAGAAGATTTCCCTTGGTATCTGAACTCACAACAAATGACTTCTAGCATCTTTTGCTTTGTTGCATTTCCATTATAATTATGCAGTAAGCTAACCATAGGAAAACAAAACATGAAACTGAAATCATAAAAATTGCATAAGTATATAAAAGCAGAACATCACAAGCAAGCAAATATTTAGAAATGGTAGCTATGTAGATGGACAGAAAACAGAAAATTGCAGAAATAGCTATCAGTGGTATAGTTTAACTCTCAATTTTTAGAAGAAAAACAGAACAGACATACAGGTAGTAAATACTACTTAACAGAATTAAAACTTTAAACACTCAAGGCAACTCAACTAGATTATTTTGGGATCATCAAATTAGCAAGGAGAATTACAATTCGACCTACTCGCATTTCACATGGTACCCAAAAATTGAGGTTTTTCCCCATGTTAGCTATAACGATTTATTAAAGGAAAAGGGAAAAAAAAGAAAAGAAAAAGGGTTTTAATTTTTATTTAAAAGAAAGAATGGAATGGACCTGAATAAACCTTTTGCCATGCTCCAAAGTATCTCTTGGTGCACATGTAACAAAATCTTTCCTCTTAAGTTAGGTAGGCTATTCCCTGCCTGCTGAGGGCTAGAGAAAGGTCTGAAGTACTGTGATAGATCAGGCTACAGCAAAAAACTTTTGCTAGTTTTTTATTGGAATGAGATAACATTTAGAGACCATTTCCTTGCGGCCCTTACTAACAATATTAAAAATGGGCTAAAACTGTTGCTTTCTTAAAATGGAGACATTATACCACTGGGAATATCAATGATGCCCTGTGCTATCAAGTCAGTTTCCTGTTTTCTGTGCCTCAGCAATAACCTTGTGCCATTGGTTACACAACTGAAAGGGCCTTAATTTCAGGGTCTTCTGTGATATACATTTCTAAAAGTCACAGGATGAGGCCCTATGGCAGCTTACTACATAAAGGAACAGGCTAAAATGGCCTTTTGCCTAGATAGCTATGAACAGTTCAGAGTAATACTGGAAACTGTATGGTGTCAAAAAAGGACCAGGCCCCTAGCATCTAGATCTATTAACAGTGTTGCAGCAAGGCAAATATAGTGTAAAAAAATGCAATTTCGTCTAAGAAACTCAAAATAATTTATTAGAGCTCCTACCATTTAAATACTTACTTCCCTAAGAGCTGGCACTTTTGGTAATTAAGAGCTCGGATCTGTGTGTTAATAGTATGGATCAGAAACAGCTGCAGAAGCACTTACTGAATGAACTGTAGACAACACAATAATAAACCCACTCATTTTACTTTCTTTCCATCTACTGAGATTATTTTACAGAACATTTCACATGACATCACTGTAGTATAAGACCTCCTGTGGCCACACTTACAACAAACACCTCTTTTAGATAGGATATCAGAAGACAGGAAAAAATAAAAAAAAAGAAAAAGATTCCTCTCTAAAATACTATTCTGTGATAGATGTACCCCACACCTTTCTTTTCAGGCAGGGTTTCAGCTGAGAAGTGGCCAGACTTTTTTTTTCCTTGTAAAGTAATATCACCGGATAAGACTACTGTCTTCCCAGGGAATATAGTTTGATTAATAAACACCATGTAAGTGAAAATTTCACAATCTGAAGTGTAAATGACCTTTACAAGGAAGCAATTTTCACAGGACACAGACTATTAAAAATTTACATCATTTGTAGGGTAAGATGTCAGAGTCTTCTCAGCAGGGCATGAAACTGGGATGGACCTTTAATGCATGTAGCTAATTTGTGTGTTAAACTGTTTCAGAGAGGACAGTGACATAAATTAGATTGTACAACCAGTGCTTCTAATCCATTAATCATTAAGTGCTGTGGAAATGATTTATTTAGTTATTTGTTCCAGCATATGGCAAGTGGTAGTTTGGATTCTAATCCATAACTTTCCTCCTTATAACCCAAAGCTAGGTTTTGAATTTGCAGATGCCACATTTTCCAAAACAATCCAACCCCATTGTAGACAGCCATATATTTAACATCTTTCTACTGAAGTCTATATAGTCTTATACATGGTTCTCTCTTAGCTGTCACAGTCCAAACATAGGAAAAGGAAAAAGTCTGATCATTTACACCACCTTGTAAGGGTGTGTAATGTGTAATGCAACTGTATACTTCTATATTGCTATCCTATAGTCTATAATCCATTTTCGCTCCTCGAAACAGCAGACAGCCTAAAATAGATTAATGCATCAAACGTGTTTTTGTCTCTGAAAAATAAGAAATACAATATAAAATAGCAACACTGTTGGCCACCATATTTTCTTGCATACAACACATACTTTTTTCTAAAGCAGCTGCTGAAAATTGGTATGTGTAAGGAAATATGTTACAAGTAGTTTACTTTTGCTTTCAACCAGTAAGTGTCAGAAAGTCTGCACTCACTCCACAGGGAGCAGAACAATAAGCAGGCATAGTTCCTTAGCTGTTGCAACTGAGTTACTAGAAGAAAAGATCTTTTTTATTCATCCTGTCTCTCAAATAATGGGCATTTATACACATTTTTGTGCTGTGACGCACCAGAAATCTGTCACATCGATTTGGGGGTAACGATAAATTGAGTCTGCTCCACATGCGAGCTGACATGCACTGCACTGTGTTGCATGCAGTTGTATAAGCAGTAAAATGCATGTAACTGTACAGAAAATGGCAGTGGTGTGTTTTTGTTCAAAAGCGTGCCACTGCCATTTTCTTAGCGCTGACATTCATTTCGCCATTTATATTAATGCATGCGCCACAGCACCAGGCGCTTTTAAAAGCAACCGGTGCTGTGGCGCAAACGTGCACAAATGCTCAACGTGCATAGCTTAATTCAGCGCAAATTGTATGCAAGAAAAAAGTGTTTCTCTGCTGATCAGTTACCGAATAGTAGAGGGACCAACCTTTTTGGCAGGTGTGCCACAAATTAACCCTACCTGAATGCCACAGTTAAATCCCCTTCTTCTGCCTGATCTGCTCCTCTGCTTTCTGTTCCCTACTCAGTACTCCCTGCCCAATCTCCTGCTTTGCTTTCCACTTCCTCACCTGTGTTCCCTGCTCTATCTTCTATTTCCTGTCCTATCTGCTGCGGTGTTGCCTGTTCCCCTTATTGATCTGTTACATGCCACATACAAAAGCTGTCTGTGCCACTTCTGCTGCAGATTGGCTATCCCTGACCTATGGGATTCCAGAGAAGTCACTCTATCCACACTTCTTATCAATATATATAGGAGATAATTTGGAGTGATGGTGATAGGACACAAGTTCAGGTCCACAACAAAACATTGATACTGTTCAGTTACTTATCTCTATTTTCAATGTATGCAACCACCACTATTCAGAATGCTCAAGATGGATGAGGATCCAGACATAGGGCAACTGCAACCATGGTAAGGCCAAAGTGGGGCTAATTGAAAAATGGGAAACAATGAAGAATTAGTTCAGACCTTTTTCCAACTTTCCACTGAAGACATACAGCCCCCAAATCGAAGTGATGCAAAGCCTTGGAACTTCTCCCCAAGTAAGGATGCTGAACTAACCATGGTATTTAAATACACCTTTCCTTCTACCACACCTAGTTTAGGATCAGGTCTCTTCTTCCCTATCTGGTACAAAATGCAACTGCCTGCCTTCTCCATAGATAAGGATACTGTGAGCACATCAGGACTGTGCTCAGTTGCTCTACTGGCATCCAAGTCAGCTTCTGATGTCTACTGAATGCGTTAGCTCTTGGATTTCAAACATACAGCCCATAGGCCAGATAGGGCCCACAGAGTCTTATCCACTCCTGGTGCTGCCTGTGGGTCTCAAAGTAACCCACAAGCAGCACGAGGCATGCTAGATGGCCCCACATGTTTGAAGCACCTGTCCTAGCTCATGTCCTGAAGTGGTGAAGCAGCCACTGCAAGCAGTACAGCCTCAGAGTGGCTTTGTGGCGCACTCTGGGGCCATGCTGCATACAGTGCTCACTCCAGATCCAGAATGCAGGGCTGATCTGTGGGTCTGGCCCAGCCTGTGGGCCAACACCATACAAATCATCTGCCCCATGGGCCAAATGAGTTTGACACCCCTGCCTTAGTCCTTGAAATCCATTAATGGATCAAGGCCCACATGCATTCAATTGAATTTTGATCCATGGGTCTGTAGCAGCTCCCACGGGACAGCCCAAATAACAAGGTGTAGAAACATGAAGCTGAGGACAACACACTGCTGGTCATGGGCATCCAGCCATGTAACAAACATCCAGAAGAGAAAATTGGACAAATCTAGAATCTGACCATCTTGAGAGAACATTGCAAACAACTTTCCTGCTGAAAAAGGCCCTATAGCAGAACGACATAATTAACAGTCTTCCCCCAAAAGCTTCTAAAACAAATTTACAACATAGTAAAACCAAAAGCTCTACCACAGGATTTTTATCCTGATGACTAAGTAGTGCCATGACAACCAGGAACTTTGCTAGAGGTTTTATATGGATAGACAAACACTAGGACAGCTAATTGTTAATACTGGTGCAGGTCAGAGAGAGGCATTTAAAACTTCACATTTGAGGGGGAACAGGATTATATCCCACTCTGCCAAAGGGGAAAAAATTAAAAAATGTATTCCTTAACCAGAATAAAATGCACAACTAACTGCCTCTTATTTGACAAAAAAACTGATGTGTACATATTCTTTAGCATCTGCAGAAGTTCCCATCCATCCAAAAGGTGACATTTTGTGGATGGCTTTCCCTGAAGGTTCAAGAAGAGACTCCAGCTAGTGACTGAATCCTAGCTGTAAGTACCAAGAGGCTAAGGGAAGGCAGATACTCTGGTCAAATTTCCCATTTATTTTTAAATGACTGTCACAAGTAAATAAGCATTCCCAAACAGAAAATCACTGTGGTGGCTCAAAGTCTGAGAAAATGAACCTTTGCTTCAGGTTCCTTGAAAAGAAAGAATACTTTCAAGCATTAAAATATTTTTATGATCTTGCACCAGGCTTTGATGGTCCCTCTTTAAAAGGCTGCAGTAATAAACAGCTTGCTATCTTATCTGGAAAGCCCTTTTCATTTAAAGGCGGGCTCTTCAGTGACCTGAAAATGTTGTTCCTCAACCCTAAACATTCACCATCATCTACTCTAACCCTGACAGAAAGACTGATTAAACAGTGTATCTTGAAAAGAATTAATTAATTCTCCATGGAGGTTTTATTTCAGGTCTTTTCCTGTATGCCAGGCAATGAAAAGCTGTGTTATCCAAACACTACTATTCCATGATCCTGTAAACACGATTTAAAATTAAAATGGGGATATGAGATGCTATAAACCAAGCAAGATAACAGTCCGCACCAACATTTCTCAGCCCACAGGTCATGACTCAAAAGTGTGTCACAAGAATATTTCAAAGGGCCGTGAGCCAGTGCCAGGAAAACACACGAAAGCGTGGGTTTCCCCTTGCAGGTTGGAAGTGTTCCAGCCTACAAAGGGCTGCTTGGCTAGCACGCAGCTAGGGCAGATGCTTGCCAGCACTGGGGGAAGGTGGCCAGGCGCAGAGGCTGTGCCAGGGCTGGGGGGGCCAGCAGGACCAGAGGGGTGTGGGTCTGGACAAGCCAATCTTAGCAAATGGGTCCTGGTACAAAAGAAGTTCAAAAGCCACTAGTCTACACATTCACAGGTTACACTGGACTTAGCTGGCTTAATTTTTCATCTGGGTTAGTTGTCAGAAAAGCACAAACAGTGGCAGGAAAATGCAGCTAAAATGGCAAAGTGTTTCTTTTTTGCAGGTGATTTCCAAGATTCATTTTTTAATTTCCCCTCAAGATAGTCAGAGACACTTGGAGCATAGTTTTTGCTTTCACCTGGGGAGGGCGGAGAAGGGGGTTGTTTGCTTGTTTTATTTTTTAGTGTATACACACACACACGCGAGGTGGCCAGTTCTATACTCCAGACTTCTCCCATCAGAACTACTGCCAACAGAGCTATCCCAGCAAACAAACAAAAAAAATCTTAGTGCAGATGTAATTATATCTGCTGAACTGCATTTTTATACATATAGCTTTTTTGTTCCTATGGGTGTTTGTCTTCCTTTATTTGACCAAAGCACAGATTTGCTGCTATAGCACTATCTATGGTAGAAATACTTTGACACTGTAGTATACAGGTCTTCCTACAATGGTGGAGTGCTCTTAGGGCCAGGGCAGGCAAAATCTGGCCTGCGGGCTGCATCCAGCCTGCCAGGGACGTTTATCTGGCCCACAACACCCACTAACTAATTGTACTCTGCCCACGTATACAACCCGCGAACATACCCTATTGCACCTCACTCCCACCCTCATGAGCAGAAGGGTCCAACCAGCTCGCAGCTTCCAGGTGGGGCTGCAGCTGCCACTGCTGCAGCCACTAGGGGACCTGCTCAGCTTCCCCCAGCCTCCCGATTGCTCCAGGCAGCAGGTAGGGAAATAGCAGGGTTGGGGGAGCTGCAGCTGGGCAAGAGCATGAAGAATGGGGCTGGGGCTGGCGGTAGCACAGTTGGAAACCCCCCCCACACACACACTTCTGCCATGGCGCACAGCTCATGCAGCCAGTGGCAGCAGCAACAGCAACAGCCACCACCTGGCAGCACCTGTTCCAGCCAGTGCTGTACCTCTACCATCAAAGTTCCCCGCCATGCACATGTGGCCACTACACTTACACACCACCAGAGGGAAGCCCCTAGCACTGGAGCTGGCTGGCTGCCTTCACTACTTCTAGCCATGTAGGTCCCAGGACTCTGCCCCAACTGGAGGGGAGCACCGCCCTCTGCTTCCTTGTAGAGTCCCAGGACCTGTGCGGCAGGAAGCGGTGCAGGCAGCCACGTCAACATGAGGGGCTTCCCTCCAGTGACACATCAGTGTAGGGGCTGTACGTGCACAGTGGGGAGCCCTGGCAATAGAGGCGGCCCAGCCAGGCTGCACTCCTCATCCCTGCATACAGCACTGGCCAGAGCTGTGCACTGGATGGCAGCACCTGTGCCAGGCATGAGCACTCCAAGCGCCCCTGCCTGCTGCTGCTGGTGCCTGTGGCGGCTGCATGCCATGGGGGAAGTTCCCCATACCCCACCACCCTCTCTCCCACCCCACAAATGCCAAACCCTGCCCCCACATACACACACCCTCCAACATATCCTACTGCCCCCCCACACCTCACCCCCCAACCCTCCCCACAATATACGAGACTAAGACTTTTTTTTTTAAGATATACAGTATGCAAACACAAATCTTAACAAAAATATTTTTTGTAATGTAACAACATTAAAATGTTATATTTGGTGTTTGACTTTTAGCATATGATTTTGTTTTTATCTGGTTCTAAGATGGCAACCCCCACCAAAAGGAGTATATTCAGGGTACAAGTGGGGGACTACCACTGGCAAAGATCAAGGGTTATGGGCAGGACTTCCAAGATGGTGACCAGGGGACAGGGCAACTGTCAAGAGGTGGGGCTACCCATGCGACCCTCAAAAGCTCAAACCTCATTTGGTGGCCCTCTAGACAAAGTAATTGCTGCCCCTGTCCTAGGATAAGAAATGCTTTGACACTATAGTATACAGGTATTCCTACAATGCTAGAGTGGTCCTAGGTCAAGTACATTTTTTGAGTTTAACTATTTTAGTCAATTTAGTAATTGTTAACATTACTCTCTGTGGCTTTGCTACAAGACCACTGGAAGGACTGAGAGTATCATAAACCCTACCCTTTACCCAGAGGGTTAGGGTGTGGCTCTTTAACAAAGACTTTCTTTATTCAAAATCCCAGTCACTGACCTTAAACAAACACAAGAAAAAAATTAAACTAGCTAAAAATCTTTAAATGACACAACTGCACCCACACAAGGAGAGGTCACTGTTAGAAAACTGAGCATAAAAACAACATGCCACTATTGTAACCAAACACTACATTGCTTTCACAGTTAATATTGATTTGATCTTGTGTCTAAAATGGTCTTTGATTCGTTTTTAATTGAAATTGTTCCATGAAAAGATGTCAGGGTCACCGGGTAGGTTTACTTTTTAAAGGGCACTTGAGTTTTCCAAGGCCATCAAGGAATGCATACTAATTATTCACTGCTTCGTTAGTCAACAGACCAGATAATTATGCCCTTCAAACTTAAACCACATCGACTGCCAGAGTCAAGCCCTCCCCCAAACTTGCTGTGTTTGAAGCAAAGCACATTTCCTCAACACATTCTCACGCAGCTCATCCCTGATAGCCAGATGGGAAAGCAATCTAAGGCTGTTCCCAGCCCTTTCACATATGCAGCAATAAGGAGTTCTGAGAGCAGCAAGACCTCAGGAGGGGAAAGCTACCAACACAAGGAGGTGCAGGGCAAATAAACAGGAGTGAGAAGAGCAATCATGCTGCTCCCTAGCTGCACTGAAATGCTATGCAGTAGCTCATAAACTGTCTTCTCAAGTGGCTCTTAAGCAGTGCTCGATAACATTTTGCAATGGTGGGCTGGCAGGCCCACGATGGAACCCAGCTGCTACCACTGCTTTTCCCCATAGCCTGGCAGTGACGTGGCACTAGAAAGCTCTCTACCATTTGTTCGTTCACCTGCCCGGCAGCAGTGTGGTATGGCACAGGAAAAACCAGATCTGCGAGCCAAGCGCAATGGCTCTGAGAGACAGATCTGGTCCACAGGTCACAAATTGCCAAGCCCTGCTTAGAAAGATTAACTGTATTCCTCAGACCCCCAAATAATTTAATTTATTCCAGAGAGAAGTCAGTATATGTGATCTGCAAACAGCTAGCAAATGTATGTGATAAATCAAAGTTAAACTTTACTAAATTTCTATAGTTCCAAGTGTTAAAAAAATCAGACAGATGTGTGTAAATTAGTCTTGAAGTAGGGTTTGCTTACAGCAGAAGCAGTAAACTCATTTGGCCCTGGAGCGGCTTCTGAACCATGGGACTTTTTGTTGGTCAGGCAACCCACCAACAGTGACAGGGCAAGCAGCAGTGGCATTAAACCCCTGGAATAATGGCAGCCACAGAGGTTAAACATCATCGCTGCTGGCCACTCCCCCCAGCATAGAACTGCCTCCAATGGGAAATCCTACCCAGAAATTTGGCAGCAAGGAGCACAAGGGCAACATTAACTCCCAAAGCTGCCAGCACCCTGGGGGTTAATGCTGCTCCTGCTGCTACTTGCCCCACTGCTGCAGAACTGAGGACCCAGGGGGGATCCCAAACCAAGGATCTGGGATAGGACAAGCAAGGATAGCATTAGCCTCCCAGTGCTGGCCCCAGGAACACAATGGCAATGATAGATGCTAGGCTGCTGTTGCTTACTCTACCACAAACTTCTGCCCATGCAGGCCAGATCCAGAAGTGGATCTTCTGGCCTGCAAGAAGCCCCTCAGTTTGGATGACCTACCTCCATGGGCTGGAACTGACCCACAGGCTGTATGTTTTGTCACCTCTGGCTTAAAGGAATACTAACTGCAAGTACAGGCAATCCCCACTTAAGGCTCTTAACTGGTTCCTGATAAACCAAGCATTAAGTGAAACTAGGGTTGAATGAAATAAATAGTATTTGATGACCCAAGATGGCGACTGCAAGTGTTTTTAATGACCTAAGATGGTGACCACAAGCGTTATAGTGAAACTTGCTAAACAAAAACAGGTATCAATTTAAAATATGAGTGTTATAGTGAAATAACGCTAAGCGAAACAACATTAAGTGGGGTTTGCTTGCAACTGTTCTTTCACGCTCCTGAAACCTCAGGACTGCATAGTTTAAGCCAATGCAGATACCCACATGCATCACTAACAATTTTTTTTGTTTTAAATGACCACATGGTGCCTCTAAACAGTCAACTCAGTCTTATTTCCTCTTCACTGATCAACAATAAAAATTATTCCATCGCCCAAAATATTGCATCCTGATGCATATCCTCACAAACTATCAACTTCAGACTATAGAATCACAGAAAATGAGGGTTGGAAGGGACCTCAGAAGGTCATGTAGTCCAACCTCCTGCTCAAAGCAGAACTATCCCCAACTATCTCATCATAGCCAAAGCTTTGTCTAGCCGGGTCTTAAAAACCTTCAAGGATGAAGATTCCACAACCTCTCTGGGTAACCTGCTCCAGTGCTTTACCACCCTCCTAGTGAGAAAGTTTTTCCTAATATCCTTGTTCCATTATCTGTCACTACCCAGAATAGTCTGGCTGCATCCTCTTTGGAACCACCCTTCAGGCTGCTGAAGGCTGCTATTAAATCCTCTGTCTTCTCTTCAGAAGACTAAATCTTCCAGCCTCTCCTCAGAAGTCATGTGCCCTAGCACCCTAACCATTTTCACTGCCCTCTGCTGGACTCTCTCCAATTTGTCTACATCCTTTCTATAGCAGAGGGTCCAAAACTGGACACAGGACTCCAGATGTGATCTCACCAGTGTCAAATAGAGGGCAAGAATTACTTCCCTCAATCTGCTGGAAACTCTCCTACTAGAGCAACCCAGTATGCCATTAGCCTTCTTCACAACAAGGACACACAGTATTGGCTTATATTCAACTTATTGTCTGCTGTAAGCTCCAGGTCCTTCTCTTCAAAGCTGCAGCTTAGCCAGTCAGCCGCCAGCCTGTACGGTGCATGGGATTGTTCCGTCCTAAGTGCAGGACTTCATGTATCACGTCCACTGCTCTCCTCACATCCACAGAGCCAGTCATCTCCTCATAGAAGGCAATCAGGTTGGTCAGGCATGACTTGCCTTTGGTGAATCCATACCAACTACTCCTAATCACCTTATTCTCTTCCAAGTGCTTAGACATGGATTCCTTGGGGACCTGCTTCATAATTTTTCCAGGAACTGAGGTGAAGTTGGTCTGTAGTTCCCCGGATCCTCCGTATTCCCTTTCTTAAAAATGGGCACTATATTTGCTCTTTTCCAATCATCTGGGACATCTCTCAAATCGCCACGAGTTTTCAAAGATGATGGCGAGTGGCTCTGCAATATAGAAGCTTAAACCAAATTCTGTAAAGAATTTGAGAAGATCCTTTAAAATAAGGCACGTAGCAGTAAGTTACAAGACCATTACAAAAATTTAGAAATCGGGAGCTGCAATTCACAGAAAACAGCTGGCTTGATATCACTGTGATGCTCACTAAAATGTTTACATTTTCTTTCTTTGATATGATAGCTTAACACTTCCCCACCCCCAAGGCAAGGTATTAGCATACGTCATAGTGAATTCCCTCTTTTATATATATTTCTTTGGTTAGCTTCAGTGTTAGACGAGTGTGCAGGTATTACTGTATTTTCTCACATATGAGACAACCATTTTTTTTTAAATCCAATATCAGCCTCCCCCCGCCCCCACTTTTTCCTCAAATATCAGCCTCCTAATTAGGGTGCACGCTTTAAGCAGGGAAACCGTTTTCTTCACTGGAAAAGGAGCATTCCTAGGGACACTATGCATGCTATACAGCTGCTAGGATGGCTTCTGTTTGCATCTGCTAAGGAAACTAAAGAGCAGAGTCCCTCTCACAGTCAGTAGTATAGCTTGTACCCAAACAACAAGTGAGCTGCAGGTAATGTGATGCGGAAATAACACTTTATTTACAAGAACTTATATGGAGAACTACTTAGAGCAAAGACTTAACAGTCTTGCTACTGCCCTTTGCAAGGGTCCAGGGCCTACTGTGTGATGGGGTAATTCCTCTTGGAAACAAAGTATCCAGGAGGTGTGGCATCACAGTCTCCAGGAAGTTCCTGGTGCCACACCTCCTGGACACTCTTTGTTTCCAGGATGACTTAACTTTATGTCATACTGTTGGACATGGCTAAGGGGGGGTGGGGATGTTTTTCTACATTCTACCTTGCAAAAACAAAGTTACATTTACTTGGGGGGTGCTGTATGAAAATGCAATACCTTGTTCTTCAGCTCAAACCTAACACAATTTTAATTTAATTTTCCCATACAAAAAATGTAAGCAATCTTATTATCCCTTCATATACAGGATTTCCCTTTTCCTGGCCAGTTGCATAAAAAGATAAAAAGTACATACCCATTACCAGATGTTCTTATGACTTTAAAACCATAATGATGGTGCTAAGCTCAAAGAATATCCCTGTTTTCCTGCACAAGGCATTAAGTACTTTTGTTAGATACATTAGCATTCCAATAAACTCTCCAATTTTAGGAATAGGAAGGGGTATCTTCCTGAAAATACCCTTAAAGAGTTATATGCATGGCAGTAAAACATCCAGATAAAATATTAGCAAACTGTAGCTCAAAATAGGTCTATTTGGCAATCCATGAGGGGAAAAAAAGCAGAAAAAGCTTATCTTTGTGAAATATCTGGATAAAAATATGCAGCTACTCAATCTAAAAGGAAAACATGTATGTCCTACATCAAACTGACTGTACACACACAGGGAGGGACTCTGTATGCATATTGTATGGAGAGGGTTGCCAAATTCACTATACCCAGATAAATCACATCTGTTCCATTTTGCTTGCTTAATGTCTGGACAGACTGATAATAGTACAGTTTGTGCTTTATTTTTTGTTTTTCCTCCTACTTGTTTTTTTAAAACCACAGCTGCAGTTAGAAGCTTATGCTTTCTCACCATATAAACCCCACTGGGCCATGAGTTCAGAACACCATGTAAAAGTAAATGTGACTCTCTTCCACCCCCATGCAGCAAACATGCACATGTTCCAAACCATCCCATCAGCTCAAGTTAAAGCTCTAAAAGAAAGTTCCTGGAATCTTTTCTTTTTTTTTGGCAATAAATGAATAGAATAAAACACTATACTTGCCAAACGTCAAGTGCAATCAGCAGCATAAACTTTACCTGTGCTTCATGAAGCCATGTTCCAGGACTGCATGGAACAAATTACGTAAACAATACCTATAAACTTTCTCTTGCAAATCCACAAACATCTGGCATAACATACAAGAACAGTGGTCCAGTGGCCCTGTTGGGTCTGTCAGTACCAAAGGAAACTGCGTCCCTGATTTTTTCAGAAACCTGATCAAAAGTGCACCGCTGCTGCCTACCAGCACTGCTGAGGCCAGCCTCTACAGAAACCCCAACCCCATACTATCACAGTGTGCAGGGATCCCTATGAAAACTGGCCCCAGACATGCAGGCAGGGGCAACTGGGAAATGGAGTCCACTACTGGCCAGATTCAGCCCGCAGGCAAAACTTTGCCCACCCCTGCTCAACACTGAACAGTCATTTCCATTCACCTTCCTATGTTGGCATTATCTGGACATTTAAAACCTACAACTCATCATCATTGAAGAAACAGAATAATGTTCTTAACCTCTCTGTGTTACAGCTTCCATTACTACAGTAAACTACAGCAATGGCAATTATGGTAAATGAAGCCAATGATATATGCCAAAGTCTTTATCCTGAGTGGTTAAAGTTAATGTACAACAGATGAGCATGCGTGAGTGGTTCAAAAAGTTCCTTTCAAGCACCGTACTTCACACATTTATAGTGATCTACTTGCCAGTGTTGTCCAATAACCTAACTTAGTTTCTTCTGAAGTTCCTCACAATTCCCTCTAGAACTGACTAACCAAAATATCTATATCACGAAAACATTGCAAACTTGCTCTTTCCTGGATTCATTAAACATACAAAAATATAAGCCAAAAAGTAATGCCTCCTAATTTTTGTCTCCTTAGTAAGCCACTGGCAGCGGGTGAAACATTTCTGTCCTAGCACTTGAACCTTCATTTGAAACCAAAACATTGCATGCAAAGAATCCATCCTGACAGAGTCGCGGCTGAGATGTTACTTCTACAAGACAACACTCGCCCACACACCAGTTTTCATATCACAGAGGCAATCTATCTTCTGTACAGCCCAGACCTGGAAACCCCTGTTTACCATTTTTTTGGTGTTTGAAGGGTGGATAAGGGCAACATTTTCAAGGTGACAGTGAAGTGATGAAGGCTCTGCAACAGTGTTGACCAGCAAGGACAAGCAACTCAGAAATACTGGGATACATGCTCTTATTCATTAGTGCGAAAAGGCCAGCGACTCTAAATGACAACATGTTGAAAGCCAGCTATATGTTTGGTAATGATGCACAAATTTTCCATGCATTTTTCCAAAAATATTTAGCTAAGAAAACAGGAATCATTATTTTCAAAATGACCATTATATTTAAAGATAGACCTTAATGCAATCCTTGCAAATCCTGTTAATACCTACCCAAAACGAAAACTGACAGTTTAATGCTTAGTTTGTTCTTTTATGACTAATTTGCAAGCCACATAGCCATGCAGCTCGCAACATACTTTCATGAGGGTCCTTATCAAAAACTTTTTCAAAACTCTTAGGAAATAATGTTGATAGGTTCTACATCCCTCTTCCTTAATCACTGAAAGAAATATCACAGGTTGAAAAGCATAACTTTCCCTTAGACAAACACAATGCTGGTTTGTCCTTTTATCATGCTCGTTTAGGCGTAAGATGAGTCAGGGTGGATGATAATAATAATAATAATAATAATAATAATTTTTTTAAAAATCAATAATTTTTAATTAAAAGTTGATTTTTTTCATTTAAAATCGATTTTTAATTTAATTGTATTTTTTGTTAAGACACTTTTAAAAAGATAAACTTATATAAAGATAGTTTTAAATTTAAGATATGTTAAAGCTCAAAGAAATCATCATGGAATAGTATATAATTAGAAGTTATAATCCCTATTTGAGACAATATAATCATGTAACCTTTTTAAAAGTTTTATAAGTAGGTCACAACAGGCCAGGGACTATATCAGAGGCCCGATGGAGTTCCCAGAGGCTCCTCTAGAGATTAGTAAAGATTAAAGAAAACCACTCTATCCAACTGGACTCAGTGCTCAGTCTAGAAGATCCCGTTAAGCATCTCTGTGATGTTTAGTTTAGTTTCAGTTCTCAAACTGTGGATTTGTGTCTCCAGAGATTATAATCAGACAAGGTTCTTTGGGTAGATATGATATCTTTTACCAGACCGGCTAAATAATGTAGTTGGAAAAAATGTTCTTTGCAAACTTTCAGGCACAAATGCCCTCCAGAGATAACATCCTTGTTAACAGCAGTATATGGAGATGAAAGATAACCAGGGATCCAGGTTTTCCCATTTCCCACAGAAAAACAGAGTATAATACAGATTTCCTCCTTTACCAGAGTAAAATGTGGATTTTTCATATTAGCAGAGAAATCCATGGATTTTGCATTTTTGCAATGAGCCCTCTGCAGGCTGGCAGAGTTCCAGCCTGCAGAAGGCTGGGAGGGAGTGGGAGGAGGATGGGCAGGCAGGGGATGCCATGTGTATGTATATAAGTGCAGGTGAGAAGGCGTGAGGAATTGAGGCCCCCTAGGGAAGGAGGGAGTTGGGCAGGGCAGGGCTGGGGCTGGAGCTGCTACCCAGCCAGGCGTTGCATGGGGCTTGGGGCCCCAGCGGGGAGCAAAACGGGGCCTTGGGCAGCTCATCTGAGGGGGCAAGCAGCCAGCTCCCTGCGGCTGCACACTCCTGAGAGGCAGAGGGGATCCGTGGCCCCCGGTCTGTCCATGGGGCAGGCTACCCACTGTGGGCTCAGGATCCTGCCCTGCTGCCCTCTCCCTGGGCCTCCACAGCCTGGTGGGTGCAACCCAGTGCTGCAAGGCAGAGGGGGCCATGCAGGAAAAACATTTGCCGCTGTGAGCTCTGCACTACCCTAACAATGCATCCCCTACATGCACGCTGCAGGAGCAGAGCCAGTGGCATGAGGCTGTGCCTCTCACTGCAGCCATGCATGCCGGGGACATGTTGCTAGGGCAGCACAGAGCTTGCAGTGGTAAGCCGCTTTCCTGAACGGCCCTGCTCTGACTTGCAGCACCAGATCACACCTGATAGGCTGCAGAGACTCCAGGTGTGGGCATGTGGACATCAGGGTGGAAGCCCGAGCCCAGTGGGCAGGCTGCCCCCACCCCACACACAGATCTGGGAGGCATGGGTCCCACCTGGTCCTCAGAATGCACGCAGAGGCTGTCCAAACTCGCAGCCGGTGGGAGGGGGGGCAGGAGGATGAGGAGAGAACAAGGCTCTACACTGTGCTGCTGCAGCAGCCACCGCCTCCTGCCGGTGGCAGGGGGCTGTGGACCTGGGTCCCTGGCCCTATAGCCCTGGCAGCTGGGGGCCCCCCTCCAGCAGGGCTGAGGGAGCAGGAGCTGTGGGAGACCTTTCATTTTAGTCATGGATTTTGGGGTTTGTTTGTTTGGGAGGGTTTTTTGTTTTTGTTTTTGTTTTAAATCAGGGAAAACCAGGATTCCTAGACATAACAGGCCTGATTACTAGGCCTGTGCGAGTAGGCAGCTATTTGATCCGGCTTCAGATCCGGTTGTTTCGGATGCCAATAATCTGATCCGGAGCTCTGGACCAGGTTTCCGCTTCAATCTGGCTAAAGCGGCTCCAAAGTTTTGAAGTGGCCTCAGAGATCCAGCCATAGGGTATAATGGGGAATCAATGAAATATCTATAACTTTGTTGTTTTCTGATTTGGATGACACTGGCAAGGGTAGTAGCCTCTGCTGAGAGCACAAAGCCTACCAAGTTTCAAGAAGATTGGTGTGGGGGTTTGGGGGGAACTGCGCCCCAAGTTCTTGAAAGCAAAACTCATGTCATGTACGTGTTACACCACAGGGGGTGAAAACTGCTGGGGAGGTGGCCTCTGGTGAGGCCACAAAGCCTGCCAAGTTTCAAGAAGATCGGTGCAGGGGTCTGGGGAGGGGAACTGCACCTCAAGCTGCTGACAGACAAAACACGCAACATATGACCCTGTGTGTGTTAAGGCACAGCAGGGTGAAAGCGGCAGGGATGGTACCCCTGCTGCAGCCATGCAGCCTGCCAGCTGTTGAGGAGATCGGTGCAGGGCTTCTGGGTTCTGGGGCCCTGCACCTTTAGCTGCTGACAGACAAAACTCATGACATGGGTGCTTGTGCAACTGACTGTGTCTGTCTTGGGGTGGGGGGACTACTGCAGGCCTGGCTGCTAAGCTACTGTGTTACCAATCAACCATGATTCACTCAGGGACCAGCTCAATATACAGTAGCTAGCTAATGTAGCCAGTTAATTAGCAACAATTAACACCTACAAAAACCACAGACTGAGGAGAGGAAATAATCAGTACAGACAATCAACTGCCCCAAGACAGAGACAGTCAGTTGCACAAGCACCCATGTCACGAGTTTTGTCCATCAGCAGCTAGAGGTGCAGGGTCCCAGAACCCAGAAGCCCTGCACCTATCTCCTTGACAGCTGACAGGCTTCATGGCCGCAGCAGGGCTACCATCCCTGCCACTTTCACCCTGCTGCGCTTAAACACACAGTGTCACCCATGTCATGAGTTTTGCCTGTCCACAGCTTGCGATGCTGTTTCCCCCAAACCCCTGCACCTATCTCCTTGATACTTGGCAGGCTTTGAGGCTCCTGAGCAGGGGCTACCACCCTTGCAGTTTTCAGCCTGCTGAGCCTTAGCACACACAGGGTCATCTACGTCACATGTTTTGCCTGTCAGCAGCTTGAGATGCAGTTCCCCCCAAACCCCTGCACCAATCTTCTTGAAACTTAGCAGGCTTTGTGGCCTCACAAGCAGCTACCATCCCTGCAGTTTTCGCCCCCCTGTGGTGCAACATATACACGTGACATGAGTTTTGCTTTCATGAATTTGGGGTGCAGTTCCCCCTGAACCCCCACACTGATCTTCTTGAAACTTGGTAGGCTCCATGCTCTCTGTAGAGACTACCACCCCTGCAAGTTTCATCTCTATCAGACAAAAAAACAACATTCTAGATATTTCATTGATTCCCCATTATACTCTATGGCTGAATTGGATCACTTTTCCGAAGTGATTCAGAAAGCCTAAAGCTTCCAGCGATTTGATTCAGATTCATAGATTTGGCCTCCAAATCATATGAATCATCTCCAAATCCGAATCACAATCCAGAGCTTTGCACAGCCCTACTGATTACCCACCCATCAGCCCTATTGTCTCTCTGAAAGTTTGTGTACACGTAGTCAAGCCCTTACTTTTCTCTAAAAGTGCAAAGTTTCAAGAAGTGAATGAATAAAAGATATCAAACAACAAGAATACACTTTTTTTTGTGGAAAGCAGCAATTAAAATAGAGGCTTCCTGACCAGTGATTTAAATTGTGATAAGTAAAATCCAGTCTGAGACGAGCTTTGGGTTTCCCCTCCTCACAGTCCCCGCATTTACCAAGTACTACACAGTACCATGGAAACTGCACACCAGCAACATCTTTTTTTATTTTTCAAAAATATACACAAGGGAAGAAATCATTTGCAAGCAGCTCAGCCATTTGACACCTAGCTGCCTACAATAAATACTACTTTACCTTACTGTGATAAACTCACTTCTCTATGTCATAAGCAGGTCCCAATACAGTTTCTCTTTTGACTAGTCTCCCACTGTGCCTCATAACTCTCTCTGACACAATAAATTCCTCTTGCAGAGATAAAAACAAGAAATAAGGTAAAAATAAAATAAAATATCATGACTACAGCACAGTAGCTTGTGCTGAAAGAATCATTAGCTGGAGGGAAGCTATTAGTAACATTCTTCAAGAATCATTCTTGGGCCAAAACTAGTTT
>NW_017728907.1:21972381-21985626 GCF_001723895.1 Crocodylus porosus | reverse complement strand
GCTGGGATCCTATGACCCCAGCTGACTTCCTGCCCTTTGGGCAGGGGGCTGGACTCGATGATCTCTCGAGGTCCCTTCCAGCCCTGATGTCTATGAAATCTATGAAATCTTGAGCTAGTAAGCTACAGGCTAGATTCAGCTCATAGACATTTTATCTGGCCTACGGAGCCAGCGGTTTTCTGTGATAGTTTTAGCAGCAGGGATCTTCTTCTAGAAGTCGAGGTAGTAGCACAGCAGAGGGGAAAAGGGTGACCTGGCTTCAGATGCACATGCCAGGTTGGAAGCAGCCCATACTCAAGAGCAAATCTCCACTGAAGGGTCTCCCTCACCTCATCTCACCCTTGGCCCCCGCTCAAAGAAGTTGCCAACCCCTGATCTAAACTGAAGGACAATGCTGTCATAAAACTAAATGGTTATAAATTGGCAATAAATAAATTTAGACTAGACATCAGAAGATGGTTAAGATTGAATCTCTGAAACAGATTTTTAGTAGAGGTAGCAGGGCAAAACCAAAACAAATTAAAAAAAACAACACAGTGCCACTCCCAACTAACTTGAAGATAAGAGTTTGATCATTTTATAAAAGTGTGAAGTGGTTGCTGGCTGCAGCAGAGAGATGGATTCAGGGACCCAGGAGTTCCCATCCAACCTACATCCGATGTCTTAATAATGCAGCACATTCCAGTCAAGGCACGCAACAGAATCCCTGAGCTCTATTTGCACATTTTGTCCTCTCTCCCTGATGCTTCTCAGCCATTGTTTATCCTCTCCCCGTTCACCTCCTGTCCAGGTGTTTAGCCTCATGTTCTCTTCCATGGGCAGATCTGGACCCACTGGCACCTTCTGGCTCTTCTACTGCCAGAGGCTTCACTGACCCTTAGCAGCTGCAGCACAAGAACAATCCTGCTTCCTCTCCTATGGCCCATAATGCAAGCAGCTGGACTAGCTCCTCCCCCCCCTTTTCAGCTTCTTTTAGAGTCTTCAAGGTCTTTTTCACAATGAAGAGCCTTGTCCTTTTGCAGAAGCAGCTGGAAGCAAGAAGGTGGTGCCAGTACCACGTGACCTGCCAGCTCTTCATAAGAGATCAAGAAGCTCTCTGCAGACATCCAAATATTGGAAACAGAGGACAGAGAAAGAAAGAGAGAGGATGCTTTTAAGAAGGGGTAATGATCTGCATCTCCTCCTTCCAGAGCTCTAAATGCATCTGAATTAGTTAAAAATTTTCCACAGGTCAAACTGTGATCAAGTAGAGGTGCCATATAGAGATGAATTCCACAGACCAAATGCATTTGAAAAACTGGTATTGTTTTGTGGGTAGCAGTTTATATACTTCGGAGACTGACACCTAAAACTCCTTGGAAGATCTTTCTAACTTGTTCAATAAACACAGTACTTCAATAAAGCTGATGTAACATACGCTCATGCATCAGCAGACCACTTAGGCTACAAACAGACGTCACCAAATGCTGCGCTTCAGTTATGCCGCTATGTGTTGTGGTACAGCTGATTCACTTCACTGGGTGAAACAAATGTTGCCCCTGTGGAGCTGGCAGATTGTGGCAGCACTTTCTCATCAAGGGAACAGCTGAGTGGGGAAACACCTGGCATTCCCCATGCTCCAGCCCCACAGGTTTGGAGCAGCAGGGAACACTCGATGATCCCCTGCACAGCGCTTGCCTGGGGCAGCAGGTAGGCTGTTCCCCTACCCAGTCAGCCCTGCAGGTCTGGCCAAGTGTGGATGCAGTTTCCCCACTGCCCGAAACCCAAGGTGTGGCAACAGGGATTTTCCCCTGCCCAGCCAGCCCTGTGGCACTGGCTGAGTGGGGAAAAGCGCCACAGGGTAATAGACGTCCGCCACAATATAGAGGCAGAGTTTATGACTATTTGTTACATCACTGATTTTGGGGCACATAGCACAGCAAAGGGCAAAGATATTCATTTACTCCACATTTGTGCTGCCCTTAAAATTCATACAATGTCTGTTTTCACCCATAGAGATTGACCGGTAATTTCTTTTTCTTACCAAACTAAAAAACTCCACACCCCACTTCCCCTCCAAAGACCCCTTATCATCAAGTGCATTAGAGGGCAGATGCCATCTTTCTCTCACAGCTAGAGATAAAATGTGTAAAATGCCCTCAAATTTCCAATTGTTTCATACCAGACTTTGAAAAAAATACAGTTTTTCTTACGTAACAGATAGATTTGAGAGGCTGGACCAACTTTATGGTTGGTATAGACTGAGATAAGCTGCTGAATACAGGGCTTCCTTCTTTGGTCATTTTTCCATCACAGCCATGCAGTTGGTCCCACAAAGGCTAATCCCACAAAAATCTTTGCCCCTCTCACATTTCCTGGACCATAATGGCTATAGCATCACTCCAACACTACTAAAACATTTTTTCTTATGTGTTTCTGGGTTGTCTCTAGCCTCTTGCTTCTCTAACTCCCACAAGGCCATACTATTATCTTTAAGTGTTCAAAACTGGAAAGAGCTGGAGTTTCCCTTAGCTAGTAGCTGTCTCAGGGTGGAGTCATGCCTAATTTAGTCTTAGAATACTGTAGCTATTGAAAACCAGAATACCGAGCACCACCTTAATGCCTCAATGCTGAGATAAAAGATTTACCTAAAGAACCTTGTCTGCCTTGCTGCTTTTATTACTAGTAAATTTTGTTATTAGACCAACTCAAATAGTTGGAAAAAACTTTCCTTTGCAAGCTTCTGGGTGCCTGAAAAGCTTGTACCCAAAAGCTTGCAAAGAAGAATTCTGCCTATGTCCTTTAACCAACAAGGCTACAATCTATACCCATAAAAAGCAACAATGCCTTCAAGTCAGATTATATGATGAGCCATTTGGCACAAAGTAGTTTCACAGCAGGCAACATACAAGAACAAGAAACATCACCACTATGCCCACCAGTGAGGACTGTCTCAAGATAATTCTACTGAGTGTAGCAGGCTAATTAGACTGACAATATCATTCCCTTAACAAGCTTGAACAGTCACTTATTGGGAGGCTTTCATCAAATCCCATTAGCACGCAAAACAGCACTGAACACGGGGATGTTGCCCTGGAATAGAACAGCAACTGCTTAGAGGAAAAGTTCAAAAACATTAGTTGCAACAATTTAAGAATTCAATAGAAGTCAAGATCCAAAAAATGTCCATAAATACACAGAGCAGCAGCATGTCATCCTGAACCAATGTCACAGAAAAAAAATGAAGGCTATGGGGGCTGCAAGGATCTTACAGAACAGCTACATCACGTTTTGTACGAAGTCCTATAAAAAGCTGGGACCATTTTCAGCCCCAGTCAGCTATCTTAAAAAGCAACTCTGAATGTTAAGGTGACCCTGCCTTCTAGACTGAAGAATGTCATAACAGCTCCCCAAAGCTCTCTTTTATAACCCTTAAAAATGTTTACATAAACAAAGATAAAGCAAGACTTTGCTTGAGCTGTTCCTTCTACTCCATCTTTTTCTTGTTCTCCATCCAGAGGCAGGAAGCAAGAAGAGTAAAGCACCAAATCTCCTCAGTCCTTTCTTGTTCAATTATGTAAAAATTAACAGATGAAAAAATAATATACCCCAAGTCTAGTGAAGGCTCTGGGATTAATAAACTGTTTAATCTCACCGTGCCAAATAAACTACAGACTCTGTTATCCTCCCCAACCTTAGAATGTAAGTGCAATCTTGCCATTCTAGATCCAGCCTGACCTTAACACACAGTACAAGCAGCAGCGAGTGGTTCATGCACAAATAGCCTGTTTACAGTGAAAAATGCTTTGGAAAAGAAAACATCTTTGTATTCTGCAGATGTAAATTAAGAGATGTGACATGAATGGAGGGCTATAGGTAAACCAGATGACCATACCTCATTTATGAAGCATTAGATGTAATGATGGCCTTTGCAGGGCTCTTCCACACAGCTTCTGTGCAATTTCCCAGTTATTGTTCAATGTAATTTCTCTCCTTGGAACTAAGTTAGTAGGAGTCCAAACTTCCATTTAATGTTTTCTCAGTTACTTAAATTAACCAAATACTAGGACTGGACCATATCTTTTGAACACCATAATAATTTTTAAAAATGTTACAATATGAGCTAAATCTGCCTGGCAGTCTACCTTAGTGTCCACTCCTGTCCAAACTATCATTCTTTTTGTCCAGAACCAGTCTTAAACTTAATTAATACCTCTTCCTAAATATCTTGACATCAAGTCAATACAACAAATCTTTCTTACACTATTTTCAACAGTGCAAGCCTTCCTATTCCTAAAGCCTGAAATATGGTATCATCCTTGATTCTACTCCTTGGTTTATACCTAATCTTCAATCTGTTGTTAAATTCAGGTTTTGTTTTTATTCAACAAACACGACAATCTAGACCCGCTATCAAAAACCCCTTTTCCACGGTGGGAAGTCCTTGATTACCAGTCCTCCTTATCTGATCTACTGAACACATACTTTTTTCCCTAAATCTGAACAGGTGATACATTGGTCCCAGATTAGAAGCCGCTGCACCTATGAAAACTGATGAGGATCAATCAGTTAAATAATACAAAGTTAAAAAGAGGGCACTTAAGATCTGATCTCTATGGGTGCCTGTACACAAGTCAGGAGGCTGTAATTACAGCATGTCAGAGCAGACTCAATCTGGAGCATGGTAATTACTAGGGCTGTGCAAAATTCACCAGCTGTTTCGTTTCAACACTGTTTTGACTCATTTTGAGCTCATTTTGAACAGCAAAATCAAAGTGAAATGAAGGGCTTCAAAACAGCCTGAAAATGAAACAAGGCCAGTTGAAACGTTTTGAAAGTTTCGAAATGTTTAGAGTTTCGATGCAGCAGCCAGGCGGTGGGAGGCAGGGGACAGCCAGGGCTGAGCTCTGAGTGGTTCCGCAGCCCCATGTGGCTCAGCCCAGTGGGGAACGCAATGCTAGCTCTCCCTCCCTCCCACCACCAGGCTGCGCTCTGATTGGCTCCACCATTTAGTTTAAATGAAACTAAACTTAAAACGAAACACTGTTCTCTCAAAACATTAAAATAGAATTTGAAGCAAAATGGTGCTGTTTCACACAGCCTTAGTAATTTCCACACTCCAACTGGCATCTGCACAGTGCCACAGCAAGAGGGAGTGGCACTGAGGGGAAGTGGGGGGCGTGGGAGGGGAAGAGAAGGAAAAGGGTGAAGCAACTGTGCCAGGTGCCAAAGCAAAGGGGCACCAACAGGCACTACCTAGCTAGGGCAGGGTGTGGGACAGAGCCATAAGTGGCTCATTTTGGGGGAGCACGGCGACAAGGGACGGGTGGCTCCCACTGCTGTGGGCAAGCATGGGGGGCAGTGTGCCCCCCAGATCTGTGCACAGGGCGAGGGCAGGTCTGATAAAGTGCCCCTGCCGCCATTTTGAAGCACAGGGACTCTAATACACCAGATGCTGTGGGTGCTTTAATTAAAGCACTCTTGGGGCTACTCTGATTAAAATGCCTCCCCTGCCCCACCACCTCAGAGCACATGTAAAAGAGTCCTATAAGACTGCTAGGAAGTGAGCGAGTGGAAGCTGCATCACCAAAAAGTAGATACATTGGAAGGGAACTGCTGAAGCAGTTTTGAGACTTTAGAGAGTGAGTTAAGAATAGAGGACAGATTAAAGACACTGGTATGTTCTCCTGAGCTTTTTATTTTGGGTTGGACAGTGTAAGAGGAGAAAAAGGAAGAGCTTTCATTCCTGAAGAGGAGATCTGGAATGATATTTTTAGATGGGGGTTGGGGGGAACCCAACAAAAAAAATCATCTCTGCTCAGAGTATCTGTTAATACATTAAGAATGTACATACATCTGGAGCACTGCAGAGAGACCACCTACACTTTTGGCCATCCCATCAAAGTTCAGCTCCAGTTTGGACCAAAACCATTTCTCTTGCTGTCTGAAGATTAAGATCCTTCTACACTACAAAACAAAGCCACATTTTTAATGTATTAACAGACAGAACAGTGATGTAACTAGAACCAAAGGCTCAGTTGTACTTTTAAATACCACTGAGCAAAATCTGACAGAATTAAAGCAAAACTTGAAAACTGAGCTTGCAAACTAGATAGAATTTAAAAAATGCATTAGATGCAGTTTCTTGTTCTGAGACCGTGAAACAGTTGAAGCTATTCTGTTTTACGCTGTCATTTTTTAAATTTCAGCATCCCATTAAGATGAATGGGGCAATTCACTCCTCTTCAAGGGTACGTACAGGCATTACACTTGACCAGTCTAAGTGAACATAAATAGATCTAAATCTATAACTGTACAGAAGTTTGCTTCACACAGGTCTAAAAATGGTGCAGTCAGTCTAAGATAGCCCTGGTGTGAGGTACACTCAATTCAGGTCGATCGAGGTTAGACCAGACGGTTAGTGCATTGAACTTCTGCATGGTTTCCCTATTAATTCAATTTAGATCGTCTTCCAGCATCCCAGCCTTCTTTGCAGCTCCCATTACCCATCCCTCATAAGGAAGCACACTAACACTTGCCCTATACTCAGCTGCTCTGGCTGAGTGCCCACCATGCCTTGCCTCTGAGCTCTAACAGAGCTGAGCAAGCACATCCCCTTCTCTAGCCCCAGCTCCCATCTCCAGCCACAGGCAAGCAGCCAAGGGAAGGGAGATGTCCATGCCCTCTGCACAAGGCCCAGGACCTGGGCACCAGGGCCACGCCCCTGCACACCAATACTCCATCACGAAGGATCCCACAACATAAATGGGGACTGCAACACTGAGCCCAGGAGAAATCCCATGCTTAGGCAGATACCCCCAGACCCCAAACCTGGCACCTGCACACCCAGCCAAGGACCCCCATGCTGTGCTCGGGCACAGCCCCTTAGACCACAACTCTGGGACCCGCACACCATATCTCAGAGGCCAGAGCCAGCCACCCTGCAACCTAGACCTCAGCATAACAATCCCCATCCCCTCCTGAGCAGGAGCTAGTATGCATGACACCTCTGGTGGGTTGGGGTGGTCGGGAGCAAAACACTGAGACTGGGCCTGCACAGAGACAACAGTGATCTCCAGGGATCAGCCACTGCTGGAAGGTACCTTGGCCATGCACATCTGGGGTGCTGCAAGGCTTTTTCTGGCCCACAGCTACAGAGTCCCAGAGTACTAGGGTCAGGAGGTTGTGGGGGAGGGGATACTAAGCATCCAAGCTGAGGCAAGCAGGCAGATCCGCCTGGAAACTTCAGGAGGAGGAGTGTGGGCATCTGCCTTGGTGTTGCAGGTAGAGGAAAATGTAAGTTTCCAGGCTGGGGCATGGCAGGTTGCCAGCATTATGGGATGTCTGCTAAAAGCCCCTGGAAAGGGCAAGGTCACAGAGGTTGCCTGGTCAGTGGATCCCTGGTCACTATAGGTAAGGGCCACACCCAGCTGCAGTGACAGGGAAAGCCATGCACCAGGATACTCACTTATGCGCACACACCTTCCATCCATCCACCCTTCCATCCAGTACCTCGCAGATGGAACCACCCACAGATGCCGAGACCCCATGGGAAGTGCCAGGACAATGGAAGAACATGTCCCCTCCTCCTCCATTACCCAACCCCAATCACACAACTGGGACTACAGGGACAGAAGGGATCTCATCGCCATCTAGGGCAAGGAGGAGACCAAACACCAGCTCCACCAAAAGCACTGAAACAGGGACATGTTCAAAAGCATTTTCTAACAGCTGCAAGTGTAGGGCCACAACAGGGGCTGGGTACAGTGCTGGGCCAAGACAAAATGGATGAAGATCTAGTACAAGCACATGCATGACACCAACAAAAAGTGCAGGGCCAGGAGGCAGAGCATGCCCTTTTATGAGAAGCTGTCCTGCTTCCTCACCACAGATAGGGCTGTCACCATGCCGCATATCCACAGCGCCATTGGGAGGCAAGAAAAGTCTCTAGCAGGGACCCCATCACAGAAAGCATTAATTCCTGCCCATGGCATGGGGTCGAACATGATGATCTGCTTAGGTCCCTTCTGACCCCAACGACTATGAAACTATGAAAGCAGCACAGGAAGGCCCCAGGACAACAGGACAACCAGCTACCCAGGAGCAGGTCCCTGGGGGGCACAGGGCACAACGTCTGCTGACAGTACCCAAGGAGTCTAGCCCATTGGTGCTGGTTCCTGGATCATCACAAGATCTGGGAACAGAGCTGCAGCTAGACCCGAACTCCCTCGACATCTTCCCAGACATTGTTAAAAGCAGGGAAGAGCTCCAACTCCACAGAAGTCACGATCCAGGACCTGGAGCCCAAGCCTGTGCTCTTCACCACATGGGAGAGCCCCACTCTGGTCCCCAATGCCAAAGACTGCAGCCGAACCTGCAGCCTCTGGTACACCACTCCCAACAGCTGCCATGTCTGGATGGTGAACTGTCCCATCCTGCCTACTCCAAGCACAGGGCCCCAGGTCACCAATTGCTTCAAAGTTTTTTATCCTTCAGCACTAGGCAGATTAATCACCCTCTCCCTTCCTGGACAGGCCCCCTGCCCCTCCCCACTCCCTGGGTGATTCACAGCCCATCTCCCATTCTGTGGAAACATGAATCTACCTCATTCACACCTCCCTACCCTCTTTCAGAGCAGATCAGCTACCCTTGCACTCACAGAAAGACACTAAAAGAGTTTATGGAGCTCAGCAAGCAAAGTATACAAAATAGGTACAAGTGCCAGTGCTTGGCACCCCACCCAGTTGGCAGTGCATGGGGCCAGGTGGCAGAGAAGACTCCAAGGTCAGAAACAGGAAATAACATGCAGCTATCTATGAGAACCACTGGAGTTGCAAGAATAAAACCAATTCCCCCTTGCTGAACAACTCCTCCCCACCTAGCTGGCAAAAATGTGGATGAAGCGGCCCTAGTGGTTGACAACATCGAAGGTGATGAAGCGACCCTGGTGGTTGACAATGGACAACAGAGAGGTAGCCCTTGCAGTTGAGGAATGCCTGGGCACCCTGGGGCAGCCAGAGGATGGGGACAAGGCTGCTGTCCACAGCCCCCACACAGTTGGGGAAGCCCATGCAGCAGAAGTCAGTGACCATCTCTTGTGGGTTGATGAGGTAGGTGAAGTGGATGTCCAGGAGAGTCTAGATGACACCTTCTAGACAGCCACTCCAGCTATGGACTTGCCCACACCCAATTGGTTGGGGACACAGTGGAGACTTCTCTGGAGTGAGAGATGGCTGCATGCTGATGTCCTGGCACACAATGTAAAGGGTGGGGGGGGCACCTGGGTGATAATGTTCATGAAGGTGGCCAGGCACATGTGGAAGGTCTAGACCCGCTGTTTGTCATCCCAGGTGGAAGTGGTGCCAGAGCATCCATGGCATCCTGGGCGGCCTGATCTTGCTCCGCCATGTAGAACTCAGTGGCACAGCCCAGGACACTTTGTGGGCACGGGGTACAGTAGGTGACTCTGTGTAGGACATCCAGCTGCTGGCTCGAGAACAGGAAGCAGTGTCCCATGGCAACCAGCTGCCACACCATGTCCAGTAGGGCATGTATGATGAATTGCAGCCTCCTTCAAGTCACACAGGGCAACAAGCAGGACATGCCACAGCGCTTGGGTCTCTGTGCTTGGTCACAGACACAGGGTTCAGCATAGGTCAGGACACAGAGGCATGTGAAATTCTTGAGGAAGGGCACTCACTCTGGGGCTCTTCTGGAAGCCTCAAGGCAAGGCGCAGGGGAGGGTGTGTGGGAACATGGTGGATGGGTTGGGGGCATGCTTGCCCACACCTGGCATCCAATCAGGGATGACGTGGCAGTGTCCAGCAGCCCAGGGACACCACAGGGGATGCTGGGAGGTGTGCAGAAGTGTCCCCTCAGCTAGTGCAGGCTGATGCCCTCTCCCCCCTCCCCACCACTCCCAAAGGGCAAACTTGTATACTGTTCACTCCCAATCTAAACTAGGCTGCTTAAAGAAAACTGCGTAACTTAGGTCAAGTCTTCCTCAGGCTTTCTGAACATCTGTACATGGCCTAAGAGTTATTGCTCCAACTGCTGCTTCTTAAGTTTGCAGATGCTCCAAACAAGTTTACACTGTTAACTTTTATTTTGCATAGACTTAGCCTTTAATCTCTTATTGTAACCACTGAGCCATACATTCCCCACATGCTGGTTGTAGAACACTGTTGGGCAATCAGAGAGCTTTTGGATTTACCATGCTGGCTCTTGTTTCCAGCTGCTAAACCATACAAAAAAGCAGCCCCATAAAATATTTTCCTATTACTTTTCAATGTAAGCAACTGGTGCATTAAGCAATGTAAGCATTAAAGCAATGTAAGAATTAAAATGTGATGTAATTGTAAACTGGAGGAGAGGTGAAGGGGTCTACTTAATCATGACTGGAATGGGGGAGAGGTAGACCCCACATTACTCACTCTTAGATGGATATAATCCACTCTACAAAGAGGTCTGGAAACCTATTAATTTACAGTGGAACACTTTACATTTTACATAATTCTCAGTGACCAGGAGTACAATATTCTGTTTGATGACTACAGGGAGGCAAAAATATGATTATACACCAAAGTCAGGGGTTTGGTCCCTCTAAGGGGATAATCAACTATGGACAGACTACCCTATAATTAAATAAGAAATGAGAGGTTTGTGAGTTTGTATTATAGGATTTGTAGTAAGGGTACAAACACCACAGGCACATTAACCCAATACAACAGCTCTTGGTAGAAGTGGTACTGAAACATTTCTGTAGGGAAGAGAGCAACCACAAGTGCATGCAAGGAGTTTACAAGGCCCCGCAACAGCAGGAAACAGTCACATTCAGTTTCTGTAGAAAAAGACCAGAATACATGAAATTGCAAGACTACCTAGGGTCCAAAATTCAGTTTTCAGGATACATATTCTGTAATACAATTTCAGGGACTTTGCCTTTGTTCAGTCCCAAATAAGTCTTACAAGGGCAGAAATAGGCAAGATGTGTGAGAAAAGGGAAGAATTTTGAGACATCAGCATAACAGCTCCATTAATTAGTTTGTTTTTTGCAGCTCTCTGGACATCAGATCCTAGGCACTCCACAGCTATGTCTACACCACAGATTATACCAACGCAGCTGTGCTGGTCAGTAGTGGGAAGAGGTGTGATCTTGATTAACACAGCTCCACAGTGTTGTCACTGCTGCAAGATCCTGGCCCTGACCCTGGAGCAGCTCTCTGCCTGGCTGCGTGCCCTGCCCTGTCTCCATGGAGACCCCAGGAGCGCAGGGGCATGCCAGCACAGAGGTGTGACAGCACAAGGCCAGGCCAGAGCCCCAGTTCTACAGCCTCATGCCGTCATGGCCCAGCACTACCACGTCCCTGCACTCCTAGGGTCTCCACGAAGATCATTCCAGAGCCTGGGCTACTAGGAAACAGAGTCCAGTTGTTAGTCAGATCTGCCATTTTGCCCACCCCCGACAGATCCAGTTATTCCAAAGCTGCATTTTTACTGGTATATCTGCTCCTAGTTCAAAATACTTTGCTGACATTCCTGTATCTGTAAAGGCACTTGCAGATCGGCCAAACTGTGGCATGAGTGCCTTGGGCAGCCTCTGCATGTGGCATACAATAGATCAGAGAGGGGATAGACAGCACAGTGACAGAAAGGGCAAGAGAGATGGCAGAGCAGTAGATCAGACAGGAAGCACAGAGTGATAAGAAGAAAGCCAAGCAGCAGATCAGGCAAGTAAAGAGGACTGGCGTAGCCCCCAATGTTGCAGATAAAGCTTAAATGAGCTATGGAGAAAAAGAGATATACCATTCTTGGACAAATCACTTATGGATGGTAGCAAATGAAGTCAGGGACATGTCAGCATTTCACATTTTGTACGCCTTCCAGGTGGTTTTTATTAGCACAGTGGTGCAATACAATTATCGTCAATATAACAGTCAATTATATAGACTAACGGCAAAGGAAATTATATAAAATGGCCACAGGGAATTACATCTATATGGGAAAAGGAAGAAAAGACAGTAACTCAAGTCTTTCTATTTAGGGATTGACCATACAGAGCTTGAAATACAGCCACCCCCTTCACTCCGTAGATTCTCTCTTCCTCCATCCATCCCCAAGACAGCAACCTTTGCACTCTAAATGCTCCCTCTTTGCACAGCAGTCCTAAGCAACTCCAATATCATGGAAAGGCATTTTCCCCATTTTGACTTTTCTCCCAGAATGATTGCCCAATTTCACACAAAACAATTCCCAGAAACTATTTAAACAAGGACTCTGCCAGCAGTGTGTGGATGGGAATAGATGTCACTGTTTTCAAGGCATCTGACTACTCATGTTAATCCTTAGTTAATCTCTCCTCCACAAGCCCACATCTGCAGAGTGAAAAGCACAGATAGCACAGAGGCAACAGCAGTAACTGACTTGGTTCCTCCCAAAAGAACCAGCAGGGGTAAGCCCATCTGAATACACAGTCCCTTGTCCAAGCTGAGCTGTAAGGCCCAGGAATTCCCTGGTGTCTGTTCTTTTGGAAAGTTAAGGAAGTCCTTTGGATTTCCTGCCATGGGAGGAAAGGAAGCCAGAACAAAGTGATAAATGGAGCTGACTCATGCCATTTGCTTAGTAAACAATTTAAGACCTCCCACCCCCACGTTTATTTACCTTGACATAAGTGTAGACCTCTTTAGGCTGCTAAACTGGAGGACAGGAAACAACCCATTATATAGAAACAGAATGGGACATCAAGCAATTTTCAGAGATTTTTTTGTGGCTATTTCTTTCTAATTAACACTGTTACAGTATTCCCTCATGCTCCTGAAGAGATTGATGTCATATATCTTGACTTCAAAAAAGCCTTCGATCTGGTATCCCATGACCACCTCTTGGCGAAACTGGCCAATTGTGGCCTTGGGTCCACCACAATCCGCTGGCTGGGAAATTTGCTACAGGATCAGACCCAGAGGGTAGTAGTAATTGACGGAAGTCAATCATCATGGTGCCTTCTGACCAGTGGTGTCCCCCAACGCTCTGTCCTTGGACCCGTATTGTTCATCATCTTCATTAATGATGTGGACAGCAAATGGACGGACAAGAACCTGATGGTGTTTAATACCGAAAAAATGCAAGGTTCTCCACCTTGGGAGGAAAAACCTGCAGCATGTTTATAGGCTCAGCAGTGCTACGCTGGTTAGAACTACGGAAGAAAGAGGCTTGGGGGTCATCATTGACCACAAGATGAACATGAGCCTGCAATGCAATGCTGTGGCT
>NW_017728907.1:21936234-21971856 GCF_001723895.1 Crocodylus porosus | reverse complement strand
GTTCAAGCACCTACATTGAACACCTTCAAAAGTAAATTGGATGCTTATCTTGCTGGGATCCTATGACCCCAGCTGACTTCCTGCCCTTCGGGCATGGGGCTGGACTCGATGATTTTCTGAGGTCCCTTCCAGCCCTTATGTCTATGAAATCTATGAAATCCTGGGTTGCAGTTTGAAGCACATAGTCAGTTGAAAAAAAAAAAAAATTTCAAAGTAGCATCTGGCTCTATTCAAGCATGGATTTTATAACACACCAAAAAGTTATCCAATATGAATAACCATGCATGTGCAAAACCAGAAACAACTACATTCAGCAACTACTGTATGTATTAATATACATATTAGCAGAGCTGACCAAAGCATAATTCTATTTCATAGCAACTTTCAAAAGTCTCAAAAATTATTTTTGTTTTGTACTGGAACAAAACCAAAATCTTTCAGACATTTTTGCTCAGACAGGCCAAATCAAAACATTGCCTAGGTGGCTTGCTTGCTGGTAGTGTTCCACGTTCTCAGTTTTTACCGATTATCACTGATAAATTCCCTGATTTTAAGTCATTGTTTTTACTGATTTACACCCATTTTTCAGTTCAAATCCCTGTTAACCAGCATGAGTGGGGGAATGGCCTATTCCTTACTCATACCGGTTAACAGGAATTTGAACTGAAAGATGGATGCTGCCAGTAAGCTAAAAGTGCCACCGTGCTGATTACCCGAGGCACAAGTTTCTGGCTAGATACTTGGGGGCGGGGCAGCAGCGGTGGCTGCACGCGGAGCAGGGGGTGGCAGCGATTGTGCAGGGGGCAGGGGAAGCTGGCTCGAGCCGCTGCCTGAGGGCGTGGGGCTCCTGGCTCTGACCCCGACCCCAGGCAGGGCCTGGGACAGGCCAAGCCGCGGGAATCACTCCCAGGGCAGGTGGTCCAAGCTGCACCCTGGTGGCTCCAGCTTTGGCCCTGCCCCGAGCACTGGGAGCTGCAGCCCCTGCCAGGAGGGCGGGGAGGGCAGGCAGGGCAGCCCGACCCAGCCCCGCTCCCTGCAGGCTGGGGCTGGCAGTGGCAATGGGCTTTTCCTGGTGCTCATGGCGAGCAGCAGCCTGGTTTTGTCCCATGCACAGATCCAGGAGCCCCCTGGGAAGAGCCCAGTGCAGCATCCCAGCCCTCTGCCCTCCTGGGGGACACATAGCAGCAAAAGCCATGCCCCCTTGCACCCACTAACAGCTCCCCCTGCTTTGCTCCCTGCTGCAGCCCCAGAAGCAGCCAACGAGCTGTGCTGCATTCCTCCCCAGCCCCTTTCCTAGTCCCAGCCTTACTCCCTCACTGCCAATTTCCCCCCCGATTTAAACCGATTCCCCCCCGCTTTTCTTTTTATCTAGATTTCATCACAGTTTTTATGTTTTGAAGATAAACCCTGAAAAATTCCCAGTTTTATTAATTTTTTTAAATAAAAACTGAGAATGCAGAACACTACTTTCTGGGGATACACTCCTGGAGACAGCCTGGTGATTAGGGCACTGGAGTAGGACGTCTCTCTGCTCTGCTTGATTTATCTGGGATGGAAAACTGCTAACTCTGAACATCTTCTGCATCACAGACTAGCATCCTAACTGCCACTCAAGGCTCAGTCCAATCTATCAAAAATTTCCCAAGGAAAATTTTAAAACCAAAACCAATTAATGGCAGTTTATCATCCCCGATAAACTACTATATTTTAGCAAACCTTAATTTTGTTAAAAGTATTCTGACCAGCTCAACTCATTAAGTTACAAAGGAAGCAAATCAGCAGATAACCTTGTATTTTCTTCTGTTTGCAGGAAAAGCAAGTTCAAAGAACTGAAGTCCTTCTGCTCCTTGAAGCTGCAGAGTAAATGCAACTAAATGCCCAAGCCATAAGAAGCAAGTCTTTATTTCCAATTTTTTGCTGCTTCAGTAGGCACATACAACAATCCCATCCACAAATGTTATCCTCTGAGAAATTCTCTACTTAATGCTGCTGTAAAGGTACACTGCAGCATGTTTGGTCTTTATTACAGAGTTGAGTCAATATTTAATCAAGTTACTACAGCAACAGAATGAAATACAATGACATGAGTTTTTCTATGAAAGCTGGGTTTCAGATATTCAGCCCAAAAAAGCAATATGCTTTTTCTCAAACTGATTCAACGTATTTTTCTCAAAACAGATTCAAAGGTAAAGTCTCCTTTGTTGTAGCTAAACAACCCTTAGAAATAATTCTGCCAGGAACTGAGGGAGCTACAAATGAAAATCGAGTCCAGTGCGGAGTAATAAAGCTATAGGAAATAACCTCCATTACTATAGTTCACATATACAAGGGGTCCTAGCACTGTAAGCAGACATGCAGAGAGGGTAAAGGGAGGAGAACAGGGTTTAAAGACAGTGTACGAGCAGACTTATTGCAAAACTGACACATTATGTTCAGATATACACCATGAATTACTAAAACTACTTCTGCTCCCTTCCCAGAATCCAGCCAGGAATTCTAGCCTGATCCAACACATTTGTAATTACCAAGAATCAATATGTTTAATCACTCCCCCCTCAAGCTGTTTTATAACCTATCCCAAACTAAATTAAAATGACAAGCAAAGGACTACCACTTGAAATCAGTGGAATTTAAAATAAGTCAGAACAGCAGCTTACTAAATCCATTCCAAAGTCAGAGATCTTGTTGGAAACTGCTCTGCCCTTTAAAACCTATCAGGTGAATGGATCAGGAAAACATCTCAAAGACACGGTGTGAACAGTGCAATAGCAAGTAAGTTAAAACCTATACAACTTGTAACCTGGGAAGTAAGAGAACTGATTAAGATCAGCTGAAGCAATAGCCCTCCTGAAACCTTTTTCAATATTTGTATAACGGCTATACTGCACCTCAGAAACAGCTTTAAAAATCTCAGTCATGTTTTCAGTACCCAGGCCCTTCTCTGTACCTCCTCAATACGGGTACAGGATAATGAAGTGCAGTAAATAAAACATGCTGTCACATGTCTGCCACGTTGGTCAGGGGTGTGAAGAGGCCTGATCCCCAACCATAGAGCTGCACTTGGCATGGACATCACTATACTGGAAGAACAAACTCACTGGGGATTGTTTCACCATCTAAATACAAAGCCCAACTTTGCCAGTATAGCTATGGACAAACTGAAGCACTGTGGCTGTACAATATGCCACTTTTCCTTAAGTGATGAGAAACTCCTATTTAGCTGCAAAGGGGCACTAAAGAAGGTTAAGCTGAATTAACTAAAGGTGCTATAAAAAAATTACTGAGAGATGTTTCATCTTCAGGTGGCTGCTCTTCAAGTTGGTTGGGTGGAAGGTAGCCAGGAGCTGGAGCCTTGCGTAGTGGGGCAGGAGCTGCCTGGCTGTAGCTTTCCCCCTGCCTGGCTGGGCACCTATTGCCCCACATGCATCCCTATGGCTTTCCTGAACTGCCTGTAGCCCAGAGTGGCACAGGAGGAGCAGGAGGAGGAGGAAGAGGAACTGTTGGAGGAGCCGTGTAATACCTGGGCAGCTTCGCCAGAAAAGTGTGCACACTGCCTGAAGCAGGTGGGAACACAGTGTGGGCAAGGCTTGTCCTCATGCAGAGTGCTCCAGAGGTATCTGTGGGCTGAACGGGGGGGAGGGGAAGAGGCAGGTATGGTCTGTCCCACCTGGGCAAGCTCTGCTGCACAGTCTGTCACCATTGCCACACAGTTGGTTTTAGACATTGGATGGAGCAGGAATCAAATGGTGGTGGCAAATGCACCACCCCGCCCTCAGATCCACCCCTGCACATATATCTACCAATCTGTGGATTATATGCTCCCATAGCAGGGGCAAGGGGCAATGATCCATCAGATAGTCTTATTTTAAGTAATGGAATACTCTTACTCAGAATAATGGAAAGATGGGAAACTATCTTCAAAAAGACTATTGGACTATTACACAATAGTTTCAAGTTACCAGCATAACACCCTCCCCCCTCAGAAAATTACGCAGGAAACAAAGAACCAAAGAAGTGGGCCATGCAATGACTGCAAGCATCCCACACGTAAAAATGCAATTGTGGAATGCTTCAACCTAAGTAACAAACCCAGAAAAACAATGGTCTTTTGGAAACAGTGCAAACAATAAATACAGCAAATTCAGAAATAAGACCATGAAACAGCATAACCAGTAAGGTATTTAAAACAAGAATCTTTAAAACTCATTAAATGAAGTATGTTATTTTTATTTATCTGGGGCAGCTCCTAATTTTTCCTCAACAAAATTTTGATTTGGATAAAAATAGCCAGTCTGGCAGCTGTTCTCAATATCTGTGACTAAGACCATTCAAGTCTCACAGCTATCTGTCTGGGATAATATTTCATCCAACAAACTTTAAAATGTCAAGCTTTTCTCCAAGTGACAAGACAGTCCTCCTCCTCTTTGTCTTCTTGCATCACTTATTCAACATGTACAAAATGGTGATCAACTTGGCCAAGCTTGATCTTTGCAATGTTTGAATAACTAATCTTTATTCCCCCCTCATTTCAGCTGATGTAATAAACCAAAAACATGCAAATAACTGAGTTAAATTTCATTATATTAAATTTCAGTGGTGCTCAACCTTTGGCCTGCAGGCTGGATTCAACCTGGATAGTCACGTCATCTGGCTCCTAGGTCTACCTACAGGTTCAGAAATTTGTCAGAGGAGGAGAATCCTACTAGTGGCCGCCTAGGCCAGGTGATGTGCCTCTGCACACTGGATATGGCCAAAGCATAGGGTTGTTCCAGGGCCAGATCTGAAACATGGGGCCAGGCCCAGTGCACAGGGTCACACCCATGGACCAGCCCAAGCACAGTGTCCAGGGCCAGATACGTTATGTACCACTGGTATAGGCAAGCAAATGGAATATTTGTCTTACAGGATAATATGCAAATAGCCAAACCTGGCACATAATAACCAATATATGATTAAGTGTAAGTGGATTCTACTGTTACTTTGTAACATGTTAAAATGTTAGACAGGCAAAAGTTTTTAGTTTAAAATACGAGTAATAACTAATATTCCGTTTTACAATTCATCACTGAACTGTAAAATAGTTTAAGTTCACCAGAAGGAAACAAGAGCTCTTTCCTAAACTAGACTTCAATACAATGCTATTTGAAACCTGCCCTTCAGATTATAAATTCAGTCCCAGCTACTTCTATTTCTAAAACTTCTTGTTTCAGGAAGCTGCTCTGCAATTAAGATACAAACATCTGGAAAAAGTTATGAATAATTGACAAACTGTTTCCCAATTTTCCTTGTGGGCTGCTGGTCCAAGCAAGGAAGTAAAATAAATTTATCGCTGCTTTATTTTTGTATGTTTGGAGAAATGAAAGGGAAAAAAGGCTCCCTCTGATACTTTTAAACGTGTGTGAATATTTCCATAACATGGTGGTAAAGAATTAGTCTGAAAGAGGAGGACAGGGAAGAGTCCTAGCATCCGTTCAGTGGACTTAATCCACAGGGAGCAAAACTCTGCTTTTGAAAGCAAGGTCAGGTAAACAGGAAAGCTGAAATCATGGAAGTGAATAAGTTTTCCAAGTTAAAATGCCCAATGCCCAGAAAAAAAAATTACTACAAATTGTTTCCCCAAGATTCTGGAAGAAGTGAAGAGCCTTTAGTCACATCTGAGAACTCCTTTGGAAGAACATATTCACTTCTAACAGGCATGATAGGATTACTTGACCAATAAGCCTGAAGAGTCGGGTTGTGGATTTAAGCCAGATCTAACCTCAAGTTTCTGTCAACGTAGCTATATTAGTCAGGGGTATAAGTCTGCAGCCAATACAAATGGGCAGGTAGATCTCTGTGTAGATAATTATATAGGCAAAGCTGTGCCTTTACAGGTATAACTTGTTCTTCTAGGGATGGAGCATTTTGCCAGTATAGTTGCAGCTGCATACTGCAAAGCTTATATGCTCTTATATGTCTGACTTTAGAGTCAAGACTAGCCAGATATATTAGTCTTCCCTTCAAGTCTTTAACAGAGGTTCATCATGAAATCTGCAATAAGACACTGTAACCTACTACTGTGGTCTGTTCAAGAAACAAATGTCTTATGAGTTACGTTAAGAGTTATTAAAAAGGGAACTGTTAAAGTAGAAAACATCATTTAGGACCCTTTATAATTCCATAGTGCATCCATCCCTTGAATACTGTGCCCAGTTCTGATCCCCACACCTTAAAAAGGATACAGAAAAACTAGAGAAGGTACAGAGAAGGGCAACAAGAAGATTAGTGGTATGGAGGCACTTCTGTATGAGGAAAGACTAAGGCTAGACCTATTCAGTTTAGAAAAGAGAAACTTGAGAGGGGAATATGATATGGGTTTAAAAAATAATGAACAGTGAAGAGAAAGTAAAGAGTCAATTTGTATTTACTGTTTCTCACAATACAAGAATTAGGAGTCACAAAGTGAAACTAGTAAGTAGTAAGCTTAAAAGTAACAAAAAGGAAGCTCTCTCTCTCTCAGCCTGTAATTAAAGTGTGCAACTTATTGCCACAAGCTGTCGTGCAAGCTGATCATTTAACCAGATTCAAAAAGGGGTTGAACAAATTCTTGCAGGAAAGGGGCATCAGTAGTTATTGAGCATGGGAGGTTGGGATACAACCTCTGAAGCAGACCTTCCTTGACCTTAAATGCTAGAGGCTGCAAGTGAGAGAGAAACAGTGGAAAAAAACCCCTTTCAACATCCACTGTCTGCCACTGTGACACACAGGATACTGAGCAAGATGGACCTATCGTCTGACCCAGTAAATGGCACTTCTTATGTACTGTATATCAAGCTCTGTTCACTAATACTAAAAATACTGGATAAGTGCTATATTCTGAGAAACGAAATTGTGTCAGATGGATAGACGAAACAATGACAAAAATCTAATTCTAGTTACAATCAGCACTTACATAATGTCTGTAATTCAAAGTCTTTGTGTTAATTAGGCTTCCTAATACTCCTGAGGGTATTCATTCCAACTGCTCATTAAATGTAGGAACTGAAACACGGAGGAACAAGTTGCCCAAGGTTGCACCATGAATCAAATGGCAAAACTGGAAACAGCCCCCAGCAGATCAGACTACAGATTATCTGCTTCAACCAAGAGACAGTGCTCATTCTAGAAATCCTAACTAAATTTAAAAATGGAGGGAGGAGAGAGGTGGGGGTGTGGGGTAAAAGGAGAAATTGGAACATAATCATGAGACAGTATTCTTACTACCAGTGAGATATGTAAGAATCCTTCATTAAAAACACACAGGCTAGGGACAGACATTACACATAAACTGGTTTAAGTGATCGCAAACTGGTTTAAACCTGTAACGGAACAGATGTTCACTACACATAAACCAGTTTGAAAATGGCTGAAACTCATTTGAGATAAACCTGGTTGAATGTAGTATCCCACTTAACTGATTTGGCTCAAACTGGTTTATGCAATGTCCGTCCCGGACACTCTGTTGATTTAAGTTAAACCAGACTCCCCCAGCATCCCAGCATGCTCTGTGGGCTAGGCAGGGCTCTCTGCTCCACAGCAGGGCTGGCCCCTCCCCTCTGCTCCCTTGCTGGAGCTCCAGCAGAGACTGCAAGCTGCTCCCCCACAACTCCTCTTCACCACTCTCTGCTAAGCAGGAATTCCCACTTCCTCTCTGCCTTGCTGAGAGGTGTCTGTGTATTAGCTAGCAGACCACGTGCTGGCTACAGTCCCTGCTGTGGCAGATGGGACAAAAGGCAGAATCAACAGGTAGCTGGTAATGTCCCTCTGTTGTTTCCTTAACAGGGTGCTAAACACCAAGTTAGGAGTGATAAACACTGTATTATCAACTCTCTGCTGGGCTGGTCAGAGGAGATGGGGGGGGGGAGGAGCACACACCCCTCCCTAATCAAAGCATCCTGCCAGAGCCTGGCCATGCCTCCTTCAGCTCAGCACTGCCAAAAGGGAAGGGAGGGCTGCTCTAGCACCCCCCAGCTTCTAGCCTGAGCCACCGCAGGCATGTGCCTCCATGTCTGGGATGTTTGTGCAGTTACAAACTGATTTAGCCTGACCAGGTTAGAGTAACCTTCAAAGATTGAATCAATTCAGGCTCAGGCTTTGTGAATGTCTGTTCCTAGCCCTGAAACAGCTACTGCTGCTTCAGGGAACGCATGAACCAGAGACAAGAACTGAATGGGAAGCCTACAGCATGTAAAATTCATTGAGGAAACATTTTAAGTTGACCAGATACAAAGAAAAACAACAGGCAAAACCTGTATAACTTCACCACATACAAAATATTTGTAAATTGGAGGAAGAGGACAGGGGAAGAAAGAGAGACACACATAAAGACCTTCTTGGATCAGATTAAAATCTGTCTCCCGATTGGGTCAGTCTAGATATCCAACTTCATAGCTAAAACTGATATCTACCTTTTATACATCAAGAGCAACAAGATATCTAGAGAGGTTCCCCTGCTGGTACTAAACTGCAGGCAGCAAGCAATGCTAAAAGATGTGGGTTTGCAAGAAAACCACAATATAACCACAAAAAGGAAATGGTTTTTAGAATGAGGGGAAGGTACAAGTACAAATCTGAAAACTAAGAGCCACAGCACCTCTGTCACCTCCGGTTTCACTTCCTGCCAGGTTTGGGAGAAATTATATTAAAATAACCAACAAATTGGAGAGAGAGAGAGAGAGAGAGAGAGAGAGAGAGGTGTCAAAAGGGGGGAAAAAAAAAAAATCAAAGATTTCTCAACAACTAGGAATTTGAGGCTTTATGTACCAACCCGACACAGCTTCTCAGTGAAAAGCAAGCTGGCAGACATATACCTAAATTTAGCATAGGAACACATGAACCCTGGTACTGAACATTTTGTAGAGTTACATCACAGGGATATAATAAAACCCTAAAGAGACGTTTTTATAAGAGGCATGACGTTTACCCATGCTCCAAAAATACTAGTGTAAAAAAAGATATTTTCAGACTTCTAAAAGTAAATGTGTCGTCAGGTTTATAAACTGAGTGTCACTAACTACTCTTCACATAGCAATGTTAAAGCCCAGATGAGTAGTATTAGTTTAAAATACATGTACATTTAGCTCACTGAAAGTTGTTACATGTATGTGTTGAATACCCAGACCTTTAAGGGGGCAAAATAGCTATGTGAAATATACTTGGCATCGCCCTGCCTCTGCCCAACTGGCCTCCCTTCCCCAGGGCCTTTGCAAATGAGCCTTCCAAGGCAGCTACCTGAAGGGAGTGGAACCCACCCCCAGTGGCAAGATAAAACTGAGGTCTATCAGTCTCCCATGCTCTAACTTTAGGTCTCAGTCACAGGCAGGTGATTTCGACACCACTACCACCACCTTCTAGCATACAGTTCTGCATAGAACTCCATACAAGCTACTGAAACCACTATCTATAGTTTGTGTGTTTGTAACAGATGCATTAGGTACATTGTGGTTTTCTTGCTATGCAACAGTTTAGTCATTTTAAAGAACTCCAATTCATTTACTAGGATGTCATCATGTCACTGCATTTAACTGTCCAAGTGGCTGAGAAGCCCATGCTGCATCCATATTTTGAACTAATGTCTGCAGTAATGCTTCCCATAATTTTCTGCCCTTAAATCAGGGGTGTTACACACATGGCCTGGGGAACTGCTCCATTTGAGCGCGGGCCTACCAGAGAAACTGAGGCTGTAGTCACGGTGGCACTAGGGGAGGCTTGGGGGGCTATAACCACCCCAAAATTCTCCATAGTCCCCCCACAGCCACCCCTCCCAGCACCACCAGTGCCCACCCCATGCAGCTGTGCCCACCCCACCTGCCCATGCCCAGCTTTCCCACTGGGAAGAGGCTGGCACAGCCCCTGGCCCCAAATCTACAGCCTACCCTTGCCCCGTACATAGATCTGGGGGGACACATGCACCCCATGCCTGTCCCTGGAGTGTGCACAGCAGTGGAGAGCTGCTCCACCCCTCAGCTCCCCTCCTCCCAACAAGCTGCCCCCAGCTTCATCCTGCACACTGCCCCATCTGGGCAGCACCTGCCCCTACCCCACTCCCTCCAGCACTATGGAAGCCTTTATCTGCACTCACACCCCACAGGCATATCGGCAGGACGCTGCTCTCAGCATTTATCAGTGACATTATCAAGCAAAAAAAGCCGATTGTCAATAATGTTAATTTTCCTATTATCGGTGCCAACCTGATATGTAACCAATATATCAGTACACCTCTAGAACTAAGTAAAGTTGAATTTATTTTTACAACTAGTAAGTTTAAGAAAATGAGCTAAAGGAACTCAGTTGAAACAGAAGCTCTTTCTATCTTAATTTCACTTTATCACTGGTCCACATTATCTGTCCTTTATTTCGGTATGCTAAAAGAAAGAAAAACATCACTTTGCATTTGGCAACCCTTTGTGTCATTGCCAACTTGACCGTCTCTCAATTTTAATTAAGCATTTAAGCTATTGCTATTTCACACTGGGTTCAGCCTCTGAAGTAGCCTCAGATAAAAACTTTGTATATTAAGGAACCTGAAAGACTTAGGAGCAACAATGCAGACTTTCAAAGAACGCTCAGAAAAGCTTTTATTAGAAAAACTTGCTAAGTAAAACTTTCTATAAGGATTATGGTTAAGATAAAGTTAAAGTTATAAAAGCAATACATCACCTTAAGTCATGTTTAACCTTTTAATTGACTAACTTTTTAGTTGGTGTCCTTTTCATTATGAAACATAACAAATCATTAGAAATCCTAAACTTAGTTAATCAGAGGTTGCACTAGCAAAATCAACAATCATATACTGTACTAAGAATCCTTATCAAAGCATAGTCTGTTCTTAACTCAAGAGAAACCTTCACGTCAGATTTAAGAGGAAGTCAGTCAAAGACTCTTCTAAAAGCTAGCACTTTTTTAAAGGGTGTCAGCTGTCCATGAACCTGTCAACACCAAACAATAGTTCTGTCTGGAAGACTTCTATTTTTTAATTTTACATCTGTGCAAAGAAGTCAGTTGAGCAGCCTGAAGGGAACTGCAACTATAAGTGGGGAAACATTTTCCTACAGAAAGCATTGTTCCCAACTGGCCAAATATAAGTGGATATACAATCCACAGCTTCATGCAATCTACATGCTTTTTGGGTATAATGATGTTAACAGGATATACTTCACTCGAAAACTGAGAGTTGCTGACAATTAGGGGTGCACCGATAAAGATTTTCTTGGCTGATACTGACAGCTGATTATTAACTGGCTGTATTGGCCAATATCGATCCAATAACCGATATTAACTGTGGGCTAAGTCTCACTGTGGTTGAGTCATGATGGGCTGGGCTAGGCTGGGCAGCTCAGCTCCATGCGCCTCTCCCAGTCCTAGTCACGTCTGCAGAATTCAGAGCCTTTTACAGAGCCTGCCCCAATCCCAGCCCGCAGTCCATGTGGCACTGTGCCAGCACCTGGGACACTGTGGCAGCTGCACTGCTCCAGCCGAGCCCAATGGTGAGGGGATGGGAGTGTATCCAGGTCACCCCGGCTTACAGGAGGAAACCCAGGTGTCCAGGGGCCCCGGCCCTGTGGGCGAGAAGGAAACCAGACATCTGGGGGCCCCAGCCAAAGGGCATAATTAGTTGGAGAATATTACCAGCTACAATGGCTAAAAACAAGCTGGCAGCCAATAATGTAAAATTTCCCTTTTAATTGGTGCCAATCCAATAGGCAACGAATACATCAGTGCACTTCTACCGACAACTGAAGTGTTCAGTTACCGGAGGCACATCCCCTATGATGTGCTGGTACCCAGATGCTGAGGTCAAAGCAGAATGTTTGAATGGGTAAATGTAGGTGATGTGATAAAGGGCACTGGTATTAGGTAGCTTTTATGATTCAAAAAGAGATTTTCCTCATAATCAAGTCCATTTAAGTTGTAGTGAGCCAATACCAGCTCTCAGCCCAGCAAACAACTAAAAAGCTCGCTAGTACACGGAAAAGCGGGGGGGGAAATATTTACATGTGCACAAACCACCTTCCACAAAGCCTTCACGTGTTCTTTTAATCGGGTCTGTGGTGGAAGGGACTTAACCCAGCTGTGAGGAGGCAGCTAAGAGGATCTGAGGAGGATCACCCCCATCCAGCTTCTACTTTGCTCAGCCCCCCAGGGAGCCACACAACCAGAGCCTCGCTAACAGAACGCGCAAACCGGTGCGCTTCTAAGCCCGGCATGCGAGTTAGCCATGGGAGGGTGTGTAGTAGGGGCCTGAGGCCCTAGGCAGAGAGCCTTAAGGGAGCAGTTGGCACAGTATTAGCCAAACTACTACCATCTCCATGGTGGTAGGATGCGTTGCACCCTGAGGTTCCCCCCTGCAGCTGGATCCCTCCCCTCTGGTACTTCCAAGGCCTCCACCCAGACGGAACCCATGGTTCCGGCCTCCATTCAGACACAGCCCCCGGCTCTCGGCTGCGAGGGCTGCTTCGCACGACTCCAGGCACATGGGATCAGGAACACTGCAACCTCCCCTTGTAAGGTTTGCTCTGTATTGGAGTCTCTGGAATCCCAGATAGTGGACCTCCAGACTGCGGTGCAGAGGCTGCATGCCATTAGGGATGGCAAACAGGGGACTGAGTCCTACTGCCAGGCTCTTCACCCCAGAACAGAAGAGCAACCTAGTTCTCCTGTCAGGACCAGGGAGGTCAAGAGGCACTCCCATACCATCCAGCCAGGAGGCTGGACAAAGGTTGTCTTTGGCTCCAAGGCTCACCACCCCCCTGGATCTCTGCAACAGGTATGAACCTCTTGCAGCACCAGTAGAGCCTGCAGAGCTGCTAGCTACTGCAAGTACCAGGACACATGACTAGCTATCATCCTTAAAATGAAATGCAGAGTGGTCACTGTGGGTGACTCCCTCCTGAGGAGTACTGAGGGAGCAATCTGTTTCCCCAACCCCTTAGCCGGGGAGGTCTGCTGCCTCCCAGGAGCCAGGATGTGGCTGAGAGATTCTTGAAACTTATTTGGCCCTCCTCCTACTACCCTATGCTCCTTATCCACGAGGCAGTAAACAGAAGACAGTGGTGCTGGTGCCATCAAGGCTTCAGCTTCTACGACCACAAGTCTGCTCTTTGGAGAGAGAGGCAGTGGTCTGTTGGGAAGGTGTGACCTCCACCTCACTCTACTGGGGAAGAAGCTCTTCTCAGCCAGAATGGCTGACTTGCTTGACCGGGCTTTAAGCTAAGCTCACTGGGGGACGGGCAGACAACCATTGGAGCAAGCTCACCAAGCATCAACTGTAAAACCAGCAGGTCAGGATGCTCAAGGGAACCCACTCCTACCCCAGCCTAGGAACAGTGCTTCTCCATGAGTACAAGGAAGCTTAGGGCTTCCAACAGCACACTTACGTGTCTGTACACTAGTGCTAGAAGTTTGCAGAATAAACAGGAGGAGCTGGTCCTTCTGCTAAACAGAAACGACTACGATCTCAAAAGGGATTGCACAGATCAGTGGGATTCCTCCTATGACTGGACTACCAGTATAAATGGCTATACCTGTACAGGAGACAGCACGCTGAAAAAGGGGTGGGGATGTTGCTCTCTCTATGAAGGAGAGCTACATGTCCTTACAAGCTGAGATTAGCACCCAAGGAAGACTACTGGAAACCCTTTGGGTTGAAATACAAGGGGAAACATAGTGAAGACTATAATGGTAGAAGTCTACTACAGACCTCCAAACCAGGAACAAGTGCTTGACCAAGAATTCGCCAGGGAACTGGCCAGGGCTGCATGCTCTCAGTGCATGGTCATCATGGAAGACTTCAACTACCTGGACATCTCATGGGATGAGCACTCAGCCAAATCCAATGGGTCACAAAACTTCCTTACATGCATGGATAAGCTCTAGCTGTCCCAAGAAGTTTATGGGCTGACAAGAGGAAAGGCGCTGCTGGACCTGGTATTGGCCAAAGGGGATGACTCAGCTACCTAAGAATCTAAGGGAAGCTTAGTGATGATGAGTTGATCACTTTCACTATCCGTCGCAAAGCTGGCATGTCAGTTAGCAATGCAGTAGTCCTTGACTTCAGGAAAGCTGACTTTCATAAGCTCAGGAAGCTTGTTCTTAAGGCCCTGAGAGGCCATTATTTCACAGGGAGGGGAGCTCATGATGAGTGGTCGCTCCTTAAAGAAGCGATCCTAGACGCACGTGGGGAGTCTATCTCCACCCATAGGAAAGGTGGTAAAGGGCTCAACAACCCCCTTAGCTCAACAGGGAACCATGAACCTCCTACATCTAAAAAGAGAGGTGTATAATGGACGGAGGACAGGAAACACCACTAAGAAGGAGTATACTGCACTGGTCTGCACCTGCGGAGAGCAACTAGAAAAGCCAAGGCTGCAACTGAACTCCATTTGGCTACATGAATCAAGGACAACAAAAAGTCCTTCTTCAGATGTGTGTGGAGTCAAAAGAAAAACAAGGGCAATGCTGGACCCCTGCTAAACCAGCTGGGGCAACTGACTACCAACACCCAGAAAAAAGCCAATTTGCTTAATGATTACTTTGCATCAGTTTTTCACCAGTCCAAAGGGACCACCCTGCTAAACATGATGCAGGATGACAGGGGTGAAGATGAATATATACCCACCATTGATGTGGATCTTGTGAGGGAGCATCCTGAGAGGCTGGATCCCCATAAATCAGCTGGTCTACATAAGTTGCACCCAAGAGTGCTAAAGGAACTGGCAGACATCATAGCACAGCCACTGGTGAGGATATTCAAGAACCTGAAGATTGGAAGAGGGCCAATGTGGTGCCCATCTTCAAGAAAGGGAGGAAAGAAGAACAGAGAAACTACAGGCCAATCAGTCTGACCTCAATCCCTGGGAAGATTTTGGAAAAAAGTATCAAAGAAACCATTATTGACAAGCTAAGAGAAGGCAACATTCTGAGGAACAGCCAGCACAGGTTTATTGCGGGTAGGCCTTGCTTGACCAATTTCATTTTCTTCTATGACCAGAAGACATATCACCTAGACAAAAGGGAAGAGGTTGATGTCATATATTTGGACTTTAAAAAGGCCTTTGACCTGGTGTCCCATGATGTCCTCATGGGAAAATTGGGCAACTGTGGCCTCAACTACTGCACAGTCCGATGGCTGGAGAACTGGTTCTGAGGTTGGACCCAGAGTGGTAGTTGACAGAACCAAATCAACATGGCACTCAGTGACTAGTGGCATCTCCCAAGGCTCTGTTCTTGGACCTGTACTCTTTAACGTCTTCATAAATTATCTGGACACTGGTGTCAAAAGCAGATTGGCTAAATTCACTGATGACACCAAACTTTGGGGAAGAGTCTTCACACTTGAGGATAGGCTGGTGATCCAGGCCAACCTTGACAGGCTTGCAAAGTGGGCAGATGAAAACCTGATGGCATTCAATACGGAGAAATGCAAGGTGCTCCACCATGGGAAAAAAAACCTGCATTAAACTTACAGGTACAGCAATGCTACATTTGCTAGCACTGTGACCAAAAGAGACATGGGGTCATGACTGACAAGATGAACGAGTCACCAATGAGATACTGCAGCTGGAAAGTGAACAACACTCTGGCTTGCATTTACTGATGCATCTTGAGCAAACCCAAGATGTCATCCTCCCAATGGGGGAACACCTGTTTGCCAGAAGGTCCAATGGTCACAAATGCAAGATCATTTTAGGCTAGACATAAGGAAAAACTTCTTTACTGCCCGAGCCCACAAGGCCTGGAACAAACTCCACCCAGAGGTGGTGCAAGCACCTATTCTGGACTTTCAAAAAACATTTGGACATTTATCTTGCCGGGATCCTTTGACCCTAGCTGACTTCCTGTCCCTTGGGCAGGGGGCCGGACCAGATGATCTTACGAGATCCCTTCTAGCCTTAATGTCTATGAAGTCTAGGAAATCTAGGAAATCACAAAACCAACTGCAGGATTCTACTTCAGTCTTCTCACTGAACGCAGTCTAGTCCAAACAGACCACAAGCCAGCTGCACTGTGAAAAAATCCACACAAACACATATTTTATTTAATAAGTCTCAAACCTCTGCCCTCCCCCAACAGAAGGGAAATGTTGGGAGAACTTCAAAACCTCCACCAGAAACACAGCAACTACTGTGTGGCTCAGCTGCCTGAGTGACTTATAAAGCCATGCATGAAGCCAAACCTGCTCTGGATAGTTTTCAGGCTTCAGCTTTACAGACACAATTCACAGGCCCCTCTACTATGGGGAAAAAAAGAGAGGAAGCCACATTGTAAAGCACTTCTTGATGCAAATCAGCAAAAAGAAGTTTTAATAAGGTTCCCTTTTAATAATGTTTCCACCCATTCTGCTTTCTGCAGTTATCAGGTATGTATCTGTCACAGGAAAAATACATCCTATCTTTATACAGTGCCCACTCCAACTCCTCTCTCCTCCCATACCTGGCACATACTTAAGGTACATACTGTACCTGCTTCCTGAACATAATGGATACTGGCTAGGCAGAAATGTTGCTCAATGAAGCACTGGATTCTTTCATGAACAGTCACTTGGACAGGAATTTCTGCCATGCTACATATTTGCACAAAAATGTGTTGCTCAAGGGGTTTTCTTGTTCATCTCCCATCACAACATGGGTGGGACACTTATAGAAGAAAGGAGAACTCTGCAGAAAAGCCCTCAGGTAACTCCTGACTGACTATTCTACACCTCCAAATGGCTCAAATATAATGAGTAAAGAGGTAAAAGATAAGTTCTTCTCAGGACAACTGAAGACAGTTGCTATTTTTTGTACTGAGGAGGAGGTATTTAGGCAATAATTCAGAACTCTCCTCCAAAAGCCAGAATTAAGTTTCACACACAATTACAAAGCCATGTTTCTGCCTCTTGGCTGTCATCTGCTTGGAGGAAGAACATCTCTTTAGATTGTATAGATGGTAAATATGTTGCAGGAAAGTTTCCTCCTATAGTATGCCTACATCAAATTTCAGCTTAAAAGGAGTCAGGTATCCAGGTTGTAGCTGTATTGGTCTAGAGGCAAAAGAAATCCGAACTCATGGTAGAGGTGAGATCTTTTATTAGACCAACTCAAATTTTTTTTTTCCCCAAAAAAAATTATTTGCAAGTTTTCAGGCTCACACACCCTTCTTCAAACATAGGAGAAAAGATTATAAAAGTTATCCTAGGTAGAAATGAAAGTTCATATTTTCATAGGAGAGTTGAAGGTGTGGTAAAATCTCCTGTTTGAAACGGTTCATTTTGTGCAGAATAGTCTCAGAGAAAAATCGGAATAGTCCATTTACCTCAAAGCTGTTTGGTGGCAAGCAGGATGTAGAGCTTAAAAAGGAGAAAATTTTAATAAAGGAAGTGGTGAAACAACATTAGCATGGTCAACTTGACATCCTAACAATGACACTGCTAATTAGCAGAACAGCTACCGTAGAATTACCAGAGACATAAGATACCTTTAACCTCCAATCTGTCATTCCCTTTGTCAGTGGGTTTATGTTCTTTAGATACACAACAGATGCCTGCCAGGTTCCTCCACTAGCTCATGCCACATTTGTCACAAGGTAAAATCCAGATCCACGGTGAGGAAGGTTGTGCAACACTTATATTTTGCAGCTTTCAAACTTGGGCACCATAATTCAGTATTTAAGAATCTTGCTAGGAAACTAGAATTAGTCTTCCAATAGATATTATAGAATTTAAGTTTTAATCTTAACAAGGTGACTCTCAAGCTAGAAACAGACATCATCAAGTGAAGCAAATTAGCTGTGCTGGGATGTCTTAGTACAGCTGATGCACTTCATTGGTTGAAGCACATATCACCCATTGTCCTACCTGATCATGCTGCAGAGGACAGTAAATGATGTGCTCTCCTGGAGCTTGAGAGGCCCAGTCCTGTGCACACCAGGAATTCTCAGGCAGGATCAGGCCCCTCAAGGCCTGGGAGGGGCTTCATGGTTTTCCCCACTTACTGAGACATGCCTCTAGGATCTCCAAGGCACACCTGGATAAGCAGGTAAAAATCAGAATTTCCCTACTTCTCCAGACATGGCCCAGAGATTTCAGAGGCATGTCTCAGTAAGTGGGAAAAGCTGGACAGGATCTCCCAGACTTGATGGGCCCAATCCTCCATGGGAATTCCCAAAGTAAGCAGCCCCTGTCCAAGGTGGCTGGAGAACACAGGCAGCTCTGGGCTGCCCACACTCTCCTGCCACAAAGCAAATAAACATCCACTGCAATAAAGCAGCAGCAGCTTACTACCTTCTGCCACAGCCATGGCCATTTGTGGCATTACAAAAGGTATGGATGTCTATTTGATTTTACTTTGTGCCACCATAAAAAAAGTTTACGGTGGCACAAAAGCAATTTCTATTTCCACCCTCAATGTACATTAAATTTGCTCTTTGAATCTGCTGCCAGACTGGTCAGACAGAAGAGCTGTATAAGTAATTGACCTCTTCCACTTGTTTGAACATGTGGTTAATTTTTAAAGCCTACCTATTTCTATTTAAAATGCAAGCTAGGACAGTTAAGCCTATATGTAGATTGAAACATTACAGAAAGTGGACATATGGTTCACATTTTTTTTTCATATTTCATGTTTAAAAATTGATGGCAATTTGACAAGCCTGTGTCAAGTGACAAATTATACAAATTGCAAAATTAAAGTTCCTTCCCCGTTACTTTCTTATGATAAAGCCTTGCAATCCTTTACAAAGAGGCTGCTCTGCCTTAAAGAATTCAGGATAGTTTCACTTAATTCACAGAAATGATTATACCATAAAACTAGCATTTTGCAAAGGCACCTTGTAGGTCTTACACATCTGGCCTACAAGCTCCTGCAGAGCAGCCACTCTCCCCATTGCTCCTGCTGCTGTGGCAGCCAGGGTCTCTGTAAGAAGGTGAGTTTGTGGCCCCCAAGGTAGCACAAGTGAAGGGGTTCAGGCAGCAAGGTGGGGAGGGATGAGGCAGGGCTCAAACTGCAGATACAGCAACAGCAGGTCACAGGCTCATGATACTGACACAGCAGCAAGGTTTGGGATAGGGTAGAGACTTGTGCTACCCATGCATCAGAGAAACTGTGCTGGCTTTGCAGTATGTGACCCCCAAGCAGTCTACAACTGATGTGATGTGCAACCCACAGCCACTCAGAAGTTGTACAGCCCCACTCTGGTATATGGGATAAAAGCAGAAGTGTTATGGTTGTATCTCCTATACATGCTCCAATAAAAGTATGAGGGGGAAAGGTTCTGAACCCAGCTTCATTTGGTCTTTGATTTTACACAACTGCTATTCAAAACATTTGCTCCTAATTCCAAAGGACGATTTCCAGATTAACATCTATTTAAAAAAGTTACTGGGTATAAAGAGACCAGAGACATAACACTCTTTTTAACTAAAGGCATATCTAAAAGGCAAACTTATGGGTCAGGCAGCAACACAGCTGAACATGCCACACTATTCCATGTAGGCTGCCTCCTAAACTAGAAACAAGGTAGTAATGCCAGTCCAATGATTCAGGAGGGCTCATCTGCACGGCTGAAAAACAATACTAATTAGTCCACCTCTAGGTAATAGCCAGCCTGTGCAGACCTGCTATGTTTAGAAGTTAGGAGGCAGCCAGCTAGAGGAGCACAGCTGATTTGAGGATGTCACTGACTACCACAGTAAGTTTGCTGAACAGACAAGCATCCCTTAAGAAAATAAAATGATTGAAAAAAATAAAATTAAATCCTGTCTACAGACATTAGAAATGAACCTTCCAAAGTGCTAAGAACTGAGGTTTCTGAGCTATAGTAGCTATAAACAAATGATGGCTGAAATACTGTAGTCCCCTTCCGCAGGTTTGCTTTCAAGGTCTGGATTCACAAGGGAAGGAAGGGAGTAAGGACACTCCAACAGGCAAAGCCTCATAAGATCTCCACCAGCCCAGTTCCATCAGTAGCAATGAATACTCCACTGCCGGGAAAATTCAGAAAGCAACTCCAAGACGGCCATACTTAATATTCTAGTTTTCAAGAGTCAAGTATAATGAAATGTGACACAAACTACATTGTGATAATTCCTGGCAATGAATGTAGTTTTTTCCTCAGCAAAATTCTTCTACCTTATATCAACTTCTGGGGTAAAGGGAGGGGGAAAAGGGGAAACTGTTGCAGTGGAGACTGGCTGAATGCATTGCCAGGGTGACAAGATCCAACCACTGTATTACATTTTTGCAGGTAGATAACAGTATTTCCTCGCTTTGGAACACAGCTGGTTGGAAAGATTACAAAACAGGTTATCAGTATTTGCCAATCTGTGGAAATCTAAATATACCACTAAGATTGTTTGATGTAGATAAAGACTGTTCAAAAACTAAGCAGGCTTCTAAATCTGCCTGGTTTTCTGCCATCTTGCTCATTTGCTTTCTTGACAGCCTAATGGGTGACTATTGGGGAGCTTGAGATTTCAGAATCTAAAGCTATGGGGCAGCCTGCCCCAGACAAGGGATTAAACTAAATTACAGAGAGGTTTTAAAGATAACATGCAACTAAATTGTCATCCCTTATGAGCTAGTGAAAAACACTGTAATGTCATCTGATTGCCATTTCTCTGCTAATGATTTCCAGCAACCACTTCTATAACTGAAGAAGAAACTGTTCCATTTACACTCTTCAGAAGGATCACCTCCCTTCCACTAAGAGTTATTTAGCAGATCATAATCTTTTCTGATCAGGTTACTATGCAGAAAAGTTAGGTAAATGAGTCTTTCCCTTGGAAGTGGAAAAATAAGAGCTAATAAAGTTCAAGAGCATGTTTCAGACATGTTTACTTACCTCCTAGTACTTTGAAAGAGGTAACAAGCCAATTGAAGTGGCATTTCTGCAGATATGGATTAACCACATTCAGCTGCACAATTACATGCTTAGTTTCCATTCTACTCATATGTTTCTGCAGCAAGCTGGGACATGCACCATTCCTCAGAGATCGCATAACCCAGGAAAAAAAACTTTCTGTACGACTAACCATGTAGAGGAGTTTTTACTTCAGACCTTCTGTCAACTCTTTTCATTTTCCCTTTTCAAGCTCCTTACCCTTTATTCAACTTGTGGCCACACATCCTCATCTTCTTGAGACTTCTAACAAGTCTCATGGTGTCCCTAATGCCTTAAATGTTTTTCTGTGATTGGAACTGAGGAAGCAACCAGGATGGTGCGCACACAAGGATGCCTGGACAGAACAGCTGTGTGTTTGCAAGGACAAAAGCTGGCGGGGATGCTGGTATTGCTGTGTATTTCAAAAGACTCTGGCTATTTAGTCAGGCAGTTTAAACTTTCTAGTACACAATACTAAATGACACAGATTAACAATTAAAAACTATTCATTTTGCTGAATAACCTTCCTTCCTACCAACCTTTTCTATACCCTATATATGCACTCAAAACTGTTCCCATGCATGGGATTACCCCTTTCAAAAAAACTTTTTTCATTCTCTTGTACCATTTTCTAGTTACCATGGAAACTTTATCCAAAAAACCTGGATACAGCTGATAGAAAAAAAAAAGATCAATCGCTTACATGTGTAATTTTTGTGAAGTACACCAAGAATATACAAGAGTCATAATGTGGAAAAATAATGAAAAGATTACATGAGGAAAAACAAGGAAAATGTAACAAGACGACAGAAAGAAATGCAAAAATCTAGAATTCTTGGTTCCAAAATTATACCTTTTATTAGACCAACTGAGAAATTGGAAATATATATCTTTCTCTGCAAGCTTTCAGGCTCATGTGCCCTTCATCAGGCACAGGGAAAGTTCAAGATAGTAAAAAGTCCCCATATGTAGATACACCTGCTGTAGGTGTAGAAAGAAAATAATTTCATGTTCTTTAACCTTATCTATCTAATTCCTTCTGATGACTACTGGAACCATGGAGTTGATTTTTAGGATCACCATCAAGAGCCCAGAAAGCTATAAAAATATCAGTATTATAAAAAACAAATATTAATCTATCACATAGTGGAGGTTAACATGGTGAAGCAAGAAAACACTCCATGAAGCCATTCAGCCAGCTACTTCAAGTCCATCCAGAGGTCAGCTCTCATTTGTTCCTGGCACATGTAAGACAGCTTTGTGAGGACTGTAAACAAGCTTTTAGCCTCTAACAGCAATCCCAATACCATAAACAGATATTGGTGCAGCTGCATCACAGCTGTTCCAAACATTTTCAGATTCCATTGTAGGGTGTTATGAATTAGTCCTATAATACTGTTTATAGAATTTGGTGGTAGATTGCAATTTCTACACCATTTTTTTTTTAAATAAAAATAACCTCAGAGTCCCAACCCTAAAACATACAGCTTTTATTATTCATCTGCCTTTTGCTTGAACTGGCACAGAATCAAAATCATGCAAAATCAACAGCCCTAATTCTCAGCATCTTCCAGTATTCTTTCCCAACACTATTTGCACACTTAAACATTTACAGACAGTCACACTTTCTGAAAGTATTTAGAGACCTCAGAAAATATCAGTGGGTCCCAAATGGGAAGTAGCATCCAACAAGTGTCAGTCAACTATTTCCTGGGTTTGTGAGATTCAAAGACCGTGGATACCAGTTACCAAAGAACAGACAGAAGCTACTTTGACATGCTGAAGGCATAATATATCTAGAATCTATTAATTTTATCACTCTAAGCACTTCCTATCTCAGTATGGATTCATCTTTACAGAAGTCACTTTAGAGCATCATCTACATTAAGCAGATGAGAAGCAAGTGTACAGAAATCAAGTAACTTGTCCAAGGTTACAAAGAAGCCTATAACATTAAAAAAAAAAAAAAACAACCTCCCCCCCCACACAAAAACCACCAAATCTCAATCTTTCAAAACATAGTCCAATGTCTTAAATATAAAATTCTTCATCACTAAAGCCTTAAATTCTTGACAGATGAACAATATTGTTTCATCCTGAAGATCATCTACTATATATTCATGGTTAACTAGGTTCAAAGCAACATAGCTACAGCAACCAACAAGCACTTCACCAGTAGTCTAATGGGACACAAGTTTCCAAAAGAATGAAATAGAGGCAAAAAAATTTCCCATAAAATATGTTTTTGAGCCATACCTATCTCAGCGCAATTACTTACACCAGCAAGCTCTTCATAAATTTGAACAATCATAAATACGTAACTCTTGCAAATGCAAGATACATTACTTATTACTGCTTAAATATCAGTAGACAAAAATTAATAATACCATACATAACACAACAGAGCTCCACACCTCAATTTATTCTTTGCTAGAGTATGTGCCATGATTTGGAACATCAGTTCAGTCCTGCACAACAACCATGTTTCCCACAGAGGCAAAGGTTGCTCTATCCATCAGTTGCGGCTTCAAGAAACAGCGTAAACCTATGTCCTGATTTAGACATATCACTGGAAATAAAGAAAGCACCTTACATATAAAAAATACATGCAACAGTCACAATAAAAGATTTAAAAAAAACAGAAAACTCTTTGCCCAGTTTCCAGAAAGCCAACATGAAGTGCCTGAGTTTCTTTCTGCATTACTAGCTTTTAAAAACACTTGCATTTTATTCTCTGAATGACAGTACTGGATCATCTCCCTGTTGTGGTTGTACAAGGGAACAATTTGCCTGTCTCCCTGAAGTCCTGTACACTGTGAATGAGCCAAGCATGAGCAGAAAAAAGCTGCCCTGGGTGTGAGAAAGTGGCAGTGTGTACGTACAAATGTATGTATAATCAGTCTGCTTAGAAAGCAGAAGAGCAGTGACTCATGTAACGCTAGTAATTTAATCAGTTAACTCATGCCTGCAGAACACTGATGGAGGGGGGAAGAGGGAATGGACAGAACAACAATCCCACAGTCCTGAGCTCTCTCCTTTCCAACTTAGCCAGAACTCATGCTGAGAAGAGGAACTAGAAAACAAAAAAAAGCAAGGGACAAATAACTAGATTTCAGTAACTAGATACTATAAACTGATCTCAGAAATCATTTTTGTTCTGTTTTTGATTTCCTAAATCCACATATCTGAAGTTTTAGGCAGCTTTACACAACAGTCCTTTGGCCGAATACTAACCTGGAACTTCAAGAGATTTATCAGGAGTTTCCTTTTCCCTTCAGCTGCCAATGGCAATTTATTAAGGTTGGAAGGTGTCAGTTGAGGTATCACGGACTGATTCATAGAAGTTTAGGGCTGGAAGGGACATCATAAGATCATCATGTCCAGCCCTCCTGCTCTGGGCAGGAAGGATGCAGGGGTCAAAGAACCGCAGCAAGATACGCGTTCAGTCTCCTTTTGTAGATCTCCAGGGTAGGTGCCTGCACCACCACTGCTGGGAGTCTATTCCAGAGTCTGGTCACACAAACTGTGAAGTTTTCCCTTATATCCAGTCTGAAACCTTCTTCTAGGCGTTTATGACCATTGCTCCTAGTTCTCCCCTGAAGTGCTTTGGTTAATAGTTGTTCACCTAGCCCCTGATGCTCTCCCCTACTTTATTTGTAAGCTGCCACCATATCCCCCCCCACGAGTCTTCTGTTTTCTAGGCTGAACAGTCCCGTATCTGTCAGCCTTTCTTTGTATGGCTTGCTCTTCAGGCCTCTAATCATATGAGTGGCTCTTCTCTGGACTCTCAAGCTACTCTGCATCCTTCTTAAAGTGTGGCATCTCATCATCATCTGATGACATGCTGATGTTAGATACAGTCTTATTATGTGTCTTCCATTACCAAATCAGGAGATGGAACATAACATTTATTGCATCATAATAATGAAAGGACTAGTTTCTACTGTTGTGATTATTTTAAAGTGTGGGGTTGTTATACTAAGGGTGTACTGTCTATATGGGGGCAGGGGGAAAAGCACAATGCATTTGCTGGTAGCACAGGAACAAAACTGGGCAGCAGGAAACCATATTGGAAATACAGGGAAGGAGACCACAAAGCATAAAAAGACATGCAGGCTGCAGAGGGAGTGAGCAGAAGGTAGGGGAATAAATGAAAAGAAAAAGGACGATTATATTTTGTGTAAGGTGGCAAGATGTTTACCATTAATATTCTTAATTAGTTCCCTATTTTCCATTAAGCAACTGATGAGATGCTGCTCAATCACAAATGGTACCATTATTCAAAAGATATAAATAGAGGGACCCATGTGATAAAGATGGTGAAACAAAAACTCAGTACTAGAATATGTGGAGGAACACAGTCAAAGTTTAAAATCTCTAAAAAAGCAAATATGGCAGGTGGAAGCTATTTTCCGCTATGCCAGACAATAAAGTAGGCAAATTAACTGACCTATGCCCAGTAACTCTCAGAGCTAGAGAGGAGCACTCAATATGGTAGTACTGAAATATGGTAGAATCTCTTCAAGAAGGAACAGTGCTCCTCGACATAAGTGCACCAATCCAATAAACTTTTCAAAATACAACTTTTCCCTTGGGAACTGCTAGGGAGAATGCTGTATCCCACAGGAAGTGTCTATTAAAGGCACTGCAGGTGAACACACTTCAAAACAGCATAAATCCCAATAGGCTACAGAATTTCCACAGGACAAAATGAAATTAGCATTTTTGATTTAACAATGCAACATTACTGCATTATTGTTGAACAGTAGCCAGTATGCAATAAGCACTGCAACTAAAACATTTTAGTACTTCACTTACAAAGGGAGCTTATAAACTTGCTCCAAAAGGCAGGGGGTGGGGCTTTAATAAAGGAACCATACTAATTAAAGTACCTGGAGCATTATGCATATCAGTGTTCCTGTGCTGAAAAATGGTGCTGAAAAATGGCGGCCCCCCACTGCCATTTTTCAGCACAGGGACACTGACACACATGATGCTGGAGTCTACTGGAGTGCAGTAATTACCAGGCTCCAGCAGACTCTATTAATTGATTCTGCTCCAATATGCTGCAATTACAGTGCATTGGAGTAGCCTCACTACATATATATAGCAGCCCAGAGACAAAACACTAGTTTTCCCCCAGGACATTTATTTTCCTTCCACTCATTGCAAGGAGAGATTTTCCCACTACATTGAGCCACATATTCTGGTACTGAGTTTTCATTTCACCATCTTTATCACATGCAACTAAAAGACATAACAAATTGTCAAAATGGCCCTCTGACATGAAAGATCCAAAAGACATTTTATTCTTCTAGAAAAAGTTCAGTAAAATTAGTTGCATCAAGACTGAAAGAAAGGCAGCCTTTGTTTGATCAGAATTAAGAGAGTGCAGAGATCCACTCCCAAGAAATATGTACCAATTTAAAACCCACTCTCTAACTTCTGTGAGGATTAATGTATTAAGTAGTTCGAAACGCTGTTTCCCTTGTATCAAAAAAATAATGTTACCTTCTCTAACACAGGGCCTAACACTTCTAGCATTCAAACAGCAGCAAGCACAATGAGGCTGTAATGCTAGGGTGTCTGGGTGCATCATGGCAAGCACTAGATAATAAAACATAACATTAAAGCAATACATGCTGAATTAAACCTGTGCCAAGGTGGACGTACCCCACCCAGCTTTTTATAATTTCAGGCAACCCACATACAAGCCCAGAAGTTAACACAATGTTGAGTTAGTCATTGGCCATTTAAAGGCAAGAAAAAAATAACTATCCTCTGAACTGGCTCCCTGTTGGTTCCAGGTACCACACACATTTCCTACTCATATAGCTTTATAAATTGCATCCCAGACAGTTGCCAAGCAGCTTTTCAGATAACATCATAGAAGAACTTTACTTAAAGCAAGATTCAAAAGCAAAAGAGGAGAGAAATCTTTGTCCTTTCCTGACTCATACCAGATGCCTATCTCTTCCATATTCATGGTAGTCAGCTGCCATACCTTCAGTCATTTAACTGTTGTGGACTTGTACCACACCTTTGATCAGCGGATCTCAAAACCTGTATCACAAGCAAAACACTACTACTGTGCAGATAGTTTCTTCATCTGAAATATGGGGATCAATATTAAAGCAGAGAAGTTAGAGACCTCCTCCGTGACTGTGGACTAATGACAGAGCCAGGAATATTGCAGAGAACAGTTGATCTATGATTTCACAAGTTCTGCGCTTTTACAAGATCACAACATACCACAGACAAGTACACAACTTGAAGTTTTCAAGTAAAAAAATGCAGAAGTAAACCCCCAAAAGAGACAGAATTGTACCCCTTACTTCAGTAGCGTTAGAGCCATATTGTACTCATGATGCTCTGGGAATTATGTAAGAGGCAAGGATTTCTTAGTGCTATCATTTATTGGATTAATTGCACAGTTGGGCTAGAGTTAGACAACCTTGCAAATGCAAAACATTCCCCTTCAGGTCTTCTGAAGAAGAATGTCTTGCATTTGAAAGCTAAGATAGAGTTAGACAAGCTATACAGGTCGTACAAAAAAGATGTCACTAAGAAATCCTTGCCTCTTGCACCTTACAAACTCACATTAAGAAGCTACACTTACTGCTCTGAACCAGGACTCATCTGACCCCTCAGACCAAATGAGTGGCACAAGGTAGATACCAGACTGACTGGAACACCTGTCAGATCCAGCCCACAAATCAGCTCTGCACCATACCCTGTGTAGATCTGATCAGGCCATTTCCATTAATAGCTAACATCTGGAGCTATAGCCATAGTCAGAGCTGGATACCGCTGTTTTGCTCGTCAGTATTGCAGGCATCATTACTACTAGAAGCATCTATTTGATGCCCATCACACTGTAATATCCAAAACAAGCACAGCCTGGAAACAAAAAATGCTTTATCAGGAACTTCAAAAGCAAAATGTTAAAGGTCATCTAGCAATGAAAGAGCTTTTAAAAATCTCTCTCAAACAAGATAAGATTTCATGGGAGTGGCCCAGAGGAAAATAATAAAATATGACAGTTCAGCATTTTTCTTTTAAATATAATTCATCCATTTTTCATCCTCTACTTCTCTTAAACACTTTCACAGTCAAAGAGACAACTCCTCACTCAGATTCCACATTTCTACATTAAAAAACTTAGGAGTCTTACTTCATGAGTATGGTATAACATACAAGTGTAACAGTGCCATGTTATTTTGTATCATTCTATGGGCATACCAAGAAAAGCAGTTTTTAGTGCCATAACACTCTAGAACAATTCCCAAAGAAAAAAAGAGATACTTCTTTGATTAACTTATCTAATCTTACAAGATAAGAGTTCTCAGTTTAGCAGTTGTCTTGTCAGCTTCATTGTAATGGGCAGAACAGCTAACTTTATCACCTTCCAAGCAAGAGACGAACAACACTTCAGTGAGATAGAAACTTAAGAATGCCTTTTTTTCTCTCCCCCTTACCTGCATATGTGTGTGCATACATGCACACACAATTTTGAAGTCTATAGCCAGCAATCATTTATGTTTTTTTAATTAAAAAAGAAAAAGCTTCCCCTCCTTAAGAACACAAGAAATGCTGTTTACTGGGGCAGAGCCTAGGTCCATCTTGTCCAGTCTCCCGTGTCACAGTGGCAGCAAGAGGATGCTGAAAAGGCTCCAGCCTCTGCTAGTACTGCAGTCCCACTGGATGGAAGGAGCCCTGCCTACCCACCTGGCTACATGCAGCAGGCCATAGGTGATTCATGTTTGGGCCCCAACAGCTCCAGCCTCTGCTGGCACCGTGGGGGATACTGAGCAGAAGCAGGGCCTCCCGGCTGCCTACACAGCTCTGAACAGCAGCAGCTGGGCGAGCCACGCTTGGGCCCTGGTGTCCCCACTCAGGTTGCATCAGTAGCACCCTGCCAGCCTGTGGTTCAGAGCTGGTGGGAGCTGCCCCAGGTGCTAGGACCATGCAGCTGGCACTCTGCACCTGCCTGGAGCCAGTGACACTTCTCTGGAGCCCCTCAGCAAGTGAAGCCCTGGCCCCAGCCTCACCTCCCGCCTTGCCCTGTGCAGCGCTGCAAGTTGGCCCCAGCCACCTGCTGCCAAAACAGCTCCTGTCCCATCCACCCAGCTAAGACTGCCCCCAGCACCCTGGAGCCAAGGCTACTCCTGGGGGAAGAGGAATCCCTGGGCTTCAGGTGGGTGCAGCCTGCATGGCCCTGAAGGGGAGTTAGGGCAGGCTGGAGGGGCTGCCAGGCTTCCCCAGGCTTTGTATGGTCAAATGTGGATGGGAAGAAGTGGGGGGCAGGCTGATGTAGAAGCTCCTTTGTGATTTGGGGTTTGGCTAGGTGGTGGCAGGGCTCTAGTTCCAGTCATGAATGAAGGACTAATCAGCACATGGATGGGTGGGGTGTGGAGAAGAGAAGGGCATAATCTGGAACGAACACACACACACACACACACACACACACACACTGAGCTGTAGGGTCACCACGGCTTGAAATGCTGTTGACTCTGCTGAGGCCCAGCCCAATGAGCTTTACAGTAAATTATGAGCCTTTTGGCTTTGGACTGATATCATGCATCATTTATACCATATAGAAGAGGACTGAGCAAAATGTGGCTGGCAGCCCAATTTCACCTGGACCACAGGTACTCACCAATTACTGTACTCCACCTAGCCTTCCGCCCACCAGGGTGGAAGTAAAGCACCCACAAATACACCCCCCTGCAACGTGTCCTATTGCACCTCACTCCCACTCTTGCGCACAGACGGGCACTGCCCAGCCAGTTTCCCGGTGCAGTTGCTGCTGCCTCTGCTACAGCCACCTGGGGACCTGCTCAGCTTCCCATGCATCCCACAGGCTCTGGGCACCAGGCAGGTAAGCAATGGGGGCAGAAGCGGGGAGATGTAGCTGGGGGAGCTGCAGCTGGGCAGGAGGGCAGAGCACTGGGCTGATGGCAGAGTACAGCCCATGCCCAGGGGGGTGGCAGGAGTGCAGAGCTCAGGTGGGGAGTGTGTGTAGGTGTAATGGAGGGTGGGGGAGGTGAGGACACCTACACACTTCCCCTTCTTCCCCTGCCCCCACCATGGTGCAACAGCCCCTTCCAGAAGCAGCAGCAGTATGTGGGAGTGCTAGGGGGGCTTGTGCCCAGCGCAGGTGCTGCCTGCTGCCAGCTGTGAGCAGCTCCAACCAATGCTGCACGTGGTGGCAAGAAGCGCAGCCAAGCTGGCCCACCTCTATCGTATGGTGCACATGCAGCTTCCGCACTCACATGCCACCAGGGGAAGCTCTGCATGATGGAAGCCAGCTGCCTTCCCCGCTCCCTGCTGTGCAAGTCCCAGGACTCCGCTGGGAAGCAGGGAGCCCCCACTCTGCAGAGAAGTCCCCTCCACTTCTGGCAGAGTCCCAGGACCTGCAAGGCAGCGAGTGGCAAATGCAGCTGGCTCCATCATGCAGGGCTTCCTCCAGTGGTGCATGAGTGAAGAAGCTGCATGAGCGCTGTGGGGAGCCCCGCATGATAGAGATGGGCTGGCCTGGCTGCACTCATCGCTACCAGGTACAGTGCTGGCTGGAGCCGCATACCACCAATGGCAGTACCTGCACCAGGCACAAGCACCCTGAGTGCCCCCACCTGCTGCTACTGCCACCAGAGGGGGCTGTGCACCATGGGGAGGGGATGTGGGGGTCCCCATACCCCCCCACCCTCCCTCAAACCCCATATTGACACAACCCCACAACATACCCTATTGTCCCCCACACACACAACCACACCCCTCATACACATCCTCCCCCACACTATATACAAGAGTAAGACTTTATTTTTGAGTTATGCAGCATGCAAACACAAATCATGACAAAAATATTTTTTGTAATAAAATTAAAATGTTATAGTAGGTGTTTGAGTTTTAGTGTATGATTTTTTTTTTTTTTTAATGGTGCCAAGATGGCAACCCTCCCCCATACCAAAAGAAGTATTTTTAGAGGGAAAAAGAGGAGGGACTTCCAGTGGCAAAGGTCAGCAGTTAGGGGGCAGGATTTCCAGTCCCAAGATGGTGATCAGGAGAAAGAGCACATGTCAAGGGGCGAGGCTACTCCTGTGGCCCTCGACAGCACACCAAGCTTCACTAAGTGGCCCTCCTGCTGAAATAACTGCCTGCCCCAATATAGAAGTAGGTACACAAAAGTGCTACTTAAAAGGGTGTTTATGGAGTAACTGTACTAAAACCTGCGATGTCCAACAAGGTAAACTGCATCAATTCTACCCAAACCAAGTCTGTGGGTACCTGTAGTAATTTGCCTATATGAATATTCTGCCTCACTTGCTCAGGCTCAGGAAGAACAGGCTCTGACAGTTTCCCTGCAGTAGCAGTGGGAAGGGGACAAATTCAAGGCAGATCTCCAACAGTAAGGGTCTACACCTGGAAAATTATAACAAATGTTCCTGATATAGAATCTAATTATCAGGGAGTCATCTTATAATTAGGGCAGTCTTATATGCAAGTACATGCAGTACATGGTATTCTCCACTTATTTGTAACAATAGTTCCCTCTTATGTTTTGTTGGATACCTTTGAACGTGACTGACACAAAGTTAAAAGCAAAGAAAAATTTCCACTGAACAATGGAAGGAGTCCAGTGGCCCATGCAGAGCAACAAAAAATGATTAGAGGCCTGGAGGCAAGACTTACAAGAAAAGGCTAAAAGAATTAGGGTTAGTTAGCCTGGAGAGAGGAGACTGAGGGAAGATTTTGTAAGACTTCAAACTACTTGAAGGGTGATTAAAGAGAGAATGGTGATGGGCTTTTCTCTGTGGCTGCAGGCGAGCACGACTAGGAGTAATTTCAGCAAGGAAAGTTTAGGTTGGAGATTAGGAGGAGCACTGACTAGGAGGATGGTCAAGCATTGGAACAGGCTACCTAGAGAAACTGTGAAATCTCCATTCTTGGAAGTTTTAAAGAGAAGGCTAGACAGGAATGTGGCTAGGATGGTTTAGTAGGGATACTTCTGCCTGGAGCAAGGAGCTGGACTAGATCAGTGTTTCGCAACCCATGGGTCGCAACCCAAAAGTGGGTCACAAAAATATATGAAAGGGCCACGAATAAACTTTGAAAATGGATTCTCCTTTTAAGAAAAACACAGGAAACTGTCAGAGTTCCAGCCTGCAAGGGGCTGCTTGGGGCATCCCATGCCCCACATCCTCTCCCCCCACACACACTGGAGGAGGCTGGGGGCAAGGGGCAACGGATCAGGACTGAGGGGCACTGACAGGGCCAGGGGGCTGTTTCCTACTTAAACTATTTACTGGGTTGGGATTTGTCAATGTTTCCAAATGGGTCCTGGTGCAAAAAAAGGTTGAGAACCACTGGACTAGATGACCTTGTAAGGTCCCTTCCAAGCAAGTTCAATCCTTGCCTAAAATCAGTTTAGCTTACATTTGTTCAAACAAGGACTGGTCTACATTAGAAAAAATACCAATAACTGTGCCAGGTCTCCCACATGCAAGACAGAGCAAACAATTTTGGAATGAAAACTTATTAACATTCTGTGAGTCACTACAATACAGAATGATGAGCAGTAATAAAAAGCTTATAAATAGGACACAAAATGTAAAGATATCATAAGACAGCTCTTATCCATACATACAACCACGATCCTGGCTCAGGGATTTGGAGGCTGTCTAGTTTAACTATCACTCATTACATTCTTTTGACTGCTTTCACGTTATACATGGGAGACAGAGGCCCTGATCCTGCACTTAAATGTGTAAAATTATTTAAAGCTGAAACAAGTTCTGCAAAATGACTCGCATGTAATAGTAATTGAGGAACTCAGACTTTATAATACAAATACTTAATACTACAAGTGTAAGACTTATCTTTGACCCTTAGTTTTGTAACTTACCATTTTCATGCTCTCATACTGCAATTTAAGAATCGTAATTAGCCAGAGATTAGAATTTCTGGTGCTGTCAGTTTTTATTGAAATTTACACTTTTTTCATTTTCAAGAGAAAGTCCTAACTAGAATGAGTTTTGATATTTGTATTGTAATTTGCACTCTACCAAATAAACCATAATTTGTACAATCAGCTACAAAACCGGAACAAGTAACAGCTGCTATTAAAAACTACAAATGCAAGTCCTTGAGTGTGTTAAATCTAATGATAAATCCCTCCAGCAACTCAGAGTACCACAAATAAGTAGCTATTTTGTGCAACAAAATGCAACATAATCCTAACTCTCTCCATCCCTAAAATAAATACCCAGCCATGTATAGTATTCCCAAATGCCTCATGTACTGCCATCAGTGTATCAAGAAAGAGATGCAAAAGAAAGGAATTAGAGAAAATTTGAGAATTCAAAGGTTGTGTGGGAGGTGACAGAGATAAAGAGCTTTAAAGCAACTTTATATAACTGCACTGAACAACTGCTCACCATTAAAAAGCTGATCTCTTAACTACTCATGTTGAAACCTGCAAAATGTAAATCAAGCCTTTGTGAGACTAACTAAAATAGAGTCCCCTCAGGGCTCCACAAATACCACAGTGAAGTCACTGAAGTGCTCAGCAAGCCATTCCCAGACCTTGATTTAACAAAGTCTCTAAAGGATTTCCTGACAAATTGCACAGTAAGAGTCACTGCTCTCAGATGAGAGGTTTCTTCCAGATTAAATACTCTTTGCTTCCTAGATAAAAAAAAGACACTGTATAAAAGAAAGATTATAGGTCCAATTTAATTAGACTACAATAGGGAAATTTATGTTAAGAAGCTACCTTTATCATTCTGTTCTCATGTATTAAGAATATATTTATTCACTACCCTAAAGAATTAATGACCATTTTCAGCTTCATTCTAGACAATTTTATTCTGTGCTGAGTTTAAAAAAAAAAAAAAAAAAAAGATAACCCAAGACCTCACATTTGCAACTTCCAATGCAAGTGATTTACAGTCTAGTTCACTCTGTTATAGTGGCTGTTTATTACTGAAAAATGACAGACCTTCTAGCCTAATACTACTAGCAGGAATTACTCTTTCCAGATGAAATGCACCTGTGATTTTAACATTCTTGTTGTAAGACAAGAAAATATAGTTCTCCATTTCAACTGCAACAAATTCCTAAAAATACTGATGCAAAAACTAAATAAATACGGAGATTGATATTTTACTTCTATATGTAACAAAACAGCAATCATGAAAATGCCAGGATTACAGCACTGCAAATACAAAATTCAAAATCTGAAAACAGTCTACAATACTATCTATAAATTGATTTAACATCTGCATGCAGAATTTCAGCTATTGCTTTAAAGTATTCTTAAAAAGCAGTGCTTTGGTTATTTTATAAGAAAACCCCAACCCGCAACATAAAAATGTATTAGTAAGGTTACTATCAAATGATAACCTGAATGCTAATGTCTGAAAACTAAACAAGCAACCACAAGTTTACTTAACCAAGACTGCTATAAATAAAATTAAATTGTGTTGTATCCCTTAAGGGAAGCTGCCAATCTGTTCTCAAAATCCTGGATAAAGTGAACAACTGGCAAGTCCAACCTGAAGCTGAACATGTACATTGACTTCCTGCTCATGTTTCCGTGTAAACGCCTTCAAACGGCAAATCATGTCCTAAATTGCACTTTGTGTAAAGAACAGAAGTAATCAAACATGTTTATTATACCTAAAGCAAAATACAGGACATGACTCTACTGGGCGAGTAATTACAGTGGGAAAGAAAAAGTTAGCAACTGAATGGGTCTGGTGAGAAAGTACCATATTTACCCCAACCCAAGAGATGGCCCTCCAAAAATAAGATTCTATACATGGAAACTGCATAAATCTATTATAATATTCCATGTATAGAATCAAATTATTGGACAGTCATCTTAAAATGTGCGTCTCCACCCCCCCTGCAGGGGGGAAAGCAGCAACATGAAGGTAAGCAGTCAAGAATCAAATGGCTTAATTGGATGTAACTTGTTATCCCTCAATTAACTCCCAATCCACTGCTCATGGTGCCCAACTCCTTGCCCCCTACCACTTCTTCCCCCTTAGTGCTTGTACACCCTGCACCTTGCCCCCTACCACTTGCCCCCCCGATGCCTGCACCCCCCCCCACACCTCTTCCCCCTCATGGTGTCTGCACCCCTCTGCCACTTCACCCCTCAGTGACTGTGCCCACCAGTGCTGCCTTCCCCTGAAGTACCTGTACCTGCATAAACCTTTCCTCTCCACAGTGTCTACACGTCCCCATTACCTTGGTTGGAGCCAGAGCTGCCACCACCATCACCCCTGCATGGCCAAATAGGGGCTGGAACCATCCTGGGCTGGGAACTGGACCAGGACTGGGGCCACAACTGAGGACAAGCAGCAGTGGGGGTGGGCAGGCAGGGCACAGGGATCAGAGGCAGTGTGGGGAAGCAGTAGCTGGGGCTGCAACCCGAGTCCCAAGAACTGGAGCCACCTGCACTTCGTCCCCTGCCTTTGTACTCTGAGGCAAGGGGAGTACCCCCACCATGTAAGAGCGCGCCGGCGTTTGCAGCGGCGTTCGCGCCGGCGGGTGAGCAGGCGGGGCCCAGAGGCTGACCCCTGCTCTGCTAGTAAGGGTAGTAACTCCTGCGATGGTGTCGACATGGAGTTCTGCCAGGGCCCCTGCCCGGGGGGCGCAGCCTTCCCGGGGCTTGTCCGAGGCCTCCACCCAGACAGAGCCCTTGGGGGGGCTGCCGTCCTCCAACCCCCTGGCCTGCGG
>NW_017728907.1:21925851-21936223 GCF_001723895.1 Crocodylus porosus | reverse complement strand
TCATCTGACCCCGGTGCTCTTTCCTGCCAAGGCAGGGGGTCGGACTAGATGATCTTCCTAGGTCCCTTCCGACTCTAGCTACTATGAAACTATGTTGAATGGAAGCAAAACTGTCTTGGATTTGAGCATTTCTTCTTGCACAGGTTTCCCTGGCTTTATGCGAGTTCTGTATATGTGAATTCACTCGTATGCAATGACCCTTTTTATACCAAAAACTCGTTATATGCGAGATAAATTTACTTGTACGCAATTGGTGTGGTGGAAGCCTGCAATCAGGTGCTTTGTGTTGTGCATTGTGGGAGTGACACGCATCAAAACAGTCTGCATGGATCTATGCTCTTCACTCACTGTCTGCGACATGTTTCTGTAGTTGCCATCCCCATTATGATGGTGCCCTGTGCTTGCGTTCACTGTCTGCTGTTGGGGAGTACCAAAACTGTCTCGTAAAAGTGGTAGACATGGGCCCAGGAGTCAGTACAGGCAAGATATTAGAACATATCCTTTTGTTACATTGTAAAGTGGGTTCCCTTTAGGCGAATTAGAGTTATGTGTCACTTTCCAGGAACGCATGTACAGCATCAAGCAAGGGAAACCTGTACATAGTTGCATTTAGAGGGAAATGAGGAACACTGTTTTTTCAGTGTTGGTTTGAATACACTGGTAAGCTTAACCAATAAGTCTGTGCCATCAATTTCAAAACAGTTTACTTGGGATTTAGCTTAGACTATGTCACTTTCTTTCCCAGACCTGAGAAAGGCACTCAGTATCTGAGAAATACCTCCTCATCTATTAAGTTGGTTCAATAAAAGGTATTATGAAACCACCATTGTTTTCTATAAAATAGGGACATTGAGCTCTCTATACAGGCCACCTACAAACATGGTCAATATTTGCTAAGCATGAAAGATTTAATTGCCATGTTTCATGCATATTATTAAGCTAGAATACACAGCTGCTTTCCAGTACCATGTATGAAATCTTTGGGCAGGAACATAGTGTGGACAAGTCTTTTTCTTAGCATTCTGTATAACAGGACATCCCAGAACACAGTGCAGGCCAACCTTTTTGGTAGGTGTGCCATAAATTAGTTGCATACCCTCCTCAAGTACCACTCTGGTCCCTTTCCCAATCTGCTGCTCCGTTTTCTGCTCCCTAATTCATCTGCTGCTAGCTCCCTGCCCCATCTGCCACTGTGCTACCTGTCCCCTACCTGATCTGTGGTATGCCACACACAGGCTGCCCATACTATCTATAGCACCTGTGCCACAGATCAGCCACCCCTCCCATAAGATGCATCCACAGTATGAAGAACAGCAAACATCTTCTGGACCCTCTCGGCTTTGCTAAGGTACTATGGATCAAGCTATCAAACTGTTTTCCACAACACACTGACACAAACTCATGGCTCTATTTCATGTAGATGAGGGCTGCAGTAGGAAAGTAATTAAAGCAGGGGTTTTCAACTGAGGGTACACTGCTCTGCGGGGTCATCCTCAACCCTGCCCCACTCATTGACTAGCCACCTGGTGACTCCCTGCTTCTCAACTGGCCACCGGGGTACCCTGACCAAAAAAGATTGAAAACTGGAGTTAAAGCATCTGACTAGGACTCCAGAGGCACAAATTCAAGCCTTCATCTGAACTTATACCAAAGTCCACCCACACTTACCCCAACTATAAACATATCCCTGGTCATATCAGCTTGAAAATAGCTGGACACAATGCCACCCACATCACTCAGCTTTGCTCTACTGGCTATTAAACCTGGTGTGCCTTAACAAGGCTTGCAAAAGTCTTTAACCTCTTGACTTTAGAAGATCTGTCTGCATATACAGTAACCAGTGTGATATGGGGACTGTATTTTTAATAGAAAGGACAGAGCCCTGGGATTACAGGTTCTGTGATAGCTAGTACTGGACAACCAGAGAAAACAAGAGCGCTTCCACAAAAGTGACGAGACAACAGCAGCAGAACCACTTGAGTTAGAGAGACACAGGAATGAGACAAGGTGGAAACCTTAACAGGAAGCCAGGTTAAGTGTTTGAGCTGAAAAGGAGAGGCGAACACAAGACCAGAAGGAAATGAGCACAGAGGAAGGATAATGCAAGGCTCTTCCAAAAAAGGTAAGTTAACTCTGGGCTCTCTCTCTCAGCACTGAGACTACATAGAAATAAGAGTAGTCGACCAGTTGGATTTATTTGTAACTATATAAAAAACAAATTACTTGCAACAATTCAGTGTCTTTCCCTGCTCTCACAGTGCACACATTTTTTGTCAAGACAGCAATTAGGTCTAGTGGGTGACAGCTTGTGTGTGTAAACAGTCTCAGTGACAATGCTAAGTTCAACAAAGGACATATGTAACACTGGGCAATATTCCAGATTTCTCGCCGGTGCTCCACTGGAAGATAGATGGTGCATGGATAGGTATATTATAAGCTACACTTTGCTAGTTTTAAAATGACAATAACGTAAAGAACAAAATCGTAATACACTATCATTTCCCAACCTCCACTCACTCTAAGTTCTGTAAACTACAGGTTCAAGAATATAGGACTCCAGTAGGGCTTTGTTAATAATTGATTTGTTGGGATCAGTGAAGAACTGATTTTGGGCCAACCCAAATGCAAAAAGTTAGCACGTTTTAATAAACAGAAAAATATATTTAATGTCATTTCTAACACAACCAGAGGGCCGATGTAGTACCCCCCTCTTTTTTATGAAATGTCTCAGTGATTAGGATAGTAAAGTAAAGAGTAGACTACGGAGCACATGCTTGTTTGCTGACTTCTTGGTGAGACCTGTATGAAGGAGGATCTTATTGTAGCAATGGAAAGAGCCACTGTTTGTGCATGAGTCTGAAAAACATCTAGTTTATTATGACAAGGACACAAGAAGTAGTGATGAGGATATTCATCTGGGATTTGGGAGACATCAGCTCAAGTCCCTGTTTTGGGCTGATTTACAACAGCAGCTTAAATCCAGATGTCCATCATCTCAGGAAGGTGCATTAACGACCAAGCTGTTAGGAAGTCTGGGGTGGTGGGTCTCTTGTTGAAGCTGTTCTGCTTTGTATACAAATAACTCTTCGGTCCCCACTACCCAGGTAAGTGCCCTAGCCACCACGCTACAGTCAGTCATTTTCAAATCTTCACTGTGCCTCAGCAAGAAAGCATCTCCCCCAGCTCAGGTGAATATTTCAACTATTAAAACACAGAAAAAGGTGGCCACCACCAGCCCCTTATGATTGGTACCTAATTATTTGTCTTCCAACAAAATTACTGCCAAATTAGTTCATTTGCAGGTTGATCAAAATTATGTTGGTTTAATACAGCAAATAATTCACCACTAAAAAATAAACATCTGCCCCTCCATTGTAGATCTCCTATATCTATAGGAAATCTCTCTCTATCTCTATAGATTTATTTACTGAGGAATTCTGAATGCACCAGAAGTATGCACAGTAGAAGGCACATAGTTAATCTGTACTTGTTCTACGTGAGTTTTAAGTTATGTCTGAAAAGTCTCTCTTTCACCTTGACAACCCATACATTCATACATAGCATATTCCAGGCTAAAACTGTATCTTAACCAGCTTCTGATATTTCAGTGTACAACAGGTCAGAAACATAACATTGCTTCTCCCTGCATTAGGCTCCTATAAAAGCAGCAAAAGGCATACAATTTTTTTTCACCATGTCTTTATATATCCATAGCAAGTTTTATGCTCTTTAAAGTTTCAAGATACAATAATCCTTCCAATTAACCAGGAAAAGGTAAAAGCATTCAAATAGCTCGAAGTCAGGCAAGTGTATTTTTTAAAATTATATTCTAATCTAAACATGCCAGAGTAAATTCCACAAAAGGTACAAAAAGCCTGGAAAGAGAAACTTGAAATATTGGTGACTTCTTGACAGTAAGTAACTATGCTGTATTGCTAAGGTACTACTACTCTAGCATTATATTTAAAAGTTCAGTGGTTTTAAGAGAAAAACAGAACTTTTTTTCAAAGCCTAGATATAGGTATGCTGTGTTTTAGAACTGAGTACATACAAGAGTATAGAGGGTCAGACACAATATTAACAAGCAGCAGGAAACGGCAGTAAGGTAGATTCTGACCAGATAATGAAGTATCTAGAGCAGGGTTGTAAGACACTGGGTCCAGCCCGTGTATCTCAGACCAACCCCATGCACCACATACAGCCAGTCTGGCACATGGGCCTGGACCCAGTGCCAGAAGCGCTGATGATGATAGGTCAGTCCAAAGTGTAAGCAGTGCATGTGGTGCCTGGGCCTGCTGGACCAAACCTGCATGCTGGCTCCAAGGTTAGTCTGGACCAGGCTGTGACAGAGCCAGCACGCAGGGCTAGTCTGGCAGGGTGTCACATGCAGCACCAGCAATGCCAGGTCCACCCACACACTGCATACAGCATGTGCCAGCCCTGCTCTGGGGTTTGTGGTGTCTGCAACACACAGGCTGGATCCAGCACTGGGGCACTGCCCATGGTACACGGGGCCAGAACAGGGCATGCATTGTTCCACCAGGTTGGGCCTGCACACTGGCTCCAGCACACACAGATGGCCTGGGGCCTAATCCAGACCAGCATGGATGGCCAGTCCAGCAAGGTACTGCATACAGCATGCGCACCGCACTGGTCTCTGGCCTACAGTGCCGGGTCCAGCCCGTGCACTGCCTGCAGCACAAGTCCCAGTGCACGCTGCCCATGACACAGGTGACCAACCTGGGAGTACTCTGAACACGGCACCCTGACAGACTGATCCTACCTGCTGGCTCCAGCATGACCCGATCCATCCTGTACCCTGGTCTAGAGACCTTTATCTGGACTTGTAGGCTGAAAAACTTTTACATCCTTGCTTTAGATCAGGGGTATCAAATTCACCTAATCCTTTGAGCCAGATCTGGACCGCAGGGGTCTTTGGGGACCGGACAATGGGGCCAACAGCAGCAATGCCAGTAGCAGTGTGAGCAGCAGAGAGCTGTAGAAGGTTAACACAGCCATCACTTGCCCTCTGCTGCTGATGACATGGGTCCCCAAATGGGCTCTCTGGGCCCCAAATTCCAGTGGTGGGTCCAGCCCTACCCCCAAATTCCTCTAGGAGCCCTACAGACCAGATGGCATGGCTCCACCAGCTATATCCAACACCTATGACCTGAAGTGATGTTTTGAGCAAAAGATTAGGAAAAGTGCAAAAAAAACTATTTCCTACAATAAATTTTCCAAATTAAAACCTCCAAACAATACACAGAAACAGATTTACAAATTTAAAACATCTCAAATATCTTCTTTCCCTTTATCAACTGTGCTTGAACAATCCTGTAGACCCTTAAAAAAAACATTATTATGGTAACACCATGACACCATTTTCCCCAGCTTTTCCACTTTTATACATCCAATTAATCACATTCAGAATAATGTAATCTGAATTTCTTATCATTAACCCCGCCCCTTTAATAGCAAAGTAGTTTAAATTGGTAAATGAATTTTTGTGAATTTCCAAAAAGGGGAGAGGGAAAAAAAGAAAAAAAAGCTGTGTTTTGGCTGAAACAAAGCCCAAAATGTTTTGTTCCAAAGATAATTTAGAGAATGCTAGCTAGACTGGTTTATTTCTTAAATCTTATAAAGGAGAAGATTGGAAGTTATCATCACATTACGTGCCTGGGCATACACTCACATACGCAAATCATCCTCAACACATTTGATGTTATATAGCACATTGGTTCAAACAGTGCTTTCCAGACTACATTCACTTCACTTTATAAGCCATAAATGCCAGTGAATCTCACTCATTTAAATATTTTTTACAATGTCCTGTTGCTTTCTCACATGCCATTGAACAATTTCTGAAGCTTACTAAACTAAAACTTTCCAGAGAAACTAAAACTACTAACGAATGCAGCTGGTTTCAGAGGTTTGTTCAACACGATTGAAAACAAGCACATTTTGTATTATTTAACCCACTATCTTTCCAGCAGCATAAATACCACTTCAGAACAGAGACAAATCCGAAGCATTTACATGAAATATCTGTTTGTTTCCCTCTGCTTTTCTAACCAACCTTTCCTTTTCTGAATTGCAAGGCTGATGTCCTGAATGTGTATTAAACTGATGCATAGTTACTGCTCTGCAGACAGCAGGGAGTGAGATATACTGAAAATTGTTTTACTTAAACTAAGAGTTTTCATCAAGCACAGTAGGATCTGAATCTACATGCTAACTGGCAAGCATTTAACACTGGAGATCTTTGTTAACCAATCCCCTATGGTTTCCATTCATAAATTGTTTATGCACAGAACTCCCAAATTTGAATTTATACAGCATTAAGTTTCATAAGTAGATTTACATTTAAAACAGTATTCTGATAAGACCAAAAATCATGTCCAAAACAGAATCAAAGCCTCTGGTAAAAAGATGCCATTCATTACAGAACCTTTTTCCAGAGCACAGTATTTGAAACCAGGCAAAGAAAGTGAGAATCCAGAAGAGACTGCCTGTTTACACACAGCAGAAATCTGGTTTCAGCAATTTATTACTACTTGGGGCACACACTTTTCTCTTTGTTTTCCATGCAATGGGATTAACTGCAGAAGAGCTTTGTGGCCTTTAATTAAATCTGAACACCACAGAACAAAAATGTAACTCTTGGACAGGAAAATCTTTAAAGTGCAGTTCAAGTTTTCCAAACAAGCACAGGCAAAATATCATGCAGGTTCTCTGTCTACATTTTTGGTCAATGTTCATTTTGTTTCTTTTCTTTACCATGAAAGACCTGTTCAGAGGATGGAAATGAGCATGATTTGCCATGGAGATCTCCACAACTCGAAACAAAGGTTAAAGGGGCAATTGGCCCTGTTCTCATTATCCCAAGAAAGATTCAGACAGAGTCCTTATTAGAAGGATGAGAATCCAGGGGGTGGGAGGAAGCCTATGACAGGCTGGGATGGTTTAGAAAGGGTGGGGGTGAAGAGAGCAGGAAGCTGAGTCCTTGTTTGGGAAAAAGAAAAATGCATACCACTCTAGCACAGAAAGGGAGGAGAGAACAGAGCTCCTGATAGCTAGGGCAAGTACTCAGCAAGGAGGGGAAAGCCAGATTTCATGTTTTAGAAGTTAAAGGAGGAGATGGCCCAGGCCTACAGGAAAATTCCCCTAGCAAAGGATATTTTGGGGAGAAGGAATAATGAATTCCCTTGTAATCTAAGGACAGCAAGGTTTCTGTTGATTTATGGCTCCGCACTGGTGGCCATGAGTTAGATGACAAAAAAAAATCGTAGTGTACATAGGTCTCTCAGCTACTGCAGGTTGTTAACTGATGAGCATCCACCAGAATAGTACTGGGGGTGGGGCGGGGGGGACTGGAAGGGAATAATTAGGGGAAGCATCATGCATGTCTCATTTATACAACAAAGGTCACTGAAGTTTCTAGGAGAGTGGTTCTCAACCTTCTGGACTCAAGGAACCCCCTGACATACTGAAGAACCCCCAGGGAAAACACTGGCTTTTAGCTTCCACTCCTTTTTTTTAACTACAGACAGATAATAGATTTTTTTCTTCTCTTACAAAGAGCTCAGAAAGACCCCAGCAGGGCAGAATGTTTTAGACACTGCAGATTCTCATTTGATACCTCTGGTTTATTTTGTGGATCACACTTGCACATGGTGTTAGCAGTGTGCAGCACCCCTGAGGATCAAGGCATAAGAACTGCCATTTAGTGGGTCAGATCCTAGGTCCAGTCTCCTGTGCCTCACAGAGGCAGAGAGCAGATGCTGAAAGGGAGTGAACTGGGTCTGACCAAATCCCTCTCTTGCTTGCAGCCTCTGGCATTTAACATGTAGGAAGGTCTGATTCAGAGACTATATCCTGAACTCTCATGCTCAATAGCTACCCATGCCCCTTTCCTCCAAGAATGATCCAATTCTTTTTCAAATCAGGCTAAATTTTCAGGTTTCACAACATCTGGCAGCAATGAGTGCTGCACCTGAGTGACAGACACCCTGCATGAAAAAGAGCTTCCTTTCCCTAGCAGTCAACTTGACATCTACTAGCTTCATTTTGTGTCCCCCAGTTCTTACATTGCTGGATGGAGTAAACAGTAAATCAAATCCCTGCTGATTTACTGTTTACTCCATCTTTAGTATTTCCCAAACCCATATGTTGTCCCATCCCACCACCCCTCAGGCATCTCTTCTCTGCACTGACCAAGCCTGGCCTCTTCAGTCTCTCCTCCCAGTGCTCCTGGCTAAGAAGCACAACTCCCACACCCAGCTGCAGTATGAATAGGGCATTAAAAACTGAGTTTAAAACAAGGCAGACAAGCTTCTTTGGGAAGAATCACAGAATCATAACAAATTATTCTGGTCACCTAGTCCAACCCCCTGCTCAAAGCAACTAGATCATCCCAGTTAAAAGCTTTGTTTAGTCAGGTCTTAAAAACCTCCGAGGATGGAGAGAACATCCTCTCTCTGGGTAACCTGCTCCAGTGTTTTCCTACCCTTCTAATAAGAATTTTTTTCCCCCTCAGTGCCTACCTTGAACTTCCCTTGCTGCAACTTGAGACCATTACTCCTTGTTCTGTCATGGTAGATGCGATTTCTTTTATTAGACCAACTAAACAGTTGGAAAAATTGTTCCTTGCAAGATTTTTGTCCCCAGCTATTTAGGTGATCTAATAAAAAGAGATCACATCTACCCTGGCAGAACAAGGAGCAATGCTCTCAAGTTGCTGCAAGAGAAATTTAGGTTTGATAATCAGGAAAACCTATCCAAAGAACCTAGCTTAAAGAGATTCTCCAATCTTTTTGTCCCCCAAACCCTTCCTGGACTCCCCCACCTTGCCAAGGGGGCAGACACGGTTCTCCGAGTTAGATTTACCAAAGTGTGCTGTGCCTCTGTCCTTAGACCAACAGGGCTACAACCGAGATCCACCCCAAGGTGGCCGCACTTGGCGACCCAGGCACTACAAGCTGCTGCGGGTGGGTCTGACCCCCTCAGCCCGCTCCAATGGCAGGGGGAGCCGCCGGGAGCGCGGGCCGCACTCACCGAGGTGCAGGGTGAGGTTGATGGTGCTGGGGTACTGCACCCCGGCCAGCATGGTCTGGCTCTGCCACCAGGTGGTGTCGGCCTGGTTGTTGTAGTCGGTGAGGAAGGCGGCGCCGTGGCGCAGGTGGGGCTGGGCGGCGTCGCACAGGTGGCAGGACTTGGTGACCCCGGTGACGCCGGTCTGCACGCAGTACTCCTCGGCCGGCGAGCCGCACGTGTTGGTGGCCGCCACGCTGCGGTTGAAGGCGGCGTTGACGAACTCGGGCATGCAGCGCTGCGCCCGCCCGCTCTGCTCCTCCGCGCACTCGTCCATGGCGGCGCCCGCCAGCGCCAGCAGCGCGGCCAATGCGGCCAGCGCCCCGCCGAGCCCGGCACTCATCCTGCGGGCGCTGCGCTGCGAGCGGCGGGCCCGGGGCAGCGAGCGGCAGCGGCAGCCGCGGGGCTCGCGCAGATGCTGGGACCGCGCCGGCTCCGCCGCGTCGCTGCGAGGGAGGAGGGGGGGAGGAGCAGGATGCGCACAAGGGGTGGGGGCTGCGCGCGGTGCACGCTGGGACACGCCGCCTCGGCTCCCCTCTCCACCGCCCCCTCTCGCTGCCGGGCGGGAGGAGGGGGCGGTGGATCTTAAAGGGGCCGCACCCATGGGGGGGCGTTGCTCTGCTCTCAGCCCACGCTGCGGGGACCCGCCCTCTCAGGCTGCGACCCCGCGCACCACCTGCCCCGTTCCAAAGTGGCAGGACCCTGCCTGCAAATCACGCGGCTCCCGGCCTGGGCGTGGCTTGTCGCGGGCTGCCCGGCTCCCGCGCTCGCCCTCGGCGGGGCGGGATGCGGCCCTTCTCCGCGGCCCGGCCCGGAGCGCTGGAGGAGCGGCCTCACGAAGCGCGGAGGCTGCCCAGAGCAAAGGGCGGGCAGGGGCTGCCCTGCGTGGGTCCCGGAGCACAGGCTTGATGCCCGGGTGGACGCTGAGGCGGCAAGCAGTGGGGAAAACCCAATTAACCAAAGATCCTAGAGCAGTTTCCCAAACTTTTCCTCAGCGTGACCCCGCTCACAGCCGCCTTTCCTCAGCACGGTCCCTCGCTCGCAGCCCCCACCCCTGCGAGCCCACCCACTGATGTTGCCATTCCATTAGGGGTTGCGACCCACAGTTTGGGAACTGCTGTGCTAGAAGGTGTCTTGGCATTGGTGATGTGTAGGGGCATGTGCACCCCTGAGATTGGCTGCCGCGGATGCTGATGTTAGAAATATTATTAAAAATGCATTATCAATAGCTGTTAGCTCCCATCAATAGTGTTGTCCTCTGAATAAGCACGGCTGCCAGCCC
>NW_017728907.1:21921190-21925840 GCF_001723895.1 Crocodylus porosus | reverse complement strand
GCCCCGCATACTTAAGTAGTTAATTATAATACACATGGGATGCATGATCTGACGTATTCACATGCATGTTTGTATGAACCGGAAATGAGTTGTAAGAGTTCCTGCTTCTGTACATGTGCCAGAAGAGAGGGGATAAGAGCCTGCTAATGATTGTGCCCGGGGGCAGAGGGTTTTGATCTTTTGTCTTCTCCCTCTGACCCTATTTGCAAATATATACCTTTTGTCTCACCAACAATGTGTGCCTAAGGATTGTTATTCAATGAGCCTCCAAAGAAACGAACCGAGAGAGAGTTTTTTTTACCTCACTGAGGCCGTGCTTGCAGGTGGTCGCCACTTGCCACCCCTCCCCCTCGCAGCTGACACCACCAGTGATGTCTGTGGGTGGTCACCACTGGCCGCTGCCAGCAGCATCTGTAGGTGGTCACCGATCGCTAGTTGGTCCTCAACACCGTCTTCCCTGCACTGCCAACGCTCCGTGGCTTGCCGTTGCCACCGCCGCCTGTGGGAGGTCACCATGCCCCCCAGCCTCGGGACGCATGCGACGTTCATGAGTCTTGGCCTCTAACCCCAGAATGGTCAGCTTCGATCCTGGTTTTCTCTGATTAAAAAAAAAAAATCCCCACTTGTCAAGTTAAACAAAGTAACCCAAAATCCATATTTTTCCATGATAGAAATGAAACACCACTATATATACATCTATGTATTCAAGGCATTTGATTTTAATCAAGGAAAAACGTGGATTTTAGGTTGCTTTTTTTAAACCAAAAATTGGGGATTTTTTCAACAGAAAACCAGGATCCCTGATGATCAGCCTGGGGGGGAGGGGCTGCAGCACTCTGGGGTGCCTTGAGATCCTTTTACCGGTGCCAGGCAGCATTAGCACAGTTGGGTGTGCAGTCCTGATTCATAAGATAAACCTCAAAGAAGAGTGTTTGTACCCAAAAGCTTGCAAAGAACAATTTTTCCAACCATTTAGTTCAGGGGGTCCCAATGTTTGTGCATCCAAGGGCACATTTGAATTTAAAAGAAAAAGCAGCAGGTGCCAATATGAATATTAAAGTATTTAGATCAATAGGTATTAAAATATTTAGATCAATCTGATCAATCTCGCACGGGCACCTGAATAAACCTCAGAGGGCACCGCATTGAGAACTGCTGATTTAGTTGGTCTAATAAAAGATACCACATTGACCTCAAGATCCTTGTCTGCCAAGGTACCAAACAAGAATCCATAGAGTTAGATTCATTCTGACGTGTTGTGGCCTCCTGGAGCAATATATAACAGAATTGCTCTGTTATCTTTCTGGAGTCAAAAAATGAAGAGCTGGTCATTTTCTGAAGGTGCCTTGAGAGTCCCAAGGTTGAGAACCACTACTCAACTGTTCACTTTCTAGCCCTCAGAAGTGTATTTTCCCTATGGGCTTTGGCAGTTTGCATCCACATCCAATTCTCAGCCTGTGGGTCATGACCCAAAAGTGGGTTGCAAGAATATATGAAAGGGTCACAAACAAACTTTAAAAATGGATCGACACATTTTAAAAATGGATTCTCCGTTAAAGGAGAAAAATGTGGGAAATTGTGGCTTTTCCCTTGCAGGCTGTCAGAGCTCCAGCCTGCAAGTGGCTGCTTGTCGCCCACCTCCCCATGCCCCACACACACCCCTCTGCCCCCCACTCCCATCCCCATCCCCGCACACACTGTGAGGGGATGAGGGCAGGGGGCAGTGGCTCAGGTTAAGAATGAGGGGCACTTAATCAGGACTGGCAACTGATGCTTACAAATGGGTTCTGCACCCTTGTCTGCATGTGGACAGGACTCCCAATGAAAGCCTCATAGTTAGCTTCCCACTGGCCACCTTCCAGTAGGAGGATCTCAGCTACACGCTAACTTTATGGAAATGGGATATTCCTCCCTAGTTTGCTCCCGCGGCCATACAGCTGAGGGCAAGTGAAACTTGTGGGCATCCAAACCCCAAGCCTCCTGGCTTAGGCCTGCACATAGGATGGCCACTAAAAGATTTAGACAGGGGTGGGCAAAATGTGGCATGCGAGCCAGATGCGGCCTGCCAGGCCATTCTATCCAGCCTGTGGGGCCCCTAAAAATTTTAGAAAATTAATATTTATCTTCCCCTGGGTCCCTGTTTTGCAGCCCTTGATGGCTTGCCAAAACTCAGCAAATGGCCCTCCACCCAAAATAATTGGCCGCCTCTGATTCAGAAGTAGCTGAAGCCCCAGGCTGAAAAGTCTGGGGTTGAGCATACTTGCCAGCAGTAGGGCCACATAAGGTTTTCTGAATGATTCAAAGGATTCAAAACTGATCTGGCTAATTTGACCTGAGACACAAAATATTTTCCTTCAAAAAACAAAAAAGCTTGAGAACTATTGTACTAAAGTACAGCCCCTGCTTCTTGCTGTAGCCTCATGAGATTTATGGGAAGACTGATCCAAAATCAGATGAAGGGGAATTAGGTACAGCCCAGCTGACTTATGGCCAGTTGCACCTGCTTCCCTCAGGCCCAAATGTGGCCCAGGTCTGCTAGACCAGATCAAAGCATTGTTTCCTTGTGTAGTTTCTCTACCCCATCTTTGCCTTTTTCTCTAATAAGTCTTTTGTTGCCCCCTATCCTGATGACATCCAATAAAATTCAGCCATTGCCTGGAAAAAGCAAAGCCTCTCCATGAGCATTGGGGAAATACAGTTTTAAGGAGTAGGCAAGAAGATTTAATGCAATTTCAAAAACCCATGCAAGTCAGGGAGAGTCAAAGCCTCCAGAAGCTAGAAGTATTTAGCTGATTTAGAAGATGCATTTGAGGCATTTCCTGTCATTAAGCTTCTCTTTGCTCTAGTCTTTTGGGGGCGAGGTCAGGGGGATGGGTGGGCAGAGACTGTAAGGGAAGAAGTAGAGGCTGGGAATGGAATACATTTTTTCCCTTGGGTGCATACAACTAACTAAAAGTTAGCCAAATTGTCTGTTTACTTTAGGTTCCCTGAAACTTCCCTTTAGAAGAGACTCATATTATCTACATTCCAACATCCTGCCGAACCACAGATTATTAGCGTCAGCGTGACTCATACTGGTAGCCTCTGGGCAAAGATCCTGGGGTTGAAGTTTGGTATTAGGATCTGAGCTTGTAGGCTGTATCTTTAGTTCTTTTCTTTTTTCTTAATATTTTCAACTGCAGCTTCAACAGGTGAAGATCCAGATAGCTAATGGTGCTTCAACTACTAACTCATCTAACCTTGCACAAAGCAAGTCTAGACAACGATTAAAAAAAACAGCATCCTTGTCTCCCCCAGAACTTTGACAGATGTTACTAATGGTGGTTCCAGACCAGGGAGGGCAGTTATGGGAATTTTTAAGGGAAAAAAATTGTATAAGCAGGATTTATAGTTACCATCTTTTACTGAGACATGAAACGGAATTCTCATTTGGACATTGCTTCAGAAGATATAGTGGACGTTAACAACTGCAAGGTACTTAATGAAAAGAGAAAACCTCTGTGTTGTTAACATTCTATCTCAATAAAACATGTAGTAACGCTCAAGGCTACTTCTGTTTGCTTAATTTTCTGTAGATCAAGTGATTCTGTATATTTTCAGTTTGTTCTGTGTTTTAGAAAACTATATTCTGTCATTTAAACACAGCATGTATGTGTGGTCAAGACAAAGCTAGGAAGTAGCCATTGCTAGGGAATGAGAAAAGTCTATTATCAAATGGTAGCCATGGATGAGTATTTTTAAATAATATTAGCAAAATTGCTAATTATTACCTTGATAACAGTAACCATTGCCAGAGCAAAGCATGCACAAAAATAATGTATTTTATAACATTATTTCTATATATATATATATTTTTTAAATAAAGCACTTAAATGTTTATCTTTCCTCTTTTCAGGTTATACATCCTCCACAATACTTATTTTGAAGCAAGTTTCCTTCTGGGTAAAACTTAAAATTGTACACTGTTAGAATAACAGAAGGTATCAAGAAACAAGAAAGAAGTATAGACTGTCATCCAGGTTTTTCATCATACAGTGGTGGTGATAATATAGCCTGCAACCAGCAGCATCTGGGTTCCTTAATCTATGGGCGCATGTGCACATTATGAGTTGTTCACGTACACGTTAGGGAACATTATGAAAAATTGCCATTTCTCTAGGTTAGTTGCGTAACCAAATACACTTGCACAATTTTTTGTATGTCAGATTTTGACTTGATGAATTTATTTCAAACATGTTCCTGCACAGGTTCTGAACTGTCTCAAACCTGATCCTGCAAACTGACCAGGCACTGAAGACATCTTACAAAACCATGCATATTTTCTTCTTTTCAGAATGGTTGATATATTGTTATGATACAATTCAGACATGGAAATATTCAGGATAAAGGAAATTTATTGTTGTCTTCAGTATTTAGTTATGGTATATATCCATGTAGGCTTCTAATTATTGCTCTTTTTCCTAAGTGGTGGGTGTCAGTCACCCCACTAGTAATAGAGCTCATATTGGACCCTGTACAGTTTCATAGATTTCATAGACATTAGGGCTGGAAGGGACCTCAGAAGATCAAGTCCAGCCCCCCGCCCAAAGGGCAGGAAATCAGCTGGGGTCATAGGATCCCAGCAAGATAAGCATCCAATTTGCTCTTGAA
>NW_017728907.1:21901913-21920660 GCF_001723895.1 Crocodylus porosus | reverse complement strand
GGTGTTAAACACCATCAGGTTCTCGTCCGCCCATTTACTGAGCCTGTCCAGGTCAACCTGGATCACCCACCTATCTTCTGGTGTGGATGCTTTGCCCCAAAGTTTGGTGTCATCGGCGAACTTGGACAGTCCACTCCTGACTCCAATGTCCACAACATTAATGAAGATGTTGAACAATATGGGTCCAAGGACAGAGCCTTGAGGGACCCCACTGGTCACAGGACACCATGATGAGTGACTGCCATCAATTACAACCCTCTGGGCCCGTCCACAGAGCCAATTTCCCAGCCAGAGGATCATGGTGGACCCAAGGCCACAATTGGCCAGTTTTGCCAAGAGGTGATCATGGGATACCAGATCAAAGGCTTTTTTGAAGTCAAAATATATGATAGTTGATCCATGCAACTTACTTAACCATTTAGGAATCACCCATGCTGCTGAAGTTCAGTTGTTTGGAAGTCTAGGATCCTTATTTTACTTTTCCATCACTTCAAACTTTATACAGTAGGTCATTTCTAACACTGCAGGCCAAGACAACCTCCTCTATTCATGGTGTGTTTTCCAATTCACAGATTATCATCTCTACATTCTCACCTAAATGTTCCAACCTCTTTTTTTGCCTGTTATTGATGGTAATGAGCAATTCTGTTTAATTTCATGCACCTCTCACTATGGTATTCAGGTACATCTCAGTGTTTAGTTTATTGTGCAATAGACATGTGTTTTGTGGTATAAAGACTGTAATTGTCTGAAACCAGCCGAGTCATCTTTTAGCAAAAACCTGATATTTTGTATTTGTTATTCAATTGTTTTAAATAGTGTGCAGAACTTTGAGACTTCAAGATAACTTTAAAAAAAAACCCAAATTCTCATAAAGGCACATAGAACTAAGTCACATGTGCATGGAGAGAACATTAGGTTTATCTGAAAGTAAAATATTTTGGTATTTAAGAACTAGATTTTCAAAGTGGGGAGTCGATTAGAAGGAAAAGAGCATTTGAGTTCAATGCGTAATTTCACAAGGATAGAAATTAAAGATGAGAAAACAGCTGAGGGCTACCAAGAGACTGGAGAAGGGAGTACTTGGAGGGTGGAGGGCCAGGCTCAGCTAAATTTCTTTATTGGCTTATTTGGTGGACAAGAGAGACTAGTTTAATGATCAGTTTTCTTTCTTTCAAATTTTACTTACCCTTCGTTTGAGAATTGTCTTTTGCAGATAGCAGTGTTGATTATTTATTTATGATAGTATTTTTGTAGGATTAAGTGCTTAGTTACCTAGCTACAAGGAGAAACAGATGTGTTAGATCAGGGGTGTTAAGCATATGGCCGGTGGGCTACTCGCCAGCCCAAGAATTAGAGGGCGTGGCTAGTAGGGAAGGAGGGCCTGCCACAGAATCAGAGGCCCCAATGGACACTGCTGTTGGTAACAAGGAATTGAGTCAGGGCACTGTCACAGCAAGCAGCTGCTTGGTCTGTGGCTGCTTGCCTGATGGCCTCCACTGCTGCCCCACCACAGACATCTCTCACCCCTGCTTGCCCCGCAGATCTGGCCCACAATGAGCCCTGCTGTCCAGGTACCATGCAGGGCACAGGGTAAGCTTGAAACCCCGGGGTTAGTTGGTTTGAAAAATATATGTAAATGAACAATTTTGAAGGCTTTACATATAATTAAAACTCAAGTGCCTCAAAATTTGGAAGTTATTTACTAGTTGTCGATTAGATTGAAAAAAAAAAGATTGTTTTGTATGCTTATTTACAGGGGCTGACCTTGGGAACCAGTCAGCCTTACAAAGAGACCTTAGTTGCAAACTTAAATACTGCCTCTCTGTAAGGAATCCTGACCTAACTTTGGTGAGGTAGTTAAGTATTATCCACATTTCACAAATCCATAAGACTTAAACAGAGACAAGATAAGGGACTTACTCAAAACCACAAGGGAAGTTAAACAAATACAAGCACTGCAAATGATCAGAGAGAATAGCAACATTTTACATTATTGGTAAAATCTGTACATTCTCCTCCCTTCTTTTCAGTTTCTAATCAACTCCTGCCCCTAGCCATTGTCCTCTCTGAATCCAGATCTTTGTACTGCTTGGAGGCTTAGCTCAGCCAGACTTGACTACAGACTGGTTCCTGATTTATAGCATCTAACAAAGAGACAGTTATCACCATGGGATCTCCCTGTACCTTTTCAGATTTAGGAATGCAGACAAAGGTAGGTTTATTTTTGTGTAAACCTAGGTCTCCTTTTATGAAGAAAGAGGGTATTTGTTCAACAGTGTGGTTAGTACATTGGAAATTTTACTTAATCAGATATGAATTGATGTGAGCACTGAAGAAAATATTATATTTTCTGAACCAAGTTTATACTGCAACAGCAAGCGCCTCATATCTGCAAACTAGAACTTGGAGGGATGAGATGGTAAAGAATTCATGGCAATATTGTATCCATGCAGTTAATACAGCCAAAGCACCAGCTTTTCAAAGAAACACCATGCATGTATCAGCTGAAAATATTTTCTTATTAAATGAAAGAAACAGATTATTACAACTTTTTATACATACCTTTTTGGTCTCATACAACATGAATAGTTAAAGCCAAATTTGTGCTTGGTCATACATTGATGTACAGAAAGGGAAAAAAGCACAAGGCATCTGTGTGCAGGAACCAGGTACAGACTACCAGACATGAGTCCCAGTTAATGTAAGTCTTCAAAAGGAGAAAGGCATAACACAGCAATAGAATAACTTCAGAGTTCAGAAAGGACTTAAGTTCAAAAGGGGATTTGACAAATTTATGCAGTGTAAGTCCATTAGTGGGTATTAAATATGACAGGGGTGCAACCACAACCCTCATGTTAGGACATCAGCACCTACTTTGGGCTTATGAATACAGCATGAGAACCAGCACAGCATACAACCAGCACCAGACCAGAGTTAAAAATTGAGTGATAGCTATAACCACCAGCTGCCACAAGTAGCCAAAGCAGTATGGCTTTGTTATCTGGTTGTAAAATTCTAGTGGAAACAATGCACTATAGTTTCACCACACAGGAGATTAGACAACATCACTACGGGTGGCTGTTGCAATTCTGACCTGGCCTATCTTGGGAAACAGCTTCAGTTTCTACTGCAATTTTTCAATAAGATAGCTATCACGTCTTAGTTATCTTGCTATAGAACAGTCTCTATTTCAAGTGGTCAAAAAAGTCCATGTAAATCACTGTCAGTCAGGACTGCTATAAATACGGAGACAAGGCTTATGGGTCAACCTTTAAGTTGACTAGCAGCTGTCTACGCTGGCCTTTCAAAGTTCTTAAACCCATATTGCTGACTGAAAGAAATGAGAAACACATACATAACAAACTCCTATTCAAAATCTAAGAATGTTTCTATTCAGGCAACAATTATGCGAGGACTACTGAGCAATGCTATGGACACTGCTGAATTAATCACAGAGCTGCATTTTTTTATTGACCCTAAAATTCTTCAAGTCCAGAAAATCTACAAATCCAAAAATAAAACTAAATTGTCAGTTGATTCCTAAGTATTTTGAACCCTGGAAGTCACAGGTCAATCTCAATCATCTAACAAAAGTACCAACTGAAAATAACTTAAAAAACGCAAAGTTAGCCACAAATTGGAATTGAGTCCAAAGGTCCAAAGAGGTGATCCTCCCCCTCTATGCGGCACTGGTCAGGCCGCAGCTGGAGTACTGTGTCCAGTTCTGGGCGCCGCACTTCAAGAGGGATGTCGACAGCATGGAGAGGGTCCAGAGGAGGGCCACTCACATGATCAGGGGGCAGCCGGGCAGGCCCTATGAGGACAGGCTGCAGGACCTGAACCTGTTCAGCCTCCAAAAGAGAAGGCTGAGGGGGGATCTTGTGGCCTGTTATAAACTAGTCAGGGGGGATCAGCAGGCATTGGGGGAGTCACTGTTCCCCCGAGCACCGCCAGGAGTGACCAGGAATAACGGTCACAAGCTGGCAGAGGGTAGGTTTAGGTTAGATATCAGGAGGCGCTACTTCACAGTCAGGGCGGCTAGGGTCTGGAACCAGCTTCCAAGAGAAGTGGTGCTGGCCCCTACCCTGGGGGTGTTTAAGAGGAGGTTGGATGAACATCTTGCTGGGGTCATTTGATCCCAGTATTCTTTCCTGCCATGGCGGGGGGTTGGACTAGATGATCTGCTCAAGTCCCTTCCGACCCTAGAAACTATGAAACTATGAAATCAATGAAAAACACTGTTGATGCATTCACTCAACTGTGCACACAGGAGAAGCAGCTTATGTTTCTCAGTTGTTTGTTTTACAGGTGGATGTTTCTAACTTATTTTTTTACAATTTGGTATTCAGCAGTCCAAATTTGAGCAGCAAATACTAACACAGATTTTAACGGTATGAGCAGGGATTCCTTTCCTCCTAATATCACAGTTTTGGGGTTAAGTATTTTTATATGAAGGCCTAATGCCCTAATACAAAAATTAGGGAATCAGGAATTTACAAATTACTTTATTTTTAAATCTGCCTCGCTGAAGTCAGATACAGTATTTCAGGCACACTTTCACATTAGACTAAAGATTGGCTTGTATATGTATTAATGATATGGCAAAGACAATTTGGGTCAACTCCTTTAATTCTAAAGGAATTATAACATAATGATGCTGAAAACAGCTAATCTCAGGTTTGTAAAGATGTATCATTTTTGGAAATGTTGTTTGCTAAGTGAAATATAGATATGTAAATAGTCTGTAGAACAGGGCCCTAATATATGTGGCTTTCCCCTTAGTCTTAGCAATTTCAAATAACCTTGGAAATTTAAGACAAATGACAAAATATAGTAAAATCTGTCAACAAGCTTTGACTCCATTTCTTTACTAGATGATGACATTGATATCTTTTTGTATTTATTCCCATTCTTTTAGCTTTAATCAAACAATGTTTACAGCCTGTGACAAATATTTGGGGGGAGATTTAAGAATGCAGTGAGTGATTTGTTTTAGATATCATGTGTGACAATATGGTCTTTTCTCAAGCCACCTTCTCAAGCCAACATATCAACATGATTTTCATTCTGTAGTGACAGAAGATTTCCTGTCAGGTAGATAGATGCCTACAGAACTCTCAAAAACTAGAAAAATCGCTTAGCATTATGTGTTGCCTAATTAACTATCAGTCTTCCACTGCCTACTAGCTTAGCTGATCTGCCGCTTGTGGAAATGAGTATGGTTCTTCCACATCTTCAGCCCTTCTGAATATAGTCAGCATTTAGCCACTAGTTAGCATCTCCCTTCCTTATCTTTAGAGATTTGTGTATATTGCTGATACCGAGTGTCTTATTTTATCTTGTGATGACACAAATATATCAGTCCTTTCTTTCTCTCGGTATTTCTGTTCAAAATATCATTCTGATACTCAAACTGAGGTTCAGTTGTGTGTGTTTGTTTAAACAAGAGAAAAGACCAAAACTCTTCAGTCAGATACATGGTGACATAAAGGATCAATGACCAAACAAAAAGAATAGACAAGTACAATATTGAATACCACTAGGGCCAAACAACTCACTGAATCTAATTCACTGATGTCAACAGATCATGTGGAACACTAAAACCTAGTAATGGTGTAAAAACTCACTACTCAACTACAAGAGAAGGCAAATCCTTATTCATCCCACAGTATTTTCTTGCTATAAAACAAATTTTGCATTGAATGAGAAACAGCCTCCATCACAAAAATTAAAACTGCATCATCGACATGCATTCTTGAAAGTTTGCTATTATCTAGTGTTCCCACATCCATGGCATTACATAATGCTACAATGGCTCACCTTCCCTGATTGCTTCCTCAAAATGAATATTTCAGTAATGACATGTCCTTTACGCTGAAGGGAAAGTGTTTGAACTTGTATGAGTTTTGGCATTAAAAATACAGGTATATTATGATGCCACTGGAGCAGCTGTATCTTTAAGGCCAGAACTAAATTTTCAGCAAAGTCTTGATTTGTATTTTCTTCCATCCTTCCTCGGAGCATTCTTAAAACCATGTAAACACTTTACACACGAGATTCTGTGGAAGTGATTGTGATTCTGGAACTGTCCTAAGCCAGTGACAGGTTTAGAAAGCAGTGTGCCCGGGAGTGGATCCAGAGGGGGTGCAACAGTGCAGTTGTTGAAACACTCTCCTCCCTGAGTGCTGCCACCTCCACTCTGGTCCCTTCTTTTCCCCAGCTTCTGAGTTCAGTGGGAAGAAGGAGGAAGGGCAAGGGCAAATGCCAGCAGAATTCACCATCTGGGCTCCAAGGTCTGGGTGGTGGCCCTAGCCAGACCCCACCCCAATCAGCTAGTGAGCTCAGAGCTCATTTTTCCTGTGGAGCTCCAGCAGCCTGCACTAATGAGGCAGTGGACTCACAACTCACTGCACGTGCATGGCACAGCGAAAGTGTGTGTGTAGGGGGGGGTGCACTCCCCCCTTACCTGTTCTTGGATCCACTACTAAGTGTGCCTCAAGTTTATGGGCAGCATACGTGATCTCTGCCATGTGTCAGCATTTATGATAGTGAAGCATACTCTCCAACTGCCATAATTGCCATAGCAGAAGAGCACATCACAGCCCTGTCAGATTCTAAGGAATCTGCGCGTTCTGCTAAATACCTGTCGTCACCAATCTCAAGCAGGACATGAGGAGGAGGAGGGGGAAGGGAAGGAAAGGAAAGGAAAGGGAAGGGGAAGGAAAAGATGAGTCAACGACTCTTCTCCTATAGCTGTTTAGCTATTTCAACCATTTTCCGCTTTTTTTTAGGCTAGTCACTGCCTTGAAAAGGGGGGAAGTTGCTGCAGGGTGCAGTTATACTTGATCCATGCACAGCTACAAAAAGAGTGAAGCTCCTTGCACTTTCCACTATAGTAATTCCTAGAAGTGGCAGACCCTGAGCTCGTAGCAGGCCTTACTAAAAGGGACCTTCACAGACGATCCAAAGCATTTGTCTGATCTTATCTCCACATAACACATTAAAGCAGGGGTTGTCAACTGGGGGTACACATACTCCTAGGGTTACTTTGAAAGATCCTAGGGGGTAGATGGGGGTGAGCAGGGATGGCGCTTTGCCACACCATGCTGCTGCCTCATGGGAGTGGCGTGAGAGCAGGCTTTGTTTTTTGTAGCTAAACATAGATAAATGTTGATTTCACCTCACACTCACAAACATACAGAAAAATATTTCCATTACTAATAATCAAAATGTATAGAAAGAGGATGTAACAAAAAAAATCTGTGATGGGGGTAAGGAAATCCGGGACAGATGGCACTGTATGAATGCACTCATGTATGCACACACTTACATGCACAAATGGCAGGTGCTGCAGGCAGGGTTGGGGGAACCCTGGCTCTTAGGGGTGTGCAAAGTGGGCCCTATTCGATTTGGATTCAGATTCGGCCCAAATCAGGGACAGTGATTCGATTAGTTGATTGGGATCACTGTCCCTGATTTGATTCGGTCGAATCCAAATCTGAAGATTCAATGCTGATTCAGAGAATCAGTGATTCGGACACAGACACAGCTTTAAAAGTTTTTTCTACATACCTTGAAGTACCAGCACGGCTTGTGAACGCTGCTTTGATGGGGCAGATGGAGCATCCCACAGGAGTGTGGGGCGGGGTGTCCCAAGCATGCTCAGCAGCAGACCCAGAAGTGGACCAGAAGGACTTCCAGTCCACTTCCAGGTCCCCCGGGGAACGCACTGGGCCCCCCCCCCACCTCCTTGGCTCAGCAGTCAGTCACGGAGAGACCCCAGGTGACCCCCCAGATGGAGGAGGCACCAGCTGCCAAGCTGAGAAGGGGGGGGGACCCACACACTCCCTAGTGAACCCGGAAGTGGACTGGAAGTGCTTCTGGTCCACTCTTGGGTCTGCTGCCAAGTACACTGGGGAGCCCCCTATGCTCCTGTGGGACACTCCATGCGCCCCAGCATCACAGTGTTCACAAGCTGCCTGCTACTTAGAGGTATATAGAAAAAACATTTAAAGCTGTGTCTATGTCTGAATTGCTGAATCTTTCCGAATCTCTCCAGATCAATTCAGAGGGTTCCAATTTGATTCGGAGAGATTAAAAGGTCCTCTGATTTGATTCGAATTTGGAGATTTGGCCACTGAATTGGGCCAAATCTCCACTGAATTGAATCAGGGGTTGAAGCTTCATATAGCCCTACTGGCTGTGCCACCTGCACACTGCTCCCCTGGTGGCAGCTTGGGCAGCTGCGGCAGGAGCTGAGGGTCTTGCTTAGGGGGTAGAAGGGCATGGTGTGAGGTAGGGGAGGGGATGCTGTTGTAGGGTTCATTGCCCACTGGCAAAGTTGTTGGCAGTTGGGAGCCTGGTGCCACTGGCCACTTGCTCTGCCCAGGTACCAGTGGGGCATCAAGTGCCAAGTTCCTGCTGAGCCTGACCCAGCCCCCAAGTGCTCAGGACAAGGTGTGCAGGTATACCTCAGGTTGGGCAGCCACTGCCTCCCAGCACAGTGAGGGACTCAGGGAATTCAGTGGCATTTGACAGCCAGGAATCCCCTGATATCTGATAGTCAATGCCCCCTGACATTTGACAAGCCAAGTGCCCCAGCCTGCAGCCCCTTCCCCTTATGCTCCACTCCATGAAAGTAAAGGCTCCAGCCTGGTACAAATGTATTACTAAATGAACAGAATGATTTAAAGCAGATATTCTTTATTGATTTATGGATATTTACTTATTATTAATATTTTGACATGTGATTTTATAAAACTTTTAGCATTATACTGTCAGTACTAAATTGTCTGCTCCCCACACCTCTAATTTCAGGCAATCCTGAAAATTTAAATTGATAAAAATTGAAATGAAATTGAAATAAACAAACATCATTTTTAGCCATCAAAATTAAAAAAATAAATAACAATTACATTCTGCCAACCTAAGTATATGTGAGCATGCTGAAATATGTTGCTCTGTATCTCCACGAATGTTGTGATCTCAGATACTGTGGTGATGAAGAACAAACAGGCAGAAGAAGGTGTAGCTGATCCTTGAGAAACAAGTGCAACCTTTTCAAGTAGCTACTTCCTTAGCTTGCACCTGCCTCAATCATACTAGAGACTCAATACTTTAAGCTTCAACCTCAGTATAGGTGGTTAATGTCACAGATGACAACTGGGTAGTCTGGTGCAACAGCTGGAACAAGTGTACTGCTCAGAATTTTGGCCAAAAGTTAAATCTGAAAAGTGAAATGCAGGTCAGGGGCCAAAGATCCACATCAGAGTCAGGGAACAAGGGACAAGGCAGGGAAGGAACCAGGGCAGGTACTGGATACCAAGCTAGGCCTTAGTAATGTCCCTCAAGAAGTGCTACAGTTGTACAGGCTTTCATCCAAAGCATGGCATAACCCAATTACCTCATGCTGAGGGTGTAGTTGTGCAGATATCTGCTAAGATACCTGATTATAACAATTAGCCAACAACACCAATGTATGCAAAATTAACATTTGAGAGAGAGAGAGAGAGACTGGCCATTTACTGATCCTGATGTTTTTATGAAATGCAAGGAGCAAGTAAAAATGAATGACAAAAAATGGAGAGGAACAAAAAGAACAAAAGGAAGCTAATAAGGAAATGAAGAATAATGTAAATGGCAGATATGACATATTTTGTATTAAAAAATATGGCTCTATCTGTAACAGGGGTGGGCAATTACTTTGGCTGGAGGGCCACTTACTGAGTTTTGGTGAGCTGTCAAGGGCCACACCGGTAGCACTGCCCCTTGACAGGTGCCCCACCCCCTGGTCGCCATCTTGGGAGTGGAAGTCCTGCCCCTAAACCCTGACCTTTCCTGCTGGAAGTCCCTCCCCTTGCCCCTGCAAGTACTCCTTTTGGGAGGGGGAGTTGTTATCTTGGAACCAGAAAAAAAGCAAAGCACGTGCTAAAAGACAAACACCTACTATAACATATTTTAATTTTATTACAAAAAATATTTTTGTCATGATTTGTGCTTGCGTACTGGATGTAGAGGTGACTGCATAATAGCTCAAAAATAAAGTCTTACTCATGCATATTGTGTGGGGGAGTGTGATTGGGGGGGGGTGTGGTGAGGTGTGTGTGCATGGATGTAGGGTTTGTGAGGAGTGTGTGGCTGTGTGGGGGGGGCTGTAGGGTATGCTGTGGGGGGGTTGTGAGGCAGGGTGTGTGAGGTTAGTGGGGTGTGAGGGAGCATAGGGGGGTTTGGAACCCTCCCACACACTCCCCCCCATGGTGGACAGTCCTCCAACAGTGGCAGCAGCAGCCATTGGCGATGCATAGGGGATGCACATGGGTGTACGTGCACCCCTTGAGATTGGTTATGCACCCCCTGGAAGCACCAGCCAGAAAACCAGAAGTGCCAACGGAGGTGCATTTCTGGTTTCACCATTGGTGGTTCTGGGCTCGGCAATCGACTCCTAGGGATCCCTTCCCCCACCATCAGCGATCAGTGCCCTGCCAGACTCAGGGTCCTCAGGGTGTTTATGGCCTGTGCAGGCTCTGTCAGCCGGGAGCGCATGGCTCTGGGCAGTTCTGGCAGTTGCATGTGGCAGCAAGGAGCACAGCTAGGCTAGCCCACCTCTATCCTGTGAGCTCCCTGCAGAACACATGCAGCTCCCACCAGTTGTGTGCTACTGAGGGAAATACCTATATGATGGAGCCTGCTGCCACATGCAAGTCCCGGGACTCTGCTGGAAGTGGTGGGGAGCCCCACCCCCTGCTTCATGGTGGAGTCCCGGCAGTTGCAAGAGGTGGCAGCAAGCAAGGAAGGCAGTGAGTTTCATCGTGCAGGGCTCCCCCTGGTGGCATACAGGTGCACAATAGAAACGGGTCAGCCTGGCTGCACTCCTGGCTGCCACATGCAGCTCCCAGAATAGCTGAAGCTGTGCACCAACAGGCAGCCTGAGGCCCCACCACCATCTTCTGCTGCTGCTGATACTGGCAGTGGGGGCTGTGCACCATGGGGTGGAGTGTGCAGGAGGGGCCTCACACCTCCCCACCCTCCATTACACCCACACCCCGCCCACCCAAGCTCTGCACTCTCACTGGCCCCCTAGGGCTGGGTTTTGGGCTCTACACCCCTGCCAGCGTCAGCCCCATGCTCCCCTCCCACAGCAGCTCCTCCCGTGCCCCCACCACTTCCCTACCTGCTGCCTGGAGCAACCGCTGTAGGAGGGAGGTGAGGAAGAGCCGCTGGATGCCAGAGAAGCTGAACAGGTCTTGTGGTGGATGCAGCAATGCCAGCAGTAGCTCTGCCCAGAAGCTGCATGTTGGCTGGGCCCTCCTAGGCATGAGGGTGGAAGTGGGGTACAGTTAATTGGTGGGTGCCCACTGGCTGGATGAAATTGACTGACAGGCCGGATCCAGTTCACAGGGCTGTATTTTGCCCACCCTGTACTATAAGTTTCCAGGATACTGGGAAATTCAGGGGGTATAGCCAAATTGCTTTCTGAATCCTAGAACAGGCTTTTTAAAAGTTGGCCACCTTAATATTTTGGAGTTTTCTGACTAAGAATAAAAAAGCACCTGTGCATAGAATGTAAACACCTTTTGTTGTGTTGGCCAATTAATCCAGATTACAAAACAAAAAGTATACTTCAGTTTACCACTTCTACCAAACAGCAGCATGTCATATGTTAACACCCCTACACATTCAGCCTAATCCTCAATTTTTTTTGCTTTTAGTGAAAGTTCAGATGAAATACATTGATTCTGCCAAAATGTACTAACTGTCGACATAACTGGTCTGGTTTGAATGAAGGGGTTCACAGGGACTGTAACAGAGAATAATATGTTAGCTGTGCTCTCTTTATTATATTGACAGGCATCTAGAATCAATGCTTATTTGTCTACCAAGTTTAAATATATATACCAAAGGAATTCCGAGTTAGTAATTACAAGGACCTGAAGAAGAGTCAGATTTCTGAATTTTAATCTGCCACCTATTTGTTTTGTAAACTTAGGTTGTTTCACCTCTCTGGATGTATCCAGACCAGCATGCATGTGCTTTTCTCAGGGGGCAAACAACAACGGCACAATATGTGCTGCTGTTACTTGTCCCCCAGGAACACCTGTAAACACATGCTGTGGTGTGCAGCCAATTGTCCTGGGTTAGCGATCCGGAGCATGGAGCTTGGCCAGCAGCCAGTGTGGCTCTGGCGAGCAAGGCTCTGGTTTTGGGCAGCACATGCTACCATCACTTGCGCCGAGCTGCTTTTTTCAGGCACAGTTTTTTCTGACACCAGGATCTCACTGTATCAAAAAAAATCTGTGCTGCAAATTAGCAGTGCAGGGAACACCCGCATGTGCAATGCGTGCGGTGTGTGGTGCCACAGATGGGTCCCCGGTGCCGCATACCACATGTACGTGTGTGTCTGGACCCACCCTCTGTGTCTCAGTTTACTGTAAAAAGCTATAGCCAGATCAGCCTGCTTGCTTAAGCCATGTATATCTCTGCAGAAGGTATAAAGTACACTTGTGAAAGATTCCTTGTGATAAATCTGGTTGTTTGGGGAACATTAAAGAAAGTTTCCAGTGGCACAGCTTGAAGGGTGACCATCTTTAAAAAATGGAAATGGACACAAGCGTAAGTGATGGAAGGCCAGGGCTAAGGGGGCTTAGCACCCCCAAATGCAGGCAGCCCAAGCTCCGAGTGGCTGCAGTGGGGGGAAGGGGTGTGCACAGACAGAGACAAGCAGCCAGAGCCTGCAGGTGGCTGGGAACTCAGCCTGGTCAGGCCATGTGTGGAACAGCACCCAGCTGAGCAGGTAAACATGTGGATGGGAAGAGACATGGGGGTGCAGATTGAGGCCCCCGTGGGGGCGGGGGTGAATGGGTCCTGGGGCGGGTTGTGGGACTCTTGCTGTCTGGGCGGCTCATTAAGGGATGCAGGGGGGGCTCCTGCTGCTGCATGCACCCCCGGGGCAAGCATAGGGGATATGGGCCCTGTGATCTATGCTGTGTGCAGTGTAGAGGCAGCTGCCACTGTGTGTTGTGCTCCGCACCCCACTGCTGGTGCCCTGGCAGTGGTGTGATGCCACATGCCTCCCATTGCCAGGCAGGCGGCGCAGCCAGCTTGCAGGAGGCATGTGGTGTCACACGGCTGCTGGGGTACCAGCAGCCGCCTCCACCCCACACACAGCGCAGATTGGGGCAGTGGGACATGTATCTCCTGTGCCTGCCTGGGGGTGTGTGTGGCAGTGGAAGCCCCCCATACCCCTGGAAGATCCTTCTGGAAAGCAAGTGTCCCATGACCTGCCCCAGCCCTGGGGCTCCATTCACCCCAGTCTCTGCCCTGCTCCCTCCCTCACCTCAATCTGCCCCCGTCCCTTCCACAGGATGGACTTACTTGCACATGTGCACAGTAAGCCCCCACTAAATCGTATTTTCTTCCTCTGCCTATGGACACAAGCCCACCTCCCCCTCTTCCCCTGCATGGCATGGTTGGAAAAACCAAGCCAAGGCTGCGGGGAATGGGGGAGGATACACTGTGTCTGTTTCCAACTTGGGGCTCCCTGCCCTGCTGCCCTCCACACAGGAGCCCCGCACCACTATGGCAAGATGCCCCTTGCCTGCCTGGCAGCAGTGGGGGCCCCTTGCCTGCCTGGCAGCAGCAGGGGGCACAACTCTGCACGGCTACCACTGCTGCCCCTGCAATTACTGGACAGGCAGGGGGCACCTCACCGCAGCAGTGCAGCCAGACCTAGCAGCAGCAGCACTGAGCCTCTCTGCCTTTCCACATCAGGGCCCATGTGCAGGGCTGCGGAGGCATCTGGGGGGAGGGCAGCAGGGCGCAGAGCCCCAAGCCCACTGTGGGCAGCCCGCATCTGCCCCCACCCTATGCAAAGGTCTGGAGGGACACATGTCCCCCCATGCCCCCTCCCTGGGATTGTGTGCAGCAGTGGAGAGCCACCTCCTCCTCTGCTGTTCCCCACTTCATGAGCTGCCTTGTGGCTATCCTGCTCCCTAGCCAGGTCTCATAGCTGCACACTCCCACCCCAGCCCCGGGCCCCATGTACTGCCTCAGCTGGCCAGCCCCAGCCCGAGATGTCAACTCTGCCCCACTCCCTCCCTCACTGTGGGGGTCTCAATCTCATGGTGCTCAGGGGAGGTCCCCATAGGTTGGAAGAGGGCCAATGTGGTACCTTATCTTCAAGAAGGGAAGGAAGGAGCATCCAGGGCATGGGCGAGTGGTGCCACCTTAGTTGCAGGGGGAGGGCATTGCTCCCCTAGCAACTAGTCAGCAACTGGGGGAAGTCCCCCCACGGCCAATCTCACCAACGGGGGGAGGGAGTCGAGTGCTGAGTGGCAAGCATGGCCAGGCAGAGGGTGCACCAGCACTCTCAGGGGGTGCACATGCACCCCTGTGCACCCCCTACACATTGCCACTGATCCAGGGAACTACAGCCCAATCAGTCTGATCTCAATCCCTAGAAAGATCCTTGAAAAAATTATCAAGGAATCAATCAACCACAAGCTAACGGAAGGCAACATTCTGAGAGAGAACCAACACAGCTTTGTTATGGGTAGGTCATGCCTGACCAACCTTATTTCCTTCTATGACCAGGTGATGGGACACCTGGACAGGGGAGGAGAGGCTGATGTAATTTACCTGGATTTCATAAAAGCCTTTGACTTGGTCTCCCATGTTGTCCTCATGGTAAAATTGGGGAACTGTGGCCTTGACAACTTTAATGTCTGATGGCTGGGGAACTAGCTCCATGGTTGGACCCAGAGAGTGATAGTTGACGGAACTTAGTCAACTTGGTGCATGGTGGCCAGTGGTGTCCCCCAGGGTCAGTACTTGGACCAATACTCTTTAATATATTCATAAACAATATGGATTTGGGTGTCAGAAGTGGACTGGCTAAGTTCACAGATTACATCAAATTATGGGGAAGCGTGGCCACTCTGAAGGATACGTTGGAGATTCAGGCCAACCTGGACATGCTTGCAAGGTAGGTGGATCTAAACCTGATGACATTCAACACAGAGAAATGCAAGGTGCTCCACCTCGGGAGAAAGAACCCACATCATACCTATAGGTTTGGCAGTGCTACACTCACTGGCACCATGACTGAAAGACTTGGGGGTCATAACTGACCACAAGATGAACGTGAACCACCAATGCGACGCTGCAGCTAGCAAAGCAAACAAAACCCTGGCTTGCATTTACTGATGCATCTCAAGCAAGACCCAAGATGTCATCTTCCTATTTTACTCGGCCTTTGTGAGGCCATAGCTGGAGTACTACATCCAATTCTGGGCTCCACACTTTAAAAAGGATGTGGAGAAGCTTGAGAGAGTCCAGGTGAGAGCCATGTACATAATCAGAGTTCAAGAGAGCAGGCCTTATGAAGAGAGGCTGAGAGCCATGGGACTCTTCAGCCTGGAGAAGTGAAGGCTCAGGGATGACTTGGTAGCACCCTGTAAGTATATAAAGGCTGTGTATCAGGAACTGGGAGAACATCTGTTCATCAGAGCACCCCAAGGAAAGACAAGGTTTAACTGTCACAAACTGCTGGAAGACCGTTTTAGACTGGATGTAAGGAAAAACTTCTTTACTGTCCGAGCCTCCAGGGCCTGGAATAGACTCCCTCCAGAAATGGTGCAAGCACCTATTCTGGACACATTCAAGAAGGATTTGGATGATTATCTTGCTGGGGTCATCTGACCCCAGCTGACTTGCTGTGCAGGGGGCTGGACCTGATGAACTCCCTAGGTCCCTTCCAGCCATAATGTCTATGAAATATATTATATCTCCCCTCATCCCTCGACTTACCTGCAGGGAGCTGCTCTCCACACTGCCTGGCTGTATCCCTAGCCACGTGCATGTGTGCACATAGAAATCATAGAATCATAGAAATTAAGGGCTAGAAGGGACATCAAAAGATCATTGAGTCTGACTTTCCTGCTCTGGGCAGGAATGCTGTTGAGATCAAATGTCTGTCCAGTCTCCTCTTGAAGACTTCCAAGATTGGCGACTGCACCACTTCCTTGGAAAGTCGGTTCCAGATTCTGATCACCCTTACGGTAAAGAAGTTATTTCTTATATCCAACCTGAGACCATCCTCTAACAGTTATGCTCATTTCTCCTTGCCCTCCCTGGAGTGCCCTAGTGAACAGTTTTTCTCCCAGCTCCTGATATTCACCTGTTACATACTTATAGACAGCCACCAAGTCCCCCCTCAGCTTTCTCTTCTCCAGGCTAAACAAACCGTCCCAGATCCCTTAGTCTTCCCTCATAAGGTTTGTCCTCCAGGCCCTTAATCATTCTTGTGGCCCTTCTCTGGACCCTTTTAAGATTCTTCACATCTTTTTTGAAGTGCAGTGCCCAGAACTGGACGCAGAACTCCAGCTAGGGTCTCACTTCATTAGCCCTGCTTACAATGCATTGGCTAATGCATTCCAGTATGTTATTAGCTCTTTTGACTACTGTGTCACACTGGCAGCTCATGCTCATCCTATGATCAACCATAACTCCGGGATCTCTTTCGGCCATCATGCTGGCCAGGACATCTCTTCCTAACCTGTATTCATGTCCCTGATTACTTCTCCCCGGATGAAGCGCTCTGCATTTATCCTTACTGAACTGCATCCAGTTCTGCTCCACCCACCTTTCCAGCTTGTCCAGGTCCACTTGGATCCGCATCCTATCCTCTAACTTGACTGCTTTTCCCCATAACTTTTGTCCATGAACTTGGCCAGTGTGCTTTGTTTATGGATGATACTAAGCTATGGGGAAATGCGGTCACGTTAGGGGATAGGATGTGGATCGAAGCAGACCTGGACAAGCTGGAGAGGTGGGTGGAGTGGAACCAGATGCAGTTCAATAAGGATAAATAAACATGGCGCCTCCTGAGTTCCTCCCAGCCCCAAGCAGCCCCTTGCAGACTGGAATGCTGCCAGCCTGCAGGGGAAACCTACCATTTCTCATGTTTTTCCACTGTGAGCAGAAAACTCAGATCCCTGCACATGATACTGGGAATCTGGGATAAATGCAGTCCTGGACCGGGAGTTTATGTTCCCATTTCAGGACTATTCCATCCAATTATAGATGGGTGGTCACCTCAACAGCTTGTATTGTTCTCTTGTCTGTCTAGAACCTGAAAGCGCAGTCAGTTGTGTGTGGTGGTGGGAGATGAAGCTACACTCTGCTATGCCCTGCTGTGGCCAACTTCCTTACAGAAGCTTCTGGAGCACTGGCTATCTTCTCAGTGGACAAAATGATAACACAGTAATTGCAGCAGACATCCACAACCTACCCAGCAAATAAACAGAAACATTAAAACAAGAAAGAAATCCATCTCTGTTTAGGAAGTATTGAAAAAGAAGGCAAAAGGATGAAAACTCAGAAAGTCTATGTAACACTGTTCAGATATACACACAAAAATCTCATTACAGTTGCTGGTAAAAGAATATCGGAGAACATAGGAGGCAACCCCTTTAAAAACTCTTTTTTATTAAAGATAAATCCCAAAGCTAGATTAATTTATTTCTCCTAGTTTAATATTCTGTTTGGTTAAGTGGAATTAATCCTTTTAGGCCAGATCTGCACTGGTATAAATTTGCACAACTCCACTGAAGTCAATGGACTTCTGTCAATTAAACCAAATAAAGATCTGGCCTCCCTATCTCTCTTTTAGTGCCTGACTTCAGCTTGTTCAGGTATCTGTCTGTCCTGCAAGATATATTTAGAATTTAGTTCAGGCAACTGGGTGCTGCTTCAGCCTAATCAGTAAATATACCGATAGCAAGACAACTTGATTTCTCCAACCAATCACATAAAGTCGCACCTAAAACAGGAGATAAAACCTACAGGAAAGAACAGGCATGTCACATAGGATAACATACATAGCTCAAATTGAAAATTATTTAAGAGCTTTTAAAGATATCTCAATTTCTATCATATGCAATTTGCAATTGAATTGTATAAGTAATTTACTACTAAAAACTTAATTCTGGTTTAAGGGCTCTGTGTTTATGTGGACTAGACCAAAAGTAGTTCTGGAGCCTGTGAATGCGCTGCAGAAAATGAACTAATTTGGCAAGTCCCTTTGTTTAGCATTTCAGTATAATTTCTCCATGCCAGCGCTACACTGGATTTAGCAGGAATAATAATAATAATAAATCAGAGAGTCAAGTTAACTACTTAATACACATGCACAAAGATTTTGTAAGAGCAGAAAGTCAGAGTTTGCCCAGAGAAAAAGGAGAGAAGGGAACTGTTGGCTGGACAAAGATGACACTGTTCACAATTGGCTTATTTAAGACCAACATCCTCAGTGATTTATTTGTAAAGTATGCCAAGGGAATCTTCTGCACAATAACTTCTGGTAATGGGGATAAAATTCTCTGCTTCTTTTTATAAGACAGACTCTGCTCCTTGCCAAGTTAGGTAAACCAAAGAGAGATGGAGACGCAAGCTAACTGGGCAGATGGTTTCAAAGCTGTCCAGATTTTCTCTTTTTTTGAAAGTGCAACCTTGGAGGAAAGAGATTAATAAAAAAACAATGGGCTATGCAGCCTTTCACCATTAGGTCACTGGTTTAAATAGAGTCAGTCTTGGAACTGATCAGAACTTGACCAGTCCACTTGATAGTCATCTGATAGCTCATATGAAATAAATTTCATAGATTTCATAGATTTCATAGACATTAGGGCTGGAAGGGACCTCGGGAGATCATCGAGTCCAGCCCCCTGCCCAAAGGGCTCAGACAGT
>NW_017728907.1:21879787-21901902 GCF_001723895.1 Crocodylus porosus | reverse complement strand
TATAGGTGGCCATCAGATCACCCCTGAGCCTGCGCTTTTCCAGGCTAAAGAGTCCCATGGCTCTCAGCCTGTCATCGTAAGATCTGCTTTCCTGACCTCTGAATTTGTAGTCATAGTCTTCCTAATGGACAAGCATCCACATAAAAAACTATCATTACAGTATATTGGGATTCTCTCAGCAGAAAGGCCAAAATTTTAACTAATTTGCATCTTCTCCATCTCCCAATTTATTTATTATTAGAAAATCAAGAATTCTGTTATTCATCTGGGTTTAAATGAAATAATGAACACTAAATTCACAAAACAGACAATGTTATTGTGCATACACATTGGAAATCTGCTTAGCAATACCTGAAAATATTTAGGGACAGATTGTGTTCTATGCCAGAAGCTAACACACGAGAGGAAACCTAGACAGAAAGGATGTTTAGACGGCTTTAAGCCACCTTTGTGCCTCCCTTGTTCTGTCTACAGGTACAACAGCCTTGCATGGCTGACCTGTACTCGAAGGCAGGGTGGGTTTGCACTAACTAAAACAGAGATGCATAAGCTTCAGTGGGCAGTGGCTTACCTCATCAGATGTTATGAAGGGATGACAGGAAGCTGAATTTCTAAACAGAAAGCAGTGATTAGAATCCAAATAGTATTCTACAAAGAGGAGAGGGAGGAAAAAGGAAAGGGCACCACTGGGAAAGGCAAGGTTAGGTATGAAAAAGAAAAACCAAGTAATTAACCCATTGAGGGACATGAGGATTATAAAAGGTAATCCCTATAGTGGGATAAGAATCCACAGTCTTAATTTAGAGCAGGGGTGTTTGACTCCTAGCCTGCAGGCCACATCTGGCCCACAGAGCCACATCATCCAGCCTGTGGGGCTCCCCACGGGTCCAAACATTTGGCTCTCAGGGAACAGTGGAATTTCCACCAAATTTCTAGATTCATGGGAAGCTCCACGGGCCAGAAAGAGTGGCCCTGGGTGCTAGATTGGGTGTATGAGGTAGCACAGGACAGAATCTAGGAGTGCAAAGCTAGGCATGGGGACCGATCCCAGCACACAGGGCCAGGCAGGGGCAGTGCAGGGCCTGATCTTGGTGTATGCTATATCCAGATTCATAAAGGCATATACTGTACAGAATGTGCTGCATACTCTATACAGAGACAAAAATTATATAAGTGAGCACTGCATAACATTGGCTTTTCAATGAGACCACATACACCATATCAGTAAAACAAACATAAGAAAACCTGTATGACATTCCAGAAACCTGTCCAATAACAGTGGGGTTTGTGACAATGTCAAATAGATGTTCATTTATAATTTCACATAGAGATCACCCTGTCTGAAAATGTAGACAGCAGAGAGGCACTGTAAATAGGTGATGGTATATATCAATGAGTGGTCCAATTTCTCAGTAGTCAAGGATCACACACCCCTTGGGCCACATACCATGGGTGCCTAATTAGCAAGAGCTATGAGGGCTCCAGACTGTGCATCATGCACTCACACAGGCAAGTGTGCTATCACCCTGCTACACCATGTGTATGGATGGGCGGGTACTTCCCTTGGCTCCCCACCCCTCTGTACTGTGTGCTCAGTGGGTTGGGTGCTCTCCTGCCCCGCTGCACCCTGTGCAGACAGGCAGACACCCACCACTCCTGTGTGGTGTAGCACTCCACCTCACCTGCAGCTCCCTGCAGGCTCTCCTCTGGCTCTGTGCTGCTGGGTCATCCAGCGCAGCTGAATGCACCATACCACATCAGTGGCATCAGAGCAGATATGGTTGTAATATAGAGATTGACTGTGCATGATGGATGTAGGGGTGTGCTTAGGGTGAGAGTTGCTGTCATGGAAGTACCTGTAGCACTGGATAGGTTTCTGATACAATGTAGCAGTGATATGGCCATTGCAAACTTTCACAGTGACAACCAAGAAATAAATTTGCTGGGTGCAGTATTCCAACGTCAGTTTGATGGAGAGGTGGAAGTTGTTAGAGCCCTGGTGGAATTTCTCTAGAGACTGTTTCCCATATGTCTATATGAAGAAGATGTCATTGGTATGAAGGGCAGCTGCAGAGGAAGTGGACTTCAAGGTCCATCATAAATACATTGGGATATTAGGGGGTCACAAGGGTGCCCATGGCAGTGTCAATTGTTTGTAGCTATAGGAAGTCCCCAAATCTGAAATCGTTGTGTATGAGGAAAGAAGTAGGAGGGTGTGATAGAAATGGAAGCAATATCTTGACTGGGAATAAAGTTCCTTATGGGTTATAATCCATCCTGATAGGGGATGTCGGTATATAAAATTATGACTTCCATGGTAGCTAATATCGTAGTAACTGGAAGCTTGTCAGCAGAAGCTAGTTTCTTTAGGAAATCTGTGGTATCTTTCAAATTGCTGGCAGCTCCCATGGCATATGCAAATCAGATTGAGTCAAGGTAGCCAGAAACTCCCTGTGTGATAGCGCCAATGCCAGAGGCAATGGAGCATCCCGAGTTGCTAAGTTTGTGAGTCTTAGGTAAAAAGTAAAAGTTGCCTGGGTTGGACTGCCGGGAGGTAAAAACATTAATCCTCTCCTGTTTCCAGAGGTAGCATCTTTAAGAGTTAATTTCATTCCTTCTGGTATTGTGATGTGGGGTCCTAGGTCAGAAGTTTGTAAATACGTGGGAAAGTTGTCTGTTGGTTTTCTGTATGTATGCTGTTTTGTTCATTACAACAGTAGCACCCCCTTATCAGACACTTGCATGATAATATCAGGGTTGTTCTTAAGAATTAGGTTTGTTTGTTTTTAAGGCTTATTTGTTCTCAGAAAACAGAAATTTAAAAATGAACTTGAACAGGAAATTGTGGAACAAGAAATAATCCATGAACTGGATTGTGTTAAGTATCTGTAGTCTGAATTTAGACCATTTTATCCCATTACCTGGACTAGCTTTCATAACCGCTATGTTCGTTTGTTTGTTTTCCTTTCTCTTACCCATCTTGCCTCTCCTGCAGTTCCCCTTCCTTCCCTACTCTTTGTATTCTCATCACTGCTTTCTTTTTAGAAGCTTCCTGCAGTCCCTTCATAGTATCTTATGAAGTAAGATTCTGCTAACAGAAGGTTACATATCTCTGATCTATAGGGTGCAAATCTACCTTGCCTTCTATGACTTCAGACTAACATAACTATCTACCTGTCTCTGCCCTCTATCTGTCACTGAAGCAACACAGAACATTGTTTCATTATTACGTCACTGATCTATTAGAGAACATACTTGTTTAAAGTCATGCAGTGTTCGGTTATAATGTTGTTTGGCCACTGCCTGCTAGTAGGTAACTACTGTGATGTAACTTGATTTGCTTAACACTGTTTTGCTTAAAGTCTCATTTTTAAAGAACGTAACTATGACATTAAGTGAGGAGTAGCTGTGCATGGGCCCTAGACTGCCCTGGTTGGATATCCTACCATTTCTTCTCTGCCAACTTAATCCCACTGTGAAATACTCCCCATATTAGGGGCTTCTGTGACAGGCGTGGGAAAACTGAGCACTGCATATGCTTAGATCAGGTGAATTCAGGTCTGTGGCATCTACTAAGACAGGTGTTATAACCCTCTAGCAACCCCTTTGCACTCAGAGCAAGAGTGAATTTCCCCATCTGTGTGTGAGAAATGTATTGGTGAGCAGACACTAAACTGAGAGAGGCTACATTTAAGATTGAATGCCATCTTTGTTGTTTCTGCAGCCCTACAGCTGAGGGCAACTGAAACTCGGGGGGATCTGAACCCTAAGTCTCTGGACTCTGGTTTGCATGTAGGATGCCTGCCAAAGGATTCTGAAGTACCTGTAGCCCCAGGCTGGGGTGGAGGATACTTGTGGATAGCAGGGCTACATATGGTTCTTGAATGATTCAAACAGATTTGGACCTGATCTGGCTAATTTGACCTGGGACACAAAAAATTTTCCTTAAGTAAAAAAAAATAAATCGTTGTCACTGCGCTAGTTCATTCTTTCCTGAAACTACAAAAAAGTGACCCTTCTGCTGTAGGGCACTGTCATCATGACACTGATGTTTCAGTGTTTACTCTTCTGATCTAGAACCCATTAACACATGCCCAATCACAGAAACATTCCTCTTATGCTTAGATTTACACCAGCCTGTTTTGAGGGTCTCACTGTAAAGACTGGGGGACTGTTTACACAGAGTCATTTGGAAAATGTCTAAGCCCTGTTCTGTGTAGATTTATGCATCTGTGCAAGACCCTTACACTCATGAGTTCGGCTATTTGATAAGGGACTGATAATCTATTCTGTTTATACTAACTGAGAAACATTCTCAGTAAACCAAATGTTTCTCTCTGCTATGTCTGTTAAAATCTCCCAAATAAGTCTGTATATAACAGGGAGATTATGGGACAATACCTGGGGTATCTGTTTGTAAAAGGGCCTTGGTTTCCACATGAGGAAGCTTTCTAAAAAATAATTTTCTTAAACCCTAAGCAGAATTCCACCAGGCTATTTTCTCTGCTCCTTGCATTGCATGGCTTAATTCTTCCAGCATTTTTACGTTGTTCCTGATTTCCAGTTTTTTTCTCCAGACGATTTGATTGGCCATTCTAAACAAAATCTAGTTGTCTTGGTCTTTTAAGTCCAACAAGCCTGAAATGTTTTCTTTTTTTAATTCAGCCTGGAACACTGCGATTTTTTCAGTTTAATTTTTAATTGTCATTTGCCATTTCACAACTGCTGTTTTAATGCAATACATCAAAATGCTGCTTGATTAGAAGGAATCTTCCCTTTCTGTTTGCCAAAGCCTGAAAGGTAATGGGCATGCAGAACTTCAGATGAGTCCAATGACAGCTGCAGATAGCTCCCCCCAGGATTTGGCCTTGTGGGCCATGTCCAGATGAGCAGAGATGGGTGTATGTAACACTGCAGATGGGTCACGCACCACACATTGAGGCATTCTCTGTGCTGCTACCTTGCAGTGTGGGGTGGATTTTTTGACCCTGGGAGATCTTAAGGTAAAAAACCCTGCGCAGATAAAAAGCAGGGCAGCACATGTGGCAGCAATGTGAGCTGCCCAAAACCGGAGCCTGGCAGGCCAGAGCCAGGTTCCAGCTGCCAGTTTCAGGAGCACCATGGCTGCAGCTTTCCCAGCCCCCAGGTAAGGCTGCTGGGGCCCCCCGGGCCCTATGCCAAAGCCCACATGGCCCAGGAGCTCTCCAGGGACCAACACCAGCCATATATGTGTGCCACTGCTTCTTCATCCCAGGGAAGCAAACTTCTGTGCTCCTATGGATGCAGCCACCTGGTTTAATTTTAGTTTACATTAGTTGACATTTTACCTCCCAGCCAGCATGTTGTTTCTTTGAATCTGAATCTCCCTTAGCTGAATTTCAGTATTTCAGAGTCAGTATTTCTTTACATCTTATCAGTCAGATTTCTTACAGCACTTGAGTTATTTCTGTCAGTTGTTACAGTGGTGAGAGCAGCAAGATATCTATCCACTGCTAACTTTACTGCAGCCAGGTATGTGACCTGGAATGTCCTTCCGCTACCTCTGGGCATCGTTTTAGGTCAGCTTAGTGATCTAAACGCACATATCAGAATGCATCCTCGCCCGGGTTTTCTTTACTCCGCCTCTTCAGAAGTAAACACCAGAGTGCAGTGGCAGGCCCAGACACGTCATTCACCTACTTATAGCGGGTCTGTCCCGGGGAAAAGACAGTCTCCTCCCTACGCAGTCGGGTGGGAAGGCCGCCCTCTCAGGTCGGAATATCCCCAAGCAGGGGCGACGACCAGCGGGAGCCTCCCAATATGGCCTCGGAGGAGACACCACGGAGCACCGCACGTTCCCTTAGACAGGAGGCACCGCCCCTCTGGCACAAGCGAGAGCGGGAGCTAGAGCTGCAACGGCCTGCGCCGCTATGGCGCGCTCTCATTGGCCGGCGGGCCCGCGCCGCCCACCGATTGGCCAGAGAGCCGGCGTGGCGGGTAACTGCCGCGGAGCTCGTGGCAGGCTTGGCCGCGGCTATGGCGTCGTGCGCTGCGGAGGAGCCGGGCGAGGAGCCGGGAGCGGGGACCAGCCGGAGGCTGCCGCTGTGCAGCCAGGGGGAGGACACTGGGGGGGACGCCGCCCCGCTGCCGGCCCAATGCTCGTCCCAAGTGGGTGTCATGAAGCGGAGGGACATGGTGGCGCTGTACTGTGACCAGCTGCTGCGGGGCTGCAGGGTGAGCGGTTCCTGCCGCCGGGCTGCCCGTCCGCTCGCCAGGGAGTGGGAGAGGAGGGGCTCCGGCCTTTTCAGGTGCTGGGGCCGCGTAAAGAACCACCGGGGTGCGAGTCTGGAGGGCTTCACCTAGGCAGGGTGAAGGAGGATGCGAGCAGAGCCAGGGTTTAAGAACCAAAGGGGAGCGGGGGGGGGGGGATCAAGAGGGAAACAAGGGGGAAAAGGGTGGTTAGCGATCAGAATAAAACAGCCTGAAGAATCGTGGAGGAAGTTTACAAGTGATGCAAAAATGATAGCATCTTTGCAACAGGTACAGCAGAGCAGTTATTCTCACCCAGGGAGCCCAGGATGCCACACAGCAAACATATCATCAAATGAACCCGGAGGCCACATCCCTGCAAGCAGGAACATGCATTTCCCCAGGGACAAGTGGCAGTGGGAGACCTTGTGCTGCTGCTGCTTTGTTGCATGCCATGTGTGGCACCAGCGCTCCCAGGGGACGATTAGCTTGAGTGGGGTAAGGGAGGCTGAGGCCAGCAACTGTTGGCCCCAGCAGCCTGACCTGGGGGCCTCAGGGAGCTGCAGCAGGGAGCCTGCCTGGCATTCAGAGTGTGGCTCCAGTTTTGGGCCATGTATGCTGCTGCCATGTATTGTACTGTGCTTTTATTTGGTATGGGTTTTCCTGATGCTGGGATCTCCAGGGTCATGAAAACCCCTGCACTGCAAAGTAGCAGCATGGGGAACACCTGCATGTATGACATCCATGCTTTGGACCCAGCCAGAGATTTCAGCCAGGAATCCCTAGTGTTAAACACACTGGCTTGCTGTGGTCTTCCTGAGTTCTTTGTAACAGGTAACTTGCTCTGTTTTCTCTGCACTCAAAAGTGAGAAGGTTTTACAAGATACTTAAATGGCAAAGAGAAAGTAAATAAGGATTTATTATTTATTCTTGCAGTACAAGAACTGGAGGTAACAAAATGAGACTGGTGGTAAAAAGATGAAAACTAACAAGGAAGTTTTGTTCACTCAGCTTGTCATTCAAGTTTGGAACTGGTTGCCACCAGATGTTGTGGAAACTGATTGTTTAACCAGTTTCAAGAAAGGATTGGACAAATTCTTGGAGGAGAGGGGCATCAGGCAGCTCATAATTATAGGAGTTATGGATATAGCCTCTGAATTAGAACTTCCTAGACCAAAGTGCTGGAAGCTGCAAGTGAGAGAGGAAGGAGAGGGGGGGAACCAAACAACCCTGGTCATACCCAGTTAGTTCACACTCCCTTTCAGCATCTACTCTGCCACTGTGACTTGGGAGACTGGGCAAGATGGACCTATGATATGACCTAGGAAATGGCAATTCTTATGTTCTTATGAAAAAATGAGGCAGGCCTTGGAAAATGCCAGATCTTGAGCTTAAAAAGGTTGTGAACTATAGCAGCAGAGTTAGTGCAAGAAGCTACTGGGGTTTTTATTGCTGAGTCAAAAAAACAAACAAACAAAACATGAGAACTTTCCATCCTCACTGGAGATCGTGGTGGTACTGTCTTTATATTGGGATGGATCCAAGCCATATTTACTAAAAATCAGGTGCCAATTACACTTGCACAAAATCCTGCTGTTAAATCACCCTTTAGAACCCTGAAGCCCTGATGGACGAATCAGTGATCCCAACCACTTGGAGAAACTGCTGTCTCCTTTCTCAAGGCTTGTTTTCACAAAAAGATTTACTTCAAATTGTGATTTTTTTTCAATGCAACTCCTTCATATCAATTGCACAATAGCCACATTCAAAGGAAGAATTGTTTTCTTAACTTTCCTTCATTATAACATAGAATGCTCAGTTGCAAGTCTGTGAAAAGATACCCTTTTTAAAAAAAATCTGTTGTTGCCAACTTGTCTTGTTTTCTCCCAAGATGGCAATGTTCAGTACCAAGAATAAAAATAAATATCAGTTGTATCGCATGTTATTCAGTATTGATCACTTATTATAAAGGCAAATGCGGTCTTATTGACTGGTGTTGTCACTTTACAGCTCCTTATCCAAGTGTTATCATTGGCAGACATCTACCTGCTAACAAGGATGAGGGTCCAAAGCATCCAGCTCTGTCTGTATAGGTGTCTTGTTCAGGCTTTTGTGCATCAAAGAACTGTCTGTTAGATACCCATTCATGGAAGGAGTGGTCAGTCCCACAGTACTTAGCTTTCAGGTGTCCATTAGCTATTTCTGTGAAGAAGTACAGGTTACTGTTCATCTCCCATACCAAACCTCACATGGATATGCATCTGGAGTGCTGCTAGAGGGTCTGTATTTTGTTCTTACTTCCCTTGTAAGATACATTCATCCTTGGTTTTGATATGATGTTTCACTGTTCCTAGTTTTGACTTGTCCACTGCCATGATAATACCTTCAAATAAGCTATAGTTTCTGTACCTGGACCCCAGGCCCTCCTACACTCCCAGTAGAATGAAGACATCTAGCTTCTCAGTATAGATCCATTTGGAAGTACAATGACTAGCACTAGCACAGGGCTAGTTAGAAAAACACTGACACTTGAAGCATGTAAGCACAAAGGTGGGACCTTGCTGCAAACCAGCATTTAAAAGTAAACCTGACACTTAGTCACCATGACCATGGAGCAGTAAATTTTATATAGGTAGGCAGATTGGTTGGCCAGAACAGAATGTAAAGCAGTATGGAAAGGCAGTTGCCCAATTCAGAACACAGATATGACCACACAAATACTGTCATAGAACTTACAGTGATGTAAAAATATTATAGCTTCCTTCTTTTTTCATGTCCCCATGACAAGGCATTTAGCAGAATTTGCAGATTTTGTTGAAATCAGACAGGGCTGTGATGTGAACAATTCTTGCTTTGATCAGGAGTAAAAATTCAAAAAGTTTGTCAGTGAGGAGTTCATACTTGTAGATAAAACCTTGGATGTAAAGCTGTTAAAAAGTTATGCTATGTTAAAAAAAAATCCATAAAGGATACCAGCCTAGTAAAAATTTGAAATGCTTGTTACTTGTCATGTTTACATATAGCCATGCATTTTAATTTTAATATTTTGCCTATTAATATAAAGCAGTTATCTTCTTTCTCCTCTTGGTTCTCTTTCTTGCTTGTGTTGTCTCCCCCTTTTCCTCCCGTAATATAGTAGGCTTTTGTATTCTCCATTATTTTTCCCTCCCACATATTAGGTCCTTTCCCTCATATTCTGTATTTCTTCTCTTATTGCTTTTTAAGGGTATACTGTATAGTTTCATGGATTAATGTGAAGTTTTATGTTCTTACTTCATTCTAATTAAAAATACAGTCCTTTGAAAGATTCAAATGCACAGAATAATTTTAAAATAGATATTCAATGCATCTTTTGTTTTTGTTCATGCAATAGGCAGAAGATGCTAATGAGGCAATGAGTAAGTACCTTTTGGAAAAACTGAAAGTAAAAGAGAAATGGCTTGGAATCTGGAAGACCAATCCAGAGCTCTTCTTTATCAATTTTGAGGATGTCATTATACCTTTTGTTGGAGTACTTGTTGAGGTAATTAAATCTGTTTTTCTTTAATGACATGAATCAAACATAAGGATTTTTTAAAGTTCTATGGGCATGTGTGGGGCAGAGGGAGAGGAAAACAAGGTTCCTAACATTTTGCATACAATTATTATTGGTAATTTTTCCAAATGTTTCTAGGAAGTTCTTAAACCCCTGGATTTTCCAGAGAAGTTCTGCTGTATGTTGTAGTCAAGTTTAAAAAAATAACACTCATGTAGTTGACTGTAGTTTCCAGGTTATTGACTGCAGTTTCTCTTTGGTATTATCTAGATTACTAGAATTTTGAAGGATGTCTGTTTTCATGCAATGGAATTGTTGATGACACCCTTTTTGGGTATTTGTGATGATTTCTGAAATGGGACAAAATCATCCAGTTGAGAGAAACTTAGAAACCAAAGTACCAGACTACAGAAGAGCGCTGGATGATATTACTTCTGTTCTAGAGATGTTTGGTTCAGTTCCTACGGTTGCGTGGGGTCATGGGCAGCCAGGTCTGGGCTGAGGTACTAATCAGGGACTGAGGTGCCAACCAGATTCAAAAGGAGCAAGCAGAATCTAAGGACAAACCACATTAGGAAGCCAGGGGGCATCTGTTCTCTAGTCAGTTCATTTCACCGAAGTAAAGAGTCTTATCACTTAGTTTTTCAAAGCTCTAAGGATAGCTGGCAATAATAGCTTACCTGAAGAGAGAGGCTGTAGCATGCATTCCTATCTCAGTGATCATTTTGGTCAAAGTAATTAATTACAGGAAGTCACAGGGATATCTCTACAGTTCTTAATTAATTTTCCAAACCAAGCCTCTGACAACTGAGGCAAATGGCACTTGCTCCTGCTCCAACATGGAGGTAGTAGTGTTGGACTCCAAACTGAGAGGAGTGTACCTCTTTAAAGTTCTGCAAAAAGTCATTTGACTTCACCCAGCTGTTCTAATTAAAACCCCAGGCCAAGCCTGCATCAGTTTGCTGGGTTTTGTGACAGCTGGTATTTTCTTGACTCTGAACAAAAAGTACAGGGTTAGTTAAGGAGGGTTTATCAAACACAGCATGGTCTTAGGTTCTTTCAAGAATACTGTAGCAGAGAACATCTTCCTATTTGACCATAAGATAACTGTTAACCCCTCTCTACCTCACACTTGGACCTCACCTTTAGTTGGTAGTCAACAGTTACTTAAGTCCTCCTTAGAGTTGCAGTTTTATTATTATTATTCAGGTATTATGAAGACTGAAATTTGTATTTCTGAGAGAGAGACAGATTAGACTTGGACATTTTTCAACCTAAGGACCAAAGGTTACAAGTGAATGGAAATAAGTGTAATTTGGAAGTGCTTAGTGCTATTTCTGTTGTTAAGCAACTTCAAATATATGCAATTGTTATACAATGTAAATGCAGTCACTCAAATACCTATATAGTTCCTGTATATTCAGGAACTATAACTAAGAACTTCTACACCACTGATTCTCAATTGGGATTCCATTCCCCTGTGTAAGGAAATAGAAAAACTTTACTCCCCCAGTCTGGTGCTCTGTATGTACCTGCCCCATATACTCATCAGAATCCATGGCTGCTCCACTGGGGATTACTGCTGCTGCCGACCTCCAAACAATATTTGTGCTAGCTGCCCCTACACTCCCAGCAGCATTCTCTGCTATAGGCAGAGAGACAGGCAGTTGTGGGTTTGGAATCGCACTTTGCAGCCTGGCTAATTTCCTCTACTTTCTCCACTCTTCTGGGATTGGCAGGAGGGGCTGTGGGGGGGCAGTCACTGGTATGTCAGACTCTGAAGGTACAAACAGAGGTAGGGAGGAAGCAGACAACAGAAATGGCACAGCAGAGTTAAGTCCTTCCCCTACTGCTTTCACCTGGCACTAGGTAGATCAGTGATTCCCAACCTTTTGAACTTCAACACACTGCTCCATATTTTTTCTAAATTTAGATTGTAGCTTAGATTTTCCACTGGGATACCATGAAAAGTCGATCACCACTGTGCTTGACCATGTTTCTTAGTTTAGTTTTAGATAGTGACTACTACAACTGCCTGAATATTAAAAATAAGAAAAAAATTAAGTGGACCTGTTATTTTATAGCATAACATATCATTTAAATTAATGCTATACTGTTCCTTTAAAATGGAATTAAAAGATAATTTCACAATTGTATCATAGAACAATTCTAGAAATTGAACTTTTGTGCAGTTAATAACTTTGTGTGTAAGTACTGCAAGATCAGCCTGTACAAAAAAATAAATACATATTTTTTACATGATAGGTTACTTGGAAACCACCTCAGAGCTCCTCCTCTAACTTCAAAGCATCTATATCCATTGCTGAGCCATTTTCCTCTAATATTGCAAATATTCCAAGAGAGCTGGTTGATAATGTTTTAGAGGAATTGGACCACTGTGTTCCTCTGTTGGAAGTCTACCCTATTGAGGGACAGGATACTGCAGTATTTGATATTGCCCAAGCTTTGGATGTTGTGAGGTAACCAGCATTTTCTCATTTTACTACTTGACAATGTTGAAATGTTAACTACTAAGGTACTATATCTATAATAGTAATATTGGAAAGATAACTGCTTCATTAATAGTGTAAGAATACTCAAAAACAAAACTTAGGCTAGAAACAGACATTGCCAAATGAGGCAGGTCATCTGTGCCATGATGTGTCCCAGCACAGCTGATCTAATTCATTAAGGTGAAACACATTGTCTGTTCTGCCTGTTGATGCTGCAGGACAATGGGCAACATATTCTCCTGGGGCTTGAGCAGCATGGTCCTGAGTGCCTGCCCAGCCTTCTCTGCTTACGGAAATGAATCCATAATCCAAACCCAAATACTGTCTGTGTAAGTAGGAAAAACCCAGTTTTCCCCACTTACCCAGACACCTCTCTGGAGATTCTGGGGCCCCATCTCATTAAAAAGGGAGAGCCAAGCAAGTGCTCCAAAGGCTTAAAAGGGCCCAATTCTACCCTGAATTTCCCAAGGTGCACAGAATCAGTCCCTTGAAGCCCTCAGAGCTGGCTGCTAGAGATTGCACACTGCCCATGTTCTTTTGCCATAAGTAAATAGACATCCACTGCAGTAAAGCAGCAGAAACAATTACCTTTTGTTGTGGCCACAAATTTTGGCGTTTGTGGTGCGACAAATGGTAGGGACATTTATTTTCTTTCACTTTGTGCTGCCATAAAAAAAGATATGGCAGCTGAAACGTGACATCTACTTTAACTTCTAGTTCAAAAAGTGTTAACAATGAAAATATATTTTGATGAATTACAGCTGACACCCCTAAAAAAACTCGCAGACCAGTGGATTTTCTCAAATCAGGGACTTCATTTTTGGATCCCAGGTTCTGTGACTGTCTGATTCTGGAACTGTGCCTCAACAGCTTGACTTTTTAGCCACTGGAAGTATAGGCACAAGTGCTTAGCACTTTATTTTCACTCAGCTGATCAAACTTTTTTTAACAAAATGTTTGTTGCTGTTTTGTTTTTTTTAATATTTAAAAACCATATTAATTACTTGAAACAGAACTGTTCTCAGGAAAGGTTTTCCTATTCAGTTGTTTTGGTTTTTTTGGTAAAGGAAGTTTAGGAATTGTTTCAACATTTTGGTAATGAAAACATTTCATTTTCCAGTTTGAAACAGCTTTGTTTTGAAGTCTTTAGCTATTGAGCACCACAGACCAGGTGCTCCAAGCATATTGTAGTAGAGGCCATATAAGAATGTAGATATGTTCAGTAAATATGATTCTCAGCAAAAAATGGTAACAGGATAGACTCTATTTAAAAGTGTTGCCGGGGGCTGTTGGTGGGTTTTTATTTGGGGTTTGGGTTGGGTTTTTTGCAAGGTATTCAGCATAAATACTAAGTATTTGAATCTCTTTCATTATGTTAATGAGTGTTATTTTCTTTGTCAAAAGCAAACAAGCAAGCCAATTCGGGCTGTTTTAAAACGCAGTCTAGCAATACTAAAAAATCTTTTTCTTAGCATTTTTCTGGATGTTTTTGTTAGCCTGACTGTCCAAAATAACAGATATTACAAGCTAAATTCTGTGTTCTTAAAGATAATCTTGTTAGATGCTTGATCCTCACAGTACAGGAAAGCTTACTCCTTCTCCCCCCAGCCTTTTCTGTCTGGTAAGCTAGTCTCCCTTGCTTCAAAGACACCATAGCAGCTTTGTGATCCATAACTTTGGTTATTCTTCCTTATCATGCAAATAGAGGTTAGTAAATTGTGCATGTATACACCTATCCCAGGACAAAAACTCTTCTTTTTTTTTCTGCTGCACAATATACCTGTCATGGATTCACCCCAAAACTGAGTTGCCTTTGGGGTTTGCTGTGTGGCAGGCACAGATATTCTCCCAAATTAGATTTATGCCTACGGTGTTTGGTTTCTACTGATAGCTAATATAAAGCTGAGTTCAGTTTTGTCATGTTTATAGCTGTATTATAGTTTTTGATACAAATGTACTTTTGTAATTTCATGATAGAGCTGGCAGATAATCAAGGGCTGCCTGTAATAAAGAAATCAGTTCCAGTATAGAAAAGGCATCTGAGAAAAATGGCCCATCAGAGCCAGAAGAATGCCAGGTGTCTCAGGGAGACCAAGAACTCCTGGTGGTTTCTGGAGATGCATGAGCAATTAAAATCATGCTGATGAGAAAAATATCTAGTTTGAAGGTTTTGGGTTTTGTTTTGTTTTTTTAGAGTCTAGATATGATAGAATCAAGGTCTTTTGGATCCCAGGCTTTGGAGGTTCAGTGGTCCCCACAGCCAGGGCTGGCAGAGTTATCAGGAGATATGACAGGCCTCACAGGAGGGCTAGGGTATAGCCAGCCAGGCAAGTAAGAAATTAAAAAGACAAAAAGGTTTCTGTCTCCAAGCCTATGGTCAGTTTTCCCTGTATAGTTATTTTTCTCCTATATAATAAGATTGTTTTTGTTTTTGTCTCCTTGACTGCTTGTGGAAAGGGTGATTTCTGGGCATTTTAGCACTGTTTGGTGTGAAAACGTGATTCACGAGATAAACCCAGAGATTGCAGATAAGAGTCCATAGTGTTAAAACATTTTGAATTTCAACTTGAGATTTTTACAATTTCTTTTCAACAGAAAATTTCTCTATTATTTTTCCATAGTAAAAACAAACCAACCAACCAACCCAATGAAAACTTGAGCTGGCATTTTCCAGGGGTTGTCTCAAGTCTAAAAAGGTTGAGAAATGCCTAGTGTTTAGGTTCATTTTGAAAAAGCTGCAAGTACCTAAAGGAAGCCTTTTCTTTTGTATGGTAGCAGCTTTCTCAGTTGCAGAATTTCTTGGCCCCCCCCATACTTTCTTGGTGTCTCACGGAGCCGTGGTGTCTGGTCTGCAGGGCTTCCCACAGGTTGGGAAAACTGGTGGTAGGGGAGCTGTGGCAAGTAATACTGCTACCTTCCCCAGCTGTCAAATTTCCAAGCCCTCCAGAGTTGAGCCGCCCTCCCTCCCACATAGGATCAGGGCCAGGTCACATCCCCTTCTCCCTTCCCCCAGCCCAAATCCTGTTCCCTCTCCCAGGAAGGTGATGGACCACTCCCCCCTCCCTGACAGGGCCAAGGCTGGGCCACTTGCCAACACCCCACCACCTGTTAGATTGGGCCCCCACATGCCAAATCCAGGCTGCAGATGGACCGAGCGCACGGTCCATCTGTCCGGAGGGGTAAAAGGTTGGGCACCACTGGGCTAGAGGATTATTGAGAATGTGAGAGTAAAGAAAAAAAATTTAGTAAAATGCCCTCTCCCAAATGATACAAGCTATAAATTAAGAAATAAGAAAATCTGAGCCATTTGAGTATAAATTGCCATTGTATCAGAGCAGCCTGAGAACACTGAGCACTGATCCTGGTCCTCTTATCTCCTTTTCCAGTGGAATTGTGCAACATAGCTTGGTTTCATTATTCCCACTCTTACAGCTACTTCCACTAGGTTTTTCCTCAGTGTGTCAGCAGAGTCTCCTGGTCTATACTGCTGATATCAATTAAGACTTTTATTCCCAGAGCTAGATTTTTCAATGCATCCTGCAAAAATGAAACAAAGCAGTAGTAAAAAAAAAAAAAAAGGAGGATTATATAAAGCCATATTGGAACCTTATTTGAGGGAGCCTTTCTGTGTTTGTTTCATTTTTACAGGATGCAGCTGAGTAATTTAGCACTACTGATTTGTTGAGACTAGTATAGATCTGTTTTCTCTCTAGCCTTTCTTGGTCAAAATGACCTAGCCCAGCCCTGGGAATCATTGCACTAGGGAGTTAGAGAGAGCAATATACATTTTAAACAGCATGGAAAAAAGTTTCTTTTACTAGTGTAGCAAAGCAGCCTGCTCTTTACTTCCAGCCTGTTTGTGCCAGTAGATTCTTTTTTTTCTTCCCATTTCCCTTCACAAGTGCCAGATTGGCTTAGCCTGCCACTTTAATAAGCTTAACAGCAACTTTTATCTAAACAATTGATTCTGAATGTCTAGCTGCTCACGTCAGCAACATTCCAGCTCCACTGGGCATTCTGAATGGCTTTAAAGTTGTACTAAAATGTCCACTTTAAAGGGAGGAGAGTATCCCATTTTAAAGTAGCAACTGTAAAACCACTTCAATAAAGTTAGTCACAGAGCAAGGAAAAATCTTTAAGCATGAACATTTGTGTGCATTTCTGCTTTCTGTCCATCTTAGTCACTCTTTACAAATGGCTTGGTTTTCTTTGCTTAAAAAACCCCAACAAAAACAAAAATCACTCTCTCTTCAAACAACGGTTGTAGACTGAAGAAACTGCAAAGTGTTGAATAAATGGCAGAGTTCTTGTAGTCCTGAGGATAATTCTGTACAGTGAGGCTAGATGTACCTTTCCAGATCCTGTTATATCAAGGAGATGCCTTGTGACAACAGGACAAAACTACTCCAACACATTTTAAAAGGATCCACCCAAAACAGCAGAAGTGGCCACTTTCATCCTGTTGCTTACACTCTGGTGGTATGCTCGCTGTCCGCTTTCCACACCTTTGATATTACTATTTTACTGTGGGAGGTTGCCTCCAGAGAAACTGTCGTCCTCTGCTTTGCCTGGTCTCTCAGGATTCCTGCCCCTTCACCTTCTCTCAGGTCTCCGACAGCCTGGTCAACATTTATTGGGCCTCTGGGCAGCCCGCCAATAGCCTTGGCCCCTCTGTGGGGCATCTTCAGTGGCCTTCTTTCCTTCCTTTCAGCCACTCCCATGCCCCATGGCTTCAAAGGAAACAAAGTCAAAGCCAGAGCTAATCCGTTTCAGCTGGGGTGCCCTTCTCTAAGCTTCTCAGCTCTGCTGGCTTTTCCCAGCCTGGGCCTACTCCCACTTCCCTCTCCAGTCTCTGGTACTGCTTCAGTGCTTCCTTCACAGAGAGTTTCTTCAATTAAGAGGGTTAAGGTCAGTCTCCATTTAGCCACGGTGCTTTACAGAGCTCCCAGCAATGAGCTACTTTTTCCATCTCTGCCCAGGTTAGACTGTCCTCCCTGTTTCAGGTACAGGGATATAGACCTTGGCTCCTCCTCCTTCTGTGCTGAGGACACCTCAATTAGCTGCAAAAGTGTTCTGCAGCTTTCTACCTCAAGTGCCTAGCCTTATTTTCAGTAACAGGGCTTGTCCCCTATTAACAACCCCAGTCAAGAAAAAGCTTCTATTTTAATTTTAACATTGTCTCAAACTCCTGGATCTACATAGGTTCATAGGTATAGGGTCGGAAGTGACCTGAGCAGATCATCAAGTCCGACCCACTGCCCTGGGCAGGAATGAATACTGGGTTCATATGACCCCTGGTAAGTTTAAGCTCATATGACCCCAGCCAGGTAATTATCAAGCCTCCTTTTAAAGTCCCCTAAGGTAGGAGCCAGCACCACTTCCCTTGGAAGCTGGTTCCAGATCCTGGCCGCCCTGACTGTGAAATACTGCCTCCTGATGTCTAGCCTGAACCTCCTCTCAGTCAACTTGTGGCCATTATTCCTTGTTACTCCGGGAGGTGCTCGAGGGAACAGCATCTCACCCATTCCTCTCTGGTCCCCCCAGTAAGTTTATACACAGCCACTAGATCCCCTTTCAGCCTTCTCTTGTGAAGGCTGAACAGCTTCAGGTCCCATAGCCTCTCCTTGGAGGGTCTCCCCTGCTGCCCCCGATCATGCGAGTGCCCTTCCTCTGGACCCTCTCGATGCTGGCCGCATCCCTCATGAAGTGCAGCGCCCAGAACTTGACGCAGTATTCCAACTGTGGCCTGACTAATGTCGCATAGAAGGGGAGGATCACCTTGGGCCTGCTCATGGTGAATCCGTGGATACATGACAAGGTGCGGTTAGCCCTACTGACCATGTCCTCATATTAGTGGCCCATGTTCATTTTAGAATCGATAACGACTCCAAGATCTCTTTCTGCCACTGTGCTTTTGAGAAGGGAGTTCCCCAGCCTAGAGGTATGCTGCTGGTTCTTTCTGCCCAAGTGCAGTACCCTGCACTTGTCAGTATTGAATCCCATCCTATTCATATTTGCCCACCCATGTAACCTGTCCAGGTTCTGTTGTATCCTGTCCCTCCCTTTTAGTGTGTCCACCTAGCCCCAAATCTTGGTGTTGTCAGCAAGTTTGAACAGGGTGCTTTTCACCCCCTCATCCAAGTCACTAATAAAGAAATTGAACAGTACAGGCCTGAGGACCGAGCCCTGGGGAACTCTGTTGCCTACATCCCTCCAGGTTGAATATGACCAATCCACCACTACTCTCTGGGTGCGGCCCCCTAGCCAATTTTCGACCCATCTGACTGTGTAGGCATCAATGCCACAGTTGCCTAGCTTTTTAATGAGAATGGGGTGGGAGACAATGTCAAAGGCCTTCCTGAAGTCCAGAAAGACTACATCTACCGTGACACCTGCGTCCATTGATTTTGTGACCTGATCGTAGAAGGCAATCAGGTTGGTCTGACAGGACCTGCTCCTAATGAACCCATGGTGGTTGCCCTTGAGTATCATCCCCCCTGCTGGTCCCTCACAGATGTGCTCCTGGATAATTTTCTCAAAGAGCTTCTCCAGGACCAAAGTAAGACTAATGGCCTTGGGTCCTCCCTCCTCCCTTTTTTGAAAATGGGGACCACACTGGCCTTCCAGTCTTCTGGCACCTGGCCAGAGCACCACGAGTGCTTGTAAAGCTGTGCCAGGGGCCCCACAATGACTCATGCCAATTCCCTCAGCACCCTGAGCACCTGGACCTGCTGATTTGACCGTGTTCAGCCCCTCCAGAAGTTCCCTAACTCAGTCCTCACGGACTGTAGGCCTTGTGGAGTCTCTCCTGAGTCTGTCCTGAATCCTGGTGGGGGAGATGTCTTGGTCCCTGCTCAGAAAAACAGAGCAAGGAATTTGTTAAAAAGGTCTGCTTTTTCATCTGGTGCAGCCACCAGATTGCCAAGCGTATCCTGCAGGGCCCCAAGTTGCCTGATGCCTTCTTTTTACTCCCTATGTATTTAAAAAAGGACTTTTTGTTATCCTTGATCCTTGTTGCTAGCCCTAGTTCTGTCTCTGCCTTAGCCTTCCTAACAGCCTCCCTACAGACTTGAACGATGGAGGTATAATCCTCTTTGGTGATAGCCCCTCCCTTCGACTGGATATACATCTCCTTTTTGACTTTCAGGTGTTCCTGAATGCCTTTTCCGAGCGAAGGGGGCTTTTGAGCACTCTTGCCCCCTTTGACTCACGTTGGGACTGTCACCCCTTGGACTTGGAGGATCATCTACCTTAAGGAACGACCACTCGTCTTGGACACCTAGTTCCCCTACTATCCGGGACCACAGTGCCTCTCCTACCAATCTCCTCAACTCATTGAAGTCAGCCCTCCTGAAGTCAAGGGCTACTGTCTTGCTGCAGGCCCTTGACACCCTGCGCTGGATGGTGAATTCCAGTAGGTGATGATCACTATCGCCCAGGTGGTCAAGGACCTGGAGTCCCCTCACCAGGTTGTTGCTTGTGGCCAGGACCAGGTCCAACAGGGCATTCTCCTTGGTGGGACTGTGCACCTCCTGGGTTAGGTGGAGGTCTTGTATCTCAGCAAGGAACCTACATGAGCGGTCAGACGTGGCTGACTGCTCCTCTCAGCAGATGTCTGGGTAGTTTAGATCACCCACAACAACCACGTCCCTTGGCTTAACTGCCTCCATGAGCTGACCTGAGAGTTCCTGGTCCAGCTCTTCCCCTTGCTTGGGTGGTCTGTAGTAGACCCCCACTGTTCAGTCCCTTTCCCTGTGACCACCTTGTATTCTGACCCAGGCCACTTCAGTGTGCCCCTCCTCTGATCCCATCCTGTTAGTTGAGGACATGTATTGCTCTTTGACGTAGAGCGCCACAGCCTTGCCTTTTCTCCCTGTTCTGTCCTGCCGGTATAGTCTGCAGCCCCTAATGTTTACCACCCAGTCATGGGTTGAATCCCATCAGGTTTCAGTAAGCCCTACTATGTCTGGGTTTGTACTAGCTATCCAAGGGCAACTTCCTCCTGCTTATTCCCCATACTTTGAGCATTAATGTAAAGGCATTTAAGGCCTCCTATTGGTGCATGCACCCCCCTTGATTCCTAGGACTATCTGGATCCTTGTCACTTACCTGGGTACTTTTTGTGCTCGTCATCTGTCTTGGCTGGGAGGTGTCCTTGTGTCCTCCTGTGGCCAAATCCCCTGATGAAGCTAGTTTAAAGCATGCCGTATGAGATCAGCCAACCTGGAAGAAAAGACACGCTTGCCTTTAGGGGAGAGGTGAAGCCTATCCCACCCGAGCATATCCCCTGCATGAAAATGCAGGTTGTTGTCCAGGAACCCGAGGCCTGCCTGGTGGCAACAACTCTGAAGCTGCTGGTTGACCTCACTGGTGCAGGCATCGTGTTACCGTCCGCGTCTATTTACCAGCAGAATAGAGGAGAATACCACCTGTGCCTTGGTCTCCTTGAGCTTGGCCCCCAAGGCCTTGTAGTCCTTCGTGATGCAGTCTGGGTTGCTCCTGGCTGTATCATTTGTTCCCACATGGATTAGGACCATGGGGTACTGGTCTGAGGGTCAAATGAAAGCCGGGATCCCCTCTGTGACATCCTGAATCCTAGCCCCAGGCAGGTAGCAGGATTTCTGTGCCATGGGGTCGGGTTGGTAGATGGGACCCTCCGTTCCCCTCAGGATGGAATCTCCAATGACAAAGACTCAGCATTTCTTCCTCCTGCTGCTCCCTCTTGGCGCAGTCTGCTGTGCGTGGAGTGGCACTGTCCCCCACAGAGACATCCTCTTCGTTCTTCTCCAAGGCTGCCAGAGCCTGAAGTTGGACACAGGAGGGGCAGGCAAGGGAGCCACCAGACCCCTCTCTCACCACTGGCCTCTGGGTCCTCGCCAGGCCACTCCCACAGCCGGGGGCAGGGGGCCGCCGTCCCCACCATGAGCTCCATCTGGGTGGAGGCCTCAGAGGAGCCCAGGGTAGGTTGTGCCACTGGGGCAGGACTCCTAGCAGCTGTGCTCCGTGTCCTTACCATGTCCATGGAGCCGTGCGTTTTCCTCTCTCTTTTGGTGGAGGCTCCTTCTGGGTTACTGCTGCGGGCCTGCCTTGCGTTGTAGAACGCTCTTCTAATCCTTCTTGTGTTCTTTGCACTTAAACACTTCATATGGGGGGTAAAAGAAAGAGTAGAAAGATGGGTTTCTTTTGTTAAAACATGAAGAGAAGAGAACTAAGAGAAATACCACTGTCAAGTTTCATGTTTGCTGCCTTGTCTGGAAGGACACCATAAAATCAGAAAAAAAGGTAGTTGGCTACTAGCTAGGTGTATTTCTCTCCCATTTAAGAAGCAACCAGTGGTAGAACATATTTCCACAGTTGCAGGAGATCATGAAGCACCAAGATAAATGGAAAAAGCTAAAATACATTATTCTCTAACTTTTCCATTTCTTAAGTGGGTGCTTGGTGAGCAGGGTCATTTAGGCAGAGTGTTGTTTAATTTGCATTATATTGCCTCAGTTTTTCTCAGCTTCCTTTTGTCACCTTTTACCGAGAATTCCTACTAATAGAGATGGGGACATTTAGAGCAGGGGTTGTCAACTGGGGGTACGTGTAGCCCCAGGAATACTTGGGAAAGCCCTAGGGGGTACATGGGGGTGGGGACAGAGTGCTGCCACCCACCACCCTGTGCTGCTGCTGCCCCAGGTGCATGCCAGGGCAGTGACACCTCTCTGCGGGCTGCACAGGTGCCTTCTGGCCAGCTGGATGCACAGGTGTAGGGGAAACCTGCATGCAGCAACTGCTGCCGCCGCTCTGCATCCAGCTATGTACCAGCCCCCCAACCCCTCCCTCCCACCCCTCAC
>NW_017728907.1:21869738-21879687 GCF_001723895.1 Crocodylus porosus | reverse complement strand
ACCAGGGGTACACTTGTTTAAAAAAAGGTTGAAAACCCCTGATTTAGAGAAATTATTTAGTAATTAAAAAGTAAAAACAAAAATAGAAAAGCAAGACCTTCCTGAAGAGGGCTAATCTTTCTTTTAATCAGATTTCATACCTTGTCTTCTTGGCTGGAGATGTTGACTCTACTTGCTGGCAACATATTGGAAAGCTACCAGGAGGGGCGTGCTTTAGTTTGTTTAAAGTTTACAGAAGTTTAAAGTTTAGTTGTTTTTGTTTAAAGTTTACAGAAGCATCTTGGCCAGACTTGGACAGTTCTTTTTTTACCACTGATTTCAAATGCTGGTTTAAACCAGTTTAACTGTCCTGGTTTTAATTGAGTTTTGATCATTGACTCTAATTTAGGGAGGGGCAACTGGGACACCTATCCTGGATGCAATGCCCAGGGGGTGCAGAATAGGTCTCAGAGCATTTTTAAAAATATAAATGTAAGAATAAAAACCTTTCAAACAGTATTTCGCTCTTATTGCTTTCTGTGTAGTTTGGACTAGTTAAACCACTATAGCTTACTAAGAATAATGTTGGTGTTTTATATTAAGGCATTGCAATTTAAATTTAAGAATTAATACATTATCTTATTAAAGACGCACATAGCTTAAACCACGGTTATTTATTTAAACAAAGCTTTTCAACATTTACATCAGGTTAATTGTTATTCTTAACACTAGGTAAACAATACAAAATCTGGAGCCCAGGTTGCACTCAGCTTTCAATATGGTTATGGTGTGCAGTGCTTAACTATAATTTAACAACATTGTTTTAGCTTAGAATGAGCGTGTTGCATGAATGTCTTGTTAGTCATCCTTTTATCATTGGCTGTAGCAGCATTGTAGCTATGTAAATGTGATGTTATCTGCTTTTAGCAGTTATTATTTATTTTCTTCAGGAATGTGACAGAGCAGATGTGGGCACTGTGCAGGCTTTCAAAGTAGAGGGGAATCATTGGACAAAGTTATCTATGCACAACTAAAAATTACATATTTAGCCTGAAGTAATGTGAACATTATTAAGCTCAGTCATTTTACCATAACTTTCACCTGAAGAAATACAAGTACCAGACAGACTTACTTAAATTTCATTCTTCCTTTTTCTGCAACTTTAGCCAAACTAACAGTCCAAACGCTGATGGCTGGTTTCCTGATATGCACCATGACAGTCACCTTACAGTTTGAGAAGTTTCTGGAATATTCAGATATGACTGTTTAAGTACATTATAGAAGTTTCTGGGATGTTTTCTTGATGAAAGCCAGTTTCAGTTGCTTTAAATCAGTATTGACCACCATCCTGATCAAAACAAAAAAAATCCCCAAAGTGGGTTTTTGCCAAACCTAACTTTGGGGTTTGGAAGATGAGAGAGAATAAATCAATTATAGCATATTTTGGTGCTCTAGATGTCAGGGGACCTACTGGGCAGCCCAGCCTGAGCTGGTTGCCTATACCTGTTTGTGGCTCTGTCTGGCAGACCTACCCCAGCTCATGATCCAGCTGGCCCCTGCTGGAGCCTCCTGGGTGGTTATTAGAAAGAGCACATTTCCTTTTTGGTTTTACTTGTGGTGGCAGGTTGTGGGCCAACCAGCAGTTTTTCTTGGGGGTCTGCTTTGGTGGGCCTCCCTATATTCTATGCTCTTGGTTCTCTGGCTTCCGACCTTGCTCAGCTTTGTTTCTGATCACTGGCTTTTTAGAAAATCCCCTTGGATCTAGTGGCTCAGTCGCTGACTCTTGGCTTTGCCTCCTGGTTCACCCTGACCTCAGCTCTGTCTTCTGACCTTCTGAGAACCTAGTCATTGCCCAAGTCTCAGGTGACCTTCCCTAACTACCTGCACCTTAGTCCTTACCCCAGGTGTCCATGTGTAACAGGGGGCTTCCTTGGGGCCAGTCTACCAAGGGCCCACCCACCTGTTTCTGGGCCAACTGCTTGCCTCCTTTCCTGCCACACCTTGATGATATATAATTATGATATTGATTAGGCAGGGGACTGCCCCATTTCTTGGCCCGATGCCAGGGGGCGCTATCTGCGGCTTCATTCCTCCCCTATACTGCAGCCCAAGCCTTGCAGATGGCATCCATTGTTCTTATCATCACTGGTCCCAGAATCCTCCAATCTGGACCCCAACTGGATCCTTCCAGTCAGGCGACCTACTCCGCCCTCATTCTGGGCTGCCTAGCTCCCTGACCTTTGCCCACACAGGCCCTGGCCCTGGCCTCACCTCCAAGGCCAGTTGGAAACTCCAGGCCCTCAGCTCTGGCCGTCCCTCATGGTGGGCCCTGGCCCTTTTGACTGTTCTGGTCCTGGCCCCAGCATTGACCGGTCGAGGGTATTCTAAGTCAGGCTTCTAAGTCCATAGCCCACTCTCTAACCTAGGTCCGCCTTCTTGGCCCTATTATGGGGTAACCCACCCAGTTGTGGGAGCCGGGGTTATTAAGGTGCCCCGACCCGCCTTTCACTGGGATGGTAACTGGCCTGGTATTTCCTGGGGGCTCCTGCACCACTGAGAACCCCACCAGGCCATGTACTCCCGGCAGGGTGCAGTTTTAGGCCATGCCCAGGACCAGAAGCCTGTAATTCATCCCCATAAGCTCCTGCCCATTACCTTGAGGATGTTGCGTTCAGTCTTGCAGCCAGGCGGTTTCTGCCTGGCCTGCCAACAGCAAACAGCTCTGTTTATATAGGTGGCCGGAGATCTAAAAATGGCTGTGCAATCAAGCACCCGGTGGCTGCTTGGCTCAGCCCTTAAAGTGGCAGGCACCAACAGTGTCTTGCCACACCATGTAAAAAAAAAAAAATCATTCATTAGTCAGCCATGAACAAAGTGCTTATGCAAGCACCTAAGTTTTTGCATAAATACACAGGTGAGAGACCCACAAAAGAGAGATCAGATTTTAGAAATAAGCAGATTGTTCTTGCAGGAAATAGATTATAGTGTTACAGTATCTAAGCAGGTGAAGTACTGTTTTTCAGAACTTTAGACCACTGCAGTAGAGAGTAAAAGGTTTTTTCCCCCTGTTCCTTTAGAAATGTGCAGTATTACAGAGTCTATGTTACATCTCTATTAGGTTTTTCTATGACTTCCTTTGGAGAGACTGGGATGATGATGAAAGCTGTGAGACCTATGCAGCTCTGACAGAAGAGAGAATTAAAATGTAAGTATGTTGCAAAACATTTTCTGGAGTCTTTGGGTTTCTTTGTGGTTTAAAATCTAACTTTTCTATTCTCATTTTCAAAGTTGGTGTGATATTGAGAGTGGAATTATTCCTGCTCCAATTGGTCATCGTTTTAGAAAACATCTGGAGAAGTATAAGAACATGCATTTGGAATTGGTTCAGTATCAAAGCAATATTAAAGAAGAACCTTCAGCAGAAGAAGCTGTTGAATGCTGGAAAAAATACTATGAGTTAGTAATGCTATGTGGATTGCTGAAAATATGGGAGGACCTACGTCTCAGGTAATTTTAATAGTTTCTTGTTAAAACTTGAGATCTTTCTTTAGCAGTGCAGCCTAATGGTAACTGACTTCTGTGCTTTTCACTTTTACATGTTTTCTGCTAACTAGTATTATTCTTACAAGTATATAAAGTTTCTCGCTGATTAGCAAAACTGATCTTTGTAATGGAATTATTTCATCAATACTAAATCAAATGTTGCCTTTTTCTGGTGAAACTATTAGGTCAGTAAAATCAAAAAATAAAAAAAATCTCCATCTTTCCCCTCTTCTTTTTCTTTAGTTGATCAGTTTTGCTGCAGGCCTTATGTGGACACTTTCAGAACTATAATATTTTTTTGTACAAAAGTATGTAACATAAATTCATTTAACATAAAGAAATATATTATAAGAAAGTTAAGACTGAAATTAAAAAGGACAAAGGTAGAATTAAGGATACCCAAGCACAAGTCATGACAGATGTATTATGACAGTCTTTGACACACAATCCCAGTAGCATTGCTGAGAAGGATATAGGAATTATGATGGATCATAAACACAACATGAGTCAGTAATGTGATGCTGTCACAAAAAAAGTAACTACCATTTTGGGCTGCATTAACAGAGTATTATAAGCAACATACAGAAGTATCACTCTATCTGGAGCTGGTTAGTCCTCAGCTGGAATATTGTATCCAGTTCTGGGCACTACTTTTATTAAATGATGCAGAGAAACTAGAGAGCATCCAAAGATGTGTGAAAGATGATAAAGCAATGGGAATGCAAGCCGTCAGAGCTGACCTAAGCAGGGTGTGGAGTCCAGGGCAAATCAGCCCATGCGGGGCCCTGCCCCAAGCCCAATCTTGGCCCTGGACCCAAAGAAGCTGCCTGGAGTGAGGTTGGGGAGGAGGAAGGGTAGGTAGCAAGTGGCTGGACACGGAGCCACCACTCCTCCCGGTTCTGTGCTGCCGCTGCTCTGCCCCACCCTGTGGGGCCCCCAAAAGCATATGGCCTGAAGTGGTCGCCTCAATTTCCCCCCCGCTAGGGACGGCCCTGCAAGCCATACAAGGGAAGGTTGAAAAAACTAGGTATGTTTAGTTTTGAGAAAAGACTGGTGACTGGAGGAAGGGGCAGTCGCAATCAAAATTTTTCAGATATTTGCAAGGCTGCCAGAGGAAGAGGGAGAACAACTTGCCACAGAACACACCATGAGGCAGGGGGTTTACACTGCAGTAAAACATACTTAAATGAACTTTCAGGAAAAACTTCCTAATAGTAAGAACAGTAGGGTCATGGATGTCTGGTGCCTCTTGAGTTGGGGGGGGCACATGCCCCCTCTGACACCAGTCAGCGGCTGGGTTGGGTCCTTTGGCAGCCAATCCCGCTGAGTGGGAGGTTGGTGGGGGTGTTCCCCGCAGCCAATCTTGCTCACTGTAAAAGTGCCCGCGCCACTTCAGGAACTCTTGCAGCCACTTCTGGTGTCCAGAATGAAGAATGCTGACTGCATGGGTAGCTGTTCAATATTTCTTTTAATCCTAATTATTTAATCTGTCTCACTGTGCATTATTTAGCTCATATTATTCAAACCCTACACTCAGCATAGAATTAATATTATCATAGGCTTTCTGGTTGTCTCTAATTTTAAAGTATCTTATTTCATTAGGGTTCATAAAGAACTCAATATTATAACGCCTGTGAAGTGAGGTGGTACTATTCTGATTAACAAAGATTGTCTGAGTTGATAGCTCATTTGGGGTGCCAGGTTTTAGTAGCCTGAGGGGGGAGGTTTATAGAGTATTTAGTGTTTTATAATGGAGTGCCAAAATAGTTGACCTTAACCATTGAGCTTGGTTTGTGGTTGCGAGTGTTAAGCTGTTTTGCCAGTCAGTTCACAAGTGTTTCAAGCTGAGTGTACAGAATATGTAGTTAAAAATTTTTGCAGGTCATTGCTAAGATGGTATCATTTGGAACTCTGGTACAGGCAGGAATATGATCTGTTTCTAAAGGGTGGAATATAAATGCCTTAAATATGAGATCATCCTTTCTCTCCTGTAATGCTTCCTCTTTCACTACACACCTTCAGACTTTTGCTGCAAATGAAGCAAGGTACCTGTGGACAGCAAACACATTAATTAAAAAACATTGATTTATTCCTATAGCTCAATTTTTCTAGTACACTTGAATGAAAAGGGTTCTTCTGAAAAGATACTTTGTGAATGTGTAATTAAATGCTATTATGCTATTATGGCCCAAGAAGGCCAAATTATGATTGTATGCAAAACACAGTTTATTACTTTCTAACTTTTGAGTGTTTGACTATGCAATCATAATGTTTCTAATTTTATGTTAATTCCTAAGGCTTAAAACCTCCATAGTTTTATTGTGGAACCATACTGCCTCTATATGTGGACCGGCATCCGGGATCAGATTCTTGATTAAATAGGAGGGAGCTGTTCTGTAGATAAGAGTAAATCGTAGCAACTGAAAGCTTTTGTCTTGTGGGTGTTCCACTAGATGTGAATGGAGATATTTTCAATGGCAACAAATTATTTTGAGACTTCAGAATGTGTCTTTTAAATACAGGCTCCTAATCCATCTGCTCCTGTCTCTCCTGTGCATACCAAAGCCTCTTTGTTTCCTAACCTGTTCATTTCCTACCTCTGTTCTCTCCCACCTGCTGAACCCAATCCTCCCTGTCTTGCATCTCTTTCAGATTTATTTCTCATTACATTTTGTTAAATTGAAAGAATTTATTACAGATATTAGTGAGCCAGTAAAAAGAATATATGGAACACTATAATTTTTGGTCTCTCTGCACCATAAGCATACTTTAAGATGTGTCCATGTATTAAGAAATGTGACTGTTGTGTTTTGTTTGTTTGGTTGCTTTTTTATCTGACACTTGTACATTTCATTGACACTTGGCATAGCATAGGGGTTAGTTTGTAAGAGAAGACCAAGTTAAGCTGTTCAGCCTAGCTAGAAAATACTTTTTGAAAATGGCTCTGTAACAATTTGGGTCTCGTCTTTGCTAGTTAGTCAAACAAACATTTTGAAACTAATAGCATAGAAGCAGTGTTTAGAGTTCAATTTTTGTTTTTAAATATGGTTCAGAGCCTAATACCTTCACATGTTTAATTAATTTGTGATTTAATTTCTAAGAATTTGTGGATGCTAAGTAGGCTATCTATGTGGTAAATAAATTACTTTTGCCTAGACAAGGAGGAAATACCAAACATTTAGCCTTTGAACATTTTGTATTTAGCACTATGATGGTTTTGTGATGCTGGGCATTTCTGGTATGCATGTTTTGTATAAGGAGATTGTTTAGGTTTAAATGTGTATCTGTTCATGTCTGTAACAGATATAGCACAACATTTCTTCATCAGTGTGTCTCATATACACTCAAAATGCTTTGTTTAAAGCTAACTAAATGTCTTTCTAAATTCAGAGCCCATGGACCTCTGACACCAAGGATCCTAAGACGTAGAAAAGGATACAGAAGTGATGGAAAACCTGTAACTCATATTGTAGCTAAAACAATGACAGCAGAAATGGTGAGGATGACTCTCTGGTTCAGATTTTGAGTCAGACTAAATATGATAAACAAAGCCAAATAACCTAGAAGATGGTTGTATGTAGTTTTCCTTCAAGACCTTTGTTCATAAGTGAACCTCTTAATTTAACTGAAATGGTCTAATACGATGATAATGACAATGATGATAACACTGTGTAATACAGTGCCTTGGATGTGGGTGTGAGGTGTACTGTGTCCAAATTTGCGGACGATTCTAAATTGTGGTGTGAAGTGCGCACTCTGGAGGGTAGGCAATGATTGCAGGCAGACCTGGACAGGTTAGAAAAGTGGGCAGTACACAATAGGATTCAGTACAATAAGGAAAAGTGCTGAGTGCTGCACCTAGAGTGCAAAGATATTCAGCACACCTACTGGCTGGGAAGTGAGCCTCTCAGCAGTACAGAAGTGGAAAGGGATCTCGGAGTTGTAGTTGACTCCAAGATGAACATGAGTCATCAGTGTGATGAAATTATCAGCAAAGCTAACTACACTTTATCATGCATCAGCAGATGTATGACAAATAGAACAAAGGAGGTGATTCTTCCCCTCTATGTGGCACTGGTCAGACTGCAGTTGGAGGACCGCGTCCAGTTTTGAGTGCTGTACTTCAAGAAGGATGTTGATAGACTTGAGAGACTGAGGGACCTGGACCTCTTCAGGCTCCACAAGAGAAGGCTGGGAGGTGATCTTGTGGCCGCCTACAAATTCATCAGGGGGACGGAGCAAGGGATCGGAGATGCTCTGCAGGGTGCGTCTTGGGGTAACAAGGAACAATGGTCACAAAATGACAGAGAGCAGATTTAAGCTAGATATCAGGAAAAACTTCTTCACAGTAAGAGTGGCCAAAATTCGGAATGGGCTTCCAAGGGAAGCGGTGCTCCCCTTTACTGTGGGGATCTTTAAGAGAAGGCTGGATAGGCATCTGGCTGGGGTCATCTGATCCCAGCGCTCTTTCCTGCCTAGGCAGGGGGTTGGACTCGATGATCTGTTGAGGTCCTTTCCAACCCTAGCATCTATGAATCTATGAATACAGTTTTCTCATCCAGTGGGGTGCAAATAGATCTGCATTTATAGTATGTAGTCAATCCATTAATCTGAAATGAATTTTTAGATCATTGCTTGCTATGTGAATAGGATCATTAAAAAATATTCATCAGTAACTTACTCAATTCTCTTTACATTAATACCTTTCTCAAGTTTTTGTTATTTTTCTTGATTTGCAGAAGCAGCCTGCTGCTGTTCCTGTACAGATCACTCACAACAGGCCTCAGATGCCAAATCTTGCAGGCAGTCCTCTTCATATTTGCATTCCTTCTCCTCCCCCCACAAGCAGAGATACCTATTGAAGTAAGACTAGTGTGTTGGGGCCTTTTTGATGGGTTTTGGCCTCAGCAGGTTCTCAAGGTACCATCCTCCAAACTGTGTACCCAGCAACAATCGTAGAAGGGGTCTCTCACACCTGTAAATGGGGGACTATAAAAGGTCCGTCTGAAATAGGTGGTGCTGCATGATAAGGTGTTAAAACCTGCTCACTGGCAGGGTTCATTGTTTCTTATTGCTCTAAGTACCAGTGAACAAAACAGCTATGGAAAAAGAACTTGAACTTGCCATTATAGACATCATAATAGTGAAAGTGATATGTACTGTTATCTCCAAATCGGCTAAATGGAACCATTCAGCTCCAAACCTTGTAGCTTGGATATCGGCTCTACTCGAACCATTTTGATCACATTTCTTGCTTGACTTGAACTTCATCTCTTGATCGCTCCATCAAAGTGACTGGTATGCTTGAACTGGGTTGAGACAACTGGGACATCATGGTGGGTTGCATCCACTTGCAAAATTGTAATCCATTCTACAAGTGAATCTTTGATATATATTCTTAGTCCATTGCCTCCTTTTTTTCCCCACCACAGTGGATGCATCTAGTTGCATTCCTGAGCGTCAGACTCCTCTCCAGGGCTAAACGGAACTACAGACCATTCTGTGGTTTAAAACTTTTTGTGATTTTTGGATACAGCAGTAAAAGCAGCTGCAGATCCGTGTAAACCAGGATTAAGGAAGGAGAAAGAACTTCCATCATTTATTTCCTAAAGTAAATGATGATAACTCCCTTTCCGGAAGGTGGCGGGGGTAAAAAACTGGATTCAAATCTGGATCTTCAAAATGCATTATTGGATTGTATTCACAGTCATCTCGTTATGGGAGTTCATTGTTTCCACTTCTTTAGTATTAGAGGTTTTGGTGGTTCCTATTTCAGACTTTTTTTTGGTAACCAGGCTCTCTAGTAATCATGATATATGCACAAGCTATTTCCCTCCTATAGCTTCTAGAGCAGTTCAAGACTATAATAAAGCCCTTGCTAGTCATGACCCATCTTCAGGTTTCTACTAAGATATATTCTGCTTCCTGTATGGCATTTCAGTGGCAGGGCATTTTGCTGTCAATTGTTCCTTTTACCAGCTGAAATTTTTAATTGGGGTAGGGGGTTGATTGTAGCAAACAGTTTATTCTTCCTTACTACTTCTCCAGTGGATCAGGTAAATAACAGCATGCTGGATTCAGCTACCTCAATATAGCCCTTCACTTTTGGACTTCTTTGCCATCTACTCTAGCTGTCTTGCAAAGACTGGGCTATATCAAAGCAGGGTTCCATATGTAAGGCAGCACTTAAAACTCTTAGAGTGTGAATTATGCCATACATGTTCACAACCAGCTGATTCCTCTCAATTTCAGGGCACATTGTTTGGAGTTGGACAGGCATGCTGAATTCTTGCTCCTCTCTTGAAGAGCCACACCTTTCAACACAGAAACCCAATCAAGACACACATCCACCAGTGCACACATCCACAGGAGGCCTCAAATGCCTCTACACAACCGCTTGTAGTATGGGAAACAAGCAGGAGGAACT
>NW_017728907.1:21867662-21869133 GCF_001723895.1 Crocodylus porosus | reverse complement strand
TCCAAGAAGAGTGGTCGCTCCTTAAGGAGACGATCCTCCAAGCCCAAAGGGAGGTAATCCCAACAGGGATCAAAGGGAGCAGGAGGGCCCATAAGCTCCCATGGCTCACCAAAAGCATCCGGGAATGTATCCTAGCTAAAAGGGAGGTGCATACCCAGTGGAAGGGAGGGGCATCACCAGGGAGGACTATACTACAGTTGCTCAGAGATGCAGGGGGGCAGTCAGGAAGACCAAGGTGGAGATGGAACTGGGACTAGCTTCCCGGATCAAGGACAACTAGAAGTCCTTTTTTAAATACACAGCGGGCAAAAAGAAGGTTCTGGGTAATGTGGGGCCCCTGCAGGACACGTTAGGAAATTTGGTTGTCACACCAGACAACAAAGCCAACATATTTAACGATTTCTTTGCCTCCATTTTCCTAAGCAGGGACCGGAACAGTCACTCCCCATCTGAGCCCCTCCTTAGATCCCAGGGGAGGCGCATCTAAGCCAGGGGTTAGTGAGGAACTAGTTAGGGAACTTCTGGAAGGACTGGATGTATTCAAATCAGCTGGTCCAGACGATCTCCACCCTAGAGTACTGAGGGAATTGGCTGAGGTCATTGCGGGACCCCTGGCACAGCTTTATGAGCACTCGTGGTGCTCTGGTGTGGTGCCAGAGGACTGGAAGAGGGCCAGCGTGGTTCCCATCTTCAAAAAGGGGAGGAAGGAGGACCCGGGAAACTATAGGCCAGTTAATCTTACCTCGATCCTGGGCAAGCTTTTTGAGAAAATTATTCTGGTGCATATCCACAAGGGGAGATTATGCTTAGGGGCAACCAACACAGGTTCATCAGTGGGAGGTCCTGTCAGACCAACCTGGTAGCCTTCTATGACCAGATCACCAAATCCTTAGATGCAGGGGTAGTAGTGGACATAGTCTTCCTGGACTTTCGGAAGGCCTTTGACACTGCCTCTCACCCCATTCTCATTAAGAAACTGGGGGACTGTGGTGTCGATACCCACACAGTCAATTGGGTCGCCAACTGGCTGGAGAGTGGTGGTGGATGGGTCATTTTTGACTTGCAGGGATGTGGGCAGTGCGGTCCCCCAGGGCTCGGTTCTCGGGCCTGCTCTGTTCAACATCTTCATCGGTGACTTGGACAAGGGGGTAATAAGCACTCTGTTCAAATTTGCTGATGACACTAAGATGTGGGGGGATGTGGGCATGCTAGAAGGGAGGAATAAGCTGAAATCTGACCTAGACAGGTTGCAAGGGTGGGCGGATAAGAATAGGGTGGGATTCAGCACTGACAAGTGCAGAGTGATGCGCCTGGGGAGGAAAAACTGGCACCATACCTACAGGTTGGGGAACTCCCTTCTTGTCAGTACAGAGGCAGAAAAGGATCTTGGAGTCATCATTGACTTCAAGATGAACATGGGAGGTGATCCTCCCCCTCTATGCGGCACTGGTCAGGCCGCAGCTGGAGTACT
>NW_017728907.1:21814859-21867115 GCF_001723895.1 Crocodylus porosus | reverse complement strand
TTTAAGAGGAGGCTAGATGTACACCTTGCTGGGGTCGTTTGACACCAGTACCCTTTCCTGCCATGGCAGGGGGTTGGACTCAATGATCTGCTGAGGTCCCTTCTGACCCTAGAAACTACGAAACTAGGTTGTACAGTGCCACTCATCCTATCCTCATGCAACTATGTGACACTATACTAAACCTTTGATGTATGTAGGTCTTGTAAAGATTGATGTATACTTCAGGCAAATTCTCCTGGAATGTATCCTTGTCTGTTTTCCCATTAGTAGTTATCCTTGAAGTGGGGTCAAGACCCCACAAATGCCTGTAGTTGAGTCCTTTTTGCCTTCAACTGTCAGGAACTATATTGATTGATACCTCACTGTTAGGGTGAGGAGCACTCATGGATGGTCTACATGCATAAGGTCTCTGGTCCCAGGGGAAATGCAGATGCAAATGGCAGGGTAATTTTTAAGGCCTGGGAATCCTTTCTGTAGTACATTTCCAAGAGATTCGTAGATAATGATAGGGACCACAGGACTGGCTATATTTAACATTAACAGATAGCACAGGGTGAGAGCTCACCTTCCCTCCACTCCAGTGCCATGAACTGTTCGAACTGTAACTGGTCCATCAGACATCACTTCTTCTTTTCAGTGGCTGTCAGAAAACCTTCACAGACAAATTAAGCAGACACTTCTGTTTAAATCACTAGTGAAAATTCAAAAATTCCATCATTCAGGGCATTATCTTAAGGTTAACCAAGGGCTGACCTGTTCACAACCCAAACGAAAAGAGGTGTGTCAAGTCTTTCATTTCATCAGACACTCTGGCCCAGAATCCCTGCATGATGTCTTTTCAATTTGTGGATAGGTGAGCTCATATATGACTATCCTCAGATTCCCAAAGTTTTTCATATAACCAAATAGGAACTAAGATAAGCCAATATTTATCTATTTTCCTTATGGTCTCAATTTCTTGTATTCCCATCTATAAAGATTGGATTTCAAACTAATCCTTTCATGTCTCATCAGCACACGACACTAGCATTCATGCTCTCTGTTGCATTTGTTACTGAAAATGCCCTAGGTAGCTTTTGTGTGGGGGGTGCTCCTGCATTGAGCCACCCATCTCACTGTGCCCAACCACATTCCAGGCTTCAAGTGCCTCCCTGGGGCACCTTACGTCTGGCCAACCCCCTTCCTGGAGCACACCCTCAAGCCTGGGGGCAACGCCACTATGACCCAGAGTCTGGACTGATCTGGGACCTGCGCCCTACGGGAAACAGGCCTAGTAGTCCTTGAGGGTACTTGAATCACTGCAAGAACTTGGGGTGCTTCCCTTAGCCTGAAGCACAAATAGTGGTTTTCCTTAGTCAGCTGAACTAAGGGGACTCCAAGGCATAATCTAGGTCCTCTCCCAATAAGTTTCCCACACTAGGTACAAAGGAGAACATTATTGGTTACAAGTAGGTTTGGAGCAGGGTACAGGGTAGAGCAACATCAGAGAAATTCCTTGGAGCAAAGAGTGGCATAGTACTGCCCTATCTATGTTACTGCAAGGTATATATCTAGTTAGATCTCAAGTAGCTTACTCATGAGTATCATCCAGAAGCAAGTGGAGATTCCTTCTGGAGGTAAGCAGTTCATTGATCATGAGTTGAGAGAGAGAGTTTCAGATGGTCCAGCTTCTCCCTGAGTTTTCATCAGGGCTATTGCCCCTCTTTCTGGGCAGTCCTTCACTTATATAACACTTGTAACCTCATTTACCTGATCTGAAGGCCAGCAACTTGACTGGCAGCCAACCAATTTGAAATGCATCACTGGTTGCCGGGTAGACCTGCAGGGTCTTTAGCCCGTTCCTGGTCATGTTGGCAGATCAATAGAACAACAGGGAGTTTATTAAGCCCCCCACCCTGGTATGTGATGCCAGTCATGTAGGCAGAGGGAGCAGGTTTCCCCCCTCCCTCAGGAATGTGTCTAACTCAGGTTACAACTCCGTTACCTGAAGCAGATGAGACCAGAGGAATCTGCCCTCTGCAGTGACCATGATAACCAAATTGTCAGAGGAGTCTGGGGAGAGACCGATGGTATGCTGCTACAGCTATTCCCTGAGCAACAATGGTGAGGAAGAAGCCTTAGAGGTGAAATTCCCCTACATACTTTTACCTAGTTGTAAATATTGTCTTTCTTTTGTCCCATGTGCTTCTTTTAATCTCCCAGGGACTGTCTATCAGGTTCTTTTCACATGATGGGTGTGGATGGGTTTTACCTTCTTTGATATTTAGGGGTGTTTTTACACGTGCTTTGGGAGTGGGCGGGGGGCTCTTTAATTTGAGAATTTTGGGCCAAGAGAGATCAGTAGTGCTGGAATTATGAGCATTATGACCAGGCATGTTTTTCTTCTTTGATCTTTACAGGGGCTTAGGATTTTTTTTCTTGCAATACAATGTGGGCAACAGCTTTCATGCTGCAGTTCAGCCTTCAAAAATGAAGATTACTCTGAGATACTGAAATTTTAGTACAGGGTGTACTCAAATCTGTGGTCCATAGGCCAGATTTGGCCTGTGGAGCCATGTCAGAAATTCTGACCTCTAGAACTACAGCAATTAATGCTGCCATTATACCCCTGCTGCCAAATTTTATATGATGTCATGGTCCTATGTGGCTGTGCTTGGGGTTACTTGGCGGCCAGATGTGGCATGTGGGGTTGGGCTGATGCATGATGTTGCTGTGTGGTCAGATTCGGCACACCAGATTATATTCTTGGACCAACCCCATGTGCAAGATCTGAACTATGAACTGGGCCAGCACCAGTGGAGAGGGGAGCAAGAAGGAGCTGCCAACAGAAGAAGGCCTTTTTTTGGACAGAGGATACTTAGCTGTTGGGAAAATATGCTACTAAACTGAAAGGAATGGGTTCATCTTATGCTGTTGTTCATGGTAGAGTCAGCCATGCTGCTGAATGTTGTGCAAAGCTTAGGAAGATGGGTCAGAAATAGGTGGTTCTACGCCTAAGTTCCAATAGCAATCTAAAATTAACTCCACAAAGGCATCTGACAGTGTCAGAATAGAACAGCGCAGAAGATCTTGAAATCTACTATTAATTTAAAAGTTTTAATTGTGCAATTTTTGCCCTAACTCAATAGTTGCTACTTCTTTTCTCTGTAGGTTAAAGATTTTTCTGTTGACACACTGATTCAACAACATGATAATTTAAACTTGGCTTTGGACAGCTGTTACAGTGGAGACAATGTGGTCATTTTCCCAGGAAAATATAAGGCTGTGAACCTTTCAATGTTAACTGAAGATATTATTATTAAAGGTCAGTAAGTGCTTTTAGCTGGTCTTTACTTTTTTCTTTACTAGTACTTCAGATTAACAATAAAAAGCAAATTGGGGGGTGGGAAGAGGGATTATTTGCTGTGTATTTTAATTGGATTAGCAACATTTAATTTAAAAATATAAAGTTTCACTAGTCAGTCCATGGTGTAAAATGCTGTGCAACTAAACACAGCACAACAGGAATGTAGTGAAGTATTTATTCAGGAAAAAATCTATTGCTAGGAAACCAGCGATATAGTAATCTTATTGCTAAAAAGTTGCTTCCCCAATTAATAAATGGAAACAGTGAATTAAATAAAGTAAAACCTTTATTTTGTATGCATTTTTGACACCCTAGCAAGTAGGTTTTTTTCTTCATTTCGTTCAACCTTAAGAAGAAATTTATAACCAACAAAATCATAAAGCTACCCTAATGTATGTGATCCTCTTCAATGAAGTTTTCTGATAATATTTCTAAATGGCCAATACCAACACTATGGTTAGAAAAAATATATATATTTCTAATTTGTAATGGGTTGGAAATCCACTTTTCACTCATGCATCTGTGACCACAAATGCAAAACTGCAGCCAAAAATTGTTTAAATTTAGATGTCTGCTTGATTTTGTAGGTCCAGTCATTTATTTTCCATTGTGAACCTGTATCTGATTTGTAGATGCAAGTTGTGAAGGTCTTCTAAGTCCTTCCTCACAGAAAAGGACACATTTTTTAATTCAGTGCATTTAATGTGTTATTTTTCAAATTGTTCTCCATGTTGTCTTTCTGCAGTAGAATGACTTATTAAAATGACAGTATTGCACCCAGAACTACATTCTTGCTATGATAAGCTTCTATATCAGAAGACTTTTAGAAAAAGTGCTGTTCATTCCACATGGATTTTCACTTATAAGTAGGTGATCAATAAGAGTTATATGCAGTTATATGACAAGAGTATCTGTGAGCTTGAAACACTTCAGTTCCACCTGTTCTACACTTACACAGTGGGCAATCCAGGGTCTTATATTTCCTCACATACAACACACGCTTTTCTCTCAGATAACAATGGCTTTAAAATTCATAGACATTAGGGCTGGAAGAGACCTCAGAAGATCATCAAGTCTAGCCCCCTGGCCCAGGGCCAGGAAGTCAGCAGGGATCATAAGATCCCTGCAAGATAAACATCCAGATGTCTTTTGGAGGTGTTCAAAGTAAGTACTTGGAATCCACCACCGGCAGCAGTCTATTCCAAGCCTTGGGGGCTCAGACAGCAAAGTTCTTCCTTATGTCCAGCCTGAAACGGTTATGGAAGAGTTTGTGACCATTTGACTTTGTCATCCCTTGGGGTGCAGTGGTGAACAGACGTTCCCCCAGATCCTGGTGAGCACCCCTGATAAACTTATAGGTGGCTACCAGATCACCCTGAGCCTGCACTTTTCCAGGCTGAAGAGTCCCATAGCTCTCAGCCTCTCATCATCAGGTCCGTTTTCCTGACCTTATCATGCACGTGGCTCTCCTCTGGACTCTCAAGCTTCTCCACGTCCTTTTTGAATCGTGGAGCCCCAAACTGGATGCAGTAGTCCAGCTGTGGCCTCACCAGGGCCAAGTACGACAGGAGAGTGACGTCCTGGGATTTGCTTGCGAAGCATCTATGCATGCAAGCCAGCTTTTTGCTTGCTTTACTAGCAGCAGCATCGCATTGCAGGCTCTTGTTCATCTTGTGGTCAATCATGACCACCAAGTCCCTTTCTTCCGTAGTGCTAGCCAGCGTAGCACTGCTGAGCCTATAAGCATGCTGCAGGTTTTTCTTCCCAAGGTGGAGAACCTTGCATTTTTCAGTGTTAAACACCATCAGGTTCTCATCTGCCCATTTTCTGAGCCTGTCAAGGTCAGCCTGGATCACCCTCCTGTCCTCAGGTGTGGACGCTTTACCCCAGAGTTTGGTGTTGTTGGCGAACTTGGCCAGTCTGCTTCTGATACTAGTGTCTACATCATTAATGAAGATGTTGAATAGTATAGGCCCAAGGACAGAGCCTTGAGGGATCCCACTGGTCACAGCGCACCATGATGATTGACTTCCGTCAACCACCACTCTGGGTACTACCACAGAGCCAATTCCCCAGCCAGCGGATTGTGGTGAGGCCAAGGCCAGTTAGCCAGTTTTGCTAAGTGATCACGGGATACCAGATCAAAGGCTTTTTTAAAGTCAAGATATTGGACATCAATCTCTTCTCCCTTGTCCAGGTTATAGGTCATCTGGTTGTAAAAGGAAATAAGATTGGTCAAGCAAGACCTACCTGCAACAGACCCATGCTGACTATCCCTCAGGATGTTGCCATTGGCCAGTCTGTTAAGAATGGCTTCTTTGATAATCTTTTCTAAGACCTTCCTCAAGATAGATATCAGGCTGATGGGCCTCTAGTTTGCCGGATCCACTTTCCTCCCTTTCTTGAATATAGGCACCACGTTGGCCTTCTTCCAGTCTTCGGGCACTTTACCAGAGCACCAGGAGTTCTCAAAGATCCATGCCAGGGGCTGAGCTATGATGCTAGCCAGATCCTTGGGTACCCTGTGGTGTAAACTGTCAGGGCTGGCTAACTTGAAGGTATCCAGCCTCTCAAGGTATTCCTTCACGAGGTGAGCATTGATGGAAGGTAAGGAATCTCTCTTACCTGGGCCTCCCTGTCCCTTAATGGGCAGGGGTGTCCCATGGGACTGATGAAAGACTGACGCAAAGTACCCGTTTAGCAAGTTGGCTTTTCCTGGGCGTTGGTTGTCAGTTGTCCCATCCTGGTTCAGTAGGGGTCCAGTGTTGCCCTTGCTTTTCCTCCAGCTCCCCACATATCTAAAGAAGGACTTTTTATTGTCCTTGATATTTGTAGCTAGTTGGAGTTCCATTGCAGCCTTAGCTTTCCTGGTTCGCTCCCTGCAGGTCCAGACCAGTGCAGAGTATTCCTCCTTGGAGGTGGATCCAGTCCTCCATCCTTTGTAGGTCTTTCTTTTTAGATGCAGGAGGTCCACTAGTTCCCTGGAGAGCCAAGGGGGCTGCTATGCCCTTTTGCTGCCTTTCCTCCGAGACAGAATAGACTTTGCTTATGCATCCAGGATTGCTCCTTCGAGGGCAACCACTCATCCTGAACTCCCCTCCCCTTTGGGTTGTGGCCCTTTAGGGCCTTACTGACAAGCCTCCTGAGCTTCTCAAAGTCAGCTTTTCTGAAGTCAAGGACTTCTGTATTGCTGACTGACTTGCCTGCTTTATGGTGGATGGTGAAGGTGATCAGCTTGTGGTCACTTTCACCCAGCTTCCCTTTGATTATTAGATCACTGATTAGGTCATCCCCTGTTGCCAGAACCAGGTCGAGCAGCGCTTTATTTCTCATCAGCCCGTAGACTTCTTGCATCAGATAGAGCTTATCCACGCATGAGAGAAAGCTTTGTGACCACTTAGATTTGGAGTGGGCATTATATGGAAGAAATATGGTAAGAGCAGGTTCTATCACTTACGGGGTGAAATCAAAAGTAAAAAGACAGGGATCCACAGGGAGCAGAATGATGAACAGACTTGGCTTCCTAGCAAGAGCTACTCAGTTACTACAAGATCTTGTTTTCTTCATTCTGCCTTTCAAAAGCAAAGTGCATATTATATTCTGGGGTGTGTTGTATGCAAGAAAATACAGTAATTCCCATTTAGCCTTACAGAATATTATCTAAACTTGTTTCCCTTAAGCCTAGTTAGGGCTTTCTTCATTAGAGTTTATTCACGTTGGATTAGAAACAGATGAAATGTCAACAGATGTCCCTCTTGTGGTCAGCTGAGCCTGTATATATTATTGCTTCATGTCATACCTATGAAGAGTTATCTATCAGAAGTGCTGGATTGGGAACCTTCATGCCCATCCTCTGTCTTAGTTAGATGAGTAAAAGTAAAGTCTTCAGATTAGAATTAGTGATTCAAGTGTAACTTGCATAGGGAGGCATTTCAGATTACAGGCAGTCCTCAACTTACAACGTTTCACACTTACAACGTTTATAAATTGACACCCCGTTTCAACTTTACAATGCCAGTTTCAACTTACAACACTTGATCCGATTCAATGGCATGCCAGTGAACAAGTTCACTGCATCGCTCATCTCCCTGGAGTACATCTGTCCAAGCTTCCTTGGACATATTCTTTAAGAAAGCAGACAAGACTCCAGAAAAACCTGCAGCCAAGACTCCTGGGAAGACTCCAGCCAAGAGCCCTTCAAAAAGTCCAGCAAAGTCACCTCAAAGAAGTCCTTCCAAATCAATATGATTGCTATTTACCATATAAATATATGAATGTAGCTATATTACGTATTTTTTATTGATTGGGTACAAAATTCTGGAGTAAATTTTGGTGAAAATAGGGTATTGAGCCTTGGTTCAGGAACAATCCCCCATTTATAACATTGTTTCTTATGAGGAAATTGGTTCTGAGTTACAACGTTTTGACTTAAGACATGGTTTTCAGGAGCCAATTGTGTCGTAAGTCCGAGGACTGCCTGTATTTGATTTGAACGACAGCATCAATTTTCCCCTTAATATTCATGATTCATAACATTTTCTTGAGTTACAGGGGAATATGTAAGATCAGTAGTCTGAAAAGGATCATTGCAGCCCCAAGATAGCAGAAATGCTAGAGAAAAGACATGAAAGCCACTGTTAGTTCTCAAGGGAAATACTGAGATAGCTTTGGGCATAAGAGAGATGGAAAAATCTATTCATCCTTTTCTTTTCCATTTATAAGATTTCTAAACATTGTTAAATTTCTGGTTACAATTCTGGAAGAAAGCGCTTCAGCCACATGAGAAAAAAGACAGTTAAAAATGCCCAAAAAGGTGGCTCTTCTTGCCTGCTCTTCTTCCCTCGTATCTTCAGTGGTAGGGCCCCAAATGTGATGCATCACCCAAGGATATAGAGCCAGCTTGCCCTGTCCTTTCCCTTCTAAAAATATTTTGATTGTTATTTTGTAGCAAGGATTTTAGTTTCAACTGGTAAGCTTTACATAAAAAAATGCTGCCATTTTGCCTCTTTCTTGATGTTCATGTAGTCCTGTATCTAGACAGCTGGCTAACATGGCCAGTATAAACCAGGAATGAGTCATTCAACATATGCATATTGTTTGGCAAAGTCCACTCTTGTACCTATTTAAAGAATCTCTTCTATAAAGAGGCTGCTTAAACCAAAGTATTTCTTCCAGAAAAGGAATTTGGTGACATTTTCCAATCTACCAACATTAGAGAGGATCCTTTTAAGGTCGAGGAGAAATTGCCTGATGCTTTTCTCATAGGTCCTCTTTTTTTTCCTATTAAGCCATTACTTATCATATTGGTTTGAAATAAAATTTACTCCAAATGCGGATCATTTAGGAGGTCTGCTGAATATTGTTTTGAATAGCCTTTGTAGTTTGGTTGCTGGAATTGCCAGGAATGTATTAAAAAGGAGTTTGTATCAGTTCTTTAGATGCTACCAAAGGAGCCATCTTCAAGACATGATCCTGTTATGGGTTGTAGTGTATCTTGGGAAATAAGTTCTATTTGTATTTTCTAGAACAAATCAATAAGATGGGCTCAGAAATCACCTCTGCTATTAATTCAGGAGTCATGTTGAAGTGCTAACAGACATCTTTTGGTTTTTGTACTATGCAGTTGCTATGCTATCTCAACTTAAGGTTCTCAGAATTTGTCTCCATAGATGCTCGTTGTTTCACTCTAATTTCAGAGCTTTAGTATTTTGAGCATTATGTTTATGGAACTGAATTTGAGAAAGTGTAGTGATGTTTAGTTGATTCAACTGGTATGTTACAAGTCTGTTACACAACTGTCATTAATAGTTCTTGATGAATAGTACCAGCTGGTAACAGACACCCAGGAGAAAACCGAACTCCTGAATGCCCACTTTGCTTCAGTTTGCCACTGGACCAAGGGGAAAAACGTGCAAGATAAGGCTCACATGGGGCATGGTGGAAAAGACAGCCTTCCCACTGTTGACGCTGAGCTGGTGCATAACCAACTAGAAAAGCTAGACATAAGTCAGCAGGACCAGATGAACTTCATCTGAGTGCTGAAGATGCTGGCTGAAGTTATTGTGAGAATCCTGGCAAATCTTTTTAAAAAATTGTGGCACTCAGGGAAGATCCCTGAGGATTGGAAGAGGGCCAACATTGTGCCCATCTTCAAGAAGTGGAAGAGGGAGGACCTGGGCAGCTATAGGCCAATCAGCCTAACTTCTATCCCAGGGAAAATCCTAGAAAAGCTCATCAAGGAGTCTATGAGCAACTCACTTGTAGATGGTAGGATTTTGAGTGACAGCCAACATGGCTTTGTTGCGGCAGGTCCTGTCTTACTAATCTCATCTTCTATGCCCAGGTATCTTGCCACCTGGACATGGGTGAGGAGATTGACATTATATACCTGGACTTCTAAAAGGCCTTTGATCTAGTATCCCATTATATCCTCTTGGGAAAATTGGAAGATTGTGGGCTTAACCGCTTGATGGTTCAGTGGGTGGGAAACTGGCTGCAAGGTAGAACCAAAAGAGTTCTTATGAACGGATCTGTGTCGTCCTGGCGAGAAGTGGCCAGTGGTGTCCCTCAAACGTCTGTGCTTGGTCCAGTGGTTTTCATCATCTTTATCAATGATTTGGATATGGAGGTGAAGCATTCACTGGCCAAGTCCGTGGACGACACCAAGTTATGGGAGAGTGTGGTCATGCCTGCAGATACAGGCAGACCTGGACAGACTGGAGAAGTGGGCAAATCAGAACCAGATGAGTTCAACACTGAGAAGTGTAAAGTGCTCCATCTGGGGGCAAATAATCCCCAACATACCTACAGGTTCAGTGGTGACAATTTAACTTGCACCACGGCTGAAAGGGATGTAGGGTAATAGTTGACCATTACATGAACATGAGCCATCAGTGCAATGCAGTAGCCAGCAGGGCAAACAACACTCCGGCATGCATTAACCAATACATCTCATGTAAAACCAAGGAAGTGATTCTTCCACTGTATTCAGCACTAGTGAAACCACAGCTGGAATACTGCACCCAGCTCTGGGCACCGCACTTCAACAAGGGTGTGGAAAAACTTGAGAGGGTCCAGAGAAGAGACATCCACATGATCAGAGACTTGCAAGGCAGACCATATGAGGAGAGGCTGAGGGACTTGGGTCTCTTCAGCCTAAAGAAGAGAAGGCTGAGAGGGGACTTCATAGCAGCTTACCATTCCATCAGGGGAGTATATCAAGAGCTCGGTGAACAACTGTTCACCAGGGCACCCGTGGGGAAGATATGGGGTAATGGATACAAACTGCTGGAAGATCGCTTCAGGCTCAATTGTAGGAAAAACTCATTCACAGTCATGGTATCTAGATTGTGGAACAAAAACTCCCTCCAGAGGTGGTGCAATAACCTACCCTGGACATCTTCAAGAGGAGACTGGACAGTTATCTCATTGGGGTCACCTGACCCACAGTTGTTTTTCGTGCCTAGTACAGGGGGGCTTGACCCGATGATCTTGCATGTTCCCTTCCAGCCCCTGACAATCTATGGAACTATGAATGCAGCATGAAACCATGTACATCTGGTGTAGAGTCAAATTTGGAGAACTAAAGTTACAGGCAGACTTTGTAGTTTTACTGTTTTTTCATTGTTTGAATGATAAATCTTACTTATAATGAAAGTGTGGTAACTTTTTAAGTAATATTCTAAGTAAGGTAGTGTTTCAGCATCATACTAATGTTAACTCTGATTTTCTCCTTTCAATTAGGAGTTGGAAGACCAGAAGAAATTGTGATTTTTTCAGAACCTACTCATGAAAGCTTTGTGGTATCAAAAGGCCAAAATGTGAAACTAATGCACCTTACTTTGGTACAGCAAGGGACAATTGATGGTATTGTAGTTGTTGAATCTGGTCACATGACTTTAGTAAACTGTATATTGAAATGTGAAGGAACTGGAGTCTGCGTACTTACTGGGGCTTCATTGACTATTACAGACAGTGAGATCACTGGAGCTCAGGTACTTCCTTCTACTTGAATGTCACATACTCAGTTTTAAAGTATATGAAAATTATTATACAGTAAATTGACTGAAAGTTTTACTTTAAAAAGCTAACTTCTGAGTAGCAATACCTTAAGCTCAGATTCTCTTGAAAACTTGCTTGTCATTTAAAATTAATTTCTGTTTTTCTGTAGCAGATTTGTTTGGATTGGTTATTATGATTGAGTTCCATATTCAGCTATGGAATTAGAGTAAAATCTACTTAATTCATCACTCCAGGAGGATTGGCAAGGATGACTAATTATTCACAAGTGACTAATTGTCAGTAATCAACCATTTTCATTTTGTGAGATTTTCCATGCTGTATCAAGACAGTAAAGAAGCATTTTTGACTGACTCACTATACGAGTATACAGATTCATGGTATTTACTGTAGTAAGAAACTGTGCACTAATTCAGAGTACTCAGAATTACATTATGAGGGAGTAAAATAATGAGTCAAAGATTTTTGCTTTGCACTCTTACATGCACTCATTGCCATAATAGAAGATAAGTCTGTGGGACAGAATGGTTAATTGTCTGTGTCTTATTGAGACAAAAAAAGCTGAAGAGTATCCATTTCTTTGTGAGCATCAGCTGGCTTGACAGGTGGTAGGAAGGGCATAGGACATTACTTTCAGCTGACTAATGATTAGGAACAAATTTCACTGTAATGTATTGTGTGCTTGTTTGGAAATGACTGTTAATAGATGATGAATGAGCAAGTGCTTTATGTACAAATCAGTAGGACTTTTGTAGAGATTCACTACACTGATAAGGACTAAAGTGATGAGTTATCCTAGTACCTAATTAATCAGATATCATCATGTAAATGGTGGCAGAGATCATAACCTTGCTAGTTATCTTGTCTTGTTTATAACGTATTAAAAACCAGACTGAATACTGTTAAGCCATAGTTTTTAGACTTGGCACTTTAACTTGTTAAAACTGGTATAAACTAAAATATTTTCCCAGAGTTGTAATTTTAAGGTAATTATGCTAAGTGACCAACAGTAAAAATTCCACTACCCACCTGTGAAAAGGTGTTACTGTTGAAAAGACTGGAGACACGGTGGCCGACACTGTCTTGTGAAGGCCAACAAAACCTGGGTGCAACGAAGTCTCAGCTTCTAACCAAGTTTTCCCTTTCCTTCTCCCTTCTTAAAGGGTAACAAGGGCTTGATTGGGCTGCCAAATACATGACAAGCAAAAAGTTTTGAGGCCCTTGCAAATCACATCTTGAAGATAATAAATCAAGTAACACATCTTCTACGAAACTAGGAAAAGGTTTTAAAAAAGGTTTAACAGTAAATGAATAACTAGTTGGTACACCTACAAAAGTAGTAAAATAGAGTAAACCTGCAAGGTAACCTATATGGCAGTTGGTTTTCTTATATATTCACATAATAATAGAAAATTAGGGTTGGAAGGGACCTCAGGAGATCATCTAGTCCAGCGGTCTCCGAAGTGGGGTGTGTGCAAGACGATCCATTAGGGTGCGGGAAGAAAATATTAGAACTTCTATTTCTATAAACATACATACGCTGGGGGTGCGTGCTCAAAATTTTTTTACTGATAGGGGTACACGATCAAAAAAGCTTGGAGACCACTGATCTAGTCCAACCCCCTTCTCAAAGCAGGACCTTCCTCAAGTAGATCATCCCAGTCAGGGCTTTGTCAAGGCCTTAACCTCCGAGGATGGAGATTTCACCACCTGTCTAGGTAACCTGTTCCAATGCTTCATCACCTTCCTAGTGAAAGTTTTTCCCAATATCCAGCTTATCCCTTGCTGTAACTTGAGACCACTGTTCCTTGTTCTGTCATCTGCCACCACTGAGAACAGTCCAGCTCCATCCCTTTAGGTAGTAAAGGCAGTTGTCAAATCCCCCTCAGTCTTCTCTTCTGAAAACAACATAGTCCCAGTTCCCTCAGCCTCTCCTCAGAAGTCAGCCCCTGAACCATTTCGTTGCCCTCCACTGGATTCTCTCCAACTTGTCCACATCTTTTTTATAGCGGAGGGCCCAAAACTGGACACAGTACTCCAGATGTGGCCTCACCAGTGTAGAATAGAGCAGCATAATTACTTCCCTTGATCTGCTGGCAACACTTCTACTAATGCAGTCCAGTATACTGTTAGCCTTCTTAGTAATAAGGGCATACTGTTGCTCCTATTCGTGTTATCGTCTACTGTAAACCCCAGCTCCTTCTCCGCAGAGCAGCTGCTTAGCAAGTCAGTCCCCAGGTTGTACCAGTGCATGGGACTCTTCTGTCCCAAGTGCAGGACTTTGCACCTGTCCTCGTTGAACCTATGAGATGTCTTTTGGCCCAATCCTCCAATTTGTTTAAGTCACTCTGAATCCCAGCCCTACCCTTCAGTGTATCTACTACACTGCCCAGCTTAGTGTCATTGGAGATCATTGATAAAGATAATGAACAAAATGGGTCCTAGGACCCAACCCCTAGGACACTCAACTTGATACTGGCTGCCATCTAAATGTTCAGTCATTGATTACTACCCATTGAGCCCAACAATGCAGCCAGCTTTCTCTCTACCTTACAGTCCATTCATCCAACTCATACTTCCACAGCTTGCTTGCAGTAATGCTGTGGGAAATGGTATCAAAAGCCTTGCTAAAGTCAAGGTATATTACATCTACTCCTTTTCCACATCCACAGAGCCAGTCATCTCCACATAGAAGGCAATTAGATTGGTCAGGCATGACTTGCCCTTGGTGAATCCATGCTGACTCTTCCTAATCACCATCTCCAAGTGCTTAGAAATGGATTATTTGAGGATCTGTTCCATGATTTTTCCAGGCTGACTGGCACGTAGTTTCCTGGATCCTCCTTCTTTCTTAAACATGGGCATTATTTTTGCCCTTTTCCTATCATCCAGGACCTCCCCCGATTGCCACGAGTTTTCAAAGATAATGGCCAGTGGCTCTGCAATCACATCAGCCAACTCCCTCAGCACCCCCAGATGCATTGCATCTATCCCCATGGACTTCTACACATCTAGCTTTTCTAAATAGTCCCTAACCCGTTCATTCACCACTGAGCGCTGTTCACCTGCTCCCCAAACTCTGATGCCCAGTGCAGTAGTCTTGAGAGCTGATCTTGCCTGTGAAGACTAAGGTAAAAAAGGCAATGAGTACTTTAGCCTTTTCCTCATCATCTGTCACTAGATTGCCTCCCCCATTCAGTAAAGGACCCACATTTTCCCTGACCTTCCTCTTGTTGCTGACATACTTGTAGAAACCCTTCTTGTTACCCTTCACGTCTTTTGCTAGCTGCAATTCCAGTTGCACTTTGGCCTTCCTGGCTTCATCCCTGAATGCCTGAGCAATATTCTTATACTCCTCCCAAGTTATTTGTCCAAGCTCCTACTTCTTGTAAGCTTCTTTTTTGTGTTTAAGCTCACTGAAGAGTTCTCTGCTAAGTCAAGCTGGTCACTTGCCACATTTGGTATTCTTCCTGCACATCAGGCTAGTTTGTTCCTTCACCCTCAGTAAGGTTTCTTTAAAATACAACTAGCTCTCCTGGACTCCTTTCCCCTTCAGACTGGTCTCCCAGGGGATCCTGCCTATCAGTTCCCTGAGGGAGTTGAAGTCTGCTTTTCTGAAGTCAGGGTTCATGCTCAGCTGCTCTCCTTTCTTCCTTTTGTCAGGATCCTGAACTCAACCATCTGATAGTCACTGCTGCCCAACTTCCCATTCCCTTCTACATCTCCCACTAGTTCTTCCCTGTTTATTAGCAGTAGATCAAGAACAGCATGGTTTCCAATTGGTTTCTCCAACACTTGCACCAGGTGGTTGTCTCCAATGCTCTCCAAAAACTTCCTGCACTGCTGTATTGCCCTCCCAGCAGATGTCAGAGTGACTGAAGTTCCCCATAAGAACCAGGGCCTATGATCTGGAAACTTCTGCTTGTCTGAAGAAAGTTTCATCTACCTCATCCTCCTGGTCTGGTGGTCTATAGCAGACACCCACCACAGCATCACCCTTGTTGCTCTCCCCTCTAACCTTAACCCATCAACTTTCAACAGGCCTATCTCCATTTTCATACTGGAGCTCTGAGCAATCCTACAGCTCTTTTACTTACAGTGCAACTTCTCCTTTTCTTTTTTCCTGCCTGTCCTTCCTGAACAGTTTGTACCCATCCATGACAATGGTCCAGTCATGTGAGCTATCCCACCAAGTTTCTGTTCTTCCAATTGCATCATAGCTGCTTGACTGCACAAGGACTTCTAGTTCTTCCTGCTTGTTTCCCAGGCTCCGTGAATTCATGTACAGACACCAGGTGACTAGCCGATTACCCTATTTTATCAGGAAGAATAAGGCCTCCCCTGCTGCCTCTGCTTCCTTCAGGTCCTCTGCTTCTCCATTTACTTCAGGGCTTTGTTCTGCATCTCCCGGCAAACCTAGTTAACCTCACTAGGTTAGCAAGCTTGTTTGCAAAGATGGTCTTCCCTCTCTTCATCAGGTGGATCCCATCTCTTCCTAGCAAACCTTCTTGGAACAACATCCCATGGCTGAAGAAGCCAAATCTCTGCTGGCAACACCACCTGCGCAGCCATGCATTGATCTGCAGGATGCATCTGCTCCTGCCAGGCCCCTTCCCTTTGACTGGAAGGATTGAGAACATGACCTGTGCCCCCATCCCCTTCACACTTGCACTCAGAGCCTGTAGTCACACTTGATCTGCTCAGGGTCACCCTGGTAGTATCATTGGTGCCCACATGGATGAGCAGCATGGGGTAGTAGTCAGAGGGTTGGACAAGTCTCAGTAATCCTTCTGTGACATCTTGGATCCACGCTCCAGACAAGCAGACCTGCAGAGCCAACAGGTCAGGCTGGCAGATGCATCCCTGTCCCCCATAGAAGGGAGTCTTCAACCACCATCACCCATCGCTACCTCTTTGTGGTAGTGGTCTCCATCCTCCCCTCCTTGGGGATTCCTGGCTTGGCCTGTTCCACCAATGGAATATGTTCCTCCTTCTCTGTTGTTAACACTTGATATCTGTTCTCCAAGCAAACCACTGCACATGGGGATGACAACTTCTTGCTGTCAGAAGATACAAGCTTCCAGTTTCCACCTTCTGGGAGTCCCTGCCCTCTTCGTCTTCTAGCACCACCTCCAGCAGTCATTTCTCCACAGTCCTAGAGGTTTTTTCCTCCAGCATGGAATTGATGAAGTCCTCATAGCACAGGATGTGTCGGAGCCTTGCTACCTCCTCCTCTAGGTCTCTTGCCTTCATTTACATGCAACTCATTTCTGTAGTTATTCAGTGTATAACAAAGGGAGAAAATATAGTTCTTCTATAACACTTCACAGTGTTGCTCCTGGGCACTTCCACTATGCCAGCCAGTTTAATCAGCTGCCTAACAGTAATTAAGAACTTCCTAGTTACATTTAGTGTCATTTTTTTAAAGTCAGTCCTTCATGCAGCAAGCCAAAAGAGAAGTCCAACCACCCAGCTGACCCAGCCCAGCCAACCCCAATATTTACAAGGACCTGTGTGAGCTCCAGTTCCTCAGTGCAGTAAATTACAGTGTACCAATCTCTCTATCTTCTGTGAACCTGTAGAACCACTTTATTAGAGACTTAACTGTACTCTGAACACTGTTTTTTTGCCAAGCCTTGCTTGCAAGGTGAAATTCAACTTAATTTCTTCCTGTTTTAATGCACAGGGTGCTGGTGTTGAGCTGTACCCAGGTAGCACAGCCAGTCTGGAGGGTAACAAAATTCACCACTGCAGTAACTTCAACAGCAGCGAGACATCACAGGGTACCCTAGGAGGGATTAATATCAAGGTAGTTTACACTGTGCTATATTCTTTTCCTAGCAATTGTAACAAACGTGTCTACAGGAACAGCTGTTGTCTTGCAGGTTTTGAACTTTGTTAGAAACTAAACAACTAGAGACCATGAGGCTTACTTTAAACAATTGCATTAATTTCTTTAGCTAAAGTTTCAAGTCAGTCCATAGATTAAGTCTTTAGCTACCAAGTAATGGGTAGGAGCATGGTACTGCATGCTGACTTCTTTCAACTTCCTAGAAACAAAGTGTGTAGCAGTTAGTTTGGAACTCCGTGTCAGCTTTAAGAGCCAAGAACAGCTTGTATGAGGATGTGGTCTACCATACACTAGGGGCCAGATTAAAAAAAGAGAGAGAGAGATAGAAACCTTTAAGGTGGAATTTTAGTTGCTCAAGGATCAAACTGGTTTTGAAAACTGATCAGCTAGTGCCTGTTCTGGAAGATGCCCAACACTTGTAAGTGCCTCTGTTTTTTTACCGTAAATTTCCTTAGGCACTAAAATTTCTGATTTTATTCATGCCCAGAGGTGCCTCTGTTGACGGCTCAGAAAACTTTTAATTACATGTAGGCCTGATGTAGGTCCTCTGTCTCATGAGGGACTTTACCAGCCACCTACTTAATTGCAGCCCTTTGGTGCTGGCTCCATACCTCAAGTGGCAGGGGTTAGGGTCCCTGTTTCAGGGGTGTAAAAGTGTTGTATTTAATTCATCCCCTGCTACATCCCAAAATAGCCTGTAGCCTAGGATGATGCAGTCTTAAACCATCAACCAGAGAGTTAAATAAATATTTGGTCTCCCACATTTTGGGCAAATATTATAGCTACTAAAATATGGTATAAAAAAAGGAAGGAAGACACCCTGTTATATTTTTGAAAGAAAGCACTAGTTACTTATGCTTAAGAGATGATTCAAGACAGTGGATCTTGAGGGGGTGGAAGCACCTCCCTGCAGCCTAAGTAATGCGCATGCAGACTGGAGAGAGGTAAAGTTGAGCATGCATCCCTGTACTAAGCATTTCCTTTTCCTATCTTTAGGCAGTTCCATTCAGTGTGTTGGCTGCTGATTGTCTTAGGAAGAATCCTTGTCTCCGGATATTTATGGAGTAGAGAGTATTTATGGGGGGATATTTATGGGGTGCGGGGGAGGAAGTATACCAATTGCCTGTGTTTCTTCTGAGGCAATAGGAAAGGTAGGGCAGAGAAGATAGAGAGTCCCTTTTAGGCTCTCCATTTTTTTAGTTTCATCTATTAATTTACATGAAACCTAAAACTTAGTCTTTGCATAAATCCCTTCTGGGTACAGAGGACTTGGTGGTGAACTCAAAGCCATGCCATGCAAGATCCAGATCTTGGACCCTCTTGTCCTATGCATTTCCCAAAAACTAAGTGAATCAGGTATAGAAGGAACTATGGAAGACCTAGCATTAAGACCATACAGCCACTGACATGATAGCACAGTCAAGAGTACCTTCTTCATGATACTTTTGCTACCAGTTGCAGCTAGTTGCAAGAAGATAATCTGGGAAATGAAATGCTTTTGACACAGACTAAAGTCTAGCATACTGTCATAACTTGCAAAATGACACAGGTGTATAGAATTCTTAATGAGAAGCAGTTAAGATACATATGTCTGCCAGCAAGGAACTGGACTAGAATATCCACAAAATCTCTTTTAGCTCAGGTATTTGAATTAAAACCCCTAATGCTGCATTAACCTAATGGACAGCTTTTTAAAAAGGCACAGACAAAGGTGTGTTGTTTAAAGAGAGGTGAGTAGAGACATTGCAAATACAGATGGAGAGAGGCGAAACAGATGGTATGCATGAAAGAAAAGGGTATGTCTGTCTATACTACATACTGCAGCACAGCACAGACCAGAACTATTCCTCGGCAGAGCAAACTAGCTTGTAATGAGCTCTGCAGCTGCAGCTAGACTGTCTGGTACCTGAAAATAGCCGATTTAAAGCTAGTTCATATAGTTACATCTGTAATGTTAGAGGTAAGCAGTAACTGATTTTGCAGTGACACCTCTAGTAAACCAATCTTGGCTATGACCATTTTCCTATTTACTTGCAAAAGTCTTCTAGAGTTCAGCATTACTCCTAGCTAATGTCCCATAGCTAATGTCTCATTAAGTTATAATTGCATAATCTTACTAGTAAATGAAGAAGCTTGTCTTTCAGATACTAGGTTGAGTTTGTACTGAGAAAAAAAAAAGAGCGAGTTTGGGAACAGCTGAGACAGCATTTTATATCAGATAATCCAGGATTATAGTTGCATTGTTTTAGTCTTGAAGCAGGCTTACAATATAGAAGTAAAATACAAGCATTAAATACTATAAAGAAAAAAAATGTCAAGCAGATATTTATGACAGTATCTTTAAATGTCCTGAAGTTTAAGTTTTCTGTGAAACAGTTTTTCCACAGTATTCTCTTGTGGTAAGCAGTAACTTTGACAAATGTACTGTGTGCTTTATAGATATGTCATAAAAACTGCTGGGCTGTTTTTAAATGTCAGTTAAGACACATTCAGGACTTAAATTGTCAATTTTTTTAAAGCAGGATTGGCCATAGTGAATGGATTGCTAGTTAATGATTGATTGTACAGTATAAGCAAGTATGAAAGTGTTTTTGGATGCAGAAATTGGGAAAATCAAAGAGATGTCAGATACAATGTAGGTAACCTGAAATTATAGTAGTGAAGCTACTGTTTGGGTTTGCAATTTCCAGTTACTACTGACACTCAGATTTAAGTTAAAACATGCATATTAGATCTTTATTCAGAGGTCCCATTCAGCTTTGTATTAGCTGTTTGTTAACTAGTGCAGTGACACAGGGGCCAGTGACAACACATTCATTTAATGGCCTGGTGGGATCTGATCCCCTTTCCCAACAATCGTGCCTCCTATCACGCTACATGTGCAGGACTCAGATCCCACTGGCACCATTACTACTTGCCAGCGCAGGGGGAGCCTGGGATTCCAGGCTGGTCCCAGATTGGGACTGATAATCCAGTTGATTGCCAGTTCCAACCCAGAACTGCACTGGAGCTGCTCAACCCTCTTATCTGGTTGTCAGTTCCAGACCCCGATCCCATCCCAGAGCCAGGACCAGCTATCCCAGTCCTGGGACTGGCTCAAGACTCTGGTGTGGCCCCTGGGCCAAGATTGCAGTGGAGTGTTGAGCTGGTTCTGGTTACCCTGCCACACATTCAATTTAAGGCATGATGGAAACCAGCCACAAAAATATTGTATCTTTTGTGGACTATTTTTATGGCTGTTTTCCTGTTTAATTGCATTATTAATTCCTTGATCATGTGGCAACATTACGATTTACAGTGCAATTAACAGGGCAGTCATGTCTTAATTTTCCTAGGCCACAGGCCTAGGATAAGACATGACTATTTTTAGGGAAGTCCTTACCTCCAGAGAAAATAAGTTTATTCTGCATGTAAATGCATACAGTATGAAAGAAAATGTTGGCATTTTAAGAACATAGTGCATCCTTCAACAAAACTAGTCCATTTTGAATCCTTTAATAGGTGGTTCCAATACCCAAGCTGAAGATGAAAAATAACCACGTTTATAGTAACAACGGCCATGGAGTGACCATCCTTCAGCCTACAGACCAGCTCAGTACTGTAGCAGAAGGGTTCCTGGAGTTCACTGCCTCAGGTGATGCAGAGGAAGATACTGTTTCCAAACTAATCCAAGACCTGAGCTTGGAGATGAGCAATAACACATTAGATGACATTAACGGTATCAGTGTGGTTAACAGTTAAACATGCAGCTGAGATGACTTTTGTCACATAAAGTTCTGATTAAAGAAACAGTGCTTCTGATTTAGGTCAGTGAAACTCTCTTTAAATTTAAATGTGAAAAGTGACTGATGTTGCCTTTATGGATTAAGTTAGTGTATCCAGTGCTTAAAGCTGAACAAAAAAACACAACAACCCAAAAACAAAACCCAACTCCCTCCTTTGATTTATAACCCAATTTCATGGAAGTACTTACTAGGCAGAAGGAAAAGATGAACATTCATCCTTAGCTTTTCTTCAACTGCCAGTGCAGATGTTCCAGTAACAGTGAGGCCTTAATACAGAACTATCTTGACCATGTACCTAGAGCTGCTGTTAGCACATTTAGACAAATCCTGGCACATACTCATTTCCACTGGTCCTCTTACTGATGTTACTACTGGTACAGCTGCAAATTTAAGGGGCTTGGCTTTCCCTATCACTGCATTAAAAAAAAAACAACAATTTTTTTCCCCCTACAAGAAAGCCAGTTCATCTTTATTGCCTCCACTTCAAGTCTTCAAGTTTCAGTGGTGGTTAAGCAAGGGTTTCAGTCATCAGCCTTCCCTCCTTTAACAATTACGACTTGTTAGTATTAGGCAATTTTTGCTGTTCTTGGAAGAAAACATATAAGCTTGGGATTTCTTAGCAATATTCAGAGTACTGAACAGTACGGCAGGTTTTTCCCCCCCTCATAATTCATAAACACCCTAGAGCAGTGGTTCTCAACCTTTTTTGTACCAAGACCTGTTTGTAAACATCAGTGGCCAGTCCCAGCCCAGTACTCCTCACCCACTGCCTACAGGCCTGGCCCCCAGTGTGTGGGGAATGAGGGGGTATGCATGGGCCCTGAAGGCCCCCAAGAAGTCCCTCGCAGGTTGGAGCTCTGCCAGCCTGAAAGGGTAAAGACAGTTTCCCATTTTTTAAAAGTTTGTTGATCCATTGTTAACGTTTGTTCATGACCCTTCCATATATTCTTGTGATCCACTTTTGGGTCATGACCCACAGGTTGAGAAGTGCTGCCCTAGAGAACAGAAATTGCAAAACTTTTATTCTTTCAGTCATACCTGGTTTTGAGGTTACATACCCTCCCAATATAGTATGCATCTTGTTTTTGAAAGACATTCTGAAGAAAATGTTCTTTTCTCCAGAGTTATGGCTTCAGAGAATAGGGAAGGAGCCTAATCTTCAGTTGACTCACCTTCCCTTTCCTGCTAAACTAAAACTCTTAACTGCTGCTGAGGGCTGGTCTCCATGGGTGGACCTCTCTGATCTTGAAGAGCTAAAGACCTGTGAAACAGAAGAGACCAGAAGCCCTAGCAGACAGCAAAGCTCCCCTAGAAAAGGTTAGCTTCATTGGCAGACCCTAAAGATCATTAAAAAAGACAGCTGATCTTTAACAGCTGTGATGAACAGTGGGCAATTAACTCAATATTAATGTGCTGCTGAGTCCCAGCTGCCTGAAGAGTAATACCAAAGCTACTGCCTGGTGGAGCAGGGATCAAAGCAGCATGCTTCTAGCTCCAGGAAGGAATCAGCTAAATCAGGAATCAGCCCTGGCCCATGCCATCACCACCCCAAGATCTCAGCCACTGGCCCCAGACACAGCTAATCCAACCCATGTGGCCCCATCCCATCCACCCAGCCGGTCTCTATGGATACTCAGAGATTGAGGGGCGGTGACAACATGGGGTTGAGGAATAGCTGCAATCTGCCCATCGTGGCTCTGACCCAGCCCCTCCACCCCCACCCCAGAGTCTCCTTGGAGATGGGTCAGGAGCCAGATAGGCAGGGCACACAGGATGGGGCCATGGGTAACCAGAGAGCTGCATTTGAGGCTGTGAACTTTGGGCAGTAACACCACCAGGCAGAGGCCCAATCCTTCCTGCATGCCCCTGCCACCGGAACCAGTGCCTGTTGCAGGGCCGTGAGGGGCAGATTGTGGCTTTTCCTGGGGCCACGGCCCTGCACTGTCACCACCCCAAGATTCCGGGGTCTTCCCGGTCCTGCCCACGCGTCTTGCTCCCAGACACGGCTCCCTGCCTGCCTGCAGCCCCATCACAGCTGCTCGACTGAGCGCCTTGCCCGCATGAGTCTTGCTTCCAGCATTGTGGGTGCTGGGTGGCCAGGTCAGAGTGCCTGGACAGTGGGGTGGTGGCAGCTGGAAGGAGCCACCACTGCCAGGGCTGCCAGGAAATGGAGTCTGGCTGCTGCACCGCCCCAGCCCTGCAGACCTGGGGGCAATGGGACCAACTGCATGTGTCACAGCCTGAGTTGCTCCCTGCATCTGGGCCAGGCAGTATGGAAGAACCTGCTGTGGGCTGGACAAAATCCCTGAGCAGGCCAGATCTGACTTGCAGGCCATATTTTGCCGACCCCAATGTTAGCATATTATCTGAGAGGCTTGGGAATGGCAATTGGGAAGGATGGAGTCCACGTAATTGGCCCTTAAGGCAATGACCATGGACATCTGTGGTCATTATAAGTGAGAACCAGCTTAGGACGCCCTGGGGCAGCCTCCCTTCTCTTTAAAAATAACATCAAGGCATGGCAGACAAGCAAAGGGGAGACTGCCCAAGGAGTCATAAGATGGCAAGGGCTGAGCAGCTGCCAGGAGGCATAGTGACCACGCCAGGAAGAACGCTACACCCACACTGAGGTTCAATCTGGGTCCCTCCTAGTATAGGGACAGATGTGTGCTGGGTGCTGTAAAGCTCTTCACTTCAGAAGGCATGGGCCAAAATGTTGCTATTCACCGGACTGGACCGGCGAGAATCCTCTCCTTTCACACAGGGTTTGAGCAGCGTCTTAGTTCAGAGGTTCCCAAACTCTTTCTTATTGCATACCCCCTTCCAGATTTGCCAGCTGTCTGCATACCCCTACCAGCGTATGTTTTATATTTTAACCCCTTAAATACCAATTATAACGAAAATTAAATCCACTATTACACAGTTTTACCCGTGTACCTCCCCGAGAGGTCTTGTGTACCCCCAAGGGTATATATACCAGAGTTTGGGAACCCTTGTCTTAGTTGAAAGAAAAGGTGTAGTTCACACTTAAGTTTTCCTGTTTGCAGTATCTGAAACTACACTACACCAACCTTGAAAAGAGCTCCCCCTCCCAGGTTCCTGTATCTGCTCTACAGAATTAGTCTACGGGGCTTCTTTATTAGGCTTGGTGCAGTTTTTTGTAGAGCAATACAGAAGATACTAGCAGCCAGCCACTGGACAAGCTGACTGACTGCTGTTTTGCTATGTGAGATGAACATCATTTGGCACTCATAAAGCCATTGCAGCAGGACTTATTTGCAAGTGCATTTCGCAGGGAAAAAAACTTCCCCACATGTTAGTATCTCTGAGCTCAAGTCTTGCAATTTCAAATTCCTGCTTTGGCACTGAATTTTGTTTTGTCCATTCATTGTTATCTCTGCCTGAATCAGCAACAGCTACCTGTAAGCTGTAGGAGTCTGAAAAACTTGTTTCTGTGCCTCACAACCTTTTATCACTGGGAGAAAAGTTTCTTCCATCTTATGCTTGGAAGGAGTCAGAAACAAAACACATTTTCTTGAAAACTGAACACTTTATTAAGAACAAAATAATACAAACTGTTGCAGACTCTGTAGTATGTGTTCAGGATGTAACACATCACTCACTACTAAACCTATATTTGTTTCAAGCTACTGTGAACAATTAGACTGACTGGCAAACTTCTGTAGCAGTAGCAAAGGAACTGAGGAAGGAAACATGCACATTTTTTTTTTAGAGTACAAGGAAGACCTCAAGAGATTTCAAAAACCACCACCACCTCCCCTTCCTGGGCCTCCATACCCACCTCCAAAGCCACCTCTGTTGACAGCTTGGTACCCTCTATATCCCCCCCCTGAGCCTCGATACCCTCCCCCAGTCCCTCTATATCCACCACCACCTCTGTAACCTCCCCCAGAACCTCCTTGGTACCCTCTTCGTCCTTGGTATGAGTTATAACTGCCACCATAGCCACGCTGGTAACCTCCCCGTCCTCTGTATCCACCTCCATTGTCATATCGAGCCATTTTAGGTGGGCGAGGACCATCTCCATATCTGGGAAAGAAATTCAATTTTATCTTTAAGTATTTATAAACACATTGAGTTTTTAAGAGTCAACATTTTCACCCCCGGCCACAGTAACAACAATGTTCATCTGAAGATATGGACTCGTGCAGCACTTAGACCAGTTTAAATACACTTTAAACCCCAAAGTGGACAGTCAGACAAGTCCATTAAATCAGTTTAAAGCTGCCTGCAACAGTTTAAAAATGTACTTGGAAAAAAATCATACTCTTGTGAAAAGGTGCACCGACAAACAGGTATGTGTTATGTGTAAGCACTAAGCGTCCCATGACATGAACCTAGTCAGGCCTCCAGGCATCCCATACTGCATCATTCCTCAGCCTCCCAGCTAGCCATCCTGGTATGTGGCCAGAACTCTTTTCTTTCCCTTTTGGTGGCACCTTGGGGGACCCTCCCCCAAAAAAGAACAAAACAAAAAACAACTGCTTGTTCTGCCTGTGTTCAATAAAAAGCTATGGTTCTACAATCAGCTGTGTCCCTACTTGACTGCAGCCCCTCCTGTCCCCTTCAGCTCCTGGGATCCTAGAAAAGTGCATCCAAACACTCCTCTGCCTCTGGGCATCAAGCCAGGCAAGCACAGTGAAGAGTTCAGTCAGGCACAGGCAACTGAACTAATGTTCAAGAGAGAAGGGAAGGCAAAAAAGTGAAAGTGGCCCTAGACACAGGTCACCCACCCTCCAAGACCTCCGAAGTGGGGATCCAAGCGCTCCCCATTTCCTCCCCCGACCACTGTCACAGCAAGGCATTCTGGGCCAAGTACGCACTCCCACTGCCAAGTGTCAGAGCCACAGTACTTTGGCACTTAAACAGTGACTCATACCTGGAATGCTTGGGTATTACACGAGTGGACACCTCTGACCCATGACAACTGTGAACTGGTTTCCCAACAGTGACAATTGTTACATGTATCCACATGCGAAGACTTTCCTGGTCAGCCCTCTTATACAAAAGATTTGTTGCATAAGTTGAAATGAATGAATGTATATGAGGTAGGGCTACAGGAAGGGAAAGTGGTCTTGTGGTTTAGCTGAAAAATGCCCTACTCTGGAGACCTATCCCAGCTTCTAACAAGGCTTTCTATGTAATGCTGAGCAAGTCACTAGAAGTAGCTTTTTCAGATACGGTAAAGACAGGGACCAGAGAAGGCCCCCTGCCTTCCTCTGCAGTGCTGTCTGCATGCATGCCTACTATCTTCATTTCAATCTACTTTTTACTTAGTCACTTTCTATTTCCTCACCTCTCCCAGGTGCGATACACTGGAAACCCTACACCAGTGGGTCTCAACCTTTTCAGGGTCAGGTTTTTGCATTGTTCCCCAACTTTTTTAAATTTGAAAAGACCCTGCCTAAGAAGACATTTTATGCTGCCTCACCTTCAATGATTCTCACCTAGGTGCCAGTAGGTAAAAGTGCACTGCACACCTGGTACACTGCCAGGCCAGGAAGGGCTGGGGCACCCAAGTGCACTCCTCCCTCAGCAGGGTTGTCTGATAAGCCAAAGCAGGCAGGAGAGCTGGCTTGTGTCCCAGCTCTTCCTGGTCCGCCCAATATGGCACCTGGAAAACAGGCACACAGGATAGGTGGAACTGTCCCATGTGTGTTGGTTTCTGAGAGGAGCATGGAAGAACTGAACCGGGAAGGACTGGGGCACAAGCTAGCTCTCCTGCCTTTTTTTAGGATTATCAGAGAACCCTAATGAGACAGGAAAGCCCCCACATGCTGCAGGCCCTTCCCAGTCTGGTTGTGCACAAGGCATGCAGAAAACCCTTACCTGGCTGCTGTGGCAGCAGCAGTGCCCACACTAAGACAACCCTGACAGGGTTACTGTCATTGCTGAAAATTGTTCTGTAGACTAAACAGTAAAAATTGATGCAAGGGGTATGAAATTGCAAGCAAGCTAAATATTCCTGCGTAGGTGGAATTTACATGTACATTTACAGCAATGTGCTCAGAAGACACAAAAGATATAGTGCCCATCTTTGAAAATCTAATCAGAACCAAAAGTGCCAACATTTTTACATGATATAGAATCACAGAAAATTAGGGCTGGAAGGCACCTCAAGAGACCAACTAGTTCAGCGCTTCCCAAACTTCCTCAGCATGACCCCATTTGTGACCCATCACTCCCAACCTGCAACCCCCCACGCCAGCAGGACCAGCCCCAATTAGATCATCCCAGCCAAGATGCATACATTATCATCCTACATTATCACCAATTGAAAATAGGTATAAAAGTTTTATTTCCGTACTGGTTATGCATATCTGGTAACCTGTTTCCCAACTAAAACCCAACAGTTCTCACTGGCATAAGTTCACATGTTTCAGCCTTTGGAATTTGCAGGTATTAATCAGTAGGAGTGGAGCAAAGATCCAGTGGTACAAATGAGCAGGTCTGAGCTAACCTTGTATTGGCAGCCATGAGGTGGATGCCTGCTGCTGAAGGTCTGGAGATCTGGCGTATCACATTTAACATTCGCTCGTTTACAGGGTCCAAATGACTGATGATTTCAGGTTCTTTAGTTACTTCTACAACAAGAGCCTCCATTGCTGCACGTAGGGCGGTGATGCAGGCAGCTGCATCATGGGACATCTTCAATTTGATCCTAGGACAGAAAAAATGACATGCTACAGATAACCTGGGACTAGAGAAAGATTCAACAGAATGGGTATTTAGTAGGTCTTGTACAAACCACCATGGAAACAGGTATCTTTGATTTTCTATTTCTTATCTCCTAACAATGGGAAATGAAATTAAAAACCCAGGACAGTGTGACCAAAACATACTAATTTTCTAAACTGACAAGATAACAAAAAACAGTTAAAACAACTGCCAAGTATTTGGCCTGCTGTTCTCTTTGGACTCAGAACACGGGATGTACTGCCAATTACATGATCCAGTGGGGGCCAGCCTTTTTGGCAGGCATGCCACAGATTAGCCCCACACCTTCCCTGAGTGCCACTCTGATACCCTTTCCCTGCCTGCTCAGCTTTTGGCTTCTGCAATGTGCTCCCTGCCTGCTCTGCTTTCTGTTCTCTGTCCTATCTGCCACAGTACTGTCTGTCCCCTCCCAATCTATGTGGCATACATGGAGACTGTCCCTACCACTTGTGGCACTCATCCTGCAGGTTGGATACCCCTGATATAACCCAAGACAGAATGCTACAACAGGTCCAAAAGTGCAGGGGAGCCTCAACCTCTGAGAATACAAATCATTTTGCTATAAAGCATCTGCCAACAAATAGCAAACAATGTTTTAATTATTAGAAGTAAGCCTTAACAGATCTGGGGAGTTAGCTGTCAGTAATCTTGTTTTACAGAATGGGAAACTGAGGTAAAGATGACAGCTTGGCAGAGAAAGCAGCGGAACCAGAAATAAAAAACCCAGTACTCCTGATCCAGCTGCTGTGCATTAGCCATGAAGTTAGCTTTCCCTCTGCTTGTCTACTCATGTGGAAGCAACTCTTATATCACCTTACGCAAACTCAAAAACTGAAAAAGTAGCTTTCATGGACTTCAGCCAGGTCCTCATGTTTTTAATTTAGGAACCTAATCTATAAAATAAAAGGAGCTGCCAAAGTAAACCATTCCCTTCCTTACACACACCAAAGATAATGCCTTGTTGAAATTAATCTGTTACTGCATAGTCTGACCTACATTTTCCCCGTTCTAAACATACTTTTAGCTGTGATACCAGCTGCTTCCCTTCAGTCATTGCTCTCTCGCACACTTAAACATCCATGATCAACTTGGAAATTCATACCAGTCATCTACCAGAATGATCTCTCCATCAGATAAGACTTTCTTTGAGGCAAACAGGAGCAGCTGCAGTGGGCTCACCAAAGTCATTCCTTTGGCAGAGATAGCTCTGGTTCGGATCTGCAGGTGGAAGGGGGAAAATAAAACCCCAGATCTTAAATAGGAAATGAAAACTGTACTACTTTGCAGTGTCCATGGGAACTAAAAAATACACAAACACAAAATAATCCCAAGATTGTGATTTAAAAGGAACAGTGACGAGACAGATGCTTCTTCCTGATTTGGCAAGCTCTCCAAAATCAGACTGGGCTGGTACAAACCAAAATTCATTCCTGTTTTAGAGCTGTTAAGTTGACCACGTGATATGGGTTTGGGGTCTAAATGCAATTCCTGTTGAAGATGTGTTACTCTGGCTGCTGGCAGGCATTGAGACAGTCATGTGAATGGGGTCTAGGGAACTTTTTGCACCATCCTCAAAATGTGACCTGTCATGCCAGATGTGCGTGGCAAGCAATGTGATTTTTGGGTAGGACATAAAATTCCACACACCACAAAAGTGTAATTGCCAGCAAAAGGGGAGGGGGTAGTCTGGGACTACCCCATGTTGAAAATTGGCACATTTCAAGCTGGCACATTTACTGTCTTGCCCTGAAGGGGCTGTAGTACAGGGCTGTAAAGTGGGGTAAAGCAGCAAATGTTCCAGCTTTAGTGATAGGCACAAGGGTTGGAAGGTTACCCGGGGAAGCAAAGGGGCTTCGCTGCTAGGAGGCCTGCAACTCTCCTGCCCAGCAACCCGCTGTTATCATTGGGACTGGACAGCTGCTGGTACAATCTGTATCCAAGGCTGACAATCAGCTGACTGCTGGGACACCACAAATTTGAGTTTATGGCACCATGTTTTACATGCAAGATCTTTGGAGCTGGTTTGCCATTTTCTGGTGCTATCAATGTTTACGGTGCCATACACAGCAATATGATATATATTATGTTTCTGGTGCAATTAAGTCTGCTCAAGCCCTTTATATAAACCATTTCATGTTTTGTCAGTGTTGACAGAATACACTAAGATGACTGAACTCCCACTTTAGAGATGGGCTGTACAACATTTGGGATGCACCCTTTCTGTGATGGTGCAGCACCGACCTGCCTTTTGGATTTGTCAGACTCCCCCCAGGTACTGGGATTAGACAAACATCCTTATATTGCAAGGCTGTAAGTTGCTGGATAGCGTTAATACATGTTCATTTCAAGAAATAAGCCAATACTTCTTGTACGTATAAAGAGAACCTTCAAAACATGGTCCGAACATAAAACAATAATATGATACCAGCTTATAATGGCAGCCATGAATATCTGAAAAGCTGCCATTCATCTTAAAAGGTGTGTCAACAAACCCCACTCTAAAGAGAATTCAATTTTATATGCATCATTTCCAGGATTCAATGCAGTGGCAGATATTGTGGAGTGCAATGGAACAGCTAGACATGATAAAGCCTTGCTGAAATGAGGAATTCAAATCCCTACCTCCCAAATGCATATCTAAATTTTCCTCCTTCTTTTGGGCAGAGGCAGAGGGGTGATGAATTACCACTTGCCACCTTCAATACCCAAAGTCTCCCATGCATTCTGACTGAAAACCAAAGCTTCCTGAATGCCAAAAGCTACAGCTGTCCCCTTTCCACTTCCTAAAGCCTCCAACTTCTCTCTGATTACCTGTCCAGCAGTTAATTTAATTTGTCAATACCAAACTAAGCAGCACACTGAATGTTCAATGCTTTGGGGCCATGCTAAATGTAAATTAAAACAATAAATACTACAGGAATCCTGAACCGAGCTGAAGACGACAACAGTGAGAGGACAGCTTTGAACAAGGGCTTGGTACCAGAAAATTCCAGGCCGGAAATCCACCATGTTTTACTAATATTAAAGTTGTCACCTAAGGAAAAGCAATCCAGTGCCTAGGAGGACCTTTTGAAGTGAAGCAATAAGGATCAGGGTAAAGCTTGGTGGCAGGGAGAATTTTAGACTCCTTACCTTTTCCCCAAAAACAAAGAAAGGACAGGGATACTTTAGGTCCTGGCTGCTGAAAGGGCAGTTGACAGACGATTTGTGAATGAGTGCATTGCGCCCCTCAGTGGTAAGAATTTTCCTTTTCTCCTTGTGGTAGCAGACGTTAGGGTACACACCAAAAGCAAGCAGGGAGATCACAACATCCAGATTGTTATCTGGTCCAGTGTTGTTAAATGGTTGAGTCACCAAGCATTCTGTTGACAGAACAGAAAACTGTCTCTTATCCAGATCTGACAGAGTACAACTTAGCTAAATTAATTAGTCAGGATATCAGACTTGACTGTTTATTGACCTGGGTATCTGTTCACACAGACATCTGTTCTCAAGTCTTCTGCACCCAGAAGATGATAAAATTTACTGCTATTTCACAAAAAATGTATTTGCCGTCAATACATGAAACACATTTTCCATGATTCAAGAGTAACATGATTCAAGAGAACTGAAAATAAAATCAAATTAAAAAGAGTCATTTCCCTTCTCTCCCAGTTTTTAAAAAAAACCAAGGAGTCACAGGCTTGTTTGGCAGTTGCTGCATCGGCCTTATCCAACTTTCGTTTTGGAGATGTGATCTCCTAGAGAGGCAGGGTAAATGTTACTAACGTGCTTCTGGACTAGCCAACCTATTAATAAAATTTAAGATTACTGCAGTACTTAACCTTGAGAGCAAAGGGAGGGCAACTATTAAGTATTATTAAGCAGAGTATTAAGATATCAAATCCGTCTGGACCTTTTAACATGGAACACATTTCCCGAGGAAGTTAAACGAATTCAGAACCTGGTCACCTTCAAGAAAATGCTGAAAAACCCTTATCATCAAAACACCTTTCATCATAAAAATAGATTATCACTATGCACCCCTCCTGCTGCACTTGCCAAGAATGGCTTTCCAGCCCTGTATCTCTGTTCTGATCCTGGGGAGGGGGATGGAGTGTCCCGAGTGACTGACTTCCTTACCATAATGCAAGAGTTGTGAGCAACTCTGCAAGTGACAATCTCGATCTTCTAATCCAGAAGGAAATGTGAATTTGAAGCACATAAGAATTTACCTCCATTTCTTCACTACACTCATAGATCCTTAATTGTAATTGCTAAGAGAGCACAAAATACATCTGGACAGACCCACATGAAAATCACTTTAACAGTGGCAAACACTACTATGTACATGCATGTTATGCTAGATCACAGCACGATGACTGGCAAATGAACAGTTTAAAACCCACTCAGCTTTCAGAATGAAAGAGGACAATAGGGAATGACTACTTTCATGTAGTATTACCTTCTGGGAAGCCAGAATTAATGAGAATATCTTTGAGCTGAATTTTGGCTTCCCAAGTCATGCGAAGTGTAGCCATGTTGAGTCGTTTGTGTTCACAGAATCTTATTTCTGCCTCTTCACCGCCCATTCTAGGAATGAAACAAAAACAGACCAAGCTGGACTTGAGAAGCTCACATCAGGAATAGGACAAATATTACGTCTTGGCCATCCCAGCCATTTGGTCGCTTGGTCAGGTTCTATGGTTATTTGCCCCACTTTAACCATAATCTTCCATTAAATTCTGCACTAAACCAACAATTAACAAACCTTGCATCATCCCAAGCCTGGAAGACTGAAAGTAGGGCCACATGATCTGAAAACCTATTTCCAGCAAAGTTCCTGTGCACGTAACCCAGCCGTTTACCCTCATTGATGAAAGGCTCGGGGAAGCAGGTGGCAGCAGAGATGGTACAAACAGCATCCCCAACACTGAAACAGAAACCACAGAAGCAATTTTGACAGGGCTGTCCAACCTGTTAGACCTCCTGACATGAATAAAACCTTCCTGCCCAGAGACCCCAGTACCTTAGCGCTCATCTCATTTCTCAGCACTCCACTGAAGTAGCATGTTAATTACTGTATTTACTGGATTATAAAACAATCCCCAGTAACTTTATTCGATATATGGAAAATGTATATGTTTGATAGTTTTTCAGGTACAGATCTAATTACTGGAGGTTTGGCTTGAATTTGTCAACCTCCCCTGTGCCCTCTACCCCATCTTCCCACCTTCCCCTGTAGCCTTTTTCCCCCAATTAGTCAGACCTTGCTCTCCCTGACTACATGGAAGTAAGGAACAAATTTGGAAAAAATGACCTGGAAATAAACATGGCTACTGCAATTTGCATATAGTACCCATAAACTTAGCTTATGTAGAAATGATTCATTTTACTTTTGAAACTGCTGCAAGTTTTAAGACAGTTACTCTATAAACACATTTCTAAGTAGCACTTAAGCACCTAGTTAAAGAAAATACAAACTTTTTTTAATTTTAAGGAAATGTTTTTGTGTTCCAAGCCAAATCAGCTAAATCAATTCCAAATTTGTGAGTCATTCAAGAACCATAAGAGGCCCTGCTACTGGCAAATATCCTCCACCCCCACCTGGGGCTTCAGATGCTTCCAAATCATTTGGCGGGTGTCCTACGTGCACGCCCAAGCCCAGAAGCTTGGGGTTCAGATACCCTCAAGTTTTGCTTGCCCCCAGCCATATGGCTGCAGGAGCAAACTAGGAAGGAATCTCACACTTCCATAAAGTGGGTATAAAGCCAAGATCTTCCCACTAGAAATGAAAGTGGGGGGTTAACTATACATTACCTCTGCTTAGGTACTACCCTGTGCCAGAAAAGCAGTTATCCCCAGCAAGTAAGAAAAGTGCCTTAGTGGTCATGGTATAAACCAAGGCTGGGTAAAATGCGGCCTACCAGGCCATTCTACCTGGCCCACGGGGCCCCTAAAAAATTTAGAAAATTAATATTTATCTGCCCCTAAGCTGCCTGTCATGTGGCCCTCAATGGCTTGCCAAAACTCAGTAAGTGGCCCTTTGCCTGAAACAATCGCCTGCCCTGGTATAAATGACACATGATATTAGTCCAAAACCAAAAGGCTCATGATTTACCATATACTTCATTGGGCTGGGCCCCACCAGAGTCAACAGTATTTTAAGCCATGATAACCCCATAGCTCAGCATATGTGTGTAGGCCAGATACTCCCCACAAAGAAGCCGTGCGCTAGCTAGCCCCCAACTTGTGACTGGAACCGGGTGTTCTTGTCATGAGTCTGGGGAGCCTTCAAAATCAATATGGAGATGAAGTACAGGGCAAATTGGTCTGGCTTCAGCTCATAGAGGGCAGGGCCCCACTTTCATGTGACAGGCTGAGAGGGGCCGATAGATTTTGGGTACACTGTTTGGGGGCCCATTTGGTGATATTTGCCAGGTATCTAAGGCTGGTGAAGAAACTGCCCGGTTATCAGAGTAAAGAGGAAGTCTAAGTGCATGCAATGTAGTGGCCCACTGTGAACTGAAAAAGAGTTGGCACTGAGGGGGGCTGTGCTCAGTGGGAAATCCTAAATATCTTTTCCAGGTGGACTGTACCTATACACGTTACAGGCTTGCATGATTGAGTTTTGCTCAGTTGATAGAATTAAAATCTTATTTGGCCCGCTTGACCTGAGACACAAATTTATTTGTTTTTTGAAGTGTTTTATAGTCACTCTCAATGTTGGCTGCATTTAATCAACTTAATTACTGAGCACATGCTGCTTTTAGCAGCAGTTCAAAGACAGGCGATGTATTTGACATAGTTTCCATGCATGTGAATGTAAGATGGGGGGCTGGTTTCCCTGCTCTGACTGGGGGGGAAAGAACACCTCATCTATTTTAATACAATAAAAGCCATAGCACTTCCACTGTGTGCGTCTGTCTGTAATGCTCTGGGCCCACTGCATATGCAGCGCCCAGAGCCTTACAGACAGATAGACAGACAGACAGAGGGGGCCAGGGTGTGATCTGCTGCACGGGGGGAAGGGAAGCAAGGGGAGGGGTGCGTGGTTTGTGGCCCTGCGGGATGGCATGGCACATGGCTGTGTGGGGGCATGGCATGGGAAGCAGGGCATGTGGCTGGAAGGTGCTGTGCAGGGAGTGGGGTGTGCAGCACGTAGCCGTGGGATGGTGCACACCTCCCACGCAGCACCCCATGGCTACACCCCTACCCTCTCCCCCACCCCTGCATGGGGATCACCCACCAGCTGCAGCCCGGAGGCATGGAGGGGTGTGGCATGGGGCATGTGGGGAGCTGGCATGGGGGTGTGTAGGGCCCAGCACATGGCTGCAAGGCGGGGTGCACCCCCCACGCAGCACTCTGTAGCCATGCCTCCACTCCCTCTGCCCCCCCATGGGGAATGACTGCCAGCTGCGGGGTGAGTGGGAACGGGGCACGACTCAGAATGCCAGCAGGAGAGGGGCAGGGAGGGAAGAGCAAGGATAGACCCAGAGCAGCAGGGGGAGGGTGCAGGACAGATGTGAATCTCCAACCCCACTCCGCCCCCCCTAGTCATTCATGACAGGCATTTTGCTAGTTATTCAAATAAATATGGTACTTTAAATTCTAGTTATTAGAAATTTACAGCGTGAGTGTTCACAACAAGCACCGTCTCTTCCTCTCTTCATCCACTAACAGTACTATTCAATACCTTTGGGATAAGCCTTGAACCCCTGGACTGACATGATTAAACACAACGTCTATCTCCTTCTGTGTGATGTTCAGACTCAGGGTTCTTTTAGTCTGTCCTAAATACTAATTGTCCACATCTCCCCATCTATGGCTCACCCCTTTCTTACTAATATTCGAAGTCCCATTCCCTCACTTCATAATTATTCATCCCTGGTTGCAACTAGGTATTTCCTCTTCATTATATAATATCTGGCTTCCCATACTCAGCAATACTATTTCACTGATGGATTTATTAGTTCATTCGTTTTTCTATACCTCACAATGACATTCACGGCCTTTCTGGATACATGCTTTTTCTGTACAGTACATGCATAAAGATTCAGAAACCTAGGGAAATAACAGAGAACCCACCATTGGGACTGATAAACTTACTAGAAAATGCAGCCCATTATCATCATTTTGCCAAGACGAGGTTCAATTGGGAGTCTTGCCAGGATTCTTCCAAGAGGTGTCAACTCATCATTGGAATCCAGGGCATCCAGCTCTGAAACAAAAGACTTCTCTGTCAGCAAAACAGTTCCGGCAATTACACAGTCCAGCCAATTACTAACTAGGTAAGAGATGGAAATGTTTTACCTGTGATAGACCTCATCTTCATTCTTATGCCACAGCTTAAAAGCAATTGGTTTTTCAATACTGGTTACACAAGGGCAAAATATATTTTTTTTTAAGAAGCTTTGTCCCAGCTGAACCAATCCTCAGCAAACTGTCACTAATAAAATCAAGTAAGCTCCAATTATTTACTATTTGCTTTACTGACCTGGGAAGCTTATGGTTTTGCTGACTAGCTAAACTATTCAATCATAACATTTATTGAACTGCATTAGGATAAAACCTATGAATTATACCACTATTATACTTAAAAGTTAGAGCTGACCCACAAAGCAGAAACTTATGCATTCTTTCTGTGTGTCTATATGGTATAAAGATGGCATGAAAATTTTGGAGGTTGAGGGAGAAGGGCATAAATTTTGGTCTTGCTTACTATAAAGTCTCTAGGTTAAGAACCAATGAACAACATTGTGAGAGTGAAAAGACTAGAAACCGAAACAATAGAGGAAGAACATTAAATAGTTTTGGTTAACACCCAGTGAGCTCAAATGCTTAGTTTATATTTTGAAGAAAGGATTTTTATAGATATTCAACATCCCTTGCTCTGAGACTTCCCACAGGTCTTCCAACAATACCAGACAAAAACACCAATTCTGACATTTCTAAAGATGAAAGCGTTCACCCCAACATTTCCATGCTTTCATAAGCAGCCTATAAAAGCACTAGCTTTTCACAGTCCCCATTAAGTCATCAAGTCCCACAATTAAGTATAAATATATTTATTTTTGCTCCTTTGTATGGATTTCAACACTGCCTCTAACTGAATAACTGTCACAACTTTAGAAAAATAAGAATGAATTTAAAAAGTCTTAGAATGGCAATGGGAAGGCATCTTAACTTAACTGCATTACACAAGTACCCTAAAAGGTTCTTTGGGTAAATCTGGTATCTTTTATTATACCAACTCAAATAGTTGGAAAAATCTTCTTAGGAAGCTTTTGGGTGTAAATACCCTCCGTCAGGCTGACAAAACATCTTTCATGTATTATCAAACAAGCCATCAATTCAAATAATTTGTTTAGACCCTGCTGGGTCCTTAAAGAAACTGGTCTGAGACATCCAAGGGAAAAGGAACCAGGATTCCTTTCCCAAGTCTATCACAGACTATCTGTATGGCCTGAGGCAAGGTACCTAGCCTCATAACAGCTTGACGAACAGGAAATTGAGACACAGAGGTCAAGCTATTAATGTTTGAAGTGACTACTGAGATCCTGGGATAGAAAGAACTACATATATGCAAAATAACTGTAAAGCCACAAGTCCATGTTATGTCTTTATTTAGTACCAGCCTCCTAAAGGTTTTAACGCCCTATATTTTTCCCCCCTCATATATAGCAGTGTTATACTGCTAGTTTAAATCAGTGGCAAAGTAAAAACAAAAAAGTAAGCCTGAAGCTTGAATCTGAATTTTTCAAAGTCATGACATGCAATTTAGGAATCTGAGTATTTCTTTAGTTACAAAAGCCCACTCTTACCCACACAATGCATTCCAGAACTAAGGGCATCACCAGACAGAGGTCTTCTGCCCAAGGATACAGGATCTAGATATGCAGAAGACCCTGACACCCCAAATTGTATACACATGACAAGTCTGCCTATACAAAAATCCTTGTGCGCCACTGCTGGAGGTACCTCTGAGGGTGTGCTCTGCTTCAATCACTGCATCTAAAGGTGGTGGTTCAATTGCTTTGGCCAAGAACTGACCAATTCCTCCCAGCCTTAGCAGTTTGATACTCAAAGCAATTTCATGCAGTGGTGTTCGGAACATCTCAGGTGTCATATGAGTTTCAAGTCTGGAAGCAAAAAGGTGGAGAGAACAAAGCATCACAGTTCTGAACATATTCATAGCCCAACCGCTCCCAAAGATCACCCTATCAAGTGCAACCCACCTCTTTCCATGAGTACGCTCTGTCAGTCACCTGATCAAGCCACCATCAGTATGTTCCCAAGACCAGAACTGACTATTTTAAAAAGTACTTCTCTTCAATACTTCCCATCTCTTGCACCTTCTTGCCCCACCCACAACCAACTGCTAAGTGTCATTCTTCAGGACAGATCAACTCCTTCCAACCTGTCTCTATATATTAGCAAAGAAGCTGGCAGCATGCTGTCTACTTCATGTCCATAACTTCTGTCACCACCCAACTCAACTTGCTGGTTCCTACTCAAAAAGACAAATGCTCTTGTTGGCAAATGCCCATACATGTTTCTAGAAGCAAAGAGAAGCTCTTATGCTTGGTGAAGCGCCCCTTGCAGTTGAGACAAACTCTAGAAATGGGCATCTTTTAAATGGTTAGCATCTAATGGAACCAACACTCCAAAATGAGCATAGTAACATCCATGCTTTCCCAGTGCAAACTCTTTCCTCTTCTAGATACCTGTGAATCTACAGGGTTTTTCTGTTAAACAACCATAACTCCACTGTAGCTGCTTCCTCGAGGAATGGGTGCTTTGTTGAATAGGGGTGGAATATGGAATCCAACAGCTGTGTAGCCCCCTGCAGCTGGCAGTGCGGGTTTTCTGGCTTTTGTCATTAAAGAAGACTGTGGTAGACTGAACAAGTCAAAGTTACAGCTGCTTAGAGGTGTCAGCAGGTGCAGCTAGGAAGAAGAGAGCCTGGCAGTACTGAGATGTTCAAAGCTTTTCGCCAGGGAGCAGGGCAAAATGGAACATCTGTCTCTTTTCTGCTGATCCTCACCATCATCTCTTCCATGGGACAGAAAGAAGGGTCTGGCATATCACTACAGCAGCTTTTTGACTATTAGGATCTATGCATCTTATCCAATCCCTTCCTAAGTTCCTCTGCTCCCTGGATCCCCGGCAGTTTTCCACTGAGTGAAGCATGGCATGACTTAAGAGAAAGAATTATATTAAGCTGACAGGCCACATTCTGTGAAGGGGAGCAGGGGATGATCCTGAAGTCATACTTTTAACTCTTTCCTTGAATATCATGACACAATGGAATTGTGTGATTTTTGAGTTAAAAATAGAAAAGACCCATGACTTCTACTCTGAACTCTGTGGATGAGGAAATACAGAATTTCATGGCAATCTTTTATCTCTGCAAGTTTAGGTTAATCTGCTTTCCCAGTCTGGTTTGAAGAAACAGTTTAATGGTTTCTGAAGTGCTCTAAGACATCCATGTTCCAGAAGCAGCATAGGCTCACCTTTCAAAGCGAGCTCTGCTACACAAATGGAAGCAGAATCCAGCCCGCACACGGCCTGCTCGCCCTTTCCGTTGCTCCAGGTTGGTTTTTGATGCCCAGACTGTGGCGTAGTTTGTCATGTTGTTGTGAGCAGTGAACAGTTTCACCTTCTGTCTGTAACAGAAACAATGGAAATTCAAATATTGCATATCTCAAGTACTGTCAAAGCAGTTCTGTACTGTATCATTTAATACAACACTTCAGTGTTAGCTGTCCTTAAAAAGCTGGTGCCCCAACTACAACAGAAACCACATTTGCTAAGATCTTCTCTCAGAAGATTAGATCTCTCATGCAATTAGGGATTTATTCATAACGTACTGTGTTTACACGCAGCAAGTCAGAATAAATTAGACTAACACACTTAATATTTTCCATCAGCTATACAAGTGCTTGTAATGCTCTCTTCCAAATGGAAGTTTCCAGTGAGCAGGAAACTCACTAACACCCACATGAACACCACCACCATGGTTTTTGATTGACAAAGGACAGCTTATTGAGCTCCAATATGTTTTTAAGAGCTTTCAACTGTTATAAAAATTGAGATGAGGTACCCAAATTCAAGCAAGGGGATAGGCTCCAAGAACAAAAGGCAGTGCTGCATGTTCACAAAATGTACTTTGTACTCCAGTTGTGTTATATAAAGCAGAGAGCTGAACATGGAACTTACTTGCATGAATCTATAACATAGACAACATCATTGATGGTAATGCTAGTCTCAGCAATGTTGGTGGATAAAATAACCTGTGGAAACAGAAGTACTTATTGGGATACGTTTATAGTTAGTTACAGGGGGGCTAGGATGACCTGCATGATAATATACATCAGCTTATATGCACAAACATCAGCATTAAATGCACTTCCCAAAAGTATAAGATACTGTGACTGCCCTGCTTTGCATGCAGAGGGTAATTTTACCTTGGTCACTCCAGGAGGCACTGGATCAAACACTTTACGCTGTTCCTCTCGAGGAATTTGTGAATGCAATGGCAGAACCCTGTACCGATGGCTTCCTAAAAGAGTACAAGAAGGTTAGCCATAACTGGAAAAGCATACATCCAAGTTTAACTCCTCCTTATCCTCCCATTGCTTCATATGACCAGGCCCTCCATACTCCAGATCTCAGCCCCCCCCCCCGCAGACATTACATTTATGGCTCACTTATGACATGATTAACACCTTTAACTGTAACATGCTACATTCAAGCCGATTTATGGCATGACAATGTAGCAAATGAGTCACAAAGATGTTCCACATAATGACAGAACACCTTTCTGTCTGGTTTGCTTCACACTTTAAATGGAACATGTTGCATGTCTTGTCCTGCCCAGACTCTGATGCTCAGATAAGCATTGGGATTGGGCATGGGTCAGCCCCAGAGTCTGGAACACGTTTATCTCCTTCCTGATCACATTTTTACCTGCTCCCCTTGCCTCACCTGATCCCCAGAGGTAGGTGAGGGACTGGCACCATGAACTAAAGATCAAGGAGCCTCTCAGTGATGTTAGGCTCATGGAGCCTGGGAAACTTAGGGCACTTTTACATGTGCTCTGGGGATGGGAGGGGTGGGGTGGGGGGCAGCACTTTAAATAAGACTAGCTCAGAGAGCTGCTCTAATTAAACCACTTCATTCTCTCATGCATCAGCCTCCCCACACTTCAAAATGGTGGCACAGGTGCTTGAATTAAAGCTTTAGTACAAGCACTCCCGCTGCAATTTTGACATGCAAGGACACTAATACACGAGATGCGGGAGGCTGCCGGAGCGTGGTAATTGCCTCTACACTCACGTACAGGCACCCTTAGAAATCCCAGCTATATGCCGCTTTAAGGGAAGTGGCAACTGCTGCATGTGGAAATGTCAATTGGAGAGTGAGCTCCCTGATCCCCAGCTGCTGCTTCCATGGGCACCCTGCTCACATCACACACCTGTTCTTTTAAAGGGGCAGAGTGATGTAAGCCTGACAGGGTACCAGGCACTTCTGAAAAGCAGGGGTACAAGTTATGAGCCCCCAGTCCTCAGCTGTATGTGTGGCTTCAAACCGCTTTGCTCTGCAGCTCATTCACAGGCAATCACATAATTGGGATCTGGGGAGTTTTATGCCTCATCCAGAAAATGGCACAATCAGCCACATATATTTGTTATTGCAGGTTACACAATTTTGGGGAGGGGACATAATTCCTCAAACTCCAATTGCCTTAACATTTGCCAGTAGCCTCAAATTTACACGTGCCATAAGTACTTAACAAGAAAAATAAGCAGAATAAAACAGTTTTCTTCACCAAAATGAGGATTCATTTCCAGATGCTTTTGCATGGTATAGATCAGGTTCCAGCCAGGCAAGAAGACAAGCACAGCTCCTGGAACATTCAGGGTCTCAATGTACTTAAGCAGGGCCTCAATGAGTTCAAAGGGAGTTTCCTTCTCATTCAACTGAGCCATGGAGCGTTTTGTTTCTGGTCCATATTCATCACTGCAGAGAAGGTTGCAGTTGGCCTGCAAGGGTTTGGAAAAAAAAAAGTCACACATTGTTTATTTGATAATACTCACACTTTGGGGATCAGTGGTAACTCAGGCAAACAAATGAACAGAACTGAACTGACTAACAACGAAACTGTCCCATGCTCACTCATATATAACAGCCCTTGTTATGGAGGTAGCCTGGTCTCATTTCCCAAGCCTTTTTCTATACAGTACATTCTATTGCAAGAATAAAACTCTAAGCAAACTAAATTATAATTTAGGAACAGAAAAAACTCTTAAAAAAATTGAGCCTTAATAAGAAGGACAAGAGTAGTTACTACTGTAAGAGAAAGAAAAATATGTCTCTTTAAAAATATCAATTACATACATAGGTAGATCTAGGATGCTGAAAAGGGGGATACAGATGATGAGGTGTATCATCACATAAAAAAATCCTGTATTTTCTCCAGTTAAAAATAAACTAGAAGCTTCTCTAATACACTAGGGGCCTAGGGCTGTATTCAGTTTAAGACTGAAGCCAAAACTAATATAGCTTCATTGGAATGAACTGGAAACAATCTGCAGGGCTGTGAAACAGGAGCTTCAAGAGCAGCTAACAAGCAGCTGCTGAACAAAGGATAGCTTGATTAGTGGAACATCAAGACCATGAAAAGGAAGACTCTGGAAAGGATCAGGCAGATTACAACAAACCAAGAATTCAATCGACTCCCCCAGCACTGCCTAACTAGAAATGCTGCTGCCACCGCCAGGCAGTTGGTTTCAAACTTCAGGTGGAATAGGAATCAAAGGAGGGTGCAAGTGTATCCTCCTGGTTCTGTCCCCGATTACATATTAAAATCCCAAATTACTTGTATCTTGTGTATGCGGGGAAAGAAGTCAACCTGAAATCTTGTTAGGTGTAGAATCTGAAGTTCTTTAGCTTGTCTCTAAAAGCCACTGAGGATTTTGTGATTTCACAATTACATGTTCCTACATCTACATGGTTGCTTATTTCCACATCACAACAATATAAGTCAAATCTAGACACCCGTTACATAAAAACTACAGAAATCTCTAATGCACAAGGAAACATGCTAAACAGAACAGAAGAGAGTCCCCCCCTCCCTTTAATCTCTTAGCTATAGAGCTCTTAACATCTATTTGCAATGAAAAAACATTAGGGAGAACTGTTTAAGCTGACTTAAGTCTAGGTTTGTGTATACTGTTTGTTTCAAGAGACTACCAGCTCCTGAAGCAGCAAAATGAATACAGATTCTTGATGCAGGTAAGTACAGGCAGTATAAACTGCAACAGAAGGAAAACAGAAACCTATAATTTCGTTGAAGGCTTTTCACCTGCTGAGCTCACACTATATCCATTCCTTCTGTAATACAGGTCTTAAGTTTTCGGGTTTTTTTAACTTAGAACTAGAACCTCATAAAATAACTGTAAGTATATAGCAATTACACAAGCATACACAACATATTTTCAGTTCCATTTCTACATCAACAACAATGAAACTATGAAGGATAACTGGCAAAGTTGCAGAAAAAAATGTTTTCAAGTAACAATGTTCTACTGAACAATGTAGGATCTATTCTGTTCGATACTTAGTCATTCTGCCTGCGCCTCTTGTTAATATTGCAAATAAATGCTTGCTAGTTATTACTAGTCACCCATTAGTCCTTATTAAAATGATCCATCATTTGTAATGATCTCTCCACTATCAGTCAGAATGCCAGAGTGCTATACAAGTGAGAAAATATGGCTCTGCATGCATTACGCTAGTACTTGTTACATCTAGTGTTTGTATAGTATACTCATGTAAGCAAGTCCATCGTACATCATCTTCTTCACCACCTTCTTCATCCTTGTCCTTCTTCTTCTTATCCTTTGATGGAGGAATAAACTGAGTCATCTGAATACAATCCTCCAGAAAATACTCTGCAAAAACAGACCATCAGTACACATGACTGTTACATATGGTGATATTAAAGGAATGCATCATTCTACCACAGCCCCTCAGCACCCCTTCCAAGAGATAACACTGATAAAAAAGAGAAGGTTTCTACCTCAGTCTGCAATGAGTATTGGTGAGAAATGCCTGTCTAGCAGAGTTGGAAACTTTAGCCTTTTATTTATCCACAGAACATGTTAAGTATAAGCAGTAGCCTTCCAGTCTTTCCCAGACTTGTTCAACTGATGTACCTCATCTCAGACTTACAGGCTCATTCAAATTCTTCACACACAGTTCTATACCGATTCATTTAAAGCAACTTCCAAGTCAGTGAGTATCTGCATTATGTAAAAGCAACCTGTTTTGAACCATTCTACAACAGTTTAGCCTGCCAAGGGACCAACAGAAAGAATACACCAGAATTTTTTGTTAGGACTGTCCCTCTTCCTTGCCAAAAAGAGCATGACTTCATCTCAGTAAGAGATGCCATTTCACCCAACTATTCTTTTATCCCCTCTAGACTGCATAATATTCACAAAGAAACTAGAATAACTACTGACATACATGCTCAACCAGTGGTTTACCTTGAACTGGATATGTTCTGCCAAAGACCTCAATGATAGGACACTTAAAGAAGTATTCACAGAACATGCTGGTATCAATGGTGGCAGACATGAGAATGACTCTGATTTCAGGATATGCCTGAACTACATCCCTCAGCACGACCAGGAGGAAGTCAGTCTGTATAGAAAGAAAATAAGAGTATTAACCCAAGAACACAAAGTTTCTTAGAGAAATCACATCTTCCAGGGTGACCAGAAAAGGTTAGAAACCTGCACAATCAATGAGAGAAACAGTTATGTCATATACCATCCAGAGAAACTTCCCGTAGCTTCAAAAAATAAATTAGTAGGGTTGGGGAATTATACTCCCTAGCCATTTCTGGATTCCCATATTCCTTAAGAGAGTTTTGACATCCATGTGAACGAGCCCACAATAGCACTCAAAAATCTTTTGCTGCTATCCTTTAGTATGCAGCTTGTAAATGCCTACAGGAATTTTTGGGAATCAAGGAAGGTTCAAAGAGCCAACCACCAAAAATCTATTAGTTTATTTAATGTAAGTAAAGTTTAATAACAAATGTAATACTGAAATACAGACAAGCTATAAATGACCAAACAGTACAAATAAGGCAAACCAAATGATTAAAAATGATAACATGTGCATTCACCTAAAGAAATAACCGTCTTTTTTTATTTGAAAGAAATTAGTCTAAAATTCTCCAAATCCTACAAAATCTCCAAACAGTGGTCAGCTTGTTAGAGAAAAATACTTCTTACCTAGGTTTCAAAAGCAAAGTTCAAGAAGCTCTAACTTTGGTTCACCTGCTATTTAGCAAGAACTGTAGTTCAGGACTTGAAAAACAAAAATTCCAAGGTTGACCTGGATTTTCATACTCTTTCTCCACCTGAACTTTAATCCCTATCAATGGTATACAATCACTTTATATACTTGTACTGTGTTGCTCTCTTTGCTAAAGAGGATCTTCAAAAACCTAATAAATGAAGTAGCACTGGAAGAGCTCTTAAAGCTCTATTCTTCTGATGAAAGACCCACGCTAGGAGAAATATTTCTAAAGACATTGTTAGAGAATAAGATACCAGACCCTGATCTATGCAGTTAGTACAATGTACAATTCCCTTTCACATACTAAAACACAAGAACACAAAGCAGTAAATAAGCACAATAACACTGACTGGGGTAGCAGGCAAGCAAAGCTCCAGCTTAGCAACTCACATTAATGTCTCTCTCATGGATCTCATCCACAATAACATGGCTAATTCCACGGATCCCAGCCTCCAGCTTTCTCAGGAGGACACCTTAATAGAAAGGGTAACAGTCAGAAGCAAAGTTGGATGGTACTTAACTAAGTTTTATTATAACTATTTGAAGTAATGGCAACATGCGTTTAATGCCAATACACAAAGGGCACATTTTGCAACCCCATAAATCCCATGCTTTCATTTCTGTCATGGGCAGGGAGCATAAACATTATAATTAGGAGACAGCCCTCATCACTTCCTTGTCCCTCTTCTCCAGGTAGAAGTGAAAACCCCCCATTTCACCTAGAAGTAATGCTATTGCTATGATATCCAAGTTGTATTCATCATTCATTTGCTATTTTCAATGAGCCTCATCATGACCAAACTAAACTGGCACATTTTAATTCCCATAATAGAAAGTTCGCTAACAAGCTATACAGACCAAACAAAAGCTGACTGTACATATTCAGATTCTTTCAGAGAATCATTGATTTGATACTCTTTTCTGTCTGCTGGTAGTGCTGTGATCTCTATATCGTTATTCAATAACGCCCATATCTGAACAACAAAGCAATATCGAACAGACCTACAGTGCAGAACATCACACTGGCATGGGGCCGGGGAAGCACGGATTCAAATCGTACGCTGTATCCACAGCTTTGCCCAGGTTCTTCTCCTCTCTCAAAAGACACACGCTCTGCCACAGAAACTGCACTGATCCTCCTGGGCTGCAGGGTGAAACATGTTTTCCAAATGAGGATGAAACTTGTATAAATTTATCAACAGAAGCATGTAATGGTTACATTGGAAAAGTTAAATGTTCCCAATGATCTACCCCTCCTAGCCTTTAGCATTGCAGGGCAGTCATTTCTGTAGACAGAAATGCTCTTGGACAAAAGCTAAAGAGTGAAAAAACTAAAAATTGAGATTTTTAAAAAGATCATTTTAATACTCATGAATATAGAGAACCAAAAGTAGGGGCTTGTGCCATGCATAATTTTAGAAGCCTCTACAGCTCTATCAACACACCTCAAAACCCTTCTTCTACCCTAGGCCTGTATATAACTTAAGGAAATTCTGCTGTGCAGCGCAAGCAAATTAAATAAAAACCATTAACAGTTTTTACTGAACTGAAATTAATAGACAAACCTCACACTGCAACTACTGCAGAAAACAAAGGGCATTTATACATACACCTTTGTCTGCTTTGACATGCCAGAAATCCAGCGCATTGGAGCAGACTCAGTTAATCAAATCTGAGGAGCATGCAAGCTGACACGCCCAGTGCTGTGTTGCATGCATTTATATAAATGGCGAAATGCACGTCAATGCACAGAAAATGGTGGCAGTACACTTTTGAACTAAACACCTTTGATGTGTTTTGGTTCAAAAGTGCACTGCTGCTATTTTGCCAGCAGTGACACACATTTTGCCATTTATACAAATGCATGTGCCACAGCGCTGGGTGCTTTTAAAAGTGCCTGGTACTGCAGCATAGACATGTGTACAAATACCCAAACAGTAGAAAGAACAGAAAAAATAAGATCCAAAATGCAAACAAACCGTTTCAGAAGGGAGTGGGGGAGGGAAATCACATGGGCCGGGTGTGTTTCTACATGTTGCCATTTCCCTCCTCTCTAGGTGCACTGAATCCCTCTCCTTCACACAGCCAATACATCTCACCTACCCACAGCTTATCTATCAACTGGGGCATTCCACTACCGTGTATCCAAAAGAACAAGTTTACATGCAAATGCATGGCATACTGTTTTGTTTTTTTTCACATAATTTTCACGAAACCGTATCATAAACCCACTGTAACACAAATCACTCTTCACATACACACATAGCAAATACTGCGTTATCATATGTATAGCAGAAGAGTACTCCTGACATCTACAGTTGACAAGAGAGCAAACATTTTCCAAGATGTGTAACAGATCAATTTCTCTAGTCTTCAATGTGCTGTTCTAATTTTAGCATATCTTAACGGGCTGTATCTCCCACCATGAACCCAGGTAGTTTTAACGCATATATTCCTCACCTGTGTCACTACAATGTTACATTCTGCACCTATGTCATTTCTGAGGTGATCATCCAAAATGTACTGGGGAACTTGAGTGGTTTTGCCACAACCAGTGGCACCACGAATGATGACAACAGAATTGTGATAAATTGCATCCAGAATTTCTCTCTCAAACTTCTTCACAGGCAGTGTTTCCCGGTCTTTTAAGATCTGAAAGCGACAGCACATTTCCAGCAATTTGCAATAATACAAACAATCTGCTCAATATCTACTCGTCTCAACCTCATTTTTGCACAACCTGTACTTTCGTGTAGCCTGCATGCCTTAAACGATTTATATATGCAACAAACCTACAAGAAACAACTTTTACCCAAACATATTAAAATTACCATTCCTGCATTCACTTGCACAAGCACCTATTGTCCATTTCTACTTGAAACCCACAATACACTGCATCAAAAAGAGTATATCATACCCTAAAAGAGTAACATCTCTGGGTTTGGGGGGGGGAGGAGAGGTGTGTGGGGGAAAGCCACTTAGAGCAAGAAAGCCTTCTAGAAGACCATCACCATACCTAATAATCAACAATTCTTACCTTGTGTAATTCTTGATCCTGATCCAGACGGTACAAAAAAGCATTTTTCAAGTCCATGCTTATCTGCTCTGGGGTAGCCTGGAAAGTAAACACATGGGTAATAGACTCATTGTAGAGATTGTTATTCAAATTGCTGACAACTCTAAGATACAAATAACCATAGTGATACAATAATTCCAGAAGAAACCAGATCTTCACCATCTAGCTCCTCAAAAAGAGCAACATAATTTAACTATCCTACAATTTCTTTATTCACTTGTGCCAGCACGTTGGAGTTAAATGGTCCATCCCAAAGCAGCTTTTCTAAAAGAACTGTCTGAGATCTAGGAGACAAAACACACTGCACACCCTTCTTGGATGAGAAACAGACTCCATATGGTAGTACTCAAGAAGTATGGCCCCGTGTTGGACAGTATAAGGGAGTGCTATTGTAAAAACAAAACAAAACCACATGCGACTCAAAGCCACATATAGAAAAGCGACATGCTTCTGTTTGCATGAGCGTGTCCAAGAATGACCCTAGGTAAGCACTGAAAAGCAGCTACATAACATTTTTCAGCACACATTAGTGCAAAGCACAAGTAGATGAGGAGTACGTTTTCCTGGTGCCTCCCTTACACCCAGTATATCCAACACACGTCTTGAGGAACTAACAGCCTACTGACATAAATATACATAGGCACAGCCCAGGGATGAATCCTTCTGTATAAAAAGGGAAGGAAGAAAATGATCAGTTACTGAAGCTGGTAATCCATTTGAAAAAAAAACAAAAACAAAAGTTTACTTCTCAGCTTTGCTAGCAAGGGATCACTTAATTAGAGCAAAAAGGAAACTGATAATCACATCTCTAGCAAGATTTGCAAACTGAAGTTTTCTATATGACAGGTAAACTAAATCAGTGTCACTCACAACCTTACTGATGTACTGATAAGAATGTTCTTGGCTGCTACCAATAGTTAATTATTAACTAACCATATTGACCGATATTGATCCAATAAGAAATATTTAGTAATAATGCAAGGCACTTTAAACTACTGACACAAATAAACATATTTTTTTTTGTTTTACACAGGCATGTAGATGGATAATTGTTTGCATCCCTGCTTCTAGAAACATTTTGTAGCAAAATAAAAACAAACAAACGCATATTAACTTTAAAACCTTTACTCTTAAAATTCTAGTTTGCAGTATAACTTTATACACTCACATAACAATTCATTTGGCAGACAGGCCGTTATAAAATTCAATACTCAATTTGTTTTACAAAAATCACCCCAATAAGGTTGGAAAAAATTGCATAATCATAAACATTTTGGCTTCAAAATATACCTGCAAGAAATGGAGATCAAGATGCAAACATTACTAACAAAAAATGTTGAGGTAACATTCTCTAGTAGTAGAAACCATTGTAATAATAGTAATAATAATAATAACAACAATAACAACAACAACAATAATAATAAATTACAGTAGTGGTAGAGTAAAAAAAATAAGACATATTTATTACGCCTTCCTCATTGCTTACTCACAACTTCAGCATAGCAAGTGGAAGTTTTTCCTCGGCAAAAAGGAACATTTCTGCTTTTTCATATATCAGTCAGTTCCTCTTCCCATCCACAACATGTGAAGCTGCACTCAACAGCTGTTCACTCTCAACAGTGCTGCAGAAGGCACAGAGAAACTTCCATGCCGCTTCAGCCAAAGTGGGGAGGGAGGGAAATTGGCTTTTGTTGCTCTCCCAGTATTTCAGTTTTTCTGCACTTTGTGGAAGCGTGGGCTCATTCAGATATCTTTGTGTCTGAAGTGTTACACTACTGTTTACCCCATCTGTTTTAACTCCACAGGTACTTTCCCCTCCAATATCTCATCATACATCAAACACAGGGATCTCGGTTTTGTAGTGCTGTCACCAGCTTCCTTTGATTTCTTTGTGACAGGTTGTCTGTTCCATGTCATTCCCGTTGGCTTGCCTTTTTTCCAGGTGTGTCACAAACATTGTGTAGCCAGCAGCTTTTTGCTGTTGTTGGTAAAGTACCGTCCTTGTATCTTGAATCCAGCAGCACTGCAATGCTGTAGAAATTCTGATTCAAATTTCAGCAAAGTGCGTTTCCATGGCTTCCAGCAAAGTAACTTCCATAGTTTTAAGTCCATGGTCTGAATATGTAACTTTCCTCAAAAGCCTTTTAAAGCCACAATGGATGGGATGACATCAGAAGCAGAAGCCAGGGATGAACTCAATTCACGTATTAAAATTCTTCAAAAGGCGCTAGAATTATTACTACTTTTTCTATCAGCTCCCACTGATATATCACGAGAGTTGCTCCAATTCATAATCAGATGCATACATAGAGATGTGAAGGCCCAGGAAAAAAACAAAGAATTTAGGGAAAAAACCCTGATTTTTTCTGTTTTTTCCAAGGACTTTTTTGTTTTTTTCCAAAAAATTGGAAAAATGGAAAATTTTTGGAAAAGAAACCCTCTTATGAAATATTTTCTTTTAGAACGACGAATAAAATATTTAAGACAAGGTGTTCATATATTGCTACCCTTTACACCCCCAAAATGTTGAAACATGAAAGCAGCATGGGAGATCATACTGATATTACATAAGCCATAGTCTGTCTATCCACCTGTCCATAATGCTTTATTCAAACTCTGACTGGCTGATGGAAACAGCCAATCAGAGTGCGAATACAGCATTCACATGGGAGGTGGCAGTTTGCCGCCATGATGATGGGGACACAGGGGTGGAGTAGGGGGGGCCAAGCCAGCACAGCTGGCCTCACCCCCCCTGCCCTGCTCTCTGGAGACAGCAGCAATGGAACGGACAGAATTGGGGGGGTGGGGAAGAGGGGAGAAGCCAGCAGAGCTGCTCCTTGGAGGTGGTGGCAGCAGTGCGGGGGGGGGAGAAAGGTTTTGGACGCTCTGCGGGGGGGCCTCTGAGGCCAGCACTCCCCCGCTTCTCTCTCTCCCTTGCTGCCCCCTCCTGACATGGGGGGGTGGAGGGGGCGGGGAGCAGCAGGCCCAGGCTGACAAGGCGGTGAGGGGTGCGGGGGGAGGGGGAAGGAGGGAGCCAGCGGTGAGGGGAGCAGCTGTCCCAGGTTGTTGCAAGGGATGGAACGAGTGGGCCTAGCCCTGAAACAGCAGCAGAGAAGGTGGGGGAAGTGTGCTGGGCCCAGCTTGATCCCAAAATGGAAGGTGGGGGGAAGCAGCCCTGCCCCGCCCTGAAATGGCAGGGAAGGTGGGGAGGGCAGGCTCGGTGCCAGCCCCACAATGGCAGTATGGAGGGCATACTGGGCCCAGCCTGGACCCAAAATGGAGGGCATGGGGGGCAGAGGGTGCTGGGCCCAGCACAGGCCAGAAATGGCAGTGGGGAAGGGGAGGGGGAGCCAGATGCAGGCCTCTGTCCCCACCCGCACGCCCTGCCTCTCATTCTTGATGGACAGTTGGCTAGTAGTGGATAGTCACATATTAGTACAACAGGATATATATCCCATGGGCTAAACTTGCTTCTTAATGACATCATGAAGTTGGACACTCTGCAAAAGATCTATAGAACAGCAAAAAAAGTTATAAAACATGTAAAAACTTCTCATATTGTAGCTGCAGCCTTTAAGAAGCAGCAGGAAGAAAAGAATAAAGTAGTGACACGAACTCTGTAGTAAAACTAGATAGGGTGGAATGGTGATTTCATCTGAAAATTTACTAAAAACAGAGCAGCTCTTCAAGAAACAGTAAAAACAGGAGGGCGATCCAGGCTGACCTGGACAGGCTCAGCAAATGGGTGGACGAGAACCTGATGGTGTTTAACCATCTGAAAAATGGCCAACTGAAAAATGCAAGGTTCTCCACCTTGAGAGGAAAAACCTGCAGCATCCTTATAGGCTCAGCAGTGCTACACTGGCTAGCACTATGCAAGAAAGAGATTTGGGGGTCATCATTGACCACAAGATGAACATAAGCCTTCGATGCGGTGCTGCAGCTATTAAAGTGACTAAAACACTGGCTTGTATCCATAGATGCTTCTCAAGCAAATCCTGGGACGTCATTCTCCCCTTGTACTCGGCCTTGGTGAGGCCGCAGCTGGAGTACTGCGTCCAGTTTTGGGCTCCACAATTCAAA
>NW_017728907.1:21739130-21814444 GCF_001723895.1 Crocodylus porosus | reverse complement strand
TGACCCCAGCTGACTTCCTGCCCTTTGGGTGGAGGGCTGGACTCAATGATCTTCCAAGGTCCCTTCCAGCCCTAATGTCTATGAAATCTATAACTGAGGATCTTAAACTATCCAGAAGCGCAAGGAACACTATATTTGATGAGGATGTCTTCTGGGTTCAGCAGCAGAACTCCCTGAAGTTTCTAAAGTCAATTTCTTCAGCAATCACTGCATCTGAATCAGACAGTGCACTTATGTCAGACATTCCTTAATAAATGGCCCAGATAAAATCAACTGTTTTTGAGAATCCATGTGCATCTCTGCTTACAAGTACAGATGAAAGAAAAGTGAAATACTTTATTAACAGACGGGAAGAATTTTACTGCCAATCAATTCATGCTGCTGCAAATCTCTTGGATCTGATTCAAAAGGTAAAAATGTTAGTGATGATAGCACTGCTACTGCATTCAACTGGCTTACAAAACAAGCAACACACTTAGGACTTGATGTTGGAAAGGTACTTTCAAATGCTGCAGAATACAGAACATCTTCAGGTATTTGGCCCCCAAATTCAGTCTGAGACTCTGCCAAGCACATTCCTCCTGCAACATGGTGGCAAAGCCCTTTGCACAACACAGCCTCTGACTCCTTCCGCTTCAGATTCCTCCATCTTGTGTGGTGTGTGAAAGAAACTGGTCTATGTTTGGAAATACTCACACCAAAACAAGAAATAAACTAGCATGTGAAAGAGAAGAGAAGCTTGTCTCAAACCAGGCAAACCTTCAGTTTTCAGAAGTCCATGAAGATGATAAAAATGAAGGATCAGAAGAACCAGAAACTGTTGATAGTGATAGCTCAGAAAATGAGACTGATTAGACATTTTCATGTAGCAAAATTTGTATTTAATGATTCTTGGGGTTTTTTTTCCTTTTTATCTCAGCTTTTTTTCTAAAAATTAGTGCTTTCTGTAGCTGCTTGTCACTGTGCAGGAGACCAAGTCCAGAATACATAATAAACTTTCTTTGTTGATGGTTTCTTCTGGTTTCAACTTTAATTTTTGCCTGCTTCTCATAAACTGACAAAAACTAAAAGATGTTAGATTCCTTAGAGTTCAGCAGTTTGTAGCTCCATTTGTAGCAAAAAATTAAAAACATTTTAAATTAAATTCAATTAGTAAATTTGTAATTATTGCCTGAATATAGTATACTTTTAAATTTAATAAATATACCAAGCATGGTAATTTTATGAGCAAATCAAGTTATACATAATGCATTTTACATTCTTGAAGTAGGAAAGTGAATTTAGATCTGTAAAGGGTGCTAAGAAAATAAGTATCGCATATATTTCCATTTTTTTCCAATAAAAACATTTTTTTCTATAGCTTCAAAACTTCCGGAAATTTTACATCTCTATGCATACACTCCAAGTGCACATTTCTGCTCCAAAAGGCTTTGCAGCATGTAGGAAATGCTGTTCCACCTTGTCTGTATGTCCTGCTGTAACCTCTTGGAAGGCACTCTGAGCTCAGTCTGTACCCCCTGAAGATGAGTATAGGTCAATGGAGAATGTTTGAAGCGCCCAATGATTTTTCATCTGACAGCCAGTATGTGAGTGAGATGCTGTGCTGTGATAACACTCCTTTTTTCAAAATGAGCTGGAATGTATGTGCTACACAAGGTAAGCTTGGCAAACCGGAATCTTGCATTACCTTTGCCATGTTTCTTGCATTTTTCCCGATAATGGCATGAGCTTTTGTCCTCAGGATTTTCCATGCTGCAAACATCTTGTCAAATGCCATTGAAATAGCCTCAGCTACATGGGAACTGCTGAACTCCTGGGCCTGTAGTACTGCCTTCTGTAAATTGTAATTCATGTCTATCCACTGTGCAGTTAAACTCAGCATTGACATAGGTGATACATCAGAACTTCAAATATCAGTCATAAAGCTAAGTGTTCATACATGATCATCTTCAACCAGCATCTGCATGTGCTTTAAAACAACACTGTAGAGCTCTCGCAGAGCAGTCTCAGCTGTAAACTTTCTGCTGGGCGATGTGTAACGAAGCTCTAGACATTCAATGAGATGGCAAAATCCAGTATCTTCTACAATGGAAAATAGCTGATCATCCAGAGATATAAATTCCACTAAATGGTTAGTAATTTTTTTAGCCCTGGCATCTCCACTTCCAAATTTCTATGAGCCTTTTAGTGCTTTGTGTAATGATACAGGGGTGTAGGTTGTACCAAGTAAGGCAATTTTCAATTTACATTGTCACTGACTGGCTTTCTTACATACGTACTGCCCTGTGGCTGCTTTTCTACTCCATCCAGGAACAGAACAGACCAACTGCAGATGCCTCCTCTCCCCGATGCAAAGTATCTGTACCCAAAAGCTTGCAAAGAATTTTTCCAACTATCTGAGTTGGTCTGATAAAAGGTATTGGATTTACCCAAAGAACCTTGTGTGTCTTGTGTAATGACAGTTGCGCGGGTGCAGTTTTTTCCCCCACCCTGATTCTTTCTTCTTTGTAGTCATCTTTAGGAAATCATTGTATTCAGTAGCATGGTACATCCTGAGGTGCTGTATTAAGTTCGTTATGTTGAAAGCTCTACTGGCATTTCCTCCATGCAAAATATTTAGAGCATGTACTTTGCAATCAGCTGTTCTCAATTAATCGCGTCTGCTGGAGTGTGAACTGCCACGCTCCACAAGACTCCAGCACCTTGTGTATCAGTGACCCCATGCTTAAAAATGGTGGCGGGGCTGCTTAAACTTTAGTTCAAGTGTTCCCATTGCCATTTCTAAGCACCGTGATGATGATACAGGAGATGTGGCGGCACTGTAATTAGAGTAGCTATGAGAGCCCCTGTGATTAAAGCGCTGACCCCTCAACTCCTGGAGCACATGTAAAAGTGCCTCTGCAAGTTGCAGCAAGCAAGGCTAACCTAACAGAGCCTACGATTGGCTGTGTGGAGCCCTTCAGCCTCTACTCTTCCACATGATGTCCTTGAACCCCAGCTGGGGGGCAGCTGCCTGAGCCTGCCCAGCAAGGCTGAGGGGGAAGGTGTGAGCCTTCCTGTTTACCCAGGACTCAGTGGTCTCTGAGCTAGGCTCCCTACTCTCTTCCCTCTGCCCAGTGGAGGGCCACAGGACTATTCCAGGCCAGGAGAAATCAGGCCACTCCTTCCCCAAAGCTGGGCCCCAGGTCCTGGGAGCTGGACTCCAGCAGAGGAAGGGCCTGGTGCTGCTGCTGCCAGGTAGATGTCAAGCCCATGCCCTGCAGGGGAAACTGAATGGACCTGGCCCTGGGAAGGGCAGACCCAGCTGGGCTGAGAGGCTGGAGGAAGGACTCTGTTGCACACAGCAGGGAGGAGCAGCTGTCTTGGCCCCTGCCAGGCTCTGCCTCTGGCCTGTGGGATGCAGACCCCCAGGAACTCCGGGCTGAATCATGCTGGGTCAGGCCAGTCAGCTCTACCTGCCCCTTCCCTCCCTGCCCCAGCACTGCAGCATTTGGTACCTTTTACAGCAGCCACCCTGGCCCCAGCCCACAGTCTGCAACATGTCCCAGTTGGGACACCATAGCAGCTGCTCTGCTCCAGCCCAGCCTGCTAGTGAGAGAATGGGGGTGTATCTGGGGTCACCCTGGCTCATGGGAAGGAACCCAAGCATCTGGAGGCCCCATGGGCCAGAGGAAACCCAGGTGTCCAGAGGCTCCGGCAAAAAGGGATAATTATTGGAAAACATTTTTGGCCTTTGTAGCCAAAAAAAGCCAATAGTGGATAATGTTATTTCCCTTTTATTGGTGCTGATCTGATAATTCTCCTCTATTGACTACGAACATACTGGACTCCTATAAACACTGGGTACTAGAAACATTAAAGCAAAATGTTATAAACTGAAGTCTAAAGACGCATGTATGTTTTACCTTCTGACTTTACCACGAACTGTGCCAAGGACTGCAGAATGACAGGCAAAGCAGGACCCAAAACACTAACTAGTGGCACTTTCAAAATACTGCTGTCAAAGGATCTACTTCAGACTGCCTGAAATCAATGCAGTCCTTTTGAAATCAATGGACCTTTACTAGGCCCCAAATGACAAGAGGCCAGATCAAAGGAATTTTCCTAAAGAGAAGGATTTTTTTTAAACATTCCGAGGTGTTCAATAAGATGCATTTAAAAATTCCAGGAATATCAGAACAAGAACACATTCATTTTTCAAATCTGCCTTACACTTACATATGCCAAGGGACCCTCATCAATATTGCAGCTGGTCCAAGGATTCCAGTTGGACTGCGGGGGTGACCAAGGAACAACTCCTGTATGATTCTGTTTCTGGGATGGTTCAAAGTGGGCCAGCTTTCCGATGTTAAGCAAAACAGGATTGCTGGAATCTTCAGGCTACAATTTTAGACAAATAAGCTGTCAAATTTGTTCGTCTCATGTTAAAAATATAACGGAGTAAAATGTGAGTCACGCACTCACCCATGGTGCAATCTCAAGACAGAGATCTTGTATGATGCTTTGAAGTTGATTTTCCAAATCAGGAGACAGCGTCACTTCATAAGCTTCCACCTAGGGAATTAAATATTATAAAGAAAACCAAGATATTCAAAATATAGGATCAGCAAGAAAGACCCTCAGGACACTGGGGGCAAAAAACATACTGAACCACAAAGAAGTTTTCAGGAAAGGAAATGTTGAAGGGGCACTGTCAGCTCAAGATTCTTATTTATAAAAGTATTTTTTCAACATTTAAGAGCAACACAAATATCATACTATTTTAAAAATCAACTTTAACTGAACAATTAAACAAGCCCTTCCAGCTCTGCAAGAAAAATACTACAGTGCTGCCAGAATCTGATTGGATAGCTGAGAAATTTAAAATTAAATAAATATAGCATTTTTCTTAGATTTGTTATTTTAAAGTGATAAAACAAATCCAGATGTGTTCTAAAAAGATTTTATTTTACAATCTAGTATCATTCCTCTATGCTGCTCCAATTGGTCTCTCACTCACTCACTGTTATTTCCCTGATCTGAGTAACTTATCTTTCCTCAAGTCAAAATCCGTCTTTGGTCCAGAAGATCGGAAAGCTGTATTAGATTCCAGGATATTAAGCATTGTGTATAAACTGACAAATACATTTTGTCAGGTTATATACTGTTCCATCTGGCTCAGAGGATGCTCGAAGACCTCATAAAGAAAAGGGAATATCTGCTTCCCTGTAAGATTTACCGATTCTCCTTCTTTCTTCTTTGTCTGTCCAGAGTAAGGCTCAATAACACCAAGATGGTAGAGTTGTCTGACTAGGGACAGAGCACATGACTGCGCAGCCAGCTTTTTGTTTGATCCATGTTCACGAGCATATATCCCTAAATAAAAAAGGAGTACAGATTACAGTGGCCAAGGGTGCATGTTTTCCAATTGAGTAAGCAGCTTCAGCACAAAGCATCAACATGGAATGGGTTTTATAACTACTCAGAAGCTTTCTGTAATAATTGATGCAGTGTGTAGCACTGCAAAATAAGGAGGGTCAAATAAGGAGGGTCTAACCTTACAGTATTCAGCTAAGACTAGTGAGAATATGTATTTGGTATAATAAAAAATTCTAACTAACGGTTTTAAAAATGTGTGACCCTCTAAGGTTCTCCCAATGTTCCTTCACTCTAGGCCCATAGACCTTGAACCCATATAACCAATTAGATATTTAACCTGATGAGACCTTCTTGAAAGTTTCTATTTCTAGCCATGGGCCCATGTTGGAGTTTTCTGCAGTGGGCTTCCAAGAGGGAAGAGGCCAACCCATTATCATCCCTTAAGTGACTGACAGACTATTTCACTAGCCAGGCATAGAAAAATCCTACATAACATTGATCAGTGGTGTCAAATGTGTGCCCCATGGAGCTGCATCATCTGGGCCATGGGGTTCCTAGAAGGATTGCGAATTTAGGGGTGGGGCCTGCCACCACAATCTAGAGTATGGAGGCCAGCTGGGGATGAATGTTGGTGGGGGCTGTGTTGGGAGGAGAGGGAGGAAAGAACAACAGCTGTGCTAACTCCCATAGCTGCCACTTGCCCTGCCACTGCCACCACATCCAGACTTGGCCTGTGAAGAGCCCCATCCTCTGGATACAAAGCAGGAAGTTAATTTGACATCCCTGCCATAGACATTTATCCCTAACCAATCTTTTAGCCTATGGAGAAAGGGCTGATGTAAGGAACAGCCAGTATGAAAGCTCAGCAGAGAAAAAAGTAACAGCATTTCCCAAGAGTAACCAGTGGTATGAAAACTTTGTACACTGAGTGAGCCTGAATCTACCTATTGGCAGCCCATGTGCACAAACAACAATGCAGGAAAAATTCTCACTCATACTGCTTGTATTCCTATAAAAGTCCTCATGTTGTCTGCTCTGACATCCATCACTAACAAGATAGGAAGGTGAGAGAAACACTTACTTCTGCCCAGCTGCTTGACATAAATGTTCATTTCTGCAATAAAGCTCCTGTAACACACAGAGATATGTTTAAGGTTTCAAATGCTGAGAGTGACTAATGAGACACTGTCAAGATGGCCAGGCTTTCTGACTGTTTAGAGAAAAGCTCATCAAAACCCAACAATTTTCTTCAATAATTCCATATAAACATTCATAAAGAGGTGTTTTCTCTGTATTTTTTTGTAGAAGCAAAAGCTTCTTAATCACCAGCTCTGCTCCCTGTGTGTTCAGTCACAGATTCTCACATCAACAAACTAATGACTAAAATAAGAGCTACTAATGCCTCTAGCCTTATAAAGGTTATGCAGCCAAGTAAGCTGGAGTCTGTTTTGACTCATACATCAACTGAACTGTTTAACTGGTTCCAGCTGCAGATTCTTCCCTTACTTATACCCAATGCAACTTGGTAGTTAATGTGCAACCACTGAAAACTGTGAGCAGAATCTGGACTGTGTAGTTCTCATTACTGGTGATAACATGTAAGGAGGAAAACCCCTCGAGTTTAACTTTTAAAATGCTGGCAAAGTTGGCAGCTGGTAAAACTGTAGGGAAGGCAGGGCCCTCCCAGTGGGACACTTGCCTGCCTATATACCAATGACAGGAGCTTGGGGAATAAACAGGAGGAACTGGTCCTCCTGCTAAACGAATGACTATGACATCACAGGGATAACGGAGGCCTGCTGGGACTCTACCTATGATTGGGCCACAGGTATGATGGTTATACCCTGTACAGGCAACATCGTGCAGATAAAAGGGGTGGGGGGGTAGCTCTCTATGTCAAGGACAGCTACACGTCCTCCATATTGACACTGGCACCAAGGAAAGATGACTAGAGTCTCTCTGGGTTAAAATACATGGGGAACGTGGCACAGGAGACATTATGGTACGAATCTACTATAGATCTCCTAACCAGAAACAAGAGCTCGACCAGGAATTTGCCAGGGAACTGGCTGACGCTGCACGCTCTCGGTGCATGATTATCATGGGAGACTTTAACTACCCAGACATCTAATGGGAAGAGCACTCAGCCAAATCCGATTGGTCACAAAGCTTCCTCACATGCGTGGATGAGCTCTACTTGACTGAAGAAGTCTAAGGTCCAACAAGAGGTAAAGCACTGCTGGACCTGGTACTAGCCAAAGGGGATGACCTAGTCAGTGACCTAAGTATCGATGGGAAGCTGGGTGATAATGACTACGAGCTGATCACCTTTACTATCTATCGCAATGTTGGCAAGTCAGTCAGCAATACAGAAGTCCTCGACTTCAGGAAAGCTGAATATGACAAGCTCAGGAGGTACTGGAGAAAATTATCAGAGAGACCCTACTGGATAAGCTGGCTGAGGGCAACATCCTGAGGGATAGCCAGCACAGGTTTGTCACAGGTAGGTCTTGCCTGACCAATCTCCTCTCCTTCTATGACCAGGTGACATACCATCTGCATAAGGTATAAGAGATTGATGTCATAATCTTGGACTTTAAAAAAGCCTTTAATCTGGTGTCCCATGACCTCCTCATGGAAAAACTGGCCAACTGTGGCCTTGGCTACACCACAGTCCGATGGCTGGGAAATTGGCTCCAAGGTTGGATCCAGAGTGTAGTGGTTGATGGTAGCAAATCATGGTGCTCTGTGACGAGTGGTGCCCCACAAGTCTCTGTTCTTGGACCGGTTCTCTTTTAACATCTTTATCAACGATGTAGACAGTGGTGTCAGAAGCACACTGACTAAGTTTGCCGATGACACTAAACTTTGGGGCATAGTGTCCATACCTGAGGACAGGCTAGTGATCCAGGCTGACTTGGATAAACTTAGTAAGTGGGTGGATACAAACCTGATGATGTTTAATACTGATAAATGTAAGGTATTACACCTCGGGGGGGAGGGGGGGAGGACGACGACCCACAGCATACTTATAGGCTTGGAAGTGCTATGCTTGCTAGCTCCACTGCTGAAAGAGACTAGGGGGTCATGACTGACTACAAGATGAACATGAGCCACCAATGCAATGTCTCAGCTGGTCAAGCAAACCAAACTCTGGCTTGCATCCATAGATGCTTCTCAAGTAAATCTCAGGATGTCATCCTCTTGCTGCACTGGAGTACTGCATCCAATTCTGGGCTCTGCGATTCAAGAAGGGTGTTGAGAAGCTTGAGAGAGTCCAGAGAAGAGCCATATGGATGATCAGAGGGCAAGAGAATAGGCCTTATGAAGAGAGCCTGAGAGCCATGGGACTCTTCAGCCTGGAAAAGCACACTCGGGGGGAGCTGGTAGCTGCCTATAAGTACATAAGGGGTGTACATCAGGATCTGGGAGAATGTCTGTTCACCAGAGTGCCCCAAGGAAATACTAGGACCAATAGTCATAAACTCCTCCAAGACAGATTCAGGCTGGACATATGAAAAAATTTCTTTACTGTCCAAGCCCCCAAGATCTGGAATAGACTCCCTGCAGAAGCGGTGCAAGCACCTACTCTGGACTCGTTCAAGAAATGTCTGAATGCTTATCTTGCTGGGATCCTTTGACCCTAGCTGACTTCCTGCCCCTGGGGCAGGGGGCTGAGCTTGATGATCTTTGATGTCCCTTCCAGCCCTAAATCTATGAAATCTATTAAAACAGCTAGTAAATCCAGTAAGTTCAGTTTTGATTCATTAACACAAATTCATGATGAATCTTACAGTTAATTCTGAGAATCAAATAACTTCAATTAAAGTTAACCCTGTAAGAGAACTGCTAAAGAGCCCAAAAGAGGATGCTCTGGCAGGTCACATGTCTTATCTTTCACTCCAGCATCAAGGTATGTGTGCTTAGACAGGCTTCTACCCTCCTTTGACCCAGATGTTTAAATGTGACAAAGTAAAGCTATAACAGTCAGTTATCAGTGATTCACTTAACATTATTCCTCTGTGTAATGCTGCCTAACATTAAAAATTGCAGTAACACTAGCAGACAGAGGCTGCACACTGGAACTACCAAGTCCTTACTTCCACGTGATTTGGCACCTGCCTACAACTAAGGTAGCCCTATACACCATGAAAACATGCAGACCTAGTAGCCAGGTGGCAAATTCATTTAAGAAACTACTGGCACTTTCATTAATGCTGAAATTTTAAAAAGTTTAGAAGTGAAGACACCAAAAAATTCCAGTGAAATTCTACATGTTTGACACGTAGCTCTCTTTCATCTTTTTTTCAAAAACCTTAAGTCTCATCATGTGGGTATGTGAAGATTATACATTAAAACCATCTTTTTATAATGTTGGGTTTAAACTTGCAAATATGATCCAAGCTGTTTGACTGGGCTCTAACAGATGCAGTTCCTCTTTGCACACTATGCCTCTGGTACTTCCTGCACCCTGCAGCTAGATGTGGCCTTGATTCTTGCTGTAAATAAAAAAGAGGTTAAGTGAGGATTTCGATTAGAAGTTAAAACTCCTTCCTGCACCACTAGTGAACTGACCTTCAGGCACAGCAGCTTCATGTGTCCCTGAGAGCCAGTGGCCTTTGACCCAACAGCCACCCTTTCATTAAAAGACACCGAAGACAGCATGTTTCTCAGCCAGGCTTATAGTCAGCACTCAATTTCATTCTCCTCCACCTAAGGGGAGAACAGCAACACCAGAAATCAGTTTACAATAAACTCCCATGTGATTGCTTAGTACAGCCTAAGCAGCACCACATGTGTGAATGAATACAGATCTCTGGTGTTGCAGACTGCTACCACTTTCAGCCCAGAATGAGTTGCACTGCTGTCCCAAACCACCAGTGGAGCTCCAAAAGGCAAAAGCCCCATAACATCACTTGCCAAAATGGTCAGATCCTATTTTATGTACCAGGAGGACCGTGTAAACACTTAAAAATACATGTTCTTGTCAAATACAGAAAAAGCCTAAATTTACTGATATTATCAAGTCCCAGTACCCATTCAGTCTTTAAGAGAAAGTGAAAAAACATCCACTAAAAAAGAAAACATGTTTCTCTATTAAATCCTCTAATAGAGAGCAAGCCTGACACTTCAATATATGTAGTGTTATTAGACAGATATAGATATAGACTGATACAGATTTCTATATCTGTGTAGATATAGCTAGATAAATCTATCTATTTTAATAACATTCCACATATTGGCATGTCAGTTTGCTTTCTATTAGTGAGAGGATCTAATGGAGAATCACATTTTCATTTTTAGTGGATGTTTTTGTGAATGTATATAGATCTTAAAACTGACTTGATAACCATAAGGACTGGTGCTCTCCAGGAACATCCTGACATTCCAAAACCATGCAGCAACCATCTGTCAGAAAAATTCACCAACTTTGCAAATTTTTTCTCGGCCTCTAAGAGAGCCAGAATGCTTTAAAAGATCTTTAAACAAGAAGTGTGGCAGCAGATTTCTATCATAATCCCCTTTCTAATATGCCAAGTCCCATGAGAGTAATCCATACGAGCCTTCCTGGGAGTAATAAATACTACACCCTAGAATGCTCTCTGGAAGAACAGCAAGCAGGCTGAGAAACATACTGTCACCAAACCCCACCTCATTTGTTCAAGCACATAGATTTTAAGGTCTTTTCCCACAAAGAACCTGTACCATCACATGAGCAGTAACTACAGAAATAAAAACTCAATTGAGCAACATACCTAGAATAAACTCTAACTGCATAGTAACATACAAAAAACTAAGTTCTTACATTGTTCATTTGAAAGAGGTTAAGCATCTCCATTTGAATAATGATGTGGAAGTGAAGTGACTTGAAACAATGACAAGAACAACAGCAAGAACTGGACTTCTTCATATGAACATTCAGGTAACATTTTAACATATCTGGCACATATTCTTTGTAGCTAATAGGAATCAGCTACAAAAATAATCCTGAGATCCTAGCTACCTGCTATAAGTAGCTCACAAATTACAGAATTAGAGTGAATGTAAAATCCTCACAGTACGCACATTTCAGAAGACAAAGGGTACAGGAGCCTTTGACAGGCTTATTTACATGGAACTGATAAATTAATAAATTAAGGTATGTCAGTATTTCTGACCACAAAAGCACTATAAAATGGTAGTCAACAGAGCTCGATGGAAAGGTCTTACTGCAAAAGTTTTCAAAAATCAAATCACAAGGAAAACAGTGAGTTCCAAACCAAACAGAAACCAAAACAGAGATTTTCAGTTTGTTCCCTCCGTGGCCAAGCCGCAGCTCTCTGCCACCTGGAGAACTAGGCAGGAAACTAGCTAGCCTGCTTGCTTGCAGCTGAAAAATCAGTTCAATCACTACACTCCTAAAGAATACTTAGATTCTGTCAAACCAAGAATTTCTATGGAAAACTTGCATTGAAAAAACTGATCAGCTCTAGCCATGTAATAGTAAAGTGTCCTTTAGGGATGTTTTGTGCCTAATGAACTGTAAAGCATTAGGTCAGATTACTGCCAGTATCCTTGACTGGTATAAATGAATATTTACCAAGAGGTGGCTTCCCAACAATTTAACTGAGACTTCAACAATTAATCAGATCATAGCTATATGTCTACAAGGAAATGTGGACACAATTTAAAAAGCAAGTGTCGAAAGTCATAAAGATTTCTCCACAGCATCATTAGTATCCCAATGCCCAAGGAAGGATCTCTTCTCCTTCCCCTCAAAAGGCATTGAGCACTGTTACTAGTCTGACACTGGATTAGACGTTCTGCAAAACCAGCCAAAGGCACTTAAATGAAAAGTAAGGGAAGGAGCTGCTGAGGATAAACATGAGACACATGCTCTTCTTCAGGCTTATGGTCACCACAGTTATCATCTTTACTGACTGAGGAAGAGAATTGAAGTTTTCCACATGGAACCACAGGATAACTAGGCCAGGAAACTTGTTGCCAAAAAATAATACTAATTTTTGATACAGCAAGATAGGAATGAAACTAGCAAACCTGTTGTGATCAGGCCCCACTTGAGTGTATTTATATTCTCCTTGGATCTTCTCCTTCTGGAAAAATTGATTCAGACGTGCCTTGGCATTCTCCAAGGTCCAATTCCCATGAAGACCAGCATTTAAATCTACTTCTTCCGACTCCAAGGTCTAATATTTAAAATAAATTAAACTTATTGGGGATAACTGTCAGTTTTCATGTTTTAAAACATTTTTGCAATAACTTAATCTCAGATTTTCTGAATAACTTGTCCTCACGCCCTAGAATAGTCAGGCATATTCACTAGTAATGTTACATCTCTAATATCTTAGTACTTTCTCATATTTCCATCACGTAAGTAAACAAGCTAAATGGCAACATAAAGACAACCACCCCCTAGGGTACCCAAAATTATTGTTATAAAAGTTTAAACAATGCATAGATTCGTTAAGAGTTAGTAGGTTGTTGGATGGTAAGAAATTATTTGGTTACTGTTCATAGATAAATTTATAACCAGAGTTAAATCAACTGAAATTTGCAAAACCAGTTGCAAAAATCTGATCAATAAATAATTAGAAGGAAAAAATACCTTTTCACCAGCTAAAATTACATAAAAAATTACACTGGACAACATACTGCCTGTGCCTCCTGCTCCTCCTTCCTTGAGTAGTAATCCTTCAGATTTGCTCCACGGTCCCACTGTGCTCCTCCATAGCCGGAGCTTCCAAGCCCAGGAGGTGGCCTTTCACCTACAGAAAAAAAAACTGTCATCAAAATTAAGATGCACGGGGGGGGGGGGGGGGGAAATCAAGGAATTCTGAAAAGATGTGTTACTGGATGCCATGAAGCCAATCACATCATCTCGGCCTCAAAAATGCAATGTTTTTTGTTATTTTACTGAACTTAATTTTATAGAAAAATACAAGTATACAAAAATATGTAAATTACAGATATTCAAAATCTTACCTGATTCACTCTTGATAGCCAAATGTGGAGGAAGAGGTCCCCCCAAAGTAGACTTTTCCACACTATTATCTCCTGCCACACCAGGCACTGGTCCATCAGGAGCATCAGCAACTGCTGGCTACAGAACAGCAACAGTCCAAGCATGAAAATACTGTAGTACCAGCTTCATAACACAATAAACATTCTTAATACTCAACAGAAAAGTTCTTATACCAAAAGATATGATCACTATACAGCAACACTATCCCAGGTCTCTTTCAACAATACTGATGAGGCTCAAATGTTAAGTATTTATAACTACATCCTGTCTCTTCCCCACCTCTGGTTCCTTATTCTAGATAAAATATTAGTAACCTTTGAGGAGTGATGGGCCAAATTAACAGAACTTAGTTTTAAGGCATGGCACCCTGTCCTGTGGACTCCCATGCCACTAAATGCCACTGCTGTCCTAGTTCTGCAGGCTGGATACAATCCTTTCATGGACTGGATCTGGCCCGCAAGATGCTGACCCTTGTTCTAGACAAGGGGCAGGCAAAGTACAGCCCGCAGGCCAGTTCTGGCCCATTGAGCCATTTCATCTGACCCATGGATGCCCAACAATTAACTGTACCTTGCCCAGCCTGCCCGCCTCACTCCACCCTCATGGGTAGAAGGGCCTGGCTCAGTCAGCAAGGCAAGACTACTGCTGCAGCTGCTGGGGGACCTGCTCGGCTTCTCTGGCTTCCAGCTGCTCCCTCTCTTTTCTCTGATGCAGCGCTTGCTCCAGGCAGCAGGTAGGGAACTGGGAGCGACAGCTGGGTAGGGGCAAGAAGCATGGGGCTGGGGCTGGTGTGAATGCGGAGCTCGTGCCCAGGGAGCAGTGGAAGCATGCAGCTCAGGTGGGCAAGGTGTGGGTGAGAGAGAGGGTGGGGGTGTGTGGAGACCATTCCGCTCACAATCCCCTCTATGGTACACAGCTCCAGCTGGCAGCCCTGAGCAACGGAGAGCTGTGGTGGCGGAGTGTGCGGGAGGCCTCCCCGCACCCCACAAACCTCACACATCCACTCTGCCCCCACAACATACCCTACACCCTGACACACACACAGCCACACCCTCTCACAAACCCCACCCTCCTCACCCTCAACCACACCCCACATACAATATACAAGAGTAAGACTATTTTTGAGCTATTATATGTTTGCCTCTATATACACTACGTAAACACAAATCATAACAAAAATATTTTTGTAATGGGGGGGGGGGTGTCGGCAGAGTTGACCGCTGTGTGTCGCTGTTCCTCCTCCCCCTGCTCGGGGACCGTCTCCTGCTCGCAGCGGTCGTTCCCTGACTCTCACGCGCCGTTGACTCGCCTGCCACGACTTTGATGGTTCCGGTTCAGTTCCGACTGTACGGTGCGTGCTGGTCCAGAACTGGGACTTGCTGCACGTGCGGGGTCCCGCGTCACTGAGGGCTCCTCCTCCCCTACACCCTCGCCCAGGCCTCCGGTAGCGTGACCGCCTACCTAGGCCGGCCATGTCACGATGCCAGTCCGAGCTTCCGCTTAGTAGAAGCAAATTATCTTGACCGTCACCCTCAGGGATTCCCCCGTGAGGGTGAGTCCGCCTCCTCCCTGCAGGCGTGCCAACGTCACCTTGGGTAATCCGGGGTTAAGAAACCCCCGCTTCGTTCCCTTCCGGGCACTCCTCCGCCCTGATTAGGAATTCTTGGGGCACTGCCGCCCCACGCTGCTGGAGCACCGGCAGTGCTCCCCTCCTGCAGTCTGCCGGCGCCAGCCGCTCCCAGCGGCCTCAAGCAGTCCGGAGCCACATCCAGCTGACTCCCTCGACTCATCAACCCTGCTGGGGCTTGCCCTTGCCCCAGAAGGTCCTACAGCCTCCGCGGGCGGCTCGCTTCCACCTCCAGGGGCTCTCTCTGGCGGCAGCTCCTCCGTCCCGTCCTTCCGGTCCTGCCGCCTCGTCGTCTGGCTCTGGCGCCTCTTTTATGCAGCCGCCATCCGTTCCGGGCCTTCTCTCTTCCGGGGCCCTGCAAGAGGTCAGTTTCCACCCAGCGTGTTGAGTCTGCGCCTGGTAGGCATGCCCGACGACGCCGGGACTGGACAACTCTGAGCCCCCAGGCTCCTTACCTCCCTCACAGTACTAAAAACTAAAATATGTTATAGTACGTGCTTGACTTTTAGCATGTGATTTGTTTCTGGTTCTAAGATGGCAACACCCCACTCCCAAAAGAACTTCTAGTGGCGAAGGTCAGGAGTTAGGGCCAGGACTTCTGGTCCCAAGATGGCTACCAAGGGCCAGGGCTATCCTTACAGCCCTCAACAGCTCACCAAAACTCATTAAGCGGCCCTCCAGGCAAAATAATTGCCCACCCCTGTTCTAGACTCATTGTTTTCATTTGGTCTCAGGCATTTCCTTAGACATCTTATCCCAGTCCCCTGGTTTATGAAATTAGTCTTAATCCAGTGAATCTCACATCAGTCTCTGTACTCAACCAGTACCACCCTCCCTAGATCCTCCTCCTCGCATCATATCCCTCTTGTCCTATGCTTACATTTACACAACAATTCTATATTCCTACTGACAGCCTGTTAATGTGTTTTCCTACACCTCATCCAGTCACAGTGCCCCAAATCATCACTTCCCATATCGTGATGCCATTCTTTTTCTCCATCCAATACCAGTTCTTCCTCCACACCCAGGTTCTTCATTATGTCTCCCACCTCCACAAACTATTAGTTCCCCATCAGGCTGTCCTTGCTGAGCCAATTTCAATCTCCATCCCAGCTACCAGATAAATCAATCCCTGTCTCCTGTCTCGAACTCCTACCTGCAACAGGTCTCTCTCATGTCTAATGCATATCTGAATCACACAGTCTCTCTCCCACTGTAAGGACACAGCAAGGAAGTAGAAGGTCACTGAAAACACAAGAGAGACTTCCTGCTTGTAGTTCAGACATGCATATCCAGCACAGGCTGAAGCAACCCTGGGCTGAGATTTCAGAAGAAAACCGTGTTTAACTTCAGACTGCAGCATATTCAACGCACATAAAATCTGCTTACAATTCACCAGGTTAAAAGAATCTACCAAACATATGAAATTGCAATTTTTCAAAACCTAATAAGTGTGGGTGAATTCTAAAAAGGATCACAAATGGTCACACACTCTCCTCCAAATTTAAAGTCCCTGGTGAAAAGCGCACTTAAAAAAAAGGTTCCTAGAATTTATTATTACCAAAATATACTTGAGAGTCTTATACTTAGAAATAGCCCAAGCATTTTGGCTGAATTTTTTCAAAAACATTCAAAGACAAACAAAATAGAAAATTTCAACCCAAGCAGTTAAAGTTATAAGTCACTAAAAACAGGATATTTTAAAAGGAAGTCTCAAAACAGCTTTATGAGGCAGGACCTCACTGATCAGTATTGAGAAAGAAGCTTTTCTTGACAAGGGGGATGATGTAAGCTATCAATGCCTTCAAAACACAAGTCCTATTAAAATATAATATTCAGAACTCCGAGGCCTAACAAATTACCATTTGCTTAAGTCTGCAGGTATACTCACTCTAGTGCAGGGGTATCAAACTCACTCAGCCCCCCCGGACCTGATCTGGGCTACAAGGCTCTTTTGTGGCTGGGTCCAGACATAGCAGCAGTGGGAGGTAACCTAGCTAGTGCCAGCTTTCTCCCCCTGCTGCCAACACTTGTCCCCACTGGGCCTCCATATTGAAGATTTCAGCAGCAGATGCCAGGACCGCCTGGCCCTGCCCCCCCCACACACTCAGCTCCCAAATTCCTAGCCCCTCTGGGAACCCTACTGGCCAGATAACACAGCTCCATAGGCCATATGTTTGATACCACCCCTCTAGCACTTTGATAACAATCTTATCTTCTGTTCTACCATGGCTATGCCAGCTTCACTGGGTGCATCTACATGTGCTATTAACGCGATGAAACAAACATCAGTGCAGTTTGCAATGGAGTTAGCTGCTCCTGGGCACAGTACTTGCACATGCGCTCAAGAATGCAGCACACTGAGCTAGGGCAGAACAGCCCCAGGCTGGAAGTGGCTCTGGGGGGTCAGCTCTGGGCTCCGGGTAGGAACGCTGAGCAGCAGAGGGACTGGCTGGGGGTGCCACAGGGTGGGGCTAGGCAACAGACACCCTCCGCACTTTAGCACCCTCATGCTCCAGCCAGCCCCTGTGATTGTCTAAACACGTGTTTCAGCAAAGTAAATAACTCTGCTGTAGGATAGTACTGTCCCCAACACTATTATCCTATAGTGGAGTTAATTAATTTACTGTGCCCTAATACTGGCACACATGTAGACTGTGACGTTTAACTGAGGAGCTAGTTAGTCTACTCCACAGTAAGGCACATGTGTAGATGCACTAATGGCTACTATTTAAATCTCGAATAAAGAAGTAAAATTGACTGCTGATAACAACTGCTCTGGGGAGCCATGAATGAATCAGAAGTATCCAAGACGAAAGACAGACCAGATGTAGAAGAAATATAAAGAGGGCAATATTGCAGCGGACTGCACAACCACTACTGGCTTCCCTATACAGCGTTAAACAGCTACACATGAAACAGAGGAGCAGCAAGAAATTACCTCTTGAAATCTCCTCTAATAGTTTTACCAAGAGGTTTTCCCTTGCATATACAACCCAAACTGGCTTAGTATGCCACTGTGTTCCTCCCTGGTGGTATCTGGTGTTATAGAAAACAATGAGCCTATTACAGTCTTGACTAATAGATCTACTGTATTAGGCAGAAGTAGTTCACAGACTTTGGACTTAAGTCCAAAGGTCCCAAGTTTGGCCTTGCTGCCAAAGACCTATACAGTGCTTTGCATTACAAGGTGGCTCCCAATGAAAATATCCCCAGCCTCTTGTATGACATGCAAGGATAAAAAGTAGCTTACCCCTAAAGCTGGAATTTCTTCTCTCTTTACTTCATTCACTCGAACTAAGTAATTGACAAAGTCCCGAGCAGCATTGCTCTGTGCATCTTTCTTGTTAGTGGAATTGCCCATGCCAATGTAGTTAAAGCCTTCCACTCGAACCTGCAGACAAGAAATGGATTTGCAGAATTAATAAAGGCAAGCATCTCCCAACCACCAAACCCAGCGGAGCCCCAATAAGCGCAGAACCCCAGTGATTAACCTAAATCAGAGCTGCTCAACTGCACAGCAGCTGGTGGACACATGCTGTGTAGTCCATCAGCCCTTTGGCTGCATGTTGTGTGAGGCTCCACTGCATATTATACCTCCTGAAGGCATTTCTGAGTGCTGAAGGCAGCAATGAATTCCCCAGTCTTCTCTCCCATCCTGTGCTCGCTTTCTTAAACATGTGTCATCCAGATTGAGACCTACAGCAGCCTCGTCGCCAGCCTTCAATCAAATGATCCCCTTTAATCCAAGGCACTCAGATATGAATATTCAATCCCTCTCTTGGAACAGAGGCTGGTATAACGCTTCACACCACACAAAGGAAAGAACAGCTTATCTTTACCCACTTCTCAGCAAAACAACAGGGTCACCAAATCCTCTCGTACATGTGACACATACTAGAACTGGTGACTGCTTCTTTCATTACATATATATGGCTGCACACATACATAAGCATTGCCCTTTACTGGGTCAAATCATAGGTCTGTCTTGCCCAGTCTCCTGTTTCCCACAGGCCCTTCTGTGAGCGGGAAGAGACATGGCTGCAGTCCCTGTACTGCCTCCTCCAGAACCTCTTCCTGAGGTTCTGGCTCCACTTCTCCTTTCACCTGTTTATTTATGTGCTCCCTGTCCATGGCCCTACCAGTACCAGAACCTGCTGGTCAACCTCCTCCTAGCCCTGGCCAAGCTGGCTGTGTACTTGATGAGGAATGAGGCTCTGGCCGGGAGGGTCCCTGGGCACTGCTTTCCTTGCCCTGTTTTACTCCCGTCTCCAAGCAGAGTAGCACCGGGCAGTGTCTGCTGGCTCCCTAGACTCATTTGAGGGCCAGCGGGTGCTGTTTGGTGTGCTCTGTTCAGTGTCCCCACTTGGCACACTTGTTTTGAAACTGTGAGTGGCACTTCCTTCTCTGTTTTTTCATTACTTGCTCCAAGAAATATGCTGTCCCCTTTTCCTGTAGCCTCCCCACTTAAGGCGTGTGTGATATCTTTTATTGGTGGGGCTTGCTTCTGGCACAGGGTGCGTGTGTGATATCTTTTATTGGGGGGGGGGGGCTTGCTTCTGGTTTTGCCACGCTATTGTGCCAGCACTTTTGCCCCACCCCTTTGGCTCTGGAATTGGCTGCCAGGGGACCCTTCCATTCCGCTCTGTGACAAAGGTGTGGGCGCAAATATAAGCATGAGGCCCCAAGCACCAGAGACCTTCAGTATGCCACCGAACCTGCCCTTGGGACTGCGCCCTGAATGCCGCCGGAAGCCCAGCTACATACGCCGGGGCAGCACAGCCCCACCCCCACAACGCGCGAGAGCAGCAGCCGCCGCACGGCGCCCCGCCCCGCCCGGCCGCACCTCGCACTGGAACTTCTGTCGGTTTTTGTTGCCGGCGGCGCGGATCTCGTAGGCCGGCGTCACCTTCCTCTTGCCGCACCAGGCGTACAGGAAGTTCTTCACGTCCCCCATGGCGGGGCCGCCCTACGGGCACACGCGACAGTTGGCGGCCGCCACAACAGCGCACCCCTCCCAGCCCTCGCGCAGGCAACTTCCGGGTGGAACTGAGCCTGACGGCGACTGCGCACACGCACTAACGCCGACCCATTCCTTCCTCTCGCGCGGGGCTGCGCTTTGCAGTGGCTGACCTGCGCCGTTATTCCCCGGCCCGGCTGCTGTCACAGGTGAGACGCGCGGCCCACCGAGCCCAGCAAAATGGCGCCCGCTGGGCGCATGCGCACTGAACAGTGGTGGAGCTGGCCCGAAGGACGGGGCGGGGCAGCGCCCCCAGCGGATGGGGGCCTGCCTGACTCCCAGCCGACACCGAATCCACCACGCAGTAGTTAGGACAGGGGTTAAAACTTCCTCTCGGGGGCGCCTGTCCCAGCTCCCTCAGCCGTATGATCACAGGACTCCTGGACCTGTAGCTTCCCAGCATAGGCCCAACACTCGAGGGGCAGGGGACAGCACCAGGCGCTGGCAGCCCGTTGTCCCTGGACAGGACCCCACAGATTAGAGAGGTCTGTGCTTTTTGCTGCTCCACAGGGGAGCGTGGCTGACTCTTGCATTTTTGCTTTCCAACCAGAGGTCCTGTCTGTGTGGGCCTATTTGGTACATGAGGAATCATGGCCTGGGCCTGCACAGAAACAGTTACCCTCTGTTTTTGGAAGGGACTAGTAAGCGTTCACCAGCAGAGTCCTTAGGACAACTGAAGCAAACAGACAAGAGCAAGGGTCAAAGACTAACAGCAAGTGCTCTTTGGGGGGACATGGAGCAGCATACACCAGTCAGCACCCCCTGGCTCGCCAACGAGTCCAAGGAGCCGGTGAAACTGCCTGAAGACGTACATGGATGAGGGACAGAAAGATGGCCTCAGTTGCCAGGGGTCCTCCTGGCCACATCCTTCTTCCTGGGCATATAGGTGGCCAGCTCACTTATCTACACAGGAGGCCTCTGCTAGGACAGGAGCACTCGCATCATGCGGATTCCACAAGGGCCAGAGATAAACCACTGGGATTGAAGGGTCTGTATATTAACCTGTTTAAAGCTCTTGCTGCTTTAACTCTAATGAGTAAACAAGTAAAATAAGCCTATGCTAAAGACTCAACAGGCATCTGTCATACACAGGGTAGAGCTCACAATAACTGTACTGTGAGAGCTTCCAGCTAGTGTTGGAGCAAGGCCTAGGAAGAGAAGATGTACACTGCTGATTTTGTAAAATAAAAAAAAAATTAAGGAATTTAAAATGTAAAGGAAAAAACTTCAGGTTTTCCTCGTACATCAAAGTAGCCGAAAAAGGGGACACCTCAGCTGTTAAGTAGGCATTGGTCACCTTTACATGGTGCAAAGAAAACAAAACTAAGTTTTACAGCTGTATGTAACCATACTGTCAGGAGTGCCAGGACTGAAACTATAGGCAGATGAAAAGGTGCAGGGAAATGCATTAGGGGGCACAGAAGCTGTGCCATGACTTACTATGCACAGACCACATCAGCCAGCACAGGTTAAAGTGCTCCTCTAGCTTGTACTAGGAGCCGGACTAGAAATGGAAGAAGTATGAAAAGTAGTTGTGAATAAGTTACTATTGCCTTCATCCATGTACGTCACAAACATACTATAGACCACAAGCCAAATCTGGCCTGCAGAGCCAGGCAGTCAGGCCCACTATCTTGATGGGAGACCTTTTCCTGGTAACACCCAAATGCCTAGGCAGGACCCATGGCATTGGGAGTCCCAGCAGTATCATGGCTTGTTCCCATGGCAGGTTGCTGGGCCTCTTCCTTCCAGGCCCCAGACTGGCTGGAGTGAGCGCCATGGGTGCTAGATCTAGCATGTAACAGAGGGTCCATGGGCTTGATCTGGCCCATGTGGCCATCCCCATGCAATTCATCTAGTACATGGGTTGGTTGTGCATCAATCATTTGGCCTGAAAGACCAGATGTATTTGACACCACTGTGCTACCCCAAGCTGAGATAAGAAGTTGGTCTGGTTTAAGGTAATGCAGTTGGGTGGTTAGCAGAATTATACTGAAAACCAGAACAAAGTTGGGTTTTATTATAAACCAGGGAACATAAGAAAAGCTGGGACTTGCTTCCTAAGCTTTCTCATTTTCTTGCACAGAGTAAAAGTCCTGTGAAAGTCCAGTGTCATTTTTCAGTCAATTCTGCAAAGTCCTGAGCACTCAACACTTGGATCCAAAGTAATACTGCATATGGTTAACTTCAAGCATTTGAATAGTCCTTTTTTAGTCAAAGTGACTATCTCATTTTAAAGTGGAGTATGTGCTTTAAGGGCTTATTCGATTCCAATCCAGGAAACTCAGCACCTGGAAGGTCAGGAGCTGTATAGAGAAGGGGAAATAGCCACACACAAAAAAATCAACATTTGAGAGAACAGAACTTAAATATACTACTACAAACTTTATCCTTCCAGCAGAATGGCACATGCAAACCATTCTGGGTGACCATATTAGCCTCACTATGCAAGGAACACACAGTACTGTATCTAGATAGCTAGGCATTTTAGAGAACTAAACAACACTAATAACACCCTTGCTATTAAAGAAGAAACAGAGACAGATAGGAGGACTGCTATGCTAAAAGGAACAATTAGTGAAAACTGTTTTTGACCCTTTGCTATCTTTAGGTAAAAAAATAAAAGTGTATCCTGGATATACAATTCCTGGTTGTGCCTCATATACTGTATTTCTGGTTGGATTGATTTTAGATGCCCAGGCAGAAAATTACCAATTCCTTTTTGTTTTGTGGGGTTTTTTGGTCAAAATTGAAGATGAAAGGGCAAAAACAAAGCCAGGGTAGCTTGGGTTGCCAAGCCCTAGCACCAGCCACTAGGATGTATTAAGCAGAGGTAAACAAAATTTAGGATTTCAATCTGGCCGGAAAAGTTTCAATCTCTTAACATTTGTTTTCATCCCAAATTGCAACAAAAAGTAAAAACAATTACTAACTTTAAAAAAGAAAGAAATCAATTCCTTACTATGCACCTGCCTCTCTACTGCTTCACAAAGGGCATTTTTCCAAAGCAGAAAGAAAACAGTGATGCAACTATTTTTAAGAATGTGTTTATGATCCCCAGAACCCACAGAAATATAATCAAAATGTTACACAAAAAAGTTCATGAAGAAACCCAGTTTAATGATTTCGCAGCTTTGTTGATTATCAAAACAAAAAGAAGTTACTCACTTGAAGTTCACATATTTAGATAGGTTATTTCTATATTACCTATTATTAAAAAGTGTCTTGTTTTGTAAACATCATTAGAATAACAGTAACAAGATTTCCCATTAGAAATAATGTTAAAAGTAACAAAATAAAAGCCTTGGGAAAAACAGAATTATACTGAAAACCAGAACAAAGTTGGGTTTTATTATAAACAGTAAATTGTTATAAACAGCCTTGGGAAAATCAGTCTAGAAATTTTCCTAGAATAGCTTTAACTAGGAGTGTACATGGGCTTACTTCTACCTAGAGCCCTGTAAGGCTGGCGCTCTGCAGTCTCTCTCAAAGGAATGGTAGCACAAGAACTCAGTGCAGATGCACATACTCATTGGCTGATGGGGAGACCATCTCCCGTTCCATGTCTGACGAAAAAGCTTATCTAAATTTCTTATAATCTTTAGAAAAGCCTAGTCAATCATCTAACTCTACCTTGGCTTCTAAGTCTGTGCACCTCAAACTGTTGAAAGCAAAACTTGTATCACAAAACTGCAAGCCTTCTGAATCTCCAAATCTCTCCAATTCGATTTGGACTTTTTAATGGGCCTCCTGATTCTATTCCTATTCGGAGATTTGGCTGCTAAATTGGGCCAAATTGAATCAGTTACTGAAGCTTCACATAGCCCTAGCAGGCAACCTCTTCCAGCTGCAAATTAGAATAACCACCCTGAGTCAAAATCAGATGGGTAGGTGCTAGGACCCTGCTGCTACTGCCACTTGTCTCCACAGCAGCACAGGCGGAGCACCATGCAATCAGTGCTCATCCCCACAGTGACATAGGGAGATTGTCCGCAGTCAAAGCTCCCCACCGCCAAATGCTGCTGAAGTCCCACAGCCACAGGCTGGATCCAAAAGTTCCATAAACTGGATCCAGTCCACAGGCTGTAGGTTGCTGACCCCTGCATCAGAGGGCTGAAAGTGCTTCCTGTCACAAAAAAAAGGTCTTTGAATGTTTTGTTAGATGAAAGAGTGCAAAAACTAAGGGGAAGGAAACCTACAAAAAGAGAAATGTCTTCTGGGCATGAAGCTTTCAAAAATACTCCTTGGTTTCCTTACCAGTGTGCAGTCATGGGTTTTTTAGGTTTATATAAAAAATGAGTGCATTAAAATACCAAGCTAGGCAGCAGGATAGTGTTACATTGAGAAGAGGATGCTAATGAAAGGATAAACACAGGAAAAGCAACAACAGACCTAGTTGGAGGGAATTCTGGTAGATGGAAATAGGGAGATAGTCCTCTTCCCAGTTCAGAGAAACTCAGGAATGTTTCTCCTCTGTTTAGGAAAAGCCAGATTCTTCCAACTCTGAGAAGCTGTTTTCTTTGGAAGATACCAAGCCTCTGCCCTGTGGTGCAAAGGCAACTACTGTAGAGTTTCCCCTCCACATAAAGCTAAGAGAGAGAAGGTTAGTTATAGACCACCAAGGTCACCCCTGACAGAAAGTCAAATTCCCTGAAAAAAGTTGGTGCGTCCCAGCAGGGACGTTCAGGTGGATCACAACGATGGAGGAAGGCCCCAAACCTCCAGATCCACATTAATATCAAATCACTTGGCTGGGTAAGTGGTGAGGAATGGTAGGCTGTCCAGCTTGGCTTTTGCTTTCATGATAAACTCTTCAGAGGCACTCATCAGTGGAAGTCGTGGGGGACCCATTGGAATGCCAGACAAGGAAGTCACGATCGCTTTAGTCTGTGCAACACCGAAACCTAGGTGGGAAAAAGGAGAGCAGGTTACCTATCATCTCACTTCAACATACACTACTAAACGGGGGCTCTAAAATATTAATGGAGCAAACTTTTCAGCTTTTGTGACATGGAGGACTAAGCCCTGGGTTTAAACACTTCTCAGCAGGGAGAATGGTGCAATTAGGTAATAGCAGAAACCACCTTTATTTAGGCATACTGTCCTCCAAAAGGTATCCTACACAATATTTACTAACATATGCTTACATTTCCAAAAGTAACTCTGGAAAAGTGGCTTTGCAGGGGTTTCCAGTTGCTCTTTGTCTTCTAGATCAGCTTAGAGTTATTTATGTATTTAATACACAAACATTTCCTCTAACTCTCAACTTTGCAAACCCAAGCCAGGAACCCATAAAAGACCTGGCTAGTAGGATTGGGTGAAACTTTGGTCCCTGATTCAATTCGGTTGAGATTCAGCCTGATTCAGTGGCTGAATCTCTGAATCCAAATCAAATCAGAGGACCCTTTAATCTCGCTGAATTGAATCAGAACCCCCCGAATCGATTTGGGGTGATTCAGACATAGACACAGTTTTAAATGTTTTTTCTACATACCTCTAGGTAGCAGGCGGCTTGTGAATGCTGCGATGCTGCAGCACATGGAATGTCTCACAGAAGTGCGGGGGGCTCCCCACTGCACTTGGCAGCAGACCCGGGAGTGGACCAGAAGCACTTCCAGTCCACTTCCGGGTCTGCCAGAGCTTGTGTAGTGGGCCCCCCCATACTCCCCTGGCTGGTGACTGGTGCCTCCTGAGTCTGGGGGGGACAGCCAGGGTCCCCCTGCAGCCAATCGCTGAGCTGGGGGGGATATGGGAGGGCCCCCCTCGTACGCTCCCCGGCAGACCCAGAAGTGGACCTGAAGTACTTCCAGTCCACTTCTGGGTTTGCTGCTGAGCACGTGGAGGGCCCCCATGCACTCCTGTGGGACGCTCCATCTGCCCCATCACTGCAGTGGTCACAAGCCGTGTTGCTACAAGGTATATAAAAAAAACTTTTAAAGCTGTGTCTGTGTCTGAATCGCTGATTCTCTGATTCAGCATCGAATCTTCGATTTGGATTTGGACGAACTGAAGCAGGGACAGTGATCTGAATCAATGAACCAAATCACTGTCCCTGATTTCAGGCCGAATCTGAATCAAATGGGGCCTGCTTCCATGGGCCCATCCCCATTGGCTAGGTTTACATACAGGTTCTGAAACAACATTTTATTTGACAACTTATTCATGTACAAATCAGAAAGAATCCACTCTTCCAAAGCTATCTTGGCTCTGCAGTGCTAGCAGCATAAAAAAAACTGGCAGTGGAGTAAATAAATATAGCTTTGAAAACATATAGGGAGCATGCCTGAGCTATAAAAAATATTATTTTTTTGAGTAATTTTTCTGCCCTTAAAAGTGCATTAAAACTCCAGGGCCTGACTTTTCTCTCTCATTTACTTCTGCACAGGTATAACTCTGAGGTGGACACAGTTACTCCTAAATTACAGTAGGGAAGAGGAAAAGAGCATCAGGTTCCTTGGGTTTATTTGTCAGACTAATTTTATTCTGTCTGGAATTGAGAACACCCCAAAATAATGGAACTGGAAGGGAGCTTGGGATGAAAAAATGCATAGGAAGAGTCAGGATAAGAAGCAAGCAACCTAGGGCACATTTTTAAAGCTGCTGATAGCTCGAGAAATGGCAGACATGACATCTACTCTGTATATCCTTCAGGAAGGAATTCCTGGTGTAGAAACTCGGGAGCACTAGTGACATTCAGAGGCTTACTATCCATGTGTTATGAGGGAAGGATGAATCTACTGCAGCACCTACCTAGTTTGAATACAAAGCTGAGGAATTCCCCAATACAGAACTAGAAAAGACAAAGACAAGAGTACTGTTATTCACTTCTTTATGTATACAAGACACAGCTATTCAAACTGTATTATATACTTGTACAACAATAATATAAATACATACAACTAAGCAAAAGTCCCCCCGCCCCCTTCCAAAAGTATAAAATGACCCAAAAGGACCAGGCTCACTCAAGCCATCGCTCTCATTCAACCTGCTCCCTTCACCCAATAGTCTGAGAAGGCTGCTGAGTCTTGCACCACGCTCTGAAGGCCTACAACTCAGACCTCCTATTCCAGAGGATCCTAGCTAAACAACGAACTGCTCTAGCCACTAGTCCAGGGGTAGGCAATTATTTTGAGTGGAGGACCACTTAATGAGTTTTGGTGAGCTGTTGAGGGCTGCACACAAAATCTTTCAAAAGATATCATTTTAACAAATTATAGATGAAAAACAAATTGCATACTATAAATCAGACATCTACTATACCATATTCTAATTTTATTTTAAAAAATAATTTTTGTCCTGATTTATGTTTTTAAATAGTGTGTATAGAAACAATTGCATAATAGTTCAAAATTAAGTCTTACTTTCATATAGTGGGAGGAGTGTGTGGTGGTGGGCATGTAGGCGGTTGTGGGTACAAGCATAGGTGTGGGGGGAGTATGTACATGCAGGGGGCTGCCTGCACACTAAGTCCTGGGAGCCAGATAGTGGTGGGTGGGGGGAAGAAGTGCAGGGGAGTGTGCACAGCAGACCTTGCCCAGGCAGTACTGGTGCAGATGTGGTCTGCAACCCTGCTCCTGGCCAGCATCTGGTCCTGAAGCACTCCGCATGTGGCCAAGCCCCACATTGTCCAGACACAACACATCCTAGCAGCAGCCATATGCTCCTGCCAGGGGCAGCCTGTGCCTGCGCTCATGCCCACCCCACTAGCTCTAGATCCAGCCAACGTGCATGACTTCCCAGCGGGGCTGCTCCTAGTGCGGCTGCAGCTACCTGGGTATTGCTCAGCTTCCCCTGCCTCCAGTGGCTCTTCCTCTTCCTGCCATTGCTGTGGCACATGGGAAGTGGGGGTGGGCGTGCGCACAGCAGTGGTGGAGAGGGGAGCTGCAGCCAGACAAACTTCTGCCCCAGCACGTGTAGCTCCAGCTCCTGGCTACCTTTCAGCCACTTGGCCACCTACAGGTGGCTTCTCATCGCACCAGGTGGCCAAGTGGATGAAAGGTAGCCTGAAGCTGAAGCCCCATGCACTGGGGCAGGATCCTCCTGGCTGCAGCTTCCCTCTGTTTGAAGCAGCACAGCAGGGGAAGGAGCAGGAATCACATGGGCAGCCAAGCAGTACACAAGTGGCTGTGGCCCCACCCAGAGTAGGCCTACCAGGAAGCTGTACATGCTAGCTGGGGCTGGGGTGTGCGGGTGGGAGTATACTGTGAGCTGTCCCAAGTAGGAGCAGGCCAGGTTCGGCCCCACGCAGAGTGCCACAGGGGCACCCAGGGGCCAGTTCCAATCACCTGGTGGGCACCCAACAGCAGGCCGGATCTGGTCCACAGGCTGTATTTTGCCCATCCTTGTACTAGTCCATCCTTTAAAAAAAAACAAGGAGCTGAGGGGTTAATCTGTATGCTCCAGACTGAGATATGAAAATGGTGCATCATTTGCATATTGACTACACTATCACTCACATATCCTTCTTACCCTCCAGTTGGCCTCAGTGTAAGAACAGCAAAGGCACCCCTACCCAAGGAATGCTGCATAGAGAACCCCAATGCAAAAAGCTATTGCCTACTGTTAACGAGCAAGTTACTCAAAAATGGCTCCATGCACTCCTAGTATGATTTCAGGCAGAACAGAAACAGCTGCCTGGGAACAGTGTTAAAGAACACTGACATTTCTAAACTAATCAGCATGGATACCTGTTGATTCTTCTATACCAGAAGGAGACTGACCCAGGCAATCAGTGTCATTCCTATACCATGTACAGGCCTGAAACCAGACAGGCTGGTGTCTAGGAAAACCAATATTACAACAAAGACCATCATAACCTTCTCAGTAACCTTGTCCTAGATTGGGAGCTTCAGCAGAGACAGGTGGAACTATTTCCTGAGCAAAAATCTCATTAGTGTCAATAAGAGTTTCTTGTGCTTCCTTCAGAGAAATTGTAGATAATTTCAGCCAGTAGTTGGCTAGATATCTCTCTCCTGGCAAGCCAAGAAGGACCTGAGTCCAACTCACAGGCTGCTCCTCAAACCTACCATGCTGCATGGTCACAACAGTTTGCTGAAGCAGGGTATTACATTACTAAAGAATGCTATAGCTGTCTTTCAGACATAAAACTCAGTCTGAATTGGGCAGGAGAGCCAGGTGGTGTAGCCAGGTAGCCCAGACTAGTCAGAAGGGCCTGTGAATGCACATGCACTGGAAGGGCAGAGGGAGAAGGCTGGGTGAAAGGAGCATACATTGGAATGTGAAAAGGGCCAAATCCAAAGCAACGATGTGCATGCACGTGATTGGGACTAATCCAAACATTCCTGCCCATAGGAAGAAAAGAAAAACAGTATCTGCTGCACACACAGTTTTGATGGCTGAAGAGCAGGTTACCCAAAGGGAAGAAAAGCCAGCTGTGACTGGTTAAAACAAGATAATGGGTAAATGCCTAGAGTGTGTATTTAAAACATAAATAAATGGATTACCTGGGTGCCAGACAGACTGGTTGTTGTTGGTCGTGAGAGAAACCAGTACAGTACAATATATACAGGACATGGGAAAAACCCAGAGTGAAAGAATTAAACTTTTTTCAATAAAAGAAGTTTAAGGGTGGAAAGAAAGGCCACCCCTGTTACAGATAGGTGGAGATGCCATACCTGATACTTCCTAGCTAAGGCAAAGTCCTGATTTGCATAAGCCTGGAACATCAAGTTGTTTGCTTGGCCCAAGTAGTTGTATGTGCTGCCAAAAACCAAAGAGGAATCAATAAGCACTGCTTAGACGGGGCACTGTGATCAGAGTAAGTTACACCCAGGTTTTGTAGCATAACGTTTTATTTTCAGAATGTAATCGTTCTGACCTGGGGAGGGGCCAAGGGAGCTTGACATCCCTGCTGTAGACGAACCTATATTTGGATCTCATTTCCATCTGTGAAGTGGGGTACAATAGCACCCCCTCCCCCCTCACAAGGGCATTATGAGGATGCAAAAATACATTAAAGATTGTGAATGCTTGGACACTGCAGCAACTGGGATCCCCACCAGAGATACCAGGAATATATAGCAACAAAACATAAGAAGTACAAAAGAACTGACCTTCCAACTGCTCCAGTTGCCCCCACTGCCAGAGCACTTAACAGTTGCTAGTTGGTGAAAGACAAAGTGTTTTACTTCATATAATAGAAACAAAAAGGAAGTAGAAGCAGTAAAAGTACAAGGCATTACAATGTTTGGGATTAAATTCCATTCTGAGTGGCAATTGTTCTGACACAACACATCTTAGCATCAGCCATATGATTTTAGAGTATTGCTAGAAGGGGAGGCCCTTACCTCATCCACCCCATAGAGTAACAGAAATTGCTCCTTGTTATACTTGTCCATACACTGCGCAAAGTCCAAGAGGTCTGTGTCACTGTATTTCACGCCTTGGAAGGTGGGGATCTGCTTTTTTATTCCATCCAACAGGTCCTCAATACAAACTGCACAGAACACCAACCTCAAATGAAGCATCATACTTCAGTATCATGAGATGTCCCTGCTCTCCTCCCCAAAAGCATCACCTTCCCCCAGAGTTCACTTGGGCAGACTTGCTCCTGTACAACTTTCTGGTCCACATTTAAGCGCTTGGTTACTTAAACTGCTCTAAAACAAATAATAAAAATATCTCTGAAATAAATGAACAGGTGAACAAATGCACTTGAGGATGATTACATCAGTACCATGATATTGTTCACACAACCTTTTCACTGATACCTGCTCCCCTAGATCTTAGTTCTTGACAACAGCCAGGATTACAGTGATCAAACACACACCCCACTCAGCTGAAGAGCGCCTATCATTTTGCTACTAGTGGCTTTCTCCCATCATTTTTCAGTTCCTGGCTTGTATATTATTTATAACAGAGGTATCAAAATAATTTGGCCCCATGGCTCAAATCCCTATCCACTTCTGGCAGTGGGGCAAGCAGTAGCAGTATTAGCCACTGTGGATGTACTGGGAATGACGTATCACACGATATACAGATGCATATCGTAGGGAGTTGGGAATTACCCACATAATAATATATACATGTTCCCTGAGAACTGAAAAGAAGAATGTATTCAGATTATTAGGAGAAACTTCCCCACCAGGAGGGTAGTAAAGCACTGGAACAGGCTACCCGGAGAGGTTGTGGAATCTCCATCTTTGGAAGTTTTTAAGATCTGGCTAGACAAAACTTTGGCTGGGATAATATAGTTGGGCATGGTCCTGCTTTGAGCAGGGGGTTAGAGTAGATGACTTCCTGAGGCCCCTACTACCCCTAATTTTCTATGATTCTGTGATTGTAGATGAATGGATAAGCTGAAGGTACTTAACACATACCTGGAATGGAAAATGGTTGTCTAAGGACTTGTGGGCTTTGGATAACTAAGGCCCCTGGCTGATGGAGGCTGGATAGTGCAAGCTAACAAGTTACATGCAGAAAACTGATGGAGTCCGAGGCAGAAGCTGCATTTTAGGGTAAAGTGCAAGGTAAGATCATATCTAATTCTTACAAGTTTTGTTCTTATGTTTCTGTCTGTCTCAATATTCCTGCTTTTAAGATTTCTCTTGTTTATGTAATACATCTTTTTGTTATATCTTAGACCTTACTGATCATCTGTGCTAAGGGGCATTTCAGAGCAACTGGCAAATACAGACTGGTTACTCCTACGGTGGTGAGGAGTATTAATTTTACACAAAGCCAGATAAGGGTATAATTCTTTAAGCTGTCAAAATTTCCTTGACTAACTGGTAAGGCCTGGTCTAGGAAGCTGGCTTGGTGGCTAATCTCATCTTGTTCTTAGTGGTCTAGCAGCAGACAGTGGAAAGAGGTTTGAGGCTGACAGATGCTCCTGAAGGTGAGAGCACCCTGATGTGGACAAGTGGTACTTACTCTTTACACCTGTTAAAGGAGGAATGTGATAGTAGTAAAATGGAATGTGAGGGGCTTCAGATGCAACTTCCCTTAAGAAAGCAACCAGGGCATCTGAAAGAGAGAGTGAAATAAAACAGTCACATACTGAGTCATGGGAAGGAGGTCATTCCAATGAAGAGGACTTCAGGTTCACAGGCTTGCTCTGGGGAGCTGCCATTGTCCCATCTCTTTGCACTTTGCAGGCATATTGTACAGGAATTAAATATTTTATGACCACTCTAGTGGTCCCCACTGCATATGTTTCAAAAGTCAACAATACCACAACATGTATATGCTCTTGGCCTTACTTATGGTACATGGTTAGAAAACATACAGCATTTAATCAAATACAAGATGAGGGTTTTTTTTCCCCCAGCTGGCATGGGGAAAACAGCCCCACATCTTACATTTGCATACAAGGAAATCTCACTAAATACACTGTCTATCATTAACCTGCTGTCAAAAGCAGCATGTGCTCAGTCATGAAAACTAACTATGAAGTTGATTAAATACAGCCAACACTGAGCATGACTATAAAACAGGGGCTCCCAAACTGTGATACATGTACCACTGGGGGGTACACAGGAGAAATTGTGAAATGGCAGATTTAATTTTCATTACAATGATTGGCATTTAAGGAGTTAAAATATAAAACGTGCTGGAAAGGATACGGAGACAGCTGGTAAATCTGGAAGTGGAGTCTGTAAAAAGAAAAGGTTTGGGAACCTCTGCTATAAAACACATAGCCCATGTGGGAGAAACAATCTGATGGGAACCTTTTTTTTTGGTAACATTTTATTAGAAACCAGACAATATCAAACAGATTAAAAAAAGGACCCCGACTGATAGTAGTAACCCATCTGAATAAGATTTAATGGTGGGGCCCATTAAGTGTAGTCCCCCACACCACCAACTCTTTTTCAAGTCATGGTGAGCCACTACACTGCATACATTTTTACTTCCTCTTCACTCCCACAACTGAGCTGTGCCTTTCCTTCCCATTTCCAGTGATTCCTGTTTCTACACCAACCTTAAATGTCTGGCAAACATTACCAAATGGGGCCCCAAACAGTTCAGGACCCAGAGGCCATGCAGGACTACCTGCAGGAGCTCACCCAGATCCTTGGGGGGGGGAATGAGGGCCAGAAGCTGGTGGAGGAGTAGACACTGGAGGAGACCACCAAGACTCCCCACAGCTTAAAAAATTGTAAGACTTCTGGGACAGAAAGCTTGCTCAAGGAGTCACCCCCTGGGACCATGTGGGTCCAGACCTGCTAAAGGTGTATAGGGAATGGCTGCAGGAGAGCTACCTGGAGGTAGGGATGGATCAGGGCCTCATAACCCTTCTTCATAAGAAGGTGGTGAGGGAGGATTTGAAGAACTGGGAATCCATGGCATTCCTGAACTTTGACCATAAACTGATGGTCAAAGTCTTGGTTGAGTGCTTTAAGTCTGTTACAAGTGCCACGATCCATGAAGAAATCATGCACAGTGCCAGGGTAACTGATCCACAAAGCCACGCTACAACTGCAAGACATGCTGTAGTACCAATGGGAGAGAGGGCGGAACACAGCCATGCTGAATCTTGACCTGGAGAAAGCTTACAACCAAGTGTCTCACAGGTCCTGTTAAAGATGCTGAAGAAAATGGTGGGCCCCCTGACCTTCATTGCTTGGATAAAGATGCTGTAAACTGAAGTGAGCAGCAGGGTGCTGGTGAATAGGTTGCTGACTGCCCCGATCACACTGGAGTCAGGCACCTGGCAGGGCTGCCCATTTTTCCCCAATCCTGTTCATCTGCATGACAGAACTGCTAACCCGGTAGCTCATATGAGATCCTGGGATCAGCGGAATGAAGATCCCCATGGGAAGTGAGGCAGAAACAAGAGTCCAAGCCTACATGGATGACCTCAATGTCCTGTGCAGTGACAAGTGGTCAGTGGAAAGAGTGTTACAACACACCCAGGTATACAGAGCAGTGGCAGGGGCCAAGCTCAATGTGAGCAAGGGTACCTGCTGGCCCTGGGAGTCTCTGTCCCACACAAGGTGGTGAAAATCATTGGGGTGGAGTTCAATCTGGAGCTGAATGGACAAGGTATGGAAAAAGACTGAGGCCAGAGTGAAGCATAGACTGGGACTATGGAACACGCATCACCTGTCAATAGGGGGGCATGTGGTGCTCATGAGGATGGTGTTGCTACCAGTGCTTATGTACATCCGGTCTTCCCCCTGCTCCCCAAGAGAAAGTTGTCCATAGTATCCAAAGAGCCATGTGCATCTTCTTTTGGGGCTCGAGATGGGAGAATGTTGCAAGGACCACGCTGTACAAGACTAAATGGACAAGACCTGTGCTAAGACTTGCAGAAGTTTCAAGAAGAAAAAAGAAGTAACATGCATCAATTCTGGATGAACTAAGTGCACGGGTATTACGCAGATTGCTACAGCCATGTTTAATGTCAAGGTTATTGCTTTCAAATTTGCTCCTCAGTTCCATGTGGACCAGACATTTAAACAAGACTAACTGTTTAACAACATTCTCCTGTTCCACTAGGCCAAGTACATGGACCAAATCTGCAAACTGTCAACTGAAGCAGACTGTAAAATGGCTTGCTTTATAAAATACTTCGCAGGGCACCTGCTGTAATACTGGTACACACCACTGAAAGAACACCTTTAGAGCAAATACAAACTGCACAAAAAGGCTCCAGTGACCTTGGCCAACCACCGTAAGATGCAGGATGTGGTAAGGGTAAGGGACAAGACTGTCACACTTGGATATACTACTCAGCAATAGCTGCCAGGCCATGTGAGAGCTAATCTTCCACATAAACCTGCAGAAGGAGCATAAAGATTTGAACTGGCAGGTAACCCACTGGGCATTCCCCATGTGGGTACCGAGACACAGAGAAAGGCAGGGGCCCACTGAACTGCACCAGGCAAACCTACTGGTAGAAGGAGGAAACAATCAACCACCTTCTCTGGAACTGCCCATACACCAGAGAGATGTGGAGGAGAATCATGAGGACACGATGGTAACAGGTCATGACCCTCACCAAAGAGGTAGTGCTGTTTGGACACCTGACCAAGCAGCAAGGGACCCTGACAGCTTGTTTCAACCAGTTCATCTGCTTCAGGAGTACCCTGTAGAAGACCAGGAACCTGCTCATGTACAGGCATACAAACCTCCCATGTAAGGATTGCATCAGAATGGGAGCGATTGAGCTGCAGGTGTACTACAGGAAGGCAAAACAAGATGACAGGGAGAAGAGTAGAGGACACATGGAAGAGAAAACACTGGCACAAAATGTGCAGAGGTGGGACAACTGGAGAGGATAACAACGATGATGATGACAATAACCAGTGAAAGGACTGGGGAAACATTTGGGAGGGGGAAGAGGGTGCTAAGGCAGTCTCCTACGCGATTGGATTGGGCAGAGATAGGGATAGACGTGCGGGCAGTGGGTGCGCGGTTATGGCTATTGTAATGGGGATGATGATGGTTTATCTGTAGATGTGTCATGGACTGCCAGGTGAACTTGTGAGACAGAACTGTAAAGATACAGTGATTTTTTTGGTGAAAAAAAAAGGTTTGTTCTACATATAAACAGGTGCCAAAATGCTGCTCAGAAGTGTGTTTATGGAATACCTGTGCTAAAACTTACAGTAGTTTCAAGAAGAAAAAAAGATAACATGCATCAATTCTGGATGAACTAAGTGCATGGGTATTACATGCAGATTGCTACAGCCATGTTTAATTTCAAGGTTATTGTTTTCAAATTTGTTCCTCACTTTAATGTGCCCAGGGAGAGCAGGGTCTGACGGTAAGGAAAGGGGGAAGAGGCTGCCCAGGGAAGAAGCTGGGGAGAAGCAGAGGGCAAAGGGGCTACCTGACCCCCCAGATCTATTTTCCCTGCTGTAGCAGTGGGAGAGGGGCAAATTCAAGGCAAACCTCTAATAGTTCGAGTGTGTGTGGCAGAATGCCACCTCTATCTCTCCCCAAAAACTCTGCTATGTGACAATTTGGTTAACATGGTTACTGCAAAGGGCAGACATCCCATGGGCTCCAGGTAACCCTGAGGTGTAACCTGAGCTGAATACATTCCAGAGGGAGGGGGAAAACCTGCTCCCTCTGCCTACGTGACTGGCATCAGAGCTTAAGCTCCCTATTGCTCTAAGCAATGCCAGCCTGACTGGGAGGGTGCTAGAGACCCTGCCAGTCTACCCGGCAACCAGTGATGCATTTCAAATTGGTTGGCTGGCACCCAACAGTTGCTGGCCTTCATCGGATCAGGTAAATGAGGTTATAAGGGCTATATAAGTGAAGGACTGCCCAGAAGGAGGGGCAGTAGCCATGATGAAAAAAACTCAGAAAGAAGCTGGATCATCTGAAACTTGCTCTCTCTCTTGAAACTCATGAGCAATGAACTGCTTACCTCCAGAGGGAATCTCCACCTGCCTCGCAATGATACGTGTGAGTAAGCTACCTGAGCTCTAACTAGATATATAGCTTTCAGTAACTCAGTTGCGTGATCAAAGGCTACCCAGCCACCCTGTTCACTCTATGGGATTTCTCTGATATTGCTCTACTCTGTACCCTATTCCAAACCTACTCCTTGTAACAGTAAAGTTCTCCTTTGTACCTAGCCTGGAAGACTTATTGGGAGAAGGTCTAAATTATGCCTTGGGGTCCCCCTGGTTCAGCTGACCAAGGGAGACTACTATTTCTGCTTCAGACCAAGGGAAGCACCCCAAGTTCTTGCTGTGAGTCAAGGACTACTAGGTCTGTGTTTCCCAGGAGGCACAGAGCCAGGATCAGTCCAGACCCTGGGTGGTGGTGGCGTTACCCCCAGACTAGCAGGTGTCCTCCAGGAAGGAGGTGGGCCAGATGTGAGGCGCCCCCAGGGAGGCACTCAGAGCCTGGAAGGTGTGTGGCTCAGCACAGGAACACCCACTAATGGCCCGCCAGTCTACACCTGTAAAACTATAACAAAATTGTAAATATTCCCTGACTAGAATCTAATTAGTGGGCAGTCATCTTATAATCAGGGCTGTCTTTGAGTAAATACAATAATTATTTGTGCTCCCATAGTTTCTTCATATTGTGACGGTTGTGCATAAATCAAAACACCACAACAAATTGTTATATTTTCTAGTAATATGATACACACAGAACCAGGAACTGATAATACCTGCAAGGCTCGGAGGTGTGTCAGTTAGGGGCTGATCGGGCTTAGGCTGTCTGGAAGGGGTGTGCGAAGTGGGTCCTATTCGATTCGGATTTGGCCTGAATCAGGGACAGTGATTTGATTCACTGATTCAGATCATTGTCCCTGATTTGATTCTGCTGAATCCAAATCCAAAGATTTGATGCCAATTTGGAGAATCAATGATTCGGACATAGACACAGTTTTAAAAGTTTTTCTACATACCTTGAGGTAGTAGGCATGGTTTGTGAACACTGTGATGCTGGGACACACGGAGCGTCCCACAGGAGTGCGGGGAAGTGTGGGGGGGACCTCCACGTGCAAACCTGGAAGTGGACTAAAAGTACTTCCGGGTGCACTGGGGAGCGTGCTGGTCTCCCCTCCCCACCCCCGCTTAGCAATTAGCCACAGGGGAACCCCAGGTGCCCCCCCAGACCCAGGAGGCACCAGTCGCTGAGCTGGGGGGACATGGGGGAGCCCCCTGCATGATCCCTGGAGGACCCAGAAGTGGACCTGAAGTGGTTCTGTTCCACTTCCAGATCTGCCGCCGAGTGTGCTGGGGAGCCTCCACACCTCTGTGGGATACTTCATGCGCCCCAGCATCGCAGCATTCAGGAGCCCCTGCTACCTAGAGGTATGTAAAAAAAACATTTAAAGTTGTCTTTATGTCTGAATCTCCAAATCGATTCAGAGGGTTCCAATTCAATTCAGAGAGATTAAAGGGTCCTCTGATTTGATACGGATTCACAGATTGAGCCACCGAATTGAGCTGAATCTCTGCTGAATTGAATCAGGGACCAAAGCTTCTCACAGCCCTCCTATCTTGCCCAGAGTATACTGCTAATACTCTGAGTGTTCAGGAAACTGATAAAGAAGAGCATCTCACAGAGTCTGACAGCCACAGCAAGCCTACTCACCTTTGTTTTTAGGTTTAAAAAAAAAGGGGGCTATTGCAGAGATGCCACTGGCTCCTATTTCAGCTGCATGTCTGGCCTAGAAAGGAAAAACAAGAGGTATATATATACGCAGTAGATGCTTTTCACATATATAGAAGAGAGGAACCATCTTGATTGTTACATTCCACAGCTATGAATGAAACCCTAAGAAAAACATAAGTTATGAACCCTAAGAAAAACATAAGTTATGAACCAAGTCAGATCAGAGGTCAGCGTGAGTTGTGCCAGTTTACACTGGAGATAAATTTAACCTTTCATAAACAGAATGGCCTACATACATGTATAAGCACACTCTACCTGATTAATAAATAGTATCCCAGGCTAATAGCTTTTATCTGCCCTGAAATAAGTTAGTGTCACTGGCTCCATTGTAAAGATAGGGAAAGAGGGACATAGGGATTCAGCAGCTTGCCTGCATCTACTGTTGTAGAAATCAAGAAGAGCTGGCAAATCAGTACTTGGCTCCCTAAGATTTTTTTAAAATCCCTCCTTCCACTTATTTACATGACCTGGATTCCCACCCTTCCCCAAGCAGTTACCCAGGAAACAAGTGAACTTGGCCTGAAAATTTCTCTGCATCCTTGCCCCTCATATAATTTCTGAACCAGCATGGCTACAACATCACTTTTACACTACCATATGCATGTACGCATACACAGAAGCAAGGGATAGCCAAGAAAGAGGAGTGGGAGGGTCTGGAAGACTCACAGGAGATAGTGAAGAAGAAATAATTGAGGAAAAAAAAGAAAGGAATGAAGGGGAGAAGTGGAGGAAGCCAGGAAAGATATGTTATATTCAGGGATCTAGATAATACCAGTAGCTAGTACTTTTGGGTTGCTACTGAAACGTACAATTGGTCTAATTTCCTAATCCACCAATCACTGTAGTATTTGCATGTCACTAGCACAATGCTACTAACCCTCTTTGTATTTTCGTGCAGCTTATGCTGAATTGGGGGTTTGTTTGTGTAGGACAGCAGTAGACCTTCAGTCACTTATATTTTCAGGTTGTCACCCTTTCTCCAGAAGCATCCCGATTTTGAGAAGAGATTCTGAATCCTGCACACCTACCCAGCAGCATGTTAAAGAATCCCTGAGACTCTTTAGGACATAGCAAACACCATGATGCAGCAGTACTAAAGTGACATCAGGACAACCACCTCATGACAAGCTGACAGACTTCCAGGAGGGCTCTTCCAAACCTATGTTCCTTAAGTTAACTGCTTAACATAAACCTTCAAAATTAGAAACCTTATATTAAACCTATCCACAACAGGAGTACAGTTCAGGGCAGTGAGGCTGGCCTCTCCAATTAACTAACTCACAGTAGCCTTACCATCCCAGGGTAGCTGGGATTTTTCCTAAAAATGACCCATGGTAAAGCCATTAACATAATTTAAATTATTACTGTGTTTTCTGGCATGCAGCATGCCCTGGAATATGCACATCTTGTTTTTGAAAGGCAGAATGAATACATTTCCCCCCAACCAGAGTTATGGCCATAAAGAGCAGGGACACAATCTAATCTTCAGGTGACTCAGCCTCTTTTTCCTGATTTGGTTGTGAAATAGGAGGGGAGAGGTTAGGAGCAGGTAGCAGAGAGCAAAACTGCCCTAATAAAGGTTAGCAAGATTAGTGGAACATCAAAAGCATGAAAAAGGAGAAACAATAAGAACGATTAAATCAACTGACTGCCTTAACTGCCTAAATTTTTATACCACAACTTCTGCACTGTGGAGGAGGAATCAAAGCAGGGTGCTTCTATTTCAGACAGCAAATTAGCTTCTCTGATTAATGCAGTTACCCCACTTTTGGGGGGATAATTTTGGAGGTGGGGGGAGCAGGTGAGTGCTATATGCAAGAAAACCTGATAATTGTGTTATTGAGATGAGTGGATTAGTTCACGTGAGGGACATCAGGTAACTTTCAGATGGGTTTCTTTACAACTAAAAACATGATATATAGATATATCTATGATGATATCTATATATCATGTTTTTAGTTTTAGTTTATATAAATATATATATATAAAAACCCACATTGTTTTGCATTTATTCAGCACTTTGGACAAGGAAGTCTTTGTTCAAGATGGGGCTCCAATAGTAATACCTTCTGCACAGTGACAGCACCACCAGGGAAATGTTGGTAAAGCAAACCAGCTCAATCTGATTAGACTCAGCACTTGTGTACTCAAGAATTAAGAAGGTCCCCCAAGATGGAGAAGAAATGGTAACTTGCATGTAAACTCAGGGGGAAAACAAACAAATACACAAACAGTAAGATAAAGGAAAGGGGTTAGGAAAATATCATATACACACCAGTTCCTTTGACTCTGGTAGACTTAATGCTCCCACGTGAATGATCACATGTTCCAACCTGTACAAGAGAAAAAACAAAGAATCATGGGAGTTTAGCATTGGTGAAGGGTACCAGAGAATTTGTATATGAAGCCCAGTATTTAACCCAGAACAGGTACTTCACAGAGCTGTTAAAACTAAATGAGATCTAGAACTAAAAGTGTCAACATGTGACAGGAAGATTAGTCCAGCACCCCACTTTTTACTTCCCTTCCACACCCAGGTCCTGATGTCATAATCTAATTCCTAGAGTTTCTGCCTTACAACAGTCCACTGATCGTCCTAAAATAAACGCTCTCCAGGTTATCTTCTGCCTTGCCCCTAGTGGAGTCAGATTTGTACATTAGGGCTGTGTGAAGCTTTGGTCCCCGATTCAATTTGGCGGAGACTCAGCCTAATTCGGTGGCTGAATCTCTGAATCCGAATCAAATCAAAGAACACTTTAATCTCTCCGAATCTAATTGGAACCCTCTGAATCAATTAAGAGAGAATTGGAAAGATCTGGACATAGAGAAAGCTTCAAATGTTTTTTCGACATACCTCTAGGACGCAGGGACTTGTGAACACTGCAGTGCTGGGGCACATGGAGTGTCCCACAGGACTGCAGGGGGCTCCCCAGCACACTCGGCAGTAGACCCGGAAGTGGACCAGAAGGACTTCCAATCCACTTCTGGGTCTGCTGGGGAGTGCACAGGGGAGGGGTGGGGGGGTGGTTCCCCTACACCCCTCCGGCTTGGCGACTGGTGCCTCTTGGGTCTGGTGGGGGCATCTGGGGTCCCCCTGCAGCCGATCGCTGAACCAAGGCAGCATGGGGGGGCCCCCCTGCATGCTCCTCGGTGGACTCGGAAGCGGACCGGAAGTAGTTCCAGTCCACTTCTGGGTTCGCCACTGAGCATGTGAAGGGCTGCCCTGCATTCCCGTGGAATGCTCCATACGCCCCAGCCCCACAGCGTTCATGTACTGCACCTGCTACCTTAAGGTACGTAGAAAAATTTTTTCAAGCTGTGTCTTATGTCCAGATCGCTGATTCTCTGAATCAGCACTGAATCTTCAGATTTGGATTTCGTCAAATTGAATTAGGGACCGTGATCCGAATCAATGAATCAAATCACTGCCCCTAATTCAGGCTGAATTCGAATCCAAATCAAATAGGGCCCGTTTTGCATACCCCTACTGTACATCTCTGTGAACAATTCATGGTGCTTGACACCACTTTACACAGATAAAAACGAATGTGCAGAATACCTATCGTGTTCAGCAAATTCGGAGAGCTAATCTTAAAGCTGGATAAAGAAACACCCATTATTTTTTCATGGGAAATGTCATATATTTTTAACAAGAAACTAAACCCAGATTTCTCTTGGGAACATACAAATCACACACACTCTCCTCATCCTACCTTCTGAAATATTTTTGTCTTCTCATTTCTGCCTTACTTCCCAAAGAATAATCCCTAAAATGTAAAGCCAAATAAAAACTTTCTGGCAAAACGTTTGTTTTGTTTTCACTGGTACAAACCAGTTCACATCACCTACATTTGACTGTCTCCCCACCACTATGAGGACTGCCAATTCCCTGGTTGCAAGGAGATGGGAGGAAGGAGCTGGAGCATTCCCATCCCTGCCCAAATGTCATGGAGCAGGAGTAGGGGGAGGATGCAGAGGGGAGACAAAGCCCTAATTGGTCTCCCTCCCTGTCTGATTTCTCCCACTTTTACCTACATGAGTATGATGTGGCCTAAGGTCTATAAAAAGCTTCCAGGTCTTTGTGTTGTGCTAGCTGATCAATATTCAGCTTTCTGGAAGCTGCTCCCTACCTGCCCAATCCTTGGTATTCCATCAAGAACATCATGCAGCGTGCTCTATGGGAGAAGGCATCCTTGGCCGTGTGTGCCCATATGAGATGTAAGGCAAGTGACCTTGTCTATTTCAGAAAATTCATCCTGTGCTGAGAATAGGGGTCAGCAAGAGGTTCAGTAAAACCAACAGTGAGCATGGTTTAAATTCAGTGTGATCTATGGCCGGCCACACACACGGCACCTAAACTTCCAACAAAACAATTTAACATAGGCCCAGCTGCATTTACTGCTGAAACCACCCAATAGCAGGTAGTTTTCTTAACTGGCAGGACTTTTAAGTGCTGTCTCTCTCTCCCTTCCCTCTTACTTCTTACTGCTCACACCATTCCTTCATTCCACATAGTCATCATCTTGCCTTGCTAATTCTGGGCACCACATTTGTTGCCACCTCCGTTAGCCCATTGTTTTTCTTACTTTTTATGTCCCTTCCTTCTCTGTTCCACACCCCCGCTTCACTTGTGGCACGAGTGTCAAAGAGGGCAAAGAAAAGCAGTATCAAACTATAAAAGATATCACAAAGGGAGGACAGAATAGTGATTAGGGGATTGCAACTTGGGTCTCTGAAGACCTGAACTTACTGTGTCACTCTAGGCCTTGATTCCACATCTAGAAAACGAAAACAGCAGCATTTCTTTACCCCTCGGGGTGTTGTGTTCAATATATATACACATATTGAAAGACTGTGAGGTGTTGCAATATTGCTTTTACACAGGCCATGTTAGTGGAGATAAAAAGATTTCTTGTGTCACATCACTCATTTCTTTCGCTATTCCCAAATCATTCTAAAAGGACATCTACCAAAATATCTTTCCTCCCCTTCACTAAAGGAATGGGAAGAGAAGACCCAGAAGCCCTACCAGGAGTGGAAAAGAAGTCAGTGATTCATGGATGGCTGAGTCAGACAGGACTACAGTTATTTGTTTTGACACTTCTAGCGACATCCCGATAAAGGGGCCAGGGAAAAAATATAGGGGAAGTAACTAGAGGATGTGACTTTGCACAATTAAATCAGATCTCTCTGCTTAGCTAAGCAGTTATATTTAGGCAAACAGAAATGTTTCCCCAGAGATACTCACTTTTTTTTCCCTTGATTCACCCATTCTTCTGCCAGCTGCTTCCTCTCCTGGGAGCTCAGCGCCAGCCCTTCTCCTGTTGTGCCATTCACTGTTTCAAACAGAACACAACACACTCATTAAGGTCTGGCCAACCTGCAGAGGCTGTGCCAGTTTTATTTAAGGCAGATCTTTACATTTTTAGAAAGCACTGATATAAAAAAAATGGTTCCTTTTATTCTATCCTGCACAGAACTGGAACTTTGGGCAAGAGCAGATCCTATAAGTTTAGATTACGCTCTCTTTCACTGAAAAAGTTTTATAATACTTCCATTCCCTTACTCCACCCCATCTTGGCTGACAAGACACAGTACATCTGTATCCCATGAGAAGAGGCACAATGTAATTTCTAATAAAGACTTACCAAAAACATTTTTCACTCCCTGCTTATCTACCAGGTAATCCACATACTGACCAATCACAGACAGGTTAATTTTTCTGAAATAAAAGAAAATAAAAAAAGGAAAGGCTATAAACAACATCTGTATTGAAGGAAGCCCTGTCCAAGTCCATTGCTAGTACATTTCTCCCTAACACATTGGCAGAGACACAAGTATAGACTAGACCAAAATTCTCACACGCTGCTTTCATTAGGATGTAGGGGAAACTCTGTACATGAAGCATCTAATCAGGATACTAGGGACTGAGACTGCTGAGTCTAGAAAGTGTGCTGTACATCAGGGGTGTCAAATTCATCTGGCCCAGAAGCTGGTCTGAGGGCCAGACTGGGACCAACCCCCTGTGGAGTAGCTATGATGCTAAGTCCAACCCACGTGCCATACACAGCATGTGCCAGCCCCCAGGGCTGGCTTAAGGTACACGCTGCCTGCTGCCCACAGTGCATGGGCTGGATCCAGCACTACAGACAGCACAGGGCATTGGTCCAGGGTACTGCATGCAGCCTGTGCTCTAGACCCTCTGTGCTACCTGCACTGCCAGGTCTAGTCCATGTGCAATGGGCACCATGCATCCTATGCTGAACCTGGGGGCTGCACACCTGGAGGCTGCATAGCAAGCCCTGCGGCCAGTATGTGCTGCCCGATGTGCCAGACTAGCCAAGCACACTGCACACAGCAGGGGCTGGAATGGGGCATGCACTCCAGGCTGACCAGCCCTGCATGCTGACTCCAATGCTGGTGGGGTACTTTGTGGAGCATGTGGCCCATGTCAGCCCTCTGTGCCATGTGTGGTGCACACAGCTGTGCGCCACATAAAGCATGCACTGGCCCTGGGATGTGCTGTGGCCTCTGGGGCTAGCCCCAGCCATGCCCTTCCCATAGTGCATGGGCTGAACATGTTACTGCACATGTCCCATGGGATCCAGGGCCCCGGCTGCATGAATCCAGCCTGCATGCCACATGCATTGCACAGGGCCAGGGCTGGTGCGTGGGCTCCATGGGCCAGTTCCAGTCTGCAGGCCGTGTTTGACAGCCCTGCTGTACATGAAACCTAATTTGGGGTTTCTGGAGCAAGAGTCTAAGCCCAATTAAACATAAACCTAGATGTCATTGTTCTGTCATTGCTACAGGGTATTTAACGCTGTATTTTTCCCCCAGGGTTTTAATGCATACACTGTAAGATTTCCTAATTCTTCCTCTCAGTCTTGACCCTTTTAAATCCTCTGCCGCAGTGGCCAAGCAAACTGACTCCTGGAAAGAGGTAACGAACATAGGTAGGAACCTACTGAAATTACAGCAAGAATGCACTATGCAGCAGCTAATTTAATCTGGCTATTTTCACTGCTTGCCCCACCACCCCTCTTGACTGGCAGAGGAGCCCTGGTGGCCTTGCTGCTGATCAGCCAGGAGGCAAAAGCCACAGTTGCAAAAATGCTAGGGATTTTGCCTCCCAGTTAATCAGCAGCAAGCAGCAGGACCATCAGGGCCCCCAGCCAATCAGGGAAGGGTGGGGAGGGCGCGTGGCAAAAATAGCAAGATTAAAGAAGCCGCTGCAGGCATCAAAAATTCCTAGGAACATGGAAGTGGAAGGGACTTCCTGGGTCACTGACTCCTGTCTCCTGCTATTGCAGGCAACCACATCCTATAAGTCCATTCACAAACTGATCAAGCTTCATGGTCAAACTCATTACAGTTTTTGACTCCACTGTTTTGGGAAGCTGTTCCAGAACCTTGTTGCTCTGATGGTTAGAAACACTTCTCCTTTTCAGCCTAAAATGTATTCACGGACAGTGCTTACTCATTTGTTCTTGTCCCAACACTATCTTTTACCATAACTCTTTCTTCTCCTTCTATGGGGGTTCACCACCACCAAATTTACAGTTAACAATCAGATTCCCTTCTCAACCAAATAAGCCAACTTTTTGCCTTCTCTTGCAAGATACATACTCCATTTCCCTGATCATCCTTCTCTGCATTTGTTACATTTTGAAATGATCTTCCTTATATGTAGCAACCAAAACTGAACAAAATGTTCCAGATTATGTTGTAAAATGGCTTGATAGATCTCTGTCTCTACTGGAAATACAGGTTTCCCTTGCTTTATGCTGTACACGCATTCCTGGAAAGTGGTGCATAGCTCAAATTTGCATAAAGGAAACCCACTTTACATAGTAACAAATAGGGATACGTTCCAAGACCTCAACTGTACTGGCCCCCAGACCCATTTCTACCACTTTTACAAGACAATTTTGGTACTCACCAACAGCAGACAGTACACACAAGCACAGTGTGATGGTACCATAATGGGGATGGCAACTACAGAAATGTGTTGCAGACAATGAGCGAGGAACACAGATCCACACAGGAGACTATATTTTGGTGCGCATCACTCCCACAATGCACTGCACAAAGCAGCTGACTGCGGACTTCCACCACACCAATTGCATAAGAGTGAATTTACCTCGCATATGACAAATTTTTGGTTTAAAAAGGGTCATCGCGTAAGAGTGAATTTGCACATACACAACACAAAGCGAGGGAAACCTGCACCTTCTTTGATACAAGGTGGGACTGTTTGCCTTTTCACATCATATTGGAAACTGACAGTCATGCTGTGATCAACTATTACCCCCAGGTTTTTCAATTCTTCCTCATTTCCAACTGAAGAACTCCCAGCTTATAGCATTAATTCATTTTATTATTCCCTAAGAGCATGGCTTCAAACTGGGTACTACTGATTTTCATTTCAGTCCCAACAGGGTTCATTCAGGTGGCTGACGTGAACAAAATGAATTCTAGGAAGTCTTTTTAGGTAGTCTTTCAGATATGAGTGCAAAAAAAAATCAATTCACTTATTGATTCACAATGTCTCTTATTTACTGCTCTTTACAAATGCAGAGATACGATAGATTGAACTGAATTCTATTCTTTCTTCTACATCAACAGAACTGTTTGCAAAATTCCAATAATCTGTGCAAACTTAGGTTGGCTCGGGCACAATGGATTGTGCCTGTGTTAACAAAGGATAATTTGTCCTTCAGAACTTTTATTGCTGGTGGATACATGAAAGAACACCTTGTCTCCAAACCAGGCTGAGTTTGAAGAAAAAAAAGGCAAGGGGAAAAAAATATGAACTTAACTTTAAACTGAGCATGCTCACTACAGAAACCAGAGAGAAACATGGAACTGTATGGTTCAGAACTGGTTAAAAAAAATGGTGTCAATTTTCTTTAATGACTTTTTTAAGTCTTTCTCACTCTTCCCACCCCTCAGTATTCCACTAGATGGATCCAGGCTGCCCAGTCCTGTGGTGTTGCATTTCATTGGTTTGTATGCCTGTCGCTTGTAGAGCACTTAGAAGTTATTTAAAAGGAGGTCACAGTAAAAATATTATTATTCACAGCTTCCCCTCCTATTGGATTCTTGGATACTCACCACCTAACCTCTCCAAGGGATGGAATGGCCCATGGTCTTGGCTCAACCACAACTGAGACAAAACAAACCACTTTCATCTGTCACAGAATATGCGTGTTTCTCATATTGTATGTTGTAGCTTAAGAAGAATTAACACTTGAATAGGATGCTCTTAAGTTATAAGAAAAACAGCACAACTCCTGATTCACTGTCCTCTGGGAAAGGGGGCGGGGGGGCCCATAACAACTTACTCTGACAGTGTAAAGAGACCGTAAAGAAGGCAGGCAACATATCCTGCATCCCAACAGTCTCTTTCCAGCCGGCATAGGCCTGACAGTAAGGATTCTGCACAAGTTATGCTTCTGGCCCCTTGTTTAAGTTCCCTTTGTGAGTCAGGGAGCTGAGGAGACCAGAACACACTATGACTATTCTCTGCTTCCTGAGGACGTATGGAAAGGAGAAACGAACAGTTCTGTGGTTATCCAGTTTATACCAGGAGCCAAGAAGCCCCTGCATTAAAGAAAGACATAGATGGCTTAAAATCATCTCTGCCTCTCCCACCCCATCTCACTGTCCTCCTTCAAATGCAAAGATGGGGTGACAGAGAATAGGGACCTGAGAGTGAAGATTTCTTGTTCCAGTTCTAGCTCTCCTACACAGAAGCTGTTCGACTTTGGGCTACTCACTCAGACCCTGATATTTAGAACTGCTGAATGTCTTTAACCACAGTTAAGAACTGCATATGCTCAGCACCTATAAAAATCCAGCCAGTGGCTTCTGCATGGCAATTTGTTAAAATTAGGGTAATAATGCTTCTTCACCGCATAGGTGTAATTAGCTAGTGGTCGTAGAGTGCTGTATGTGCCTCCCATGGACATGGCTTGTACAACTGCATACAATTGCAAGGACTAAACAGACAGCATTTGCACAAGTGTTGACAAGTACCCAGGCTAGCCTTCATAATTACAGGATGCAATCTGCTAACAGCATCTGTCAAATGTTACCTTGACCCTTCTCTTTGCTCGCACAAAGACAGAATGGGCCAGCTGTGTTCCACGTGTGACAGAGTGAAATCCTGAATGCTTTGTCTCTCTACAACCCCAGATCACATCTACTTATTTACAAGTCAGAATGCTTTTCCCCATTCCCACGCCTGCAAACTTGGCTTGAGTTCTGAAAGTCTAGTTGGAAAGATTCTAACTTGTACTTTAAAGACTTTATAGTAATCACTTGTTACACAAATGCTGTGCTAACAAATGCACAGCCTGGAATAGAATACCAGTCACTCTCTCACTACTGTCACACACATATGCCCCATGCTGTATGTTGGGGTGGCCAACCTGGGGTACACATCACAAGTGGCACAGGCAACCTCTGTGTGGCACACCAAAAAATTAGAGCTGGAACAGGCAGCATTGTGGCAGATAAGGCAGAAAGCAAAGCAGCAGATTGGTCAAGGAGCCCAGGGCAAGAAGCAGAAATAGAGCAGAAGATTAGTAAGGGAGAGGAGATTGGAGTGGCACTCAGGGAGGATGTAGGGCTAATTTGCGAGATGCCTGCCAAAAAGGTTGAACCCCATTGCTCTGTGTCACCCATCATAGCTGGAATGGTAAAGATAGTTAGAAAATTGATTTTTTTTCAGTAAATAGTTGTAGACAAAGAAGTAGAGAAATAAAGTGCTGGGATAAAAGTTTACAGTACATTCATTCATTTTCTGTTAAAAGTCAGGATCATAATGCTTCTTCAGCACACAGGTATAATTAGCATTAACAGGGGCTTGCCAATTTTGACAGCATCCCTTGTGCTGGTCCACGGTAGTATTTACCCATCTGACGTCAACGGAGTGACTGTAGCTGCTACAAGACCCTGCAACTTCTTTTGGGATGCCATTGCGCTGTGGAGAGAAGTCAGAAAGAGACAAAAATATCTATATATTCCTTTGTTGACAGGAGAAGCAGATTCCGAGTAACCTCTGTTAATAACAAAGCTCTACAGTCAAAAGTTCAGAACAAGTGGACTTCACACATTTCTTGGTGGGGGAAAGGGAAGAGATTGTGTGCAACTTGAGAAAAACAAGCAAATGCAAGTACGTATATTATAGTAGCAAAGGCTGAGCATGGGGAAGGTAGCACCTAGTCTAGGTAAACTGCAAAGATGTTTCTACAACGTGTGTGTGTATATGTGTGTGCATGTGCATTCAGTTCTCTGTGTGGGTACACACATCTGCAGGTCTCTGTGTGTATGCATGTGCATGCTTTCCTCTGTATGTGCACATGTGCATGTTTCTCCATGTGTGCACGTGTTTGTGTGTGTGCGTATTTCTCTGTATGTGAATGTTTCTGTCTGCATGTGTGCATTTCTCCACACACACGCTTCTCCGTGTGCACGTGTGTGCATTTCTGTGCGCATACGTGTGTTTTTCTGTGTGCATGTGTGTGCGTGTCTCCGTGTGTGCATGTTTCTCCAGGTGCGCGTGCATGGGCGAGTATGTTTCTCCAGGTGCGCATGTCACTGCAAATCACACCCCTCTGGCACTGACAGCACTTCCATTGGGTCTCTGCTTGAAGTAGAAGTTTTCTATCAGCCCTGGGGTCAAACCCCTCGGTACGGACCCGGCAAGAAGGCAGGAGCCCCTTACCTCAAGCAGGACAGGCAGGGAGCGGGAAATGGCCCCAGTGCAGGGGGTGCCCAAGCCGGACCCCAGCACCGGGGGGTCGGGAGGGAGGCAGGTGAAGTCAGGACCAGCCCGGGCGCTGGATCAGAGGCCGGCCCCGCCTGCCGGCACCCATGCCCCGCCCCAGCCCCTCCGCCTGCTCTCACCTGTGCCGCGGCCGAGCAGCCTGCCCGCGCGCCGAGCCCTGAGCGCTGACCCTGCCTGCCCGCCGCGCGCATGCGCATGGCCACTGCAGGCCGCGCCGCCCCGCGCCGGGGGCTAGCAGGGCCGCGCCGGCCCACGGGGCCGCTCCAGGCCCGAGGCCGGTCTCGCACGGCCGCCTGCCCCGCTCCTGCGTACGTAGGGCAAGGCTGCTCGCACGCTGCTGCTGCTTGTTCACTGTGGTTAAAGCCGGGGGATGGGAGAGGAGGGAGACAGGAGCCCGGGGCTTCCTGCTACGGCCTTTGCTTCTCTCCCCCGCCTTCCTGCTACATGTGTCAGGTTGTTTTTAAGCCTCCCGCAGAGGCGCTTGGTGTTGGGGATAGCCGAGCTTGACTGGGCTGTGCCAGTGCTCCTGTTAGGACCAAAGCCGGCAGTAGCGGCGTTAGGGGAGAGCAACTCAGGCCCCCACACCTTAGGGGGCCCCAAAATTTTGAACCTAGAATATAGCTCCATGCTAAAAAAACTCTGTAGTATCAATATTGTATTAAGATACTGTCATTGCAGTTTTGTGCAGTAGGGCAAAGTTAAATTGAAATTGAAAATGTCTGGCTTACAGGTCATCAAAATGAAGCTTCGAAGGGGCCCCAAATGACTGTCTAGCTCGGGGTGGGCAAAATGCAGCCCGGGGGTTGGATGCATCCTGCCAGGCCATTCTATCCGGCCCACAGGGCCCCTAAAATTAATATTTATCTGCCCAGGGCTGCCTATCATGTGGACCCCCCCATGGGTTGCCAAAACTCAGAAAGTGGCCCTCTGCTCAAAATAATTGCCCATCCCTGGTCTAGTCCCAACACCCCTAAGGCCACCACTGTTCCTGAGTAGAGGGTGTTGCCCCTCCACTCAGGGTCAGATTGATCGCTACATTCGGGGTCAGGAAGAAATTTCCACCCCTGGGGTGTTGCCTTGTCTATAACGGCAGTGTGGCCCTATGCTGACATTTCATAGAAGCAGGACGTTGCTTTACATGCAGCAGGTTAGGGTGGTAGGTACCCATGTTGTGTCAGGGTTGATGGTCGTCTTAGATACAGCCATAGAGAGCAGTGCCGGTCTCCAACCCTAAACTTTTTTTTGATTGATAATGCTGTGTTATGTAATCAAAGAGCAGCAGCAGCAGCATCTTTATATTTGTAGGTCTATTAAACAGTACTAACTGTAATACAGTTACTTCTTTCCCATTTGTATTATGATCACGTTGAAATAAGTAGAAAGAGTCATTTTCCTGCACTTCATACGTTTATATTATAAACTGCCCTTTGCTCAACCTGACCTCCAGTTATATCTCAGCCTTCCACACCCCATTTCTCAAACATGTTGCTTTGGTTTTACCCAAAGAGGAAGAGATTTGCTGAAAGAAAAGTTACAACACAAGGTTAAGAAATACTACCTCAGTCTTAAAAAAGTGTACACATTCGCTTATTCTTAAAGTTTTAAGCAAATTGCATAATATGGAAAAAATCCAGCTCAATAAAACTTCACTAAATGCAGTTTACATTGCTTGTAAGCTCATCATTTGTAAATTGTAAAGATCATTTTAGATTCCACAGCACAGTATTAAAAAAAGAATGGCTACTTGCCCTACAGTAGCTGAAACACTATCATCTGTGTGGATCTGCTGTGGATGAACATGTGTCCTATGCACACCAGCCTGGATTATTTTAGATAACCCATATTCTATGTCTCTTCATGCTCTCAAACAAGAGCATAAAGAATGGAGTGGCTGTAACCCTCCCTAAGCTTCATTGCAATTCTAAACCCATTATAGCTAAAGACTATGAGCAGGGTTGGAGGGTAAACTGTTGAATCCACACTGACTACATCATTTTGAAGTGCTGCAGTAAGTGTAGGACAAATGACTGTTTTGTTCTTCTTGTATGAATCAGTGTGGACCCCAATCCCAGTGAGGAACAAGCGTTATCCTATCTAGATGGTGTGTCAAGGACTTACAGATGATTAATCAAATAAGGACTGTAATAGCGCTCTTCCAAACTTGGCATCTGCCATGGATGCTGTGTCAATAGTCTCATGTTTAACAAATATAAGTGAATAACCATCTGTAGTTGTTTTACAAATCTCAGAAACTGGCACTTTTCTGAAGCAGGCCCATGTTTCTTGTGTGCTTAGCAGAGTGTGCACTGATGTTCAAGGAGAGGAATGCCAGTCATTTGGTAATACATACAAATTCACTGAGTGATCTAGGGGGAAACTCTCCATGAACTTGATTTACCACCATAACCCTATCTGGGTTGCCTTCATGTGGGCTGCATAGCCCCCCCCCAAAAGGTAATAATGTGCAGCACCCATATATTATTAGTAATATTGGACCACAGCCAGTGCAAGGTGGTAATGCAGTTACCCAAGGAAATACTTATCAGTCTGATCACACACAGTCAATTTGCTGAGATATTATCAGAGTGCAAATGGTTGAAGGAGGTTACTCTCTCCTGTATCTCAGCTGCTGTTTGGAGTAATACTCCATCTGTGGTAAGATGGTGTCAGGTATCTAGGTTGTAGTCATATTGGTTTAGAGGAAAACGCAATCAGGGCTTATGGTAGAGGTGATATCTTTTGTTAGACCAACAAGATTTTTGCAACAAAATGTCTTTTTTTTGCAAGCTTTCAGGCACAAACACCCTTCATCAGGCATCAGAGAAAAGATTGTAAAAGTTCTCCTGGGTCAGAATGAAAGTTCATATTTCTGTGATATGAACCTCTGTGGTAAGATGGCATGTACTGCCATTGGGACAGAGGATAGTAGGGTTTTTGGTAGGTTAGATGTGGAGGTAGCAAAGATGAGAAGGATTACTTTGGAGTCCTTGAGTGAAAGAAAGGCGCTGTTCTTTTTCTTACTAAAGAATTCAGCTCCTTGGAAGGGTATGTCCTTAGTCATGGCCTGCACTTCACAAGGGATGCCCAAAGTTTGGACCCTAATTGCCCTTCTCATGGAAGCTACAGAAACCACAGATTTTCTTACAGTTTCTGCTACATCTGTGTAGCTTGTAGGGTGGTTTTCACAATTAACCAGCCCTCTTTTATATTGTCTCTGAGTTCCCCTCTGCTGGTAAACAGCCTCTCTCTTTCCTACTTTAGAAAGTCAATGTTGGGTGAGGAACCTGAGTTCACTTCTCATAATGGAAGATATGGAAGAACGCATCTTAAATAGCTCTAGTCTTTATCTGTTGGTGTATTCTTACTCAAAAAGCAATTGCTCAAAAACCAACAGAAACTCTGGAGATCCAAGTGATTAGAAAGTGTTACCTAGGCTCACTTTTTGATGGATGTTTTCACTGGTGCTGGAGAGGCTAGAGTTTTCCACAAGGCTCCCACTGGATCTAACAATCTTTTATTTTATCCTTCAGGTGATAATATCTTGAAAAGTGCATGCAGTTTTTCAGAGAATACAAAAGTATGATTCTCCAAATTGCCTGTGACATATCAGGCATTTTTTAAATGCACTGAAATGATCCATTGTTAGGATCGGTGCTGAGGTGACACCCTCATCTGGATGTAAGTTTAAAAGGCACTCAGGAAGACCGAGGAAGCTGATGCATCCATGCCTCTGAGTTCTGGTCTTTCTGATTTTTGGGCATCAATGTTGCCAGTTGCCTCTTTCTAGGTAATAGTAAATGGCCCCTTCAAGCACAAAAGAAAGGGAGATCTCCAGGAGGGCCAGGCATAGCTGACAATCTGTAGCTCGGATAAGATGCAATCCTGGGAGAAGGCAGGGGCAGGAAGGTATTTGGTGTCCCTGCAGTATTATTCCTGGGCTCTCTCTGTCCACTTTCTCATCTCTTTCAGAATAAGTTAACCTACATGTACACCAGTTCATGTATATTTCCTACAAATAAGCACACACTATTAGAGGCACAGAACATTGTATATAATATACATGTCATCCCTACACAATCGCATTCATACTTGCTTTTCATCAAGTCTTTTAAACAATCACATGCACGCAGCAATGTGTAGCAATTTCCAGTACTATGGCAGAGGCAGATTTTAAGATGGTTTTGAGTGGATGCTTAGTGATTTTTAACAGAGTTCTTCCAAAGGGAATTGCATGGGAGAATATGTTTTTGGTTGTAGCCGTGTTGATCTAAGGACATAGGCAGGCAAGGTTCTTTGGGTAGGTGTGATATCTTTTATTAGACCAACTGAGTAGTTGGAAAAAAGTTCTTAGCAAGGTTTTGGGTGGAGTCACACGTCATTGGGCATAGGGAGTCTGCTGGTCTCTGTTAGTCTGAGAGTCAGACCAGCAGAGACTCCCTATGCCTGATGAAGGGTGACTGCGCCTAAAAGTTTGCTAAGAACTTTTTTCCAACTAGTCAGTTGGTCTAATAAAATATATCACATCTACCCAAAGAACCTTGCCTGCCTATAGGAAAAAAGGGGTATTTTTATTTCTGAAGTTACAGAACAGCTGAAAAAACAGATTTGCAAAAGAGACTTGGTTGCAACTCAAGGGTATCTCTATACTGTAGTCTGCAGTACAGACAACCTGAACCAGGTGTAAGTTACCAGTAGCTCAGCTACTAGAAACAGACTAGCCACAGCATCATGAATCTCTTCCTGGGCAAACTTTGGGTGTCTTTCCACTACACTGTGGTCTGCAGTATAAATATACCCTTAGCCTACATGCTAACTCTCTCATCTGCAACCACTATGTGGTATAGTGGTAATTAAGTTTTATTAGCAAAGGGTTGAGATGGCTATATTAAACCTGGTTCATCCGTTCCTGGGTCATACAGTGCTTGTGTGGAGATTAAATGGAAAAGCTTTGGTCCTTTCAAAAGTCTGATGTGAAGAATCAAACTTGGAAAATTGCACTTAGAAAATTAACTTGCCATAAAGGAATTGACCACTAGATGCCACTGCTATTACAAACTATAGACCCCAAATTTTTGTTAGGAAAAGAACTAGAGATTGTGATAAAGGGGATCTCTGATAAGATTCTATTCTACTTTTTCTGCACAAATAGTTTAGCTTCTAAATTCAGATATTATCTTTTCCCTGTTCACAGAAATAATGTTAATGTTAGAACTGAGAATATATAGCAGTGATTAAAGGTATGCAAACATCATAATAATGTTATTTTTTTTCTAAAACCAAATATTACTATTTAAATCCAGGAAATTTAGAGTTTAGGTTTAATTTAGCACATCTGGATTTCCTTTATGCTTGAAGTATCAGGCAGCCTCATCTGTGTTCTGTAGGGTCAGCATGAGGGAAGAAGGAATGGAAAAAACTTAATTTTTACAAACATCTCTGTGCATCCAATCCCAGTCTGTAAAGGAGGAATTGTACTTCCTTTTCCCCACTTTTTGTGGGTCTTTTTTAGTTAGACCATGAATTCCTTGGGGCAAGAACTGCCTCTTGTTCTGTGTTCATTTAGTGCCTAGCACTACTGAACTTATGGTATCCACTGCTGCTAAGTGCTACTGTGCTTTAAGCAAACAGTAGCAACAAACACAAACCTAAAACTTAATTTATTGACAATTAATATTGCATTAAGACATGTTCTTCCAAACCCATACCTCAGACACATGGAAGTGAGAAATAAAGGAGGAATTCTCCTGCATTCATCACATCATCTCTCCTATCATTAACACACTTCAGCAACCTGCAACCCTTTCATTTTCTTCTCCACCAGATACTGAAAGCAGTACTTACCCCAACATTATCAAACTCACATGCAAGAGCAAATGTTAAGGGCAACCTCATAAGCTTTTGTATCAACAAATCAGTTCATCTGACTGTCCATTATCCATCAGAACACGATGCAAATTTACTTTCAGTGCCTCAAACTGGTTTTGAGTTATCTCATCTTTATTACTAATATTTAGTGACCTCAGAAATGATGAGCCATAGTATGCAGATTACAGAAAGGGGAATTTAGATTAATCATGTAACAAATATAAAAACATACTATGGTAGTCGTGGTCTCTGGGGAACAGCATTCCTAAGAATCCCCTTTCTGGTTAAAACAAATACTGGCTCAACTTATTTGTTTCCTATGCTATGGCCCTTCTGCTTCCAGTCTCAGTTTAGTAGAGTAGAATGGACTGAAACAGGTCTCTAATCCAAAATGCTTCACTGATCAGAGGCCGATCCATACCAATGCACTAGTTAATATGTTGTTGTGCCTGGAAGCCAGAAATTTCATTGTATCAAGAATCAGAATAGCTAATTGCCTGTACATACCTCTTCATCTAAAAAGACTAAAAGCTCAAAAACAAAGCAATTAAAAGGAAACATATTCCCAAGCATTTGAGACTGGGGCATAAATCTGTAAATGCTTCAGTACTGAAGATGCCTTTCCCCAGCTATAATACATGGCTGTTTGAAATTTAAATAATGGTCATCTTGTTCCTATGCACCAGTCAACATTACCTGCCCTGCATTAAAATAGAAAATCACATAAGTAATGGCTTCACTGTTCCTGTTGATGTCAGTATATTTAATGCTCCCTATCCAGACCACAATCTTGTTAGTAGTCATACAGCCAGGACTCATGGCTGATTTGTTTCTCCAGTCATGGCAACTGGCTTGGTGTGATTTCTCAGATTTCAAGTATCAGTTTTAAGGCTCTACCTAATCTATTTGTGCCACAAGAAAATTCTCAGGTCTTGTGTAATGTTGTTGCATATAACATGATGATGTGTCAGCAGTGGAGTATGCAAACATTTGCTAACACAGAGGGCAAGTCTCCCACCTTCCATACTTATAATTACTGTTATTTACTGTTTGTATTATGATAGTATCTCATGCCCATTCAGGGACCTACCCCCGTGGTGCTAGGCACTGCGTGCATGTATGGTAAGTAGAATTTCACTGTCCCTGAGAGATCACCATTTAAGTAGCAGGAACAACTTTGCTCAAACAGCCTGAAGTGAAGGGCCACAGTCTGATCTCAGACACGTCACAATACATGTGATAATGCATGTCAAAATCTGTGGCTCCTTGGAGTGTCCCTGCATTGGTTAGGCAACCTGTGCCCTCAGTCCTTTCTTCTTCTCTCCCAATTCCAGAATTTAGCTATTGCTAACACACATTTTCTCTCTGTGTTTTGAGGGCTAAGAAGATGCATTCAGGAGCATGGTAAGACCAATGCCATGCCATAATTGCCTGTCCTCTGAACAGACCAAGGGCTATAGCTTGTTGCATTGCTGACCTTTCAATCTTTGCATGCAAAGATATTCCCCTAGAGCTTTCCAGGATTGTACCAGTTTGGGTTGCTTGTTATTCTATGGAGCTTCACCATAAGGAAAGTGATAAGGCCTTGGCTTCAGGCTCTGCCCTGGCCCCAAAGAAAATTTCACCCGAGAACAAATGAGATAAAATATGTTGAAGACTTGCCAGACGTTCAGACAACAACTTCAGTAAGACATTAGGGTTACCTTGGATAGCCAATTAAATTATAGAGATAATGACCCTAAAATATTTGGTATTCTGAAAATCAGATCAGTAAGAAAAAATATTTGGTATTGAGGAATGACATACATAAAGGATCCAACTGGAGTGCTCACTTCATCCAAACTCTTATTGAGCAGAGACTACAAGGCAAAGAGGCTGAGCAATAGGTGATGCAGCCAGCAGGTAAAACCTCTAGCCAGACTCCAATATATAGCCCTGCCAGACCCTGATTCACTAGTCTCACTCATACTACAGGATGAGACCAGACCACATGTTAGTATCATTGTGATGACCAAAAATTACTGGTCATGCTTTTTTATAGGAATCCTCCAAGGTGTCTGCCAACGGGAACTAAAAATGAAAAGTTGTTACTGTCCCTTATTCCTGTTCTCTGTGTATATTGTTCTCCTCATGTTATTCACTGGTACTAAGTGTCAGGACACCAGCATCAATTAATTAAGTTTAATTGCCATTGTAAAGAAATCATGTAATTGGATGCCTTGTTTTAATCATACACAAAAGTTTACAGACACTCTGGGGAGGAAAAAGTGATTCCCAGTTTAAATAGATACCATGGAAGCTGTTACTTGAAGCAAACAGATTTATTAATTACTGTTCTTATAATACACAATAATTAGCACATAGTTTGAAGCCTGTTATAAATGTGGAATGAGCAGACTGTCATGGAATCATTGCTAAATACTGAAATATGAACCATGTTGATATTAGGGCAGAATGCTATTTATTTAATGGAATGATAAAGATAGGAAAAATGTCTAACTTGCCAGCTGGAAGGCAGGGAAGCAAGAACAGTGGTATTGAAGTAAAAAAAAGTCAAAAGGAGTTTAGATATGCATCACATAACTTTTAGCCATTCAATAGCCTCAAGGACACCTGAGTGGAGTCTAGAGGATGTATCTTCTGTGTTCAGAGTGAAGTCAACACATCACTGAAGAAATATACACCAGCCACTGGCACCTGCTTCCCATAGACCCAGGTTTAGAAATTTGCAGTCTAAGTGTTGTGGTGTGGTCCCGAGAGCATGTCTCAGTCTTGTGCTCAGGCTCCCTAGGGCCTGTTTGATAGAAGTCTTCCTGTGAATGCTGAATATGCTTTGATTTAGTCTGATCTAGAGAGCCAGAGTGTAGTTCTGGGACATGCTTTTGGGACCATGCCAATCTGCTTACACCTCAGATTTGTGATTCTGGAAATGGGCAGAGCAGGTGTGATAGGATATGAGTTATTTCCTTGGTGGCATGCTGGCCTTGCTCCAGAATGGGTATAGAGATACCTAGAAGCCCTCCAGTATCTGTTAAGCATCCTTCACTTCACTGCAATTACACTGAGGGGTCATCCAGTATCCCCAGGCATGGTTGCTTGCTGTACATTACTGCCTCTCCTGCCACATCTGAAACAGCTAAGCCCACAGCTAAAAGGTGGCAATGTGAGTCCACTTTAAACTGAAATTAGTTTGGTAGAAAAATTTCCTTTCTAATTTGATTGCAACGTTCATGGGAAATGCCTGCTTTCCTCAGCAAGTTATGATTTTCTGTCAGAAAACCAAAAAGCTCCAACCATTTTAGCCATTTTAGCCATTTTCAAAAACATTAGTTTTTGGTTTTGGTAATTTGGGGGCTGAAAAGTCAAATTTTTTTCACTCAATATTTTGACAAAAACAATTAAGAAATTATTTTTGTTGCAATTTTTTGCAGGAAAAATCTGACCAGCTGTAATTTTTATACTACGGTATAGGAAGACTTGCATGATTTCCCAGTGGCCAGCTTTGACCAGTTGGCATTTTGTTTGTGTTGGCATCTAACACATGTCATCTTGTGTTTTCCCTCTCAAAAGCTACTTGTTGAACTCACAGGAGTCTGAACTAGATAGTCAGCAGGAGAATTACACATTTTCGGACTCATGGCCAAGGAAGTGAAGGTCAGAAGTCAGATAAGGTCCAACGAGTTTGTAGATGTGATTCCACGTGTATCAAAATTATAGTCTCGCCTCCCAGTTGTTGGTAGCCCATTCTACATCTGCATCAGCGTTGACTGTGGAGGGAAATGCTGGCCTTCAGAAGAGCCAGACATCATGCCTGGCCAGAGATGTTCTTTTGTACATCCCACATGACAAACTTAGAAATGCACTAGCTCAGAGGTGGCCAACCTGTGGCATGGGTGGGAGCAGAAAGTCAACCTGCATATTGAGCGGGGATGGGGATTGGAGTGCCACTTAGGGAGGGTGCAAGGCTAACTTGTGTTACACTTGCCCAAAAGACTGGTCCTTACTGAACTAGTCAGTGTGAGAGGATCCCCAGCTATAATCCTGAGTTTGGTGCGAGACAGCAGGAGCAGGTGGGCAGGGACATCCATGCCAGGACATGACAGGAACTCAGTGCTGATATACCCGTGGGCATGGGTACACTGAGGTTAGCTCCTATGCTAGTGAACAGAGAGAAGGGGAAACCCAAGGATTTCTGTCCACTCTTGATTATCTGTACAGAGCCAGACACAAAGGACCAGGCCTTCAAGTGTTTACCAGCTGGTTTGCACAGCCCTTTAGAAAATCTGTGTTGGTGAGTTCTAAGCTGGAAAAACTTATCTCAGTGTCATTTAGAAATGCGTCCTGTTCCTCCTTGGGGCTGCCCATGTTAGCATCAGCTGCTAGAAAGCAAGCAAGCAGGGCAGAACAGGTGGAGCATGAAAGGAGGAGCAGACAGTACCTTCTCCAGGGGCACTGTGATTGCTGCAACAGTAAATGCTCCTTGTAAGGATTGTGGATGCTGCAAGCCACACTGAGGACACCAAGAGTGGAATGTAGCACAGAGGTATTAACAGATCTTGCTTATACCCAAGCCATTAGAAATAGGTCAGAAATATATAAATACCACAACCACCAGCAGTTGCTCTCCTACCACTGGGGCATTGCAACCAACTCTCCATCTGTAAAACAGGACTCATGTTATCTGCCCACCTCTGCAAAATGCATTGGTATGTACAATTACTGTTAGCAGAGAAGATAAATAATAAATGGCTCTACCTGTCTTCAATTTGTATTCTTAGAAATGTGTTCCCTTCCCCCCAAGCCAGCATTCTCAATTCTCTAGCCAGCTTGCCTGTGAGTTCCACTGATTTTGATGAATTTATCATTTGAAACAGTAACAATATATAATTTAAAGCCCTTTTCATCTGCCAGATCTCTCTGATGCTGCAAAAAAAATGACAAGCTGTAATTTTCCCTTCTGCTTTAGATTCTGTTTATATATTGATAGAGGAGACTAGCTCTGAGGGCTGTTGAGATAAGACAGTGACTCACCAGAATACTCCAGTACCCCTTATTCTAGAAAGACAAACTAATACTAAGAAATTGTTTCTTGTATAGGAGAGGGGGATAAATGGGTCAAAGGAGTGCCCAATAGGAGTGATCCCATGACAGAAAAGGGTGCAGCGTTTCAGGGTGAGAAGGATCCCATGAACAAAACAAGGGAGTAGGCAAGTGAATACCCAAAGTTAATTGTCTGGGGAGCAGAGAAGAGGACAGATAGCATGGTTAATAATTATCACTGAAAGTTTGGAAGTCTTGAGAGATGCATAGAGGAAATGTTTAGGTGGCCGGATCCTCTGTTTGAGTTGAAGGATTTGCAATACTGAACCAGAGGACTAAGGTTTCCTAGGATAAGCATCTCTTATCTTGGAGCGACCTTTTGGTATGAGTGATTTTAGACTGGAAAATCCTGCTGCATCGTAAAAGAAAAAGAATGTATCTGGGATGACCAGCTCACTGTGACCACATGGGTCTTAACATGAATAGCTGTTTCTTTTCAAAACCATATATATTTTCATTAATTAATATTCCAGATATATTTTTAAATAATGTATCTTTCATCACAGAAGAGGTACCACAGGACAATCGTGAGATGCTTTTAATCAGTGGGAGAACAGGAAAAGGTAATGTCATAAAACAAAACAGCATCTGCTAGATGCTTTCAGTAAAGTGTTTGGGAACTTATAAATAGCAAACCATGCATATGGGCTAAGTATTATCCTTATTAATAGACACTAACAATTAAATCAAAGCAAAAAGATTTGCACTGCCACAAAATGGGGTCAATGTTATGGAATCATTAAAATGATTAGCTCTCTTTTGGGCTGAATAACTTAGACCTAGAACATTTTTCTTGCTGGAGATCTAAAGCGAGAAAACACAGATGCTCAGAATGGAAAGGCTTTGGTAATCTCAGCTTTGCAGATACTTTTATTCATGCTGTACTGCAGCCTAAAACAATGGGGGCCAAACTACTTGGCAGTTGTGCCACAAGGTAAATCCTGCACCCTCCCCATGTGCCACTAACATCCCCTTCCCCTGCCCACTCTGTTGCTCTGCTTTCTCCTCCCCACTTCCCAATTGTGCTTGCTGCCTGATCTGATGCTCTACTTTCTTTTCTTTGCCCTATCTGAATATGTGTTTCCCTGAGCCCTCCCAAATCTGCTGTATGCCACATACACAGACGCTGTTTGTGTTACTTGCAGTACATGTTGCGGGTTGGCCAATCCTGGCCTAAAAACTCCATTCATGGACCAGTGTGTCCTTGGGACAGCTCCAGCTAAACTAGGAGCTGTCCCAAGCACCAAACAAAAGATGGCTTCTTCCCCCAAAAGCTACCTATCAAGGTATAGGTATAAAAGGAATTTGATGGTTGTCTTGTTCCATACAGTTAAATCTTTTTAAAAAAATTGGGGGGTGGGAATTAGTTGCTGGTAAAGGATGTTCTGCTCACAACAAAAAGCATAAACCTGTATCTTTGTCTTCACAATAGGAAGCAGCAGTGCAAATGTTCCCACAATGCTCTGCTGACATGGCTGGAGGAACTGCCTTGGGAAAAGAGAGATTAGTTCATTTTCTGTTGCCTGTTCAGTCCTTTGTCTCTCTGTTGTGACTGTCAAACATTCTTCTCATCGTGTGGACACTTGTCTATTGGACACTAAGCAGAGAATACCGAGTGCATTTCATTCACTTCAGATAATCATTGGACTAACTGTCATCCAGTAGTGACCTAGCAAAGCACTAGAAATTGCTGTTTAATTTGTTGGGTTGTATATGACAGTATTGCCTGGAGGCCCCTATCAAGGTCAGGACTCCACTGTGAGAGGTGATCTACAAATACGCAGAAAGAGACAGGCCCTCCCCCAGGGAGGTTATAACCTCAACAGACAAGAGGACTATAAGGTGTGAGAAGAGAAGGGGGGACAGACCATCTGACCAAGGTCATACAGCTAGCGAGTGGTAGAGCTGGGCATGGGACATAGGCCTCTTGAATCTGATTTCAGCACTTATCTGCAACATCATCCCCTTGTCCTCCAAGAAAAGCTGTCTGTGATTTCAGTGGAACTTACGCACAGTTTTAAAGATAGACATAATCGTAATTGCTCTGTGAAGTCCAAAAACTGGAATGGGTAAAGCAAAAGTGACAACTCCTTAGGCTATTCCCAAGCCCCTGAGCAACTCATGATGACTTAAATCAATAGTTTTCAAAGTGCGGTACCCAGTGGCATAACTAGGGCAGAGTGACAGGGGCAACCATCCTGGCAGCTGACAGGGTGGGGGGCTGTGCGTGAAAGAAAATGGCTTTTGCCACAGATACGTGATTGTGATTGCAGCCACTGCCCCTGTGTGTGGCAGGCGCCTGACCACATTCTTACACTGCTGCATGTACCCCCAGCTGTACATGGTGCTTTTCCAAGGGGTACATGCCAAAATTTTAAGAATAGCAGTAGAACTTCTGATCAATCAGTTCATGGTAAGCAATGGCATTACTGCATGCAGTTGCTGGTGTTAACGCTTCCGAAGGAATGCGTGTGTAGGGGCACATTAGTAGGGGTCTACTTAATTCACAACTTCGTGAAAAACCTTAAAATCTGGGATTGTCTGAGAAATTTACTTTAAAAAAAACTTTAAAAAAATGGTGGGAGCTAGCTGTCCTCGCTGCCATGGTCTGGCCTCACAGCCAGCCTGGGGAGGGGTCGGGGAGGAAAGTGGTGGCTGACAGGGCAGGACAAAGGGCAGCAGACAAGCTGGTGGCCCCCCCCATCCCTACTTCCCACACAGGGGCCTCTCCACCAATCAATGCTGGGGAGTGGCAACTAGCAGAAAAGATGGTGGCTGCTCCCTCGTCCCTCTTCCCCTCCAGGGCCTCTTTGTCAAACAGCACCAAGGGGCAAGGCCAGCAGAGCCATATCTGGGACATTTGCTCTCTTTATGCCGTGACTTACCCATGAAAATTGTTTAGTCTCTCCGTGATATAAGTGGGCCCTATGCATTAGGTTTAGGGAGTATAAGCAGCAATGTTTTGCAGGTAAAGAGGTGCATAGCCAAAAAACTTTGAAAATCATTGAACTAGACTTTATAGGGTCAAATCTTCCTATCATATATTGGATTAGCTCCACTGATTTCAGCAGAGGCCTATATTTGACCCCACTGTGGACTAGTATTTAATCTCCAGTAAAAAAAAAACCCTTATAACCATTGTGGTGTGAGAGAAGTAGATTTCCAAACACTGTGAGCCTATTTTTAAAATGGGACAGAGATAATGTCATGTGAAATTTAAGTTCTATTTAAAAATATATTTATCCCATAAAATCTAAATTAAATGTGCTTCAATTTATAGCAAAGATCTTACCTCTCCCTTGCTTGCATTCACTAACTAATGGCTAATGAGGCCACCTTCGTCTGTGGCGGAACTTATTAGCATGTTAAAAATGCTGTCACTTGCGGTAATTTTGAAACAACACCTAATTTTAAGAAATTCACTTTGTGGGAACACTTTATTGCCACTTAGAGATGCACTGACATCAATAGTCCTATTTACAATGCCGTGACACCGCAATGTTCCCTGCACGTTATTTATGAACATCATTAGAGTTTCTATATTTCGGGTGGCTTGAGCAGAGTGTCATGCCTCCTTCTCTACATGTCCTGTATCCTTCGGGACTCTTTCCAGATTTAAAAGGCTGTAATCAGGAGTCCCTTGGGAAGGAGACTTTCGTTCAGGATGGTCACCAGGAATGTGGTTTTCCAGTACAAGAATAGTAAGGATAAAGTTTTACATTTATATAGCACATTTCATCCCAAAGCACTTTTTTTTTTGTCTAAGCTACTTATTAGCCCCATCAACATAGTACCTGAGTGCCTCACAGTCTCTAATGTATTTACCCTAGCAACACCCCTGTGAAGCAGGGAAATGCCATTATCTGTATTTCATGGACTGGAAACTGAGCCACAGGGAAACTGTAGGATAGATCCACACAAGGATTTATGTGGGTTTTAGGTGAAAAAATCCATAATTGCAGTGGTCAAAGCTACTAGTCCAGTGCTGCTGCCCAAACTTGTAGGCACCCAAAGTCCATAAGGCCTTTAGTTTTCATGAGTAACATTTCCTAAATGCCTTGGCTATATCAGTCTCAGCAACTCAGCACCAACCTTATGCTGTATGCCCCAGGGTCTACTGTCACACCTTCTGCCCACTGGGACCCACCAGTCATTCCCACACCCATGTCCCTGAGAGGCTTACTCCAGTAGGCATGCTAGGAGCAGGCTCTGCACAGGACAAAGTGGCAATCACTGCTTTCATTGCTAGTGGCGGAGCTACCTCCTTTTCATATGGTAGACCAGTATTTAAAACTCTCATTTAGCACATAGGAGACCCACCTTCAAATCCCTTGTCTAAACCCACAGCTCCCCCCTTCCTGGGGCTGTGCTCTAATTATCAGGCTACAGTTTATTTACGGATAGAAGCAATCTCAACCCCTTCTCTTGAAATTGTTCTACCCACAATGAGTGGTATAATTCAAAATTCATTATATCAGAGAGACACTCATCAGCACTGGGGAAAACTTAGTCTCCGTATCACTTCTAAGGATGTCACATTAAACAGTCATTGAACATATAATCTGGGTTTTCCACATAGTAGGTGAGTACTATAACCACTAGCTCATTGTATCGAAGGTGTAATAGCAAAGCTAACACCACCTCCAGCATTTTGTTAAATAAAGGTGTGCTCTCTCTCCATTTTTTGATAGGGTTGGGCTTAAGTGTCTAACTCCAGGCAAGGGGGCAGGATTGTGAATCCCAAGTAAATGGAGATACTTCCTTGCAGCATAGTTAGATACCTAAACTCTAGAGACAGACAGAACTTAAGACCATCTTTCCTTACCATTTCCTATTGGCTGCCTTGGGCAGCTTCTTGAGGAGTGTACTGGCTTTTGTAAATCCCATTCTGTGGTGCCCATACCAAGGTACCTAACTCAAGGATGTGGATTTAATTCCAGGAATAAGGTGCCCCAAAGCTAAGCTTGGCAATGCTCAGTGTTGAAATACCTAGGTCACCTGGTCTAACCCAGGGTCATTAGGGTTACACAGGGTGCCTGTGGTGAAAATAATTGAATCTAGGAATTTTTTGGCTTGGTTTTTGACAAAGGCATGAATGATTAAACCAGAGGATACATGGATTATACACAGTGTTCATGACAATGGAGTTACTCCTAGTAACTGAAGCATACTGATAGCTCAACATGAAACAAGGGAACAAGAAGCAACAGTGACAATCTGGCCAGAGTAAAGTGTTGGACCATATGACCTCTTGAGGTCTGTTTCAGCCTGATCTTTCCATGATTCTCTCCGTAGTAATTTAGGACAGGCAGTATGCCATCCAGTTGATATAACATGTGGAAATAACATGTGCCCAAGTGGTCAGGATCTTGTGTTTCTCTTGTGCCTCCATTCACAGAACGCCCCCAGACATCAATATAGGGTGGTGGTTCCCTTATGTTCTTGACCAATGTACCACTATCAGTCCTCAGCATTTCTCACAGATCACCGTGCACCTTATCTTCACATTTTTATTTGAAAAAGTGGGTGTGAATCTTGGTACAATCCAGCTCAAATGGACTACCAGTGGCCTGTGGACCCCAGCGTGGTATTCACTAGTGTAGAGCACTGTATAGCTGCTAATTCAATAGGAAAAATACCGCTTCTTAAGCCATCAGCAAACCTGCCCAGAGGCGTGACTAACAGGTTTTGTAACCTGGGCAAAAGTCACCTCCTCCCTGCTAAAGAGTGGGGACAGGGGGAGGGGAAGAGGAAGCTCAGTCTTGAGGGAAGTCTCAAAAAGACCCCGGTTGCCGCTGTCTGTGTTGGTGTCTGATCCCTCCCCTTGTCCCCTCCTGGCTGCTGGTGCTGTGGTGTCCCTTCAGCCAGCTCCTAATGACACAGCCTAGGGCTACTTATGCATGGTATGGGGCTGCTCCCAAGTGGCAGAGACTCTCTGGGGGTGGGGGGGTGGGGGAGGTGCCATTCCAGCCCCTCCCTTCATTTAGCATCTGGGGCTAGTGCCCCACTCACCCACCCCTCATTGTGCTACTGCACCTCCCTAAAATACTTGGATTTTTCTTGGAAGTTTCCTGTCCAAATATTCACTCAAACCAATCCTGCAAAGTGTGCAAGGTCATGTGGCGTACACACTGCAGCCTGGTTGCAGTTTTACAAGTTGTTCCATGAGTCCCTGAGGAATCTTGCCATTTCAGTGGCATGGAAAGCAGGAATCCCACCTAAACAAATACCGCCCAAATCCTATCATCCCTAGAATCAGAAAACAGTGTCAGCGCACACTGCCATATTCCATTTGGACAGGAGGACACAATTTCTGTAACCAGTAGGACCCTGTGGGAAAGTTTCTTAGCCCTGGGGCAAGTGTTATTATACTGACCTCAAGATTAATTTTCCAGCAGCTGGTCATGTAATAAAAACCAGTGCCCCCAATTCCAGTTTGGTGTTGCAACAAGATGTTATTGTTTGCATGACAAAGGAGTATCAGTGGGTTCAATTGGAGAACTTTCTGTTTCTTGTAAAAATGTCAATAATAGAAAACAATTGGATGTCTCTCAGTGGGAAATTATGAACAAATAAGACCTTCAGCTATTTTAGGAAGTGACCTGAACAGTGAACCAACCAAAGATCCAAACTAGTTATTTCATGCCACTACTTTATTATTGAAATTAGTTCCTTCTAGCTAGCTCCAGCTGGTGCCATTTCGCTATAGGCTAACTTGGATGCTCATTTTGAGCTTCAGACAGTAATCCACACAGAAAGTTACAAATATCATAAGCCATTCTACTCTATGGAGTCAATAACCTTCCTCTCTCTGCTTCGTTCCTGGCAACACAGAAGAGGGCATCTAGGAAGAAGAACACATGCCTTTAAACCCTTTTGAAATGCAATGAACTTGGACTGGTTTTGGGGAGAACAGAGAAAATAAAAAGTGCGTCACAAAACTGTAGGATCTGGTCCTCCCAAAGTTTCCTCCTGAATAGTGAGCCGCTGGGTTTGGTTGTTAAGGTCTCCTGCTGTTCTCTTTAGCCTCCAAGTGGCCTCCAGGGTTGAAAGCCTTACTATCTTCCTGAGTTGTCTTTAGGACATTATCTCCCTTTCTGTTATCTTTCTCCAGTGAGGTTTCTCAGAGGCAGATATCTTGTTCTTGGGTAGAGATAGATAACTCAGTGTTTTGTCCTGTTCTTAACTCACACTTCCCATTTGACTTGCTCACTTTGACATTACACCATCCTTGATCCTGAACTTATTTTCTCTTCCAGCCTTTCCTAAATGTATGTCTACAGCTGTTTCTGCAAAGCTGTCTAAGCATGCTTGATCCTACTTTTGCTCCTATAATTCATGCCTTTATTCCTTTTTCACTTTCTACTTGCAATCCTTCTGTCATCATTTTCCCTGCACTGAAGTTTGTGCACAAGCACCAGACCATGTTATCTGATGAAGAAACAGAGCCACGCCAGCTCCTCCCTCAAGCATCCATTCACTGTATGGTCCAGTTCAAGCCTTGCTGCAGTCAGTCCCACAGAACTTGTTTTTCCTTTGCCTTAACCTTCAAGTACTGGCCTTTTCACTGTTCCTCCAAAGCAGTGGTTCTCAACCTTTGCAGACTCAAATCACCCTTCATTAGACTGAAGGGGCCCTTCAGAAAATGCCAGCTCTTATTTTTCACTTGTTTTTGAGTACAAAAAAATTAATAGAACAACCCTTCTGTTGAAAAGAGCTAAGAAAGACTGCAACAGGTTAGAATGTTTTTAATATTATGACTTTCTGGCCCCACCTACATGGGATGATTTACTGCAGTAACACAGGGGTGAGCAAAATGCAACCCAGGGGGCAGATGCAGCCCGCCAGGCCATTCTATCTGCCCCGCGGGGCCCCTAAAAAAATTAGAAAATTAATATTAATCTGCCCTGGGCCACCTGTCATGCGTTCCTCGATGACTTGCTGAAATTCAGTAAGCAGTCCTCTGCCCAAAATAATTGCCCGCCCCTGCACTAGTGTAATCTGCTGTGCAGTAAGGTATCACTATGTGAGTGTGTCTATACAAGACCCTACTGTGTGCAATGGCTACTGTGCAGGGGGTCTGCTGCTGCCTGGCTAAGCTCCGATGTGGAGGGGAGCTGTGCTAGCTGCAGAGGCAGCCATCTCCCCACCACATGGGGATCAGGACCGTCCTGATCTCCACATGGTGGGGATAGCTGTCTCAGCAGCCAGGACTGCTGCATCACAACCACATGGGGATTGGGTTAGGAACAGAATCCCCATGTGGCTGGGAGAGGCGCCTCCACCCAGTGGGGATGCTGCCTGACCATGTGGTGATTGGAACCCTCCTGGCTTCTCCCGGCCATGTGGGGATCGGTTCCAGACCCAATCCCCATGTAGCTGGGATGCAGCAGTCCCAGCTGCTGGGACAACCTCCCCTGCCCCCCCATGCCAGCACTGGGTGGATTTCCAGGACAGCCTGGAGCTCCCCCTGGCTGTTGCAGTGAGGCAAAGCACTGCGGGGCGGCAGAAGCACCCCTGATCTCAACTGCTCCTGTTGGGAACAAATCTACTCTCAAGCAGGTGCATGTGTAGATGCCTTCCTGGGCACAGTTTACTATGCCTTATTTTAATGCGCATTAACCTTTCTGTATGTTAACAGCACATGTAGACATGGCCTCTGGTTGGTATCTTTGGGTTTATGTTGTGAATCATATCTGCATGCCTAAAAATGCTAAAATTGTATGGCACCCTGAAGCATCCTTGAAGCATCTCAAGGCATCTCAGGGTGCTGTGGCATCCTGGTTGAGCATCACTGCTGCAAAGCCTTGCTGTTGGTAGTACTGCAGACTTCTCATTTGCTCCTCTGATTGACTGGAAAAGCTTTTGTGAATATCTTTGCCTCATTGACTCTCTGCTTTTTTTCAAATCTCAGATGGAAGCATCTCTGTTCTCCAAGCATATCCTGTTATATCTCTTGCCTTCTGCTGTTATTTATTATTTAGCTGTGTTTCTTTCTCATTTATCCCTGTGAAATCATTTAGGAGAATGTAGTTTGTGGGGGATGGAATTTTGTAAGCTGTAGTTATAAGAAAAATGCTATACAAAATATAGCTGATTTATATTATCATCATGTATAATGTCTTGATGTGAATTCTGGGCCTTGACTTACGCCTGGTGTACACTAACCTCCAGCAGCTGAGCTGTCTTTGAAAATGGCTCCCCTAACACAATTTAATCCTGCTAATGAAACCCACTGCTCTCAAAACCACTTTTTGCCCTTGCATGAAGCAAATCTACTGTCAAAATTGGGAAAGAATGTCTCAGCTGGGAACTGAAGCTGGTCTGAGTGAAGTTATTTCTGTAGCCCTCAGTGGAGTAGCTGTCTTTTTAGAGCTGGGCAGAGCTCTTCAGCTAAAACCTCTTCTACCAAAAGCAATAAACTCTGGCAGACTGAATACATTTTGCAAATTTATGTGAATTCTGCAGAATTACTTCAGTCAAAAAAACCCTAGAAAAAATTCTGAAAACATCAAAACATTTCCAATTCATGTTTAGTTTATATCACATGCATGTTAGCATATACAACTATACAAGATGCATGAAAAACATATATGCACAAAACATTTAGCATATTTTTTGACTTTCTAGTTTACTCCAAACTTAAAAAATATCTGTCTATGCAGACCTGTAAAAATTTTCTTTTCATGTATCCCTATGTCAAGTGAACTGGAAAATTTGTAACGGGCATAGGAATAGTCTCAGTCATAGAACCCCCACACCATTCAGAGGTGCTGTTGAGAACTCAAAGAAGGATAAAACTGAAGGGTAAGTGGTGGGGAAAAGTGTTTCTTTATTCTAAAAAGTAATAAAGCTGGACAAGACTATCTACTTGCCTCTGGGATGGAGCCCATTTATTTGTAGCTCCTAGATGTGCATACTGGGTCATGAGCTACCTTCTCCCATAATATCCTCAGAGAATGAGTCACACACAGGACATGTGAAGTGCCAGACCATTGCATGCTGAACGTTAGCTGATATTCTCTGCTTCCAGCAGGTTATTTGTAAGGTCCTCAGACATCAGAAATTGTTATGTGACAATCAGCTGGTTAGGACAGTAGAAAAAGTAAGACGGAACAAAACCCATGCTGACTGCATCCCTACTTACCTTGTGGTGATTCTGGGTCCAGTCCTACTCACAGTGAAATTAAAAGGAGTTTTGCCATTGCTTTCAATGGGACCAAGGTCAAACTTCTGTGTTCGGTTTAATTTGTCATTTTCTCTGTTTTCTGCTTGCTAATTTCCTTTTCTCTAGAGCATCTTATGCTCACATTCTCAGCTGAAAAAGCCTATGCCCCCTGGATAGATGCTGCCCTGGTTTCCAACATGTGCACAAAACTAATTAGCCATCTATATCTATATCTAGCAGGACCAATATATATGTGTAGGGGATTAATTAGCTGTGCCTATGTGCATGTTGGAAACTAGGGTAGTATCTGTATAGATATAGATATATAGATAGATGATAATGTAGCTAATTAACCCCATATCTATCTGTTTATCTATCTATCTGAATGTATATCGGAGCATGTAGTGTGTGTGTGATGTATATATATGGGTTTAATTAGCTTTGTGTGTGCATATATATATACACACACACTACATCACTATATTTTCCTATAGATAGATAGATAAAACACCACTAGAGTAAATACATATAAACGAAGATCTTCATTTAGAAATCCTGTCAGCCCTCCTGCTCCCCAAGACACCATGTTTTTGTCAGTCTGCCCTGTCACTGACATGCTATTATTTTCATTTGACATTTCTTATTTACAGTGCACTTAAAAAACAGCAAGGCTGAGGACAAGTCAGTCCTTACTCAGCTTGCCAGTGTTTCTGAGAGGCTGGTGTCACCAGCTGAGTGAAAGTGGTTAAGGTATTTTACTATGCATTTCCTTTAGCTGGAATGCCTTTGACACTTTACTAGTATAAATATTAATACTATGACTCTTGTTGTTGTTGTTATTATCATCACAGTACCTAGAGGCCTCTAAAGAGACAGTTGATACTTGGTATAGTACAAAATAGAAGAGAATTCCCCCCCAAACAGCCTACACCTAAAATTAAAAAAAAAAAATAAAGGGTGTGAGAAAGGAAGTTCCCCATTTTATGGACAAGGAAGGGAGCAGAGGCATAGCTTGACAGCTGTGTACCCTGGGCAGCAACAGTTGCTATTTTTCATCCTCCTCCAATGACAGGGCTTTGGTCTTCTGTCTGGTTGCCTCCTGGAGCTTTGTTATGGGAAGGGAGGCACAGATTGTTTAAATGACTTGCCAAAGGTCATAAAGAAAGTCTGTAGTCAAATCTGGAACTAAGATCTTATTGCCAGTCAAGGGCTTTAGCCACCAAGACAAAGTACAGACAATCAAAAAGCCTGATGCTGAATCAATTCAATCTTTACAAGTTAGTTGAAACTGCGTAAACTGAACCAGTAAACAAGTGAACAGACATTCACTTTAGATTCCAGAAATGCAGCCACATGCCTGCAGTGACCCAGGCCAGAATCTGGGGGACATTAGAGCATGCCTCCTTGCTCAGCTGGAGCAAATAGCTTTGACCAAAATTAGTCCCCTCATCCTGCAAGTGGGGAACGGAGGTTCAGGAAAGTTGAAAAGCATTGCGGGATGCTGGGGAACTGGGAGTGAACTTAAAACTGGAGGAGACCTGGGACAGAAGTTCAATAAGCTGATGTAACCTAACTCAGTTAAGTCAGATACTACATCATCCAGATTTATCTTAAACCAGTTTTAGTCATTTTGAAAGCAGTTTATGTGCACTGAACTTCTGTTGTGTTGCAGATTTGAACTGGTTTCTTATCCCTTATACTGATTTCATATCTGGCCCTAGCACAAGTAAGCATTCCTCTCTTCCTGTGTTGCCTGTTTTTTTAGTAGCCAAAGTCTTTTTGGTCTGTTTTTATTATCATATGTCTGATACGTAATTTCAAACATAACTCCAGTAGCACAAAGTATTTTGTTTGAGATTCTACATGTGGTTTTAGTGTTCCTACAATCAAGCAAATTGGTCACTGATTCACCTATGCTTTGGTCATCAATGCGTCTCTGCTGGGAGTTATTCCTCATTCCATGGGCAACTTCAGAGAGCTGCTGTTTTTAAATACTTGACCTTAAGCAAAACAGATAAACAGACTAATGATGAACATGTTCTGGCGTATGCAGAGCCATTATTTTTAAATTAATTTTGCTGTTCACAGTGGCATATCCTGAACTGCACGTCAGGAAGGCCACATTGCTGCTGGAAAGTAAATAGTATTTTATTTTTGCTGTAGCTACAGATTATGGCCTCATCCAAACCCAATCCAAGTCAGTAAAAATGTTTTATCTAGTAACTTTAATGGGAATTGCTTGGGGCCTTCAATTATTACAATAGCCTTCTCCAAGGAAAGAGAATTTTATTATAAATACTGTATTTACTTGAATACAAGACAAGCTTTTTTTCCCCCATCAGCATGGCAAAAAAGCCCCGTGTCTTATAATCACATATAAGGAAATCTCACTTAATACTCTGCCCATCATTAAACTGCTGCCAAAAAGCAGTATGTTCTCAGTAATGGAAACCAACTAGGAAGTTGATTAAATGCACCCAACACTGAGCATGACCACATGGCCCATATTGGGAAAACTTTTTTTTCTTCATATATATATATATAATCACACACAAACATACACACACACACACACACACGAACAGCTCTATCTCATGACCAGTTCAGTTCACATGACAATTCCTAACACACATAACATTACACCATCAAATTCCCATTACAATAACTGCATCTGTGCACCTATGTGTCTGTGCCCGTTGCCATTGCTTTCTCCATTACAATCACGCCAAACTGCCTCCAGTCCCCCTAGCTCTCCCCCTCCTTCCCACTCTCTGCCCCACAAGCCCTCTGTTCCCCTTCCCAGTACTTAGTCCATGTTATCTTCACTATCCTCATCTCTTCCGTCATTCTCTTCGCTCATCCCCTCATCCCACCACAAGAATAGATTAGCACAGCCCATCTGAATAAGATATATGGTAGTGCCCATTGCATGCAGCCCCCCTCAGTGTCAACTCTTTTAAAAAGTCATAGTGAGCCACAACACTGAATACATTTCAACTTTCTCTTCACTCCCACAGCTGAGCCGTGCCTTTCTTTACCATTTCCAATGATTCCTATCTCTTGACCAGCCTTAAATGCCTGGCAAACATCACCAAATAGGGCCCTAAACAGTTCATCCAGAATCCCTCTGTTGCCCTGCTCCCCTGATGTATATGATTAGTGTGACCCAACCCTCCATGAGGTGAAACCAGACCAGGTTGCCATGCACCTCATCTGCATATAAATTTTTGGAGGATCCCAGGACTCATGACAAGAACACTGGGTTTCATTCTTGGGAGGGGGGAGCTAATAAGCACATGAATCCTTTGTGGGGAGTAGCTGAAGTACACACACATTCTGAGCAGTACTAAGATGCGGGGCTACCATGCCTTGAAATGCTGTTTACTTTGGTGGAACCTAGCCCAATAAATTATGTAGCAAAGCATCCCTTGTAACTGGGTCCACGAAGGCAGTTTAGCTTAAGCATTCCCAGGGGTAAATTTTTCTGGCATGGTTTAGTACCTGCTGAGGTGTTGGTGCTTAAAGCCCACTTTATGGAAATGGGAAGCTCCTCCCTAGCTTGCTCCTGTGGCCAATGACTGAGGGCAAGGCGAAAATTGGTGGCATCTGAACCCCAAGTCCCCAGGATTGGGCCTGCACTTAGGTTGCCTGCCAAAGGACTTGTGAAATATCTGAAGCACCTGGTGAGGGTGGAGGCTGTTTGCTGGTTGTAGGGCCACTTATGGTTCTAGACTGACTCATGGATTTGGACTCGATTTGGCTGATTTGGCTTGGAACACACACAGAAAAGGGTTTCCATTCCTCATGATGGGGTAAAAAATCCATAGGGTGCCTGCTTCCTCATAAACACACACGGACCCCACAGTTGAGGACTGTATTAAAAGGGGGTGGTGTGAAATGTACTGGTACTACAGACAGGAAAGACAGGAAGGAAATGGCAGACCTCATATTGTGGGGAGGGGACTGGCAAAGACTTTTCAGAAGCAAACCCTCTGAAAAGAACAATGAGTGAAAGCACTGGAATGGTGATGGGCACATGGGTGCGCAGTGTGTACTGTGTAATGGGACTAAAAGAGTTTAACTGTCAAAGCATTTTTTCATCTGCCAAGTGAACCATACTGGTCACTTGACAGGTTGTTAGAGGCAGTTATATATATATGAAATAAATATAAATTTTATATATATATAAAATATACATAATAATATAATGTAATGTATCTATATATCTATATATAGATATCT
>NW_017728907.1:21713246-21738990 GCF_001723895.1 Crocodylus porosus | reverse complement strand
GCCAAAGTGCTGTTCAAAAGTGTGTTTATCTTTACTAAAACTTATAACAGTTGAAAAAAAAAGGTAATATGCATCAATTCTGGATTAACTAAGTGTATGGGGTGCCATATGCAAATTGCTACAGCAATATTTAATTTTAGGGTTTTTTTCAATTTGCTGTCCTCAGGGACAGCAGGGTCTGTGGTAAGGAAAGGGGGAAGGGGCTTCAGGGGAAAAAATTGGGAGGGAAGTGTGCTGTAGCGGAGGGGGGAGGGGGTGGGTGAGGGGAACAAATTCAAGACAAACCTCCAATAATTAGATTCTACACCTGGAAAATTATAACAAATTTAGGCAGACAAAGTTCTTTGGGTAAATCTGATACCTTATACATTTTTCATATATCAAATTTAATTATTGGGGGTCATCTTATAATCAGAGTCATTTATTTGAGTAAATACAGTATATTTTAAAGGCATCATTTTGTATCACTTACAGACTTCACTAAGAATGAAGAAATGCTATTCAACATGTTTAAAGGTTGCCAAATCAGGTTTACAGCCTAAAATGACACCCTGGTCTGCTGTGACAATTAAGATAGTGTAAATATAAATGAATGAAATGACTGCACTTGTGTAACTAATGCTGTTTAAAACCTGATATAATATGATGTTGCACTTTTTGAACAATAGCACGTGATCATGTAATTAAAGACTGTGATCCAGATACTGAGGTTTGAACAATCAATACACAAAGCAAGGCAGGAAGGACAAACAAAGCTTCTTTGTAGCTTGCTCACTTTTGCACTAGCTGATTGTGGCTCTACTGTATAAAGAGCTGGACCCTTGGTATAAGTAAAACTATCTGAATGCTACAGAAAGAAGTACTAAAGTATAATCTCTGATGCAGTGTCTGCAATATTTGTCTATCTTGATCTTATACCTCACTTTGTGAAATCAAGTCACTTGCAACAGATCTTTATTGTGAGTTAGTGAGGTTCCCAGGTGGGTTTTTTTAATCCTTGTTGGCATTATTTAGTGGCAAAAAAGAAACAGCCCCTAAGGTTTTTTACATAACAACAAATGAGTTTTAAAAAATCTTTTTGAACTCTGAGAAGAATAACTATTCCTGAAAAATAGCGTTTGGTGCTAGTGCTTGTGGGCTGAAACGCGGTTAGGGACCTGTGAGAGGGTCATTTTTCCTCCATTGTTACTTTAGATTCAGCATCTCTCCTGGGATATACAAATACATTCCTCAGTTCCTTATATAGAGAACTACAGTGTGAAAAATGGAAATAGGCTGGCATGTTTGTGTAACTAGCTCATTCTGGAGGGATTAGAACAGACATATTTACAAAGGAAGTGGAAATTCTGTCTGTTTAGAGACAGAGTTTGAATTGCTACCAGCAGGGATCCCACAGCAGCAGATGGAGCTGACCATAAAGGTGTCAACTCTATAGAAAAGCTAACAGGAAGCGGAAAATCTGCGATTGTTCAGACAAAAAAATGGCCTCTGGTCGAAAATCGAGTCAAGGACACTTGCCCTATTTTCAAAAGCAAGGTATTCTACTGAGATACTAAATTAGCAAAGTACTGAAGCACAGCTAACTTTAAGCACAGCTTAAGTTGACTGCTGTTCACCAAAGCACTTAAGTGCCAAATGGGGATTTAGGCATGCTTTCCAAGCTAAACTTACGTTTCATGCCTTGATGAACTAAGATCTGATTTAGAGAGATGTATATCGGAAAGTTGAACCCTGTTGTGAGATGTTACATTCAGGACCGTGAAATCTCAAGGTAGTCTCAGAGAATGGTTTTCAACTTCCCAGTTCTGAATTACTGATTAGATCTGAATGCAAAAATCAAACATGATCAGCCATGGGGTGGGGGTGGGGGGGAGTAAATATCTCTCGCTCTGAGACCTCAGTTTTTGACCTATCTTCAATTAATGGCAGTATTAGCAGGTGCCAAGTTACAGTAGGTGTAACTTTAAATTTAAGATTTTAATTTTTTTTGTGCTCTTGAGACATTGGATTCAGTGCTATTCCCCAGTTAGATCTGATCCCAGCCACTGAAGTCTCTGGGAGTCTTTCCTTTGATTTTAGTAAGCTGTCGATTGGGACTTTTAAAAATAAAGGATGTTACTGATTCTGATTGTGGGACTGATCTTAAGCTGATGAAAAGCAGTGGAATTACACCAGCATGTACCAGTTAAGGATCTGGATTACTAACTCTGAAACCAAAAATAACTATTTAAGTGTACCCAGTGTGCATATGCTTCATATTTTAAACACTGCTGAAGAGAATTCTTCTCTGGAGAACACAGAGTTATAAATGTCTTCAGTTGGTTTGGTCCCTATTTTCTGTGGATTCTTCACTGAAAATCTCCAAACGCATCCCAGCAATTGGGACAGAAGAGAAATAAGAATGTCAAGCCTGATTTTAATGCAGTACTCAGCTGGAAAAAAAATTAGTGACTCCACCTTATGGCTTAGTCAGGAATGAGCTACAGACATGCAAACCTAGTGAAAACAAAACACAACCAGCCTTATAACTGCTCATTAAATTGAAGTGGTGGGACTTCAAGAAAATTGTTCATATACCACGTTACAGGACTAAAAGGATACAGAATCACTAAGACTGTGGAAGGTGGACAGTAGGCCTGTGCGAAGCGGCTAGTATTCGCTTTGGATTTGGCTTATTCAGGGGCCAGTGATTTGATTCAGTGATTCGAATCACTGTCCTGAATCAATTTGGCTGAATCTGATTCGGAGATTTGGCAGCAGCCCATCCCCTGCCTGCTCTCCCAGCCATGGCAATGGCTGCCCTGCCTGCCTCAACTCTTGGCACTTTGGAAAAAAAAGCCCCAACTCACCGGGTGCTGCCAGGCGAGGGGTGGGGAGAGGGGCAAGCGATCCCCACTGCCTCCCAATGCCCCATGCTGCATGGGAGGGCTCTGCATGAGCCCACCAACCCCCGCCCCACACTGTCCCAGCCCTGCCATGGCTGCCCTGCCTGCCCCAGCTCTGGCCCTTTAAGAACCCCCCCCAAACCCCTGACTCACCAGTTCCTGCCCAGCAGGGGCCGATCCCTGCTGCCCCCCACTGCCCTGCACTGCGTGGGGGGCTCTGCATAACCCCCCAAAGCCCTGAGGCCACTGCAAAAACCATGGGAAGGAGACAATGCCTGAATTCACCAAAAGATGGATCATGAGTCAATGTTTAAAGTCCTAAAGAGTCATAAAATAAAGAATATGCAAATATACCAATTTATAGTTCCTGAAGGTGGTCCCTCATCTCATCTCTATCCTAACTGATCTGTCCCTTAATAAAGGAATATTGTGAACTGATGGTGAATTTCATCCTATTTATTTCAGACCATTTCTCCAATTTGCCAAAAACATTCTGAATTGTAATCCTGTCCTCTACATTCTCTCATCCAAATAAATGACAGACCCAAGACAAACCTGTACATAACCCTGCTTGATATATTCTTCCCTTTTGAAAGCCACGCACTGATAGTTACTCCCTAAATGTGTTTTTCAAGCCATCTGTGTAGCCATCTTACAGGAGTTTCCTCTAGGCCATATTCCCTAGTTTGTCTAGGAGCATGTCATGTAGTATACTATCACACGACTTACTGAAGTCCAGATTTATCATATCCACTATTTTGTCCCTATCCACAGGGGAACATGACCTGTTCTTGGCAAATCCATATTGGCTATTGGTTATCCTTGTCATCTACAAGGTGCTTACAGAAAGACTGATTATTTGTTCCAGTATCTATTCAAGAATTGAAGTTGGGCTGACTGATCTATAATTCCCCAGACAATGTATTTAACCTGGAAGCAATGCACAAACAACACACACAGTTATGCTTACTTTGTAAGCAGCTTGAGGTAAGGGCTGCATCTTCCAGTGTTGTTTGTATGGTATTAAGCCTGATGTCTGCATTTAAACCAACCCCCAAAGGACAAATAGACATAAATACATATAACAGCATTGAAACACAGCAATGTGGATTCTGTAAGAAATTACTGCATTTATAGGTCCTGCTTGAAAGCTTATTGAAGTCAATGGGAAATCTTTACAGGCCTTCCTTTCTTAAGGTCTCATCTGCAAACCCCTCCACAAGAAACTCTGCACTAGCTAACACCGGTATCATTAATGCATTTGAAAATGAGAGCCATGGTCTATAATCATATTGCCTCACTCAGTAGTTCTACTTTGTTTTTCTGTTTGTGCTTTGTTCCAGAAAATAACTCTGTATTGGTCAACAAGGTGAGAGAAAGTGTATGACTGTGGATATCGAGTCATAAGAAGATCCATAGAAGTCTTTTCTCTGTGACAAAATTTAAAACAACAATGCACTCTATTGCACCTCACCACTCAGCAAACACAACACTGCTTTCTTCTGCCTCATTAGCAGCTTGCATTGTGCATCTTTGTATATCTTAAAAGCTCAGACTGTAGCAGAATAAGAATAATGCTTTATGTTTCATCAAGACATTCTAATTTGGATTTTTTGCTGTTCTTGTATTGTAGCCATGGAGATCACAAAACTCTGACTAAGTACATTTCAGAGCAGACAGGGTTGAAATCTGAATAGCAGAGTCTAACGATAAATGCTGTGAAATCAGGTCCTGTGTGTCAGCTCCCTGGTATTGTTGCCACAAGTTTTCCTTCCTGCCAAACCCATTACACTTCCTTCCTGATTCCAGCAGCATATTACTGTTTTGGGAATTAGCTGCATGGAGAAGTAAAAGAGAAAGTTCTTGTTCGGTTCTCCCAAGTCACCACCATGGTCGTTCAGTATGCATGGCAGAGACAGAGCTTTGTGGCCTTTTGGGGTGAAGATCCTGAATAAATAATCTGATGGAGTAGAAACTTGCACACACTCCAAATGCCTCACTTCAGAAATAGACTGGGTAGGTATAAGTATTGGATAACTATCCAGACTGCCTGTTTGGGGAAAGTCCATTACTGTTTACATTGTAAACAGACAGCACTGTAGTCCACAGGGGCTGACTCCATGGGTGCTCCAGGGCTCAAGCACCCATTAAAAAATGAGTGGATGCTCAACATCCATGAGCCACTTTGGGCTCTCTCATCATGTACAAGTAACTTAATTAAGTCACTAGTGACAACTATGGATTTAAATGTATGATGGAACCCAGATAATGCTGAGTCCCAAGTGAACCCAGGGAGTGTGGTCTCCAGCATGGAAGTAGGACTCAGAAATCTTATATTCTATTCTTGGGATGCCAACAGATTTCCTATCAGATTTAGGACAGGAAACTGTGGCCACCATTTTCAAATGTGGTCTCTACTTTAATGTGCTCAACTTCATATACTTCTGGCCTGATTTTCAAAGGTCCTGAGCCCAAGCCCATGCCATGTTCCTATGGCTATCTCTGCAAAGCTGTCAGAAAAGGCGTGAAGTCCCCCATAAAAAGAAATCATGGCACCCACAATGTAGGGCCAGCATGTGCCTTGGTTTCTCTTTTTGTGTCTTACAGAAGACTTAGGGGACAATTTTTATGAATGCTTGCAAAGGGCTTTGACACCCTCCCATGTTAGGTGCTGTTGAGTGCAAAGCATTATTATAATTTTATTAGACACATGGCTTTGTGAGAGGGGAAGAGTTATAGCTGAGAAGGCCTTAGAAACTATTTCTAGTCTTATATAATGACCAATGCATCTAGACCAGTGATTCTCAACTGGAGTGCCTTGAGATCCTTTCAAGGGTGCCACAAAGCGCCATATAATGTTAGCACTGATAGACTTGCAAATAGGAGTCAACAGATAAATCCAGAGACTTCAAACAGAAATCCACAGTTGTAGTCTTTCTGAGTTCTTTGCAACAGAAGAATTGATTTGTTATTTGTTGTAGTAAAAAAAAAAAGAATGAAAACTAAAAACTGGCAATTTCTGAGGGGTGCCATGAGTCTAAAAAATGTTGAAAACCACTGATCTAGACATAGAGTAACGCTATGTAATAAACATCCAGAGGCCTCCATCCTGCAAACTGCTCCACATAAAACTCTAAAAGGTGTTGGGGACTGCCTGATTAGACTACTTTGCAGGATCAGGGCCAAAAACTACCCTACATTTACAATTTTTTGCAGGCCAAAAATATTTACCTTTATCCTTGGAAATGTACCAGGCAAGCTGCAAGCTTATTTGCAAAATCACGTAACTCTCGAGACGACCAGCTGTTCATATAATTCAGGGAAAACCATATTTGAAATGTGGCTAGCAAAACAATTATTCTTCCCTAAAGAGAGCCTAATTTGCTGCAAACAAACAATGAGATTCAGAAAAAATAAACATCAGCAATGGGAGACCTTAATTATAACCAGAAGGGGAGGGCCACTGATGACATTTGGAACATGTGTTGTGTTACTAGTCATGGATGGAGTTCACTGACCCTCTTTATGGCTGCATTTCCTCTCATTGTGGATTTGCCTGCTTTGCTTCCTTTTTTGCCTGTCTGTGAGTGACTGATCAAAGCAGCACAGCAAGCCATTTCCATGAGCTGGCTTTCAAGTCAATCCCGTTCTATGTGCTGTGGCAAGTGCAGTTACCTGGCAACAGCAGCAACTACTTTACTACAAATGAAAGCCTAATCCAGGCCCAAAAGGCCTATTCATAGAGGATCCAGTAAAGGCTATATGAAGGAAAACAAATTATAGAGCCTTGTGACCTTTACTGGACCCTTCTAAAAATGATTTTAGTCTTCTAAATATATGCAGCTGTGTCTCTTGATAAACATTGTGCTATTTTATAGACGGTGCTTGTGGCTTTAGAGTGCACTTGGAGAAGCACAGAGAGCTGAACTGTGTGGCCTGACAACATAAAGCATGCTGGAATTGCCAGAAATAGTGACCTACTGGTACATACATCATTAGCTTCTGAAACCCAATAAAGGGAGAGGCGGAGAAACCAGGTTTCAGGGTAAAACCCATTTTAGATGTCTCTGTTTTGTGAAGCTTTTATTTATCCCAGGTAACATACGTGAAATGCTTCTGAATTGGTGCCTTTATTTTACCTGGTCTTCTCCAGTGATAAACTCCAAAGGCATGCCTATATGATTCATGTGGGAATAACTTGTGATTTACACACCAAGGTCAAAATTAGGAGCTTTGCAGTATATAGAAGGGTTCTGTGGTGTGGGAAAGCATTTTCCCACCGTGTCTAGGGGTACAGAAGACCAATATGGTCTCAGGATATAATGTTCAAGTTGTGTCTCTCTCAGGAGGTACTGACACCCCTTCCCTTGAGACACATAGTACAAGCCTGAGCAAAGGATTGAAAAATGTATATATTCTTGGCAACAATCCAACACTGGCCTTGACGGGACAAAATACTCATAGCTCTTTTCCATCAATAATTTCTATTTCCACTTAATCACTAGCCAGACACAATAAGGTATATTTTTAGTCAAAAATCCACATTCCATGGTTATATTTAGAACAATGGAACAGTACAGAACATAAAGAAGCAGTTTCTTGATCTAAACAATTAGCCTGGCACAACACTGGCCATATCTACTGAATGAACTACTGTGGGCTCTACACAAGACATTTACTGCGGAGCTGCCTAATTAGCTCAGCGGTAAAACATCACTGTCTACATGTGCAGTGCTATTAGGATGCAGTAAACTAATTAACTCCACTGCTGTGGAGTTTTTTACTTTGCAGCACTGCATGTGTAGACTCTGTTGCAGATGGCTGGGGCACAAGGGTGCTTCAGTGCAGGGGCTGCCTTCCAGCCAGCCCCACACTGAAGCACTCTTGTGCCCCAGCCAGCCCCTCTGCAGCACATTGAGCTGGGTTGGAGCAGCCACAGACTGGCAGGCTGACCCCCAAGGCCCGTGCCAGCTGACTCGGCTCAATGTGCTGCAGTCCCAGGCACACGTATAAATGCGGCTCCCAGGAGCAATACACTGGTGTGATAAGCACCAAAGTTTATTGCTTCACCTGAACAGCACATGTAGATGCGACCCGTATCTGGCAGCCTGCTGCTCTATGTGGGTATGAGCTACCTGCTAAATTAAAAGCAGTGTAGTCATGTCTGAGCAGTACTGGGGCAGGCTAACTGGCATTCAACGTTGCTAAAAAGCCCACCTGCAGCATTGTATGGATACAGCTAAATGCCTTCTAGAGTAGGAGGCAGCCTGCCCAGAGCATCGTGGCATGATTGAGGATAACACTACCAGGAACGGAAATTTTACTGTAGATGTGGCCTTTACTTTTCATCATAGGTGCTGACTTTGGTTTTTGCTGGTGGGTGCCTGCACATGTAACCCCCGCCCCCACTTTAAACTCAGTTTGTTCCCACGTCAAGCCCCACACATACCCAGAAGAGGCAGCATTACTTCAACCTGGCTCTGCAGTATCTGTAAAGATTGGGCAATTTAGTGGGGCTTTTCTTGGTGCTTTTATCTAATTGGTGGTTGAATCAGCTTCAGCTAAAAGTGCCAAAAAGCCTGCTGAAGCATCCGATCTTTACAGATGCTGCAGAACCGAGTTGAAGTAACATGCTGCTGCTTTCAGTAAAGTGCATTTTTAACGTCTGCAAGCAGCATGGCTGTAAGTCGTGGGTGCTGAGCACCCGCTGATTTTCTTGGTGGATGCTTGAGCCCTGGAGCACCCATGAAGTCAGCACCTATGCTCTTCATTCTTTTGCAATAGTTAAATTGAGGCCTACAGTGTAACCACTTAAAATCCCTTCTTCCTCACCAGAAAAACATCATGACTGAGAGCTGCAAACAAAGGCACCTGGTAGACACAAAGGCTGTGTCCACACGAGCATGGATGTTTGTTTCCCCACGGACAAGAAGCAGCAGCACATCTTGTTCTACTGCTACTTGTTCCCAGGGAACACCTGTGGCATGAGCCCCCTGCTGCATGGCAGGTTACCGCGGGTGAGGTAGGGAGGCTGGGGCCGCTTGGGGCTGCAGGGATCCTGCTGCTGCAGGGTGGCAGATCCCCATGTGTACCACCATACTTATTTTTTTTGTGCAGGTTTTTTGACCCTGGAGTCAAAAAACCCCACCGCACTGCTACTTTGCAGTATGTAAAACAGCTGAAGGTGCAGTATGTGGAGTCTGTGGTGCCATATACTGTATGACCATGCTTGTTTACACTTGGCCAAAGTGTTTCAGTCCTTGGACCAGACAGAGCGACTGAGCTGTGCACAGAAGATACCAAGGAGAAGGGGCAAACGTGTTGTTACAGCATTATTATGCTTCTTCCCCTGGAGCAGCCATGACCTGGGTGCCTCCCAGAAGCAAGTTACAGCAGCTTTAGTACTGCTGTAATACTGCTTCAGGGAGGCCATTAAGCTGCTTGTGCCACTTGGAGTACAAGGAGGTCTGGTGGTGTTGCCATTTGTCCTCTATATATGCCCCAGAAGGCCCATTTTCTGTCATTTAGGTTTTCCTCCATGGCAACTGGAGGCCAAAATACAATCTGAAGAGCAATTAATAATCCCCTATGTAATATGTTTCTGTAGCAGACTGGGATGCTCTCAGGATTGCCTTCTTATTATAGTATAATGTAAAATGCATTGGTTTCTACAAGTCCTTTCTCAGTGGAGCCAGCACCATTCTGGCTGGTGAATTTTCTTCTCCTTAAATACCTCCAGAACAAAAGAGAGAGGACGTGGGTATGGCTAGGGAATACAGCCTCACTGCAGGTGAAGCAGATTTCCTATTTGAACCAGGTTAGCATTACAGCTTTATATCCCCATTTCTGATGTGATGGTCACTGGCATGGTAAAAGATATGGACCAGTACAATGCCAGGTCCCAGCATAGGGTCAATGCTGACAGGTTGCTGATGCACAGCATGGGTGCAACACTGAGTGGTTCTCTGTGTCCATTATTGTTACTTGTTTTTCCATAAACTACAATGACTAACCTTTGCCCATGCATTTGGATATCTCCTGAACTGCAGCCCACCATATTTCTGGGTAATGACGACATTGGCAGACAAGAGAGCTTGAACGCAAACTATCATGCCCCTCACTCACCTTTTTATTAGTCACAGTAAAAGCTTCTGCAAAGGACTCAGTACCAGGCCTTTCAGCTGCAGGTTGGTTGTTTTTAAATTCTTTATATTGTGCCACCCACACTTTCTTTGACTGTGTCCTTTTGCAGGCATATTTGTTTTTCTACTCCAAGCTGCTTTGAGTTCTGCTGTTACTTAAATTGTACTTCAGGTGGATGGAAAATCATATACATCATCTGAGAAAAATGCTGAGAGAAGAGACACCATTTCCTTATAAAGGTAAAAGAGTTTACAGTTCATTTCTGCATCAGAGAATGTACTGAACCCAAGTGGATTGAGTTTGTGTGTTCTGCACCCATCTTTTCCTTCTTTCATCTTCTTTATTGTAAGAAAAAAAAGTAAAACCTGGTGGTCTTGTAGCAACATGATATGCTGCTGCCATATAGCTAATAGAAGAAGGGCTGGGATGGGTGGTAAGGTGCATGGTTAATAGCCTTGAGGTTGCAAGTCTGAGGCCATAGCAGAAGTGCACATAGCACAGCCCTGTCAGATTCCAATGAATCTGTGAAGTCTCCTATATACCTTGACACAAGGACACAAAAAGGAAAGGAAGTTAATAGAAACTTTATCTCATCTCCCTTCCATCTGGACTCTGAAATTCCTTCTCCTTCTGGACAAGGTTCTTTGGGTAGATGTGATAGCTTTTATTAGATCAACTAACAAATAAATATTAACTCCTTCTGGATACACTGAACTATCTGTGGCTTAGATTTTGTAAAAACAAAACTCAGGCAAGGTTCTGTAAATCAAAACCAGCTTTACTATTGTCTATTGAGTCTTATAGCATGTAGCCCTGAAGGGGCACTGATCCAGGGCTCTGCAAAGAGACCCCACAGACATGAGATCCCAGAGTTGATAGAAGTTGGGATTTAGGAGTGGTCTTGGGGAGATTGCTGTAGCATCAGTGCTAATATTCCTTGCAAGTAACATTTTGTACCTCTCTAGAACCTGTTGGGCCCACTCAGAAGCAGCACTCCATCACAGGGAGGTGTTGGAAGGACAGTCACACTGGACATTGAGTCTTTAAGTGTTAAAAGGTCTAAAAGGTGAGAGGGAATATCCCTGGGGTGGGGGGCATGATCACAGTGGAGCATTTATTTGCTAAGCCAGACAACAGGTGTGTAGAGAAATTATGTTTTTCATGTGATGCGGCCCCTAAAAGCACTCTGTAGCCATAACACAGCAAGTGTTCATGGCTGCAGAACGCTTTTAAAATGGCTGATTATGTGAAAATTTGACCCTTGTCTGATGTAGTATCAGAGGGAGTACTCTAGGGCAGAGTGCCTTAGGGAATTTGTGTACTGGTTCCCTGCGAGAGTTAATTTCAGGCAATTCCACACCCATCCTTTGAGGCTTTGAAGGGCTGCCTGGTGCTTGCTCTGGTGAGCAGGGGCCTCACCCTGCCCCTCCGGCTCTCACAGAGAGGAGAAAGAAAACCTGTTTACTCCCTTAGCAGCTGGGCAGGGGTGGGGGAAGGAAGCTCCCCACAAGACTCAAGCAGAGGTAGCTGGGCTGGGCCCATGTGGCAGAGGGGCTCCAGTCCTTCCCCCACCCTGGCTGTTGAAAATGATAGCCTTAGGGATGCTGTGCCAGGAGCTAGGGTTGGGGGGAAATGGAGCTCCCTGCTTCATGGACCCAGCTGCCTCTGCTTGAGGTCTTGTAAGGAACTGGGCCAGGCAGGCCTGCATGGCAGGGGGACTCCATTTTCCCCCAACCCAGCTCCGGGTGCAGCAGCCATGAGGCTGCCGTTGTGAAGATGTTAGCATGGGGGGGGGGGGAAGGAAGGGAGCCCCCCCACCACATGGGCCCAGTCTGGCTCCCCCCAAGACCCCAGCAGGGGTAGTTGGTGGGGGCTGCACAACACTGGGGCTCTGTCTTTCCCCTTCCCCCCACCCACTGCTGCCAGCTGGTGGGAGTGCAGGGGCAGGCCTGGAAAAGGCGGTGGTCTGACAGCCTCCTGGGAGGCTGCTGGAGTGCCCCCCACGCCATGCTGGCTAGGGCTGGTGCAGGCAGGCTCCGAGACCCACTCCCACTTGGGTACTGTGGTGCGCTAACTCATGGCGCTTTCTGTAAGGCATCTTTGCCCAGGGTGGCCCTGTGAGCTGGATCCAGCCTGCCAGCTGATTGGATCAGGTCTGTGGGGGGTGCCCAGAAATTGACTGGATTCGCCCCACAGCTGCCTCTGCAGGGGGGGAGCTGCAGCCAGGAGGCTCCTGCCCCAGCACACCAGGCTCTGGCTTCAGCTCCCAGCTGCTTTCCATCTGCTCTGCTCACCTGGCGCAATGAGCAGCCACCTGCAGGTGGGTGGAGTGGGTGAAAAGCATTTAGGAGCTGCAGCCAGAGCCCCTTGCACAAGAAGCTGCCCATCTGAAGTTCCCCCCACCAATCCAGAACAGCACAGCAGGGGCAGGAGCAGGAGGAGAAGCCACCACAGGAGGCAAAGGGAGCTGCCACACTGGGAGCAGCCCATCTGGTAAGCTCTGTATGCTGGCTGGGGCAGGGCCAGCAGGTGCAGGCAGGAGTGTGGTGTGGGCTGGCCCAGGTGGGAGCCAGCAGGGCTGATTCCCATGCGGAGCACCACAGGCTGCACCACCTGGGCAATCTCTGCTGCACATGGCCCTGCCCCCTGCCCTTACCCACGGCTGACTCCTGGAACTTAGTGCCCAGCCAGACCCCCCACACACATGCACATACCTCCCCGCACACACCCCTCCCCATTCCCCCACAGGGCAAGGGTGTGCAGGGAGTGGATTGCCCATCCTGCTCCCAAATACTGCTCCCCACCTGCCAGTGGCCCCATCCCACATAGGGAGTTTTGGTGAGTTGTTGTGTATGAGACAGGAGGGTTGCTAATCTGACCCATGATAGTTCATCAATACTCCCTATGTGGTCCCCAGGCCCAAATAATGGCCCGCCTATGTCCTAAATGCACACTGCTAATCAGCCGCCTGTTCCAGTTGATAGCTTGAATTGGTTTCTAACATCTGCAGTCATCAGGGTGATACCTTTCTTCTCTCCAGTGCCCCTGGAGAGTTTTCATTAAGGGAGTTGAAACCTCCCTCATGCATGCAGGTGTTATCCAGCCTTTCTCATACATGCATGGACATGGAAACTGTTTCATTTGTGCAATAGCATCTTTCCCACCTTCAGTTTCCACCTGTTCAGCTGTGCAGTGACACATAACCCCACTGAAATGATTCTCATCAAGAGACTTGTCCTTGAATTGTTCCACATGGAACCAGTGATGGGATTCCCCTTAGGTTCATCCCTGGTTAAGAATATTAACTGCCTTTGCCTCAAGCATGAGTCAATCCAGCAGCAATACAAAGTGGTGATGTAGAATGGCTTGTTAAAATTAACTTGACGGTAATTCATGAGTTGGCAGAGAAATACAAATGAAGGCCTTGGGTAGCCTATCGCTCCAGTAACTGTTTCAGTTTTGAATGTAATTCATTATTGAAAAGCAGGAAGAAGGTGGGACAGTTTTGTCAAAAAGCTGCATTTTCATCTTAGCAATTGTTAGCTTGTGTGTTCAAACCACTAAACTATACTTCCTCCACCGAAAAAGAAGGTACAAGGTGTGCTGAGAAGATTCTTTTCAATGTCCCATTCTTTCCCTCCAACCCATTGATCAACAGACAGTTATCCTTGCTACCTGTCTCCCCTCTGAGAATATCCAGACCTTCATCTTTCTGGTCATCTCCCCTCCAAACTCAGGCCCTCAGTCCACCTCCGCCTGTTTGCTGTCCTCATGACCTGACATCCACTCTGTCTTGTCTTCAGGGAGTTTACCTGACTTGTCATGGCCCAAGGAACAGGTTTTTGTCTCTGCCTACTCTGGACAACATCCAGAAGGACAAAAAGTGAATAGACCAGGTGCAAAATTCTGTAGTGAGATCCTGCAGAGTAATCACCGTTTGGTGCAGATAGTACACAATAGCTGTGTCTACAGAGACAAACTAACTCTTCACTCACTATGCATCATTGCTTCCATGTGACAGGGACATTTTCTGCAGTAACTGCTCAGCAGTGCAAGTGGGTTCCCTCACAACCTTTGAGTGTTATGTATTGTGAGATTTCCCCACTGTTTACTGCAGGAATCCAGCTGGAAACAACTGCGGTTCTGAGACCTGGGGTCAAATGCAAAATCCCATGATCCCTCTGCCGTATGCCTTTAAGTTACTCAGCCACCATGGGAAAAGCAGTGTTCTGCACCTTTGTATCATGATGCTGCTTATCTTAAACAGGTAGTGCCCTGCAGGGAGATATCTCATGTGCTGCTACCGCAGAAAAGGCAGCTGAGTCTCAGTGTTAAAATCAGCTAGTTGGGAGAGGTAATATTGGTGAATGTTAACAAACTAGCAGGGGAGTTGAACTGGTCAGCCCAAGGATGTAATGGGTTTACAAACCCATTGGTTGAGTGATAGATGCTGTATGAGAATGCCTATGAGTTAGTGTCTCAAGTACGTCAGGTAGCTGCTCCGCAGATTGCTGCCCTTTTTTAGAGTTGTACTGGCCTGTTTCCTGCCTCCTTTTAACTTAGCTAGTACCTTGTGCCCCTCTGGATATATTTTCTGTCATCAAATACCCACAGTCTAGCTTTCATTAGGTTTTGCTAACAGAAATTTAAGAATGAAGCAACATTAAGATCTCTCAGTCAAAGTTGGAGGGTCTGGCAGAATGCCATCTCTGTCTTTCCCCAAACTCTGCTATCAGGTGGGTAACCAATCTGACAATTTGGTTACTGTGGTCACTGCAGAGGGCAGACACCCCTGGCCCCATTGGCTTCAGGTAACCCTGAATCATAACCTGAACTAGCTACATTCATGAGGGAGGGGGAAATCTGCTCCCTCTGGCTACATGACTGGCCTCACACACCTGGGTGGGGGCTTAAACTCCCTATTGTTCTAAGAAATGTCATCATGACTGGGAGGGGGCTAGACACCCTGCCAGTCTACCTGGCAAGCAGTGATGCATTTCAAATTGGTTGAATGGAAGCCAACAGCTGCTAGCCTTCATTGGATCAGGTAAATGAGGTCATATGCTCAGAAGTTAAGGACTGCCCAGAAGGTGGGGAAGCAGCCATGATGAGAACTCTCAGAGAAGCCAGACCATCTGAAACTTGCGCTCGCTCTCTTGAAACTCATGTTCAATGAACTGCTTGCCTTCAGAAGAAATCTCCATCTGCCTCCGGATGATACGTGTGAGTAAGCTACTTGGGGTCTAACTATATATATATAGCTTGCAGTAACACAGATATGTAATCAAAGACTACCATGCCACTGTTTGCTCTAAGGGATTTCTCTGATATTGCTCTACCCTGTACCCTATTCTAAACTTACTCCTGGTAACCAATAAAGTTCTCCTTTGTACCTAGTGTGGGAGACTTATTGGGAGAGGACCTAGATTATGCCTTGGAGTCCCCTTGGTTCAGCTAAGGGAAACCACTATTTGTGCTTCAGACTGAGGGAAGCACTTCAAGTTCTTGCAGTGGGTCAAGTAAGCTTAAGGACTACTAGGCTTGTGTTTTCTGGGGGGCATAGGACAAAGATCAGTCCAGACCCTGGGTGGTGGTGGTGTTACCCCCAGGCTTGCAGGTGTGCCTCAGGAAGGCGGTCAGCCAGACATGAGGTGCCCCTAGGGAGGCACTAGGGGCCTGGAAGGTGGTTGGGCACAGTGAGATGGGTGGCTCAACACAGGAACACCACCTACTAGCCCACCACAGAGGGTGTTTCCCTAAGCATATGGACCTCAAGTACAAAAGGACCAAATAGCTGAGAAGCTTTTACCTATGGGAAGTGTTTAAGTTGGTTCTACCACTGTTTTCAAAGCTGCCAAATCAAGCAGCTTGGACACTAGGACAAATGACTTGGTTTAGTGGGCCTCTAACTCCTTGCTCAGACAGTCCCAGTTCCATCGTTGGCAAGAGAGACACACAAATGCCTTCTCTGTGTGCTTTATTTATTAATGAGTCTCAGACACTCTGCCAGAGGCTAGTTCAGCCACATGGGGACTAAACTGAATAATTAACAGCTGAGGTGCAGGCCTGTGCATATGTCACACAGCTGGAAAAACATTCTTCAAAATGGATTTTTGAACCACAAGTGATCTTGAAGTTTGTAGCTGCTTTTGGCAGAAGAGTTAGCTCCATTATAAGCCAAAGACAGTGAAAGAGCAACAGGGCCCAGATTAGTCCTGGCTAGGCTGGAGCAAGAGGAGTTTGTAGTTTACTTTTAGGTTCTGCTCGACACTGCAACATAAAGCATCATCGTCTGGATTCAGGGAGAGACGAAATTAATGCCAGTTCCACAAAAATTGTATTCTCCAGAAGCTTCTTACCAAAGGCATTTACCCTAAAGGCATTTTATTTAGAAGAGGTTTTGATTGGCATGGGACGGGGACGTCTCATGAAGGGTTTTCTATTATAGGGTGCTATGGCAAGAAAAGTCTTTCCTGGAGGCCTTTAAATTTTATTTTTAACACTTATTTTGGTGGTATGAGATTTTCCATGAGTTTCAAAGATATATTTGCTTCTGGAAGCTGTGTGACATTTTTTGCACATACTGAAAGCTTCAGAATGGGAATGGGAATGCTTGCAGAATGGGAAGAGCCTCATGTTTGTGCCAGGCCACAGTGCTGCTCCTCACTGTCCTCTCCCTCACCTTAATTCCATATTGCATGTACAGCCATCAAAGATCACCATTTGTAGTGCTGTGTAAGTGAGGATATGTCTCCCTTCTGAACTACCTTTCTTGGCTTGTCCAATCGTGCTCAACCTTTTTGCCCAGCAGGCTCCATGGACAGTGCCCCATCTGTCTATGGGCTGGATCTGGCTGGTGGTCCTAACCTGGTGCCACAGTAACTTGCTATGGGAGCTTCCAACCATGGGAGTTTGCTACTTGCCAGTGTAGGGGGAGCCCAGGATTGTGAACCTGGGCTCCTTCTGCACCAGCAATGAGGCGTGACAGGATCTGATGCTTGATCCAAGAATCATGCCTCTTGCCACTCATGTGTGGTCTGGCAGAAAGCATGATTGTGGGAATCATGTATCAGAGCCCATTGCACCTTTACTTGTACATTTGCCAGAGACATTACTTAACAACAATGGGAGCTGGGGATGCTCAGCATTGAAAATCAGCCCATAATGTCTTAAGGTAGCAACCCAAAACTGAGACACTGAGTGAACAGTGGAATAAGAGACCTCACAAGTCCATCTAAGCAGAAACTCCCCCTGGGACTAATGTGGTTAAGGCTTACCAAGTCCTACAGACAACTGGAGATACAAACACAAGGAGGCCTCTATTCTTGTGTGAAAGACCCTGAGAGCCATTTTGTGTGGCACAGGGTGATGAATGTGTTATTGTAACTTTTAAACAAGGCAAAGTGAATAAAGTAATTCTGCTGTTAGCTCAGAGCCCATATTTCTCTCTCATCGGATCTGTATCCTTTGCTGTGACTTTTCACAGTTACATAAATATGGCCTATTTTTTCCCTGAATTAACATCTTGCTCTCTAAGTTTAGGCTTTCACACACACAAAAAACAAACTGCCTGATTTCTCACACACAGCTGGAGTCTTGGCGCATGCGGGAGGAACTGTTCCTACAAATATAAAACATTCACAGTTAGTAACTGACAGTTGGGGCCAAATCCTCTGCAAGTGGCACCAATGTTGTTCTAGGCTATGTAGTTCTGTGCACCATGTTACAAACATATTCAGAAATGACCCATCCCATGGCTAGGCCAACAATCCAAGACCTGTAAGGAGGTAGGTGGCCCTGCATTTCGTCAGCAGTCTGAATAGATATGTGTTCCCAGGAGTGGGTGGATGGTCACATATGCTCTAGGGAACAAGTGGTTGGTTGCATGTCTTGGACACACATCAGATGGTTATATGCTCCAGAAAGGAGACAGCTATGGGTGGCTTCTCTCAAAAGTAACTCTATGTGAAAACAGATCTGAACTATTTGGAGAAATGTGGATAATGTCTGCTGCTTAAAACCTTGCAGCTCTGGCAGATTAGTCTCAGATGGCACTGCTAGTGATTATTTGTATCAAAGCAGAACCCAGAGAGGCCATCTATGATTGTGGCCTGTACAGACACCATTAAAGGGAGTCTCTGCCTTGATCTTCTCATTATCTAGTGTTCCAGAAACAATGTCCCAAACCTTTCTGTTTTTGGCTTATCTAGGCATGCTGTTTTTAATACAAAACTCATTGCTGTGGTACCTGAGCACCTGATTTTCAGTTATTTATAAGGTCCATTCACAAGGACAGGCAAACTTGGCCATTTGGGTTTGCTACGTGGTTCAGATTTCCCAGCCTGGGACTATGTCTGTGGTTTTTGCTGCGATCTACTAATGCTCAGAGGGAGAGGACCTAAATCAGACTATAATGCAAACTTTGATTCTGAGTAAGTTTTTGGCAAACCTGTTATAAAGCCCTTATATATATCTTTGTTCCTTTTTGGGAGCAGCAAATCTTTGCACGCTATCTCTAACTGACTCAGAGATCTTACACCTTTGGGGCTGTTTCTAGGCCTGCCTCCTAGCTTGGGTTTGTACCTTTCTTACTTTTGTCCCTGAGTGCCCTCAGTTTCTGGCAGGGATGGAGCTGTCCCCTTATCTCCCAGTCCCAGAGAATCTTCTATCAAGCCCTGTGGCTGTTCCTAATTCTTACAGTTGTATTCAAGTCTCTTCATCATATCTTGGTGGGGGAGGCTGCATTGTAGTTCTTGCTGTCTTTTCTTAATAGGCGTCTTTATTTCCACAGGGACAAATCCTTGCCCCCGAGAAAGCTTGAATAGCATGGAAGGTTCTGCTGGGTTGGGAAAGAGATATCTGAACCCTTTGTATGAGCAAAAGGGGCCAGTGGGGCTACCCTGGAAGTTGGAATTATGGTCCCATGATGCTGACGAAATGATCAGTGGTTCCTTGTACTGAGTGCCAACTCCTTCTCACCTGCCCCACTTCTGTTCCTGAATTCTGATGCCCTGTTGGTACCATCTGGTGACTCCTAAAACTATCATCCTGTGGCAACAGATCTGCATGGCTTCTGCTGCAGGCAAGGCCCTCTACAACTGTGGACAAGGGACAGGATCTGTCCCCTTGTGCTTTAAAACATTAATTATTGTTCCAAGGTTATTTACCTGCTGGGAATGAAATACAGTCTGATGGCTCCCATGCAGAGTGACCCACAGTGAAGCCATGTTCCTGTTAGATAACTAGGTCATGAAGCAAAATGGATGACCTGGTGGTTCAGACATTGGATTGCAACTCAGGGGGTCTGGGACCTATTCTTAGCTGTACTCAGACTTGTGTGTGACCTCGAGCCAGTCATTATGTCCTATAAATGAATAAAAAATGGCACCAGAGGTGTGTGCTCTCAATTTAATAGCTGCATTGGGTATTGGCAGCTACAGGCAGGGAGCACTTTTCAAAGTTTGCACTCATATTTGACTGCACTGAACACTCATTGATTTTATTCATGGCAGCTGAGTAGCTAAATCCTCAAGTGCCTCTTTGAAAATGGAGAGGGAGAAGCCTCACAACTGGGAGCAGGTGGCTAACAGAATGAGTACTGCTTGGAGGTTATGTGATTCACATAAGTACCTCACCAATTTCTTCTTATGATCCTGATAAATCATGTGCCCAAAGTCATATTTGTCTCCATCAAAGTATTAAAATATGAGATTGGAATGAACAGGGATAAGGGTGGGATTTAAAAAAACTGAGTTAGGAACGTAAGTCCCACTTATTTTCAATGTCATTTGTGCTTCTAAGCCACATAGGGGCTTTCAATCCCCTCCCACCGTACTCAGGATCCTTCCTGGGGAGGCTGAGAACTTGGGTCAGTGGTGGCCTTAGGGTTGTTGAGCTCTGGGCAAGAGAGACATCTGGGGCCCCTTAGAGGCATAAGCTGAAGAAAGAGCAAAGTTTTTAGTAAGTTGAAGAAAGAAAGAGTTTTTTTAACATTGAGGTATATTCTAGGTTCATTGCATCTCCTATGTTGGTCCATCTACAACACAAATTCCTCACAGGACATAAGCTGATAGCCAGTGTGGGGCCCCAGGCGGTCACCCAGTTAGCCCTCCCCTAAGTATGCTACTGCTGGGGTTTTGGGCCTGGCCGGAACAGGGCATCCACAAAGAGCGAGCTCCAAGCTCATTGCTGCTGTCAGATGCTGCACCTTAGGAAGAAAAAAACTACATTGGTCCACACTGGCCTCTTGAATCCCTTTGGACTCTTCATGGCCTAGCCCAGGCAAAAGGGACCATACAGAACAGCTGAGCTGTATGTGATTCTGATTTGGCTGGTGTGCACAAGACACCAGCTGGTAGGTCTGGGGTCAGGGTACCCCTAAACCATCCCTGAGTATACCTGAGAAATAGGGCTTTTAGGATTTTTTTATGCACCAAAGGAGAACTAAGTAGTCAAAAAAATAAGTGAATCTAGAAACGTGTATAAAACCACCCACAGTTTCCTATAATAACAGGCTCTATTTTCTCACCTCTAACATAACCCTTTCTTTCTCCAGTTAAAATATCAATAATACTGACAATAACAGCAGCAGCAACCCCAAACAGGTGAGTCCTAATCTTCCTTCCTTCCCTTCTTCCAGTGATCCCCAAGGAATAATTCTCCCCCCACCCCTTCCCCATCTTTTTACACAGAACAAGTGAATTCTGGGGAGTGAGCCTCAGGCAGCAGCCAGTGTACTGGAATAATGAGAGCAAGTCAGGCAGTGCCATCCTGCACAAGTCTCTGTGTGTCTCTATCTGCTGTGCTTGTGTGCATCTGTGAGAGCTTCCTCTCTCTCTTCTCCCCCTTCTCTCTCTTTCATAACCCCCCTCCTTCCACCAGCTCTTGTTCTTTTTATGAGATGCAGAGCTGGGAAGCTAAGAGAGTAGCATGTTGCTGCAGTTATTCTAGAGATATCTGTGGTCAGGCTGGCTGCCCTTCACGCTCTCTGATGTACCAGGAGGCTGCAGACCCTGTTATTCAGGGTCTCAACGAGCCATGTCCGTCAGGCACTTGCCAAAATCACGTAGCCACCACCATGCTGACAGCTACAAGACAGGTAAGACCCAGGAGTTCGTTACTACCAAAGGGAAGGTTTTTGGCTGGGCCTCTGTATGACAGGGCTGTGGGCCTCTTGGTTCGCGGCTCAGCTATAATATCAACGGTGGCTTTTTCTTTATGCTATCACTGATTCTTGTGGGGGATAACAGGCCTCCACATGGGCACAGAGGGGAGGGGGAGAGATCACCTTCTACTGTCACCCCAATTAATGTCACCACAATGCTTTTTTTGGTATGTTAATCTTTCTGTGGCATGGTCTAAGCAACATGGCACTGTTTTTAATCAGTAATTGCAAAAAGAACTGTGTATTCCTTCTTTTTAACCTCCTTCCCACGCTCCCCCTAACCTCACCGGGGATGGTATTAGGAGAGAGGACTCTGGTTCTAGGGGTGATGTCTGTTTCAGCTGGATTAGCTGGATTAGCTACGGTCCTTTTACTCTGGTAAAATAACAGTAAATGCTGCTGGAGTTATGTTGCAGAAATGATGTCTTCACTGTATTTTTAGTTTCATTCATTTTTTTTTTTTAAAGGATGGATCACATTTTCTTTTAATACTCGACATCCCAGGTTACACATGCCATTGTGACTAACACCAACGATTAACACCATTACTGAGTATTTTAAAAATAAAACTAATTGGAGTGAAAGGAGAATGTGTTGGAGGTAGTGAAAACTTGCAGTGATAGCAGGAGAGTTTGGGGACAAGGGGTTAGTTGGGGTCTATTCTAGGAGAGCTGTATTTACCTGCACTACTGGCTATTGGATGCCTACTACACATGGACCACATTTACATGAGACACTGACTATGCAGTTGTTACTGTGCAGTCATTTAGTACTTGTGTATACTAAATGGCTGAGCAGTATCATCGCCAAATGGCTTTTAGGTGATGCTGACTGCACAGTAGCTCATTACTACTGCACAACAGCATTTTGTCATGCTTTACGCCATGGGATGCTACTGTGCAGTAGTAATGAGCTACTGCCCAGTCAGCATCTTGTGTAGATGCAGCCATGGAGTATTCTATTAGAACCAGTTCAGTATTTTTGTTTTATTTTGGATGCACTGGAGTGCTTGGTAAATGAGAATGATCAAGAAATAAGAGGGGCTAATAGCACTAAAGTTTATGCAGGCATCTGCAGGTGGCTTCTAGTTAATGTATCTCAGTCCAGGTCCATGATACTTCTGTTATTTTAATATCAGGAACCCACATAATTCCACAAATTCACCTCAGTTCTGAGCAAGACTTCCCAGGTGACCCTAGTACTGGAGCTCTACATAACTCTGTCATGCCACACCAGAGCCCCTATCTGCAACTCAGTTGATGTTCCAGCCCAAGGCCTCTCCTGAGCAGAAGCATCATACTGACCGAAGTCAGGATCAGCATAAGCAATTCCTGTACAAACTTCCAGCTCAGCTAAGGATTCCCGTCAGTCCTTCAGCCTGGAATAGCATGTGGAAATCCAGCAAACTGCAACTCTGTTGATGCACCTTAGGCCAGTTCTACCCCTGTTATTCCAGCTCAGCCTCCCAAGCCGATAATTTTTATGGGGTAATTTGTTACAGGAAAAATAAAAGGTCTTCTGGAGACTAGCTGGAGCTCTTCTATCTCATATCATTTTTGTCAGAATCCATGTTTGAACAAATGTCTTCACAAGTGAAATAGCACAGGGGTGGCCAACTTGAGACATAGCTGCCACAAGAGGCATGGGCAGCCTCTGTATATGGCACATGGCAGGCTGGAGAGGGGGCAGGCAAAAAAGTGGCAGATAGGGCTGGAAGCAGATCAGGCAGGGAGCCCAGGGCAGAAAGAAGGAAGCAGAGCAGCAGCTTGGTAAGGGAGCAGAAAGCTGAGCAGCAGATCAGGTAAGTGGAAGGCATTGAAGTGATACTCAAGGATGGCGTGGGGGCTAATTTGTGGCACACCTGCCACAAAGGTTGGCCCTCACTGAAATAGCACATGGAGCTTCCAAACAAGCAAGGTGCTACAGCTTGTGTCTAAATGCAATCATGCAAGCAGTCCTACTGAGATCAATGGGACTACTCATATGGTTATAGTTAAACGTGCACCGGAGTCCTGTGCTAGATGGGGAGCTAATTCTCCATACTACCTAGCACCTCTTCAGGGTTGTCAAAAGTCCTGTTCCCTCTCAGTGAATGAGGCTTGCATACCCTGTTGTACACTGTGGTTCTGAAGGCTTTGGAACAGCAGTGAAGAATGCACATGGACATAGCTTCCATCCCTATTAGATGGATTTGCATGCCATTTTGGTCTCAAATAGATTGCAGCTGCAGCCACAAGGTCTTAAAGGCTGAACTTAGATAGTCAGTGATTCTGATACTTCATAGGATCTCTGTGTCACACTTCCCTTGGAAACTTCAGGTCCATTACAGGTTTCCCAAATTATTTGTTAGCACAGATTTAACCTTGCCTCCACCAAACTTCACTTGCTGGTGTGTATCCAATACCCCATATCCATAGGGCAGCACATGTTAACACATACAGAATTCATTACCGTCACTCCCATAATCATCGGGCTCTGCCACATCCTGATGAAGCAGGATTGCACAGAAAGCCACCAACAGCTCTTAGGCCTTGTTTTCTAAAGCATGTCTACACCAGGGCAGCAGCATGACCCAACGGGCTGTTCCTGGGCATTCCCTAACCACTTGCTCTTGTTCACTTGTTCTATAGCCAGAGATGGCTGTAATGATGCCCTGGGGCACCCCTCTGTGGCTGCTCTGAAGACCTTGTTCTCCAGTGTACCGAAAAAGAGCCACAAGGGACAGCTCCAAGACATTTTCATCTGCATACCTCTAGGTTTAGAGCATGTGTGTGGAAAGGGAGGGAGGGAGGTAAAGGGGGTGGTTTCAGAGCTGTTCCAGTCAAATCATGCTGCTGCTTTAAAGAGTGTCCAATTAAAGAGTCAGAGTGTGGTACTGATGAGCATAGTCTTGGGCTGGGTTTTCTGACAGCCCCCACCAAAGATTTTTCATGACCATGATCACCCTTTTTCCACGTAGCTCAAAGGACAATGAATCAACTAGCTTTTCCCTGAGAAATTCTGTCTAGATTTAATGAAGCCATGTGTTTACCCATTTTAGGGTACACCTACATGTGCCAATTTAAGGTGCATTAGCCATTTTAAAGGCACATTAAGAGTGTGGGTCTACATGTCCCTTAATGCCCTTAATACACCTTTAAAATGGTGATTTTAGACTATTTGTGTCTAAATTTGATACTTGCAAAATCAGCTATCAAATTTAGGCATGAATAGCTAAAGCACCTTAACACCTGTGTAGATGCGCTAAGGCACATTAACACTGTGTACGTTGACTAACTTGGGACTAACTTTAGTCCCAAGTTGGTCCGCACACTGTGTCAATGCGCCTGAGTGCATGCACGTGTAGATGTGCATCTAAATCACCATAATGCACATTATGGAAATGTACATTAAGTTTGTGATGACCAGGACAACCATGATAATGCTGATTATAGCAATGAGTGACAGGACTGGGGAATCAGGAGGGGGAGGGTTGCAGGGAGGGGGGAACAGGAAGGAAATGCAGAGGGTTCCTTTGTATGTTTATGATGGCTAAAAGTGAAGGTGAAGGGCATGTGGGCCCACAGGTACCTAGGAGAGTGGGTGCATGTTATAGTCATAGTAATGGGAATGAGGATGGTGTAACTGTACAGGTGTGTTTTGGATTGTCAAGTGAACCACAGAAGTCACGAGACTGGTTTGTAGAGGCATAGATGTATATATATTTATTTATATATATAGAAATAAATATGTTTGCAAAAAATAGTTTGTACTACATACAGGACTGTAAGGGTATAGGTGTATATATATATTTATACATATAGAAACATATTTTTCCAAAAAAAAGTTTGCATTACATATAAGTCAGTACAAAAGCACTGCTTACAAGTGTGTTTATGGAGTAACAATGTGAAAACCTGCAGCAGTGTCAAAAAAAGGCAAAATGCATAATTTCTGGATGAACTAAGTCAATATGTACCTGTAGTAATTTTGTACAAATTACTACAGGCATGTTTATTTCCAGGTTAATGTTTTCAGATTTGTCCCTCACTTCCATGTGCTCGGGGAGAGCAGGTCCTGACAGTAAGGGAGGGGGAAGAAGTTGGGGGAGTAGAAGGCAATGCTGTCACTTGACCCCCTAGATTTATTTTCTCTGCTCTTCCTGGGACAGGGTCAAATTCACGGCAAATTTCCAATAATTAGATTCTATACCTGGAAAATTATAACAAATTTCTAATTTAGTATCTAATAAGCCCGTGCGAAGCAGCTAGTATTCACTTCAGATTTGGCTGATTCAGGGGACAGTGATTCGATTCAGTGATTCGAATCACTGTCCTGAATCAATTCGACTGGATCTAATTTGGAGCTTTGGCAGCTGCTGAATCAGCCAAACCTCTGAACTGGCGCCATCCCCTGCCTGCTCTCCTAGTCCCACCCAGCCCCATCTCCCAGCTTTGTGGGGAAAAAATCCCACCCTCACCAGCTGCTGCCAGGTGTGGGGGCAATCCCTGCTGCCCCATGCCACCTGGGGGGCTCTGCCATGAGCCCCCCAACTCCACCCACTTTCCTGCCC
>NW_017728907.1:21668130-21713046 GCF_001723895.1 Crocodylus porosus | reverse complement strand
GGGCTGGGGGAGCAGGCAGGGGATGGGGCCTGGCAGGGGTTCCCCCATGGTCCCCTCCCCCCTCCTCCAGCCTCCCCTCCCCCATGCCCTACTTACCAGCATGGAGTCCGGATCCAGCTCCCTGCTCCAGCCAGCAAGGACTGCTCAAATCGCCAAAGCTCTCCAAATCTTTTCCAAATCTGTTTGGAGAGCTTTGAATAGATTCAGACCTTTTAACTGGTCCCCTGATTTGATTCAGAGATTCAGCTGACGAATCAGGCCAACTCTCCTTTGAATCAGATCAGCACCCAAACCTTCGCACAGCCCTAGTATCTAATTATTGTGAGTTATCTTATATTTGACTAAATACGGCATATACTTTATCTAGCTTTAGACTTGCTAGCCTGGATCCCTATGGCAGCCTAGCCACAGCAGCATCGAAGTCAGAATGGTCTAATTTACTCAGCTTCTCAGCAGAGCAAATTAGCCCATGCTGAGTTTCATGCTGCTGGGGCTGGACTGCCACAGAGATCCAAGCTAGCCAGCTTAAAGCCAGGTTTACGCTGTCTCTACTCCACACAGCGTAGTACAGCAGTGACTGCAGCAGAGACATTCCCTATGTCTGCACAGGAGGATGTCTGCTGGTTTTCTTAATATTCAGCATTCAATTTATTCATGCTGTTGTGACTAATGCCAGTGTGTTAGTCCTCCTCAATAAAGAGGGGGAAGTTCGCCGCCTCCGAATATTTGAGATCTCTCTGGGAGTCAGCCTCCCAATGCTGGATGTCTGTTCTTCTGCTTTGTAAGAACAGGGCATACCACAACTTTTAGAAAACAATACTGTGGAGCTGGAGATGTTCCTCCTTGCTTGAACCACTATAGCATTGACCCTTTTCAAATTTAGAGGATTAAGAAGAAAAAAGGATATAAGTATTCCAGCGAGGGTAGGATGTTTATGTACTGATCTGATTCTGGCCACTTGTGCTAACAACTCCACCTTACCATGCATACCTCACTGCCCCACCACTTCCATTGGCCTTTATAGTACTTCAGTTTTGTTTTGGACTGAAAGGATCAAAACGTTTTTCCAATAGCAAGGTAATTGGGGAAAAAGCACAGACTCTCAATCTCTGCCTCTCAGGGTCCCCAAGGCTTCTGGTTCCTGACAGACATCTGTGGCAAACACTGTTATACAGTAGCAACTTGTCTGTGAATAGGCACATCAGGACATGGGAATGCGGGGTGCACTGTCTTCACTCTCAGTTCCTACTCCTGCAACACTATCATATGTGAAAGCCCAAATCATTGGTGATGCATAGGGGGTGCACGTGGGTGCATGTGCACCCCCGAGCATGGTGGTGGAACCCCTGCAAAAAGGTGCCGCCAACACTGTCAATGGCGCCTGTGGGTGGTTGCCAGTCACCACCCCCCTGCTTTTGCTGCTGACACCGCCAGCAGCATCTGCAAGCGGTCTGCGATCACCATTTGCTGCCGCCAACACTGCTGGTGGCATCTATGGGTGGTTGCTGACCACAGGTCGCTGCTTGCCACCCTTCCCACACTGCCAACGGTGCCTGCAGGAGCTCCCTGCTTGCCACCACCACGCTGCCACCTGCGGAAGCTCGCTGTGCTCCCCCAGCCTCTGGGGGCACATGGCGTTCATGGTCCAAGTCACAGTTTAGGGAGCCAGGAAGTAAGATTGGGCACAAAGGATGTAAGTCTTTGGCATCTATACACAAGCTCTGAGGTGGAGGGGGGGGACTTTAATTAGAGAAGCTCTGAGAGCCGCTCTAATTAAAGCGCTCACAGCATCACATGTATTCAGTGTCCTGTGCTTCAAAACAGCTGTGGGTGTAATTAAGAATAGACACTATATAACATGCTAAGAAAAATAATAATCTTACCAGTGAAAACAGTTGGGTTTGGGATTGTATAACTCACATGTTCCTGCATAAGATCTGTCACTCTCAACAATAGCTCCATTTTGAAGGGACTTGTTCCAACTGCATTTAAGATACTGCTGTATTGACATCAGCTGCAACAGGGAGGCTGAAAGTTGGGAGGGCTCCAAGGCTACACTGAACAGCTTCATGTGATGTTAAATCTTTTCAGTGTCTCTGCTCTACATTTACCATCATCAGCTCTGAAATGCATAAGTGCATCCTCCAATGTGCACATACACAAATACATTTCTTCACATACCACGGGGCCATGGCACCCGGGTGGGTTACCTAAGAGAATGTTTCTGGAAGCAGAGTAAATCACATTAAAAGGGAATCTTGGTGCTTCCATTCCCATGCCTGCACACTGATATCACCTGGGAGCCATCCTGATTGCCTGGCTGTTGGTTTTTCATACTAGAAGGCCACGCAGATTTACACCTTATAGACTAACCAGAGTAGATATATATGTAGCACAAGCTTTCATGAGCCCAAGCTCACTTTATCAGATGCTGGGAAAGGACATGCATAGAGCAATGCATAAGATGCAGAGAGTGATTAGAATATAAATGCCAGGAGGGGAGGAGAGTGAGAGGGTTGGGGCAGAACTGGGAGAGACAAATACGCAAGCAATAAACTCATAGGACCATAGGGTTTTTCATACTGCCTGCGTGGAGGAATCAGTGAGAGAGATCCTTGAACACACAGGCTGAGGCAAGAAACCATCTCACAGTGGAATGAATCTGTTTGGCTGCATCTATCACAGCATGATGCCCAAGAGGGACAGACATGTTTGGAAGCCACTTTTATCATTGACACAGAGGAAGAATTGAAGCATGCCCCCAGTGCTGAAGTGCAGGGAGGCAAACCCTTGGAAATGATTTTTAATAGCCCATATTTTATTTTTAACATTGAATTATGGTCTTTAAGTTTCAAAGTGAACTTTATAGCCCAGATTCCTCTGACTGCCCACATACTGGAAGCAGGCTTCAAGTCAGTCTTTTCAATCTGCTTATGCCAGTAAAGAAAAGGTTTTGAAGTCCCAAAGAAACAGAAGCCATGAGCCTCTCAGAAAACTCTAAACTACACAGCCTTGAATGTTTTCCAAGCATGTTTTTGACTCTGTTGTAGAGATGTCACATGGGGGATAATTCTCATGGTTCTTTACACATCTTTCTACTTCACCATTAAGCTGCTCATAGCAGGGCTAATTTCAAGTGGCAGGGATGTGACATTCACATAATCCCAAACTTTTTTCTTCAGCAGGGATCTCTGGCAGAGTTTCTCATATCACACATCAGGCACTGGTAACATTTTAAAAATGCAACGCTTGGGGCCTAATCCTGAACTGTGGCTGACAAAAGGTCAGCACAATTTAGGAAGAAAAGTTAAAGAGTAGTGGATGCTGCCCTGGTGCTTGCCTGACCTAAGCCCACCCAGGTACTGCTTTTTGGGTAAACTGAACGGCTGCAGCAGGAGGGTTGCCACAGAGATGCCAGAAGAGACACTAGGGAATCTCTGCAGCAGCCAATGTTCCCCCTATACTGAGTAAAGTGCCTGGGGAGCAATTCAGGTAGTTTCAGGACACTGATATGAAGCTGAAAATAGCAAGGGTCTGGGTGAGAGAAGAACAGTCAGGAAGGAAAGATAAGAAAAGATTTAAAAAAGAGGAAGAAAAGGTGAAGGAGAAAAGGAAGGGTGGTGAAGAGGGCTCAGCAAACTGGAGAAGCAGAATAAAAGGAACAAAAAAAAAAAGACAAAGAAACCCTATCCTAGCAGACAGCAGTGGTACTCTGGTTGCTAGCATGTGCAAAACTCTACACTGCCACATGTCTACAGCTAGTGCTATCCATTCTAGTTAGATTAAATTTGCATGTGTGCGCTACCAAGTGACATGTTTGCACCTTCATTTTGCTGTGTAGACCAGGGGATAGTTCTGGGTTTGTGGGGAGCCCTCTGAGCAGAATACCACTCTGCTGCTTTGTGCAAGGACGAATGATGGAGAATCCATTTAACCAGAGAGAGACAAGCAACATAACAAGCACTGACTATCTGCAAGACAGCCTGGATCCAAGCAAATCTGGGCCAGTGGAAGTAGCTGTTGTAGAAGAGTTTTCACATAGTGGGGCATCTCAAAGCCATGTCCGGCGGGTAACAACCAGAAGTATGTCCGTAATCATAATAATTAACACAATAATCAACTTGTTATGAGCAAAATATCAGTGGCATAAAGAAGACAGGGAACTATTTGAATTTAGAGACGCTGCAGAGCCCTGAAGGAAGGAGCATGATGGTGAAGAAGAGATAAAATGTAAAGGGAATAGGTTCGTTAAGCTTTCTAACCTCTCTAGTGATTCCTTCTGTCCTTCTGTCCTCTGTGATAACCTCATAGGACTAAAACACACATTTGTGATTTGTATGCCTGCAGTTAGTAGGTCATCAGGAAACTGCGCTAAAAGATTTCTTAAAGAGATTTAAAATTTTGGACGTGATTCAAATCTAATATCTAAATTACATTTTTATTAAAAGCTTTTAAATAGAAGCTAGTGTAGTAAGGCTGCAAAAAACAAAAACATGAGGGCTACTTTAGAGGGAATTTGCTATAAACCTCTTCCCCTACCTCACAGAAGCTTTCTAAATTATTACACTGTAAAATGTAATTCTTTTTATCTTCAATTTAATTACATTTGCTATGGCACATGTGTCAATACAGTGCATTTATTTTGTTCCTGATTAACTGAACTCTGATCTAGGAAAGTAATGGAGAGAAATATTAGTCTCTACAGAGACTCCTGGGATGGCCCAAAATTCACCTCAAGAAATAAATGCATTAACAACTCTAATCTTGGAAGTCAGAAGGGAAAATGATTGGCTTGAGTCTGCTCAAACTGTTGACACAAATGGAGTTACTATGATATAAAGCAGATTGAAGATTCACAGGCAGTCCCCAGATTCATGACATCTAGAATTGATAGTTCAGGGATTTGATATAATTCAGATCCAAGCAAAGTCTAAATGTCTGGATCCTGGAAGTAAGCTATCCAGAAGGGATCTCTGTTGTTCTAGAACAGATGCTGTAAAGCCCAGAAGATCTGGCCTTTTGCAAGATTTTCTGTATGAGACAATTTTGATCTAGATGGGAGTATAACAAAAATAGTATTTCTCCTGATATTGCAGTAGCTCAAACAGAAGTGCCTCAGTAGCTCAAACAAGAAAAGAAAAGAAAAAAAGGAATGCTAAAAATTAGCTGAACTCTGTGACATTATTTTGAATTTGGATAAAGGCTGAAGTTGATTGTTACTTAATTTGAACAAGATGATTGTTATGTAATTTGAACAAGATCAGTATGAACACAAGAGTATTCATACCGTACAAACTCTGACTTTTAACCTTTGATGCCAGAAAGCTGTATCAGCTATCACATTTCTTCAATTCTGGGCTTTTAATAAACCAAGGCTGGGCAGCCCCCTGTCTCAGCCCCAGCCCCAGCCCCAATTCCTCCCTTGCTAGGGGGGAAGGGGGGGGGGGGCATTGATCTGCTCCCCCACCACAACAGATTTACCAGCTTACCAGTTCGTTGTAACTTGAAAAGTTGTAAGTCGAGGACTTTCTGTAGACTCAGATGAGAATACTTGAGTAATTTCCCAGAGAAATCCACATTATAAAACAATACTTCTGAGATGAAGAGCCAACAATTTGCCACTACAATGCTAAAAGATGCTCCCCCACCCTCCATATATCCTTAATAATTTTTGAATCACTCATAAGTTTCTTTTCTGAGGACACTGCCCATGTCATGATATGTAGTATCAAGACATGTTTTAAGTTGATGCAAGGAACACAAACTCCAGGAGCCCTTGCTTGGGAAGAGGGCAGGTGAGGCTTTGGACAATACTAATTCTAGGCAGAATGGAGGGAGGGAGCAGTAAGACAGAAAGGCAATGGTATGTTTGTGTAACCCAGGGGAAAACTTCGTATCTTTCCTGAGGGTATAATTAGGATCTGGATTCAAAGGGGCTGGTGTTTGGTATTAGAGGAGGGAGGATAACAGTAGATCATCACAATCTCAAAGAAAACTGTTAAGTAATTGTAAAGAGTGACTTAGGCACCTACGCCTCATTGATTTTCAAACTATTTGGGTTATGTCTGTCTTGAAATCAGAGGCACAATTCAGCATGAAAAGTTACACATGACCAAGTTTTAATCTAGCTAGCATGCTTGATGTTAGCAACAAAGATGTAGTGGCTTGAGTTTGGTGCTGGTAGTGACTTGAATGCATCATATTGAGGACCCCTGGCAAGCTTATGAAGCCTTCACAAAAATCTATGCTGTTATGTATTCACTGCTATTGATATCTGTGCTAGGTGGACTTTGTTGGATATGCCTACGTGTGCTCCATCACACTGCCCAACTGTTGTGTAGACATGTTCTCATGTGCTTTTATAAATCGCACTCTCAATGGTTAGGAATAAATGTTGCATTTGTCCCTGGTCACATTAGACAAGTTGTGCCTTTGCTTGTCCTGGTACAGAAATATCTCTGGATTAGCATGTACAGACATTGCACTTTTGATCAGGGTTTAGTGAGCGGCTGAAAGCAGACCAGCTTTTCTGCCACTGTTTCAATGGTGCAATCCTGGGATAATTCTTTAACTGTTAGTACTTCTTATCCTGTGAACCTTTTTAGGATTTACCTTAGGACAATAGAGAAGGATGTCTAAACAACTGCACTTTGTTCTGGGATAAAATGGTTTATCCCAGGACAAATGAGATGTCTGTTTGTAGCCATTCTAACACTTCTGCCAGTTCAGGACTGAGGGTCTGGGATAGAAGAGTCCACTGATCTGCATATGAGAGAGAGGGAGAGGGGGATTTGGAACAATAGTGAGGACTGTGACAAAAAAGAAATATCAAGTGAAATCCTATGGGGCGAGACGACAGGGAATTTTGGTTAGCAGAGAAAGTCAGGTGAGAGGAACCATGAGAGAAAGTGAGATAACAGCAGGTCTGAGTAGAGCAGAGGGGAAATGCACATTTGTAACTTGTCATGTGGATTTTTTTCCCTATGTTTACCATGTTAGGTCCAATAAGGAGCCTTCTTTCCCTGTTAACAGATTTGATTTGGCCTTGCTGACACTTGGGCTCTTTAATTAAACTCTCCAGTATCTCCTCTTTGTCAGTCGCTATCTGTGGAAAACCTCCATGATCTATGATCTAAGAGCAGTAACTCTCCTAAACCTCAGAGGAGTTTATTAAAATGATGCAGGTCGATGCTTTCTTCCAACTTAATCAGGCTGATAACAACAGAGATCGTTTACAGGGGAATCCCATCTGAATTTTTCTTGCGAACATTTGTCATGTATAGAATAAGTTGAGCAGCAGACTATTTTAATATAAGGGATTTATGATCAGGTTAGCAAGGAGGTGGATGATGAGGGATGCAACAAAATGTTCTGATCAGGTGGGCTATTCTAAAATCCCACCAATGAGATGTGTGAGCCAGTTCTGCGGTGTAGCCAAGCCTCAGCCTGCTGCATTAGGCTGCTTTAGTGTTTACTGGATCTGATACAGAGAGAGCTGCTTTCAGCTGTGCTGCTGCTTGAAGAAGGTGGGGTGGGGGAGTGTGTCTGAGTGTGACTTTCATCCCATGCAAGGGATTGCATCTTAAGAGACTGCTCTATTCTCTCTGTAGAGCCTCTCCGATCATTCAATTGGCAAAGACCCACAGGCCGTGAGGACAGGTCAAAGGCAGTGAGTATCTCTTATATGTCTCTGTGTTTGTCTGTCTGTCTGGAATGCCTTTTCCTTGCTGAATTCATCTGACTTTCTGCATATATTGGTGGATGTAGTCTCTTTAGAAATCTCTGATCTCACATTTTAAACCTATGTGCTGTTAGTTTTCTCCCTTGCGATGGCTTCTTTATTCTTGTTTAACTAACATCCTGGGATGATTCCACAATATCATCTTGTTGAAGTTGCACATCACAGTCGCAACAAATTTCCCCTCTTGGTCCTCTTTGTGGTCCCTCAACCCACGTATCTGATGATGCTGACAATCTACTCTGGGAGAGAAAAGAAGTAGTTTGTGTGGTGAAACTGTTGGGGTGAGCTCTGTACACAGATTTCTACAGGAACCAGTTCTACATGGTCACAGATTGGATATACTGAGGTTTAATCAGTTACCTTCATCTGCAGCAGAGGGAAATATTGGCAAGTTGGAGGATGGAAAGGAGAGATCACCAGAGCCTCATGTTCACCATCCTTGGACATGTGGTTATTGTACTGAAAAGAGAAATCCCTTGGGATCTGGGCGAAGTTCACCAGGGCTCAGTTGTGTGGGTCACTGTGGGAGAAGTCATTGTGTAGGACAGAGAGGGAAGGTGCAGAGGGGACAGAACGATGGTAAATCAGAAGCCCAAGACAAGTGCAGAGTGGTCCCTTGGCAGAAGCATCCAGTGTGTGGATCTGTGATAGAGGAGAGTCAATAGATGTCCAGCTCCAACTTCAATGGCCAGTGCTAGTATGGCAGTGGGAAAGAGAAATCTTTGCTCCTAGATTCTAGGGAATCAAGTGTTATGGCATCAAACATGGATGAGACTGTGTTAATGAGGAAATTCAAAGGGGCTTAAGAATTACAGGGATTGATTTCAGCTGAAACACAGTGGAAGGCAGACGGTCAGGATAGGGATTAAGCAAATGCACTCATTGGCACGTAGCACAATCCTTGTTCCATTAGTTTAGTAGGGATGAGGTTTTGTGCATTTTTAATGTAATCAGGTTTTAAAATGGATGCTGTATTTGGCAGTAGCAGCTGTGGAAATTCTTTGGGCCCAAACATGGGCAGCCCCCTTTCCTCTCCACTCCACAGATAGTCCCCTTTCTCTTCCACTCCTTTGTCTTCTGCTAAGTGGTCTCTTATAAGGGTGCCTGTACATATGTCAATGTTACCATGTACACGTGATGAAAATTTCCCTTTGCGTGACTTAATGGCATCACACTTTACACGTACACGAGTTTGGGGTTTTTTAAATGAGTGTGCATCATCACGAACTAAACCACATCTCAATGTCGTTTAGTTTGCAAGGCTGTAACTTGGAACGTTGTAGCCATTAATTTTTCAGCTCCCTCCCCAGCCATGGGAGGGGTGGGCAGGCTCCGCTGGAAAAAAAAAGGATCAGGCCCCTAGTTACTTCCACGTTCAGCAGCTGCCGGTGGTCGCCAGGACACCTGGGGCCACCCAGGAACAGGCTGGCTTGCCTCTGGGGCAGTGTGGGGAGGCAGCAGGAGGGCAGGTGGGTTTTGCTGGTGGCTGGAGAAGGCAGCAGGGACAGTGCACGGGGCACTGGAAGCCTGGGCAGGCTTGGGAAAGAGTTGGATTGGATGACTCTGAGCTGGGGCAGCACCTGGCCTGCTAGCAGCCCCCCCAGCTGGCCCCAGGGGGCACTGCCACCACAGAGGAAAGGATCAGGGAGGGACCCCTGCAGCTCAGGGGCCACTTGGCCTGCTGGCAGCTCACCGTGGGAGAGGTGGGCAGGCTCCACTGAAAAAAAAAGGATCAGGCCCCTTGCCACTTCTGCTTTCAGTGGGCACCTGCAGCCACCAGGATAATGATGTGTATACAGTGACAGAAAAATAAAACCCACTGTTTCAATTTAGGGGGCATAGACTATAACCCTGAAGGACTAAACCCCCATCACATGTACAAGTGCCCTTAAGGGTCAGAGGATAGCATGGTAGTCAGATGCCTCCCCTCTGTTGGGATGAGGAGGTAAACTAAGTGCAGGTCCATCCCACTCTGAGTCCCACCAGTTTCCTGCCTGGTACACCCTTGGCTTTCTTTGTGAAATGAGATTCATTCAGCAGGCAAAGAAATGAGCAGCAGCTGTGCTGAAGCCTAAGATCCCTGCCCACCTTCTTTGTCCTTTTCTCCTTCCCCTCAGCCTTTCACAGATTGTGCATTTCTGTCCCTGCTATATGCAGGCAGGCAGACTCCAAGATTCCCTGAGATTGGATATACCAGAAATTATGCTTGTATTTTTTATGCGTATGCTTGAGCCTGTGATGGATAGAGAACCAGCATCAACAGAAGCATGAAGTCTTCATATTATTTTATTTACAGGATAGTTGAAGTGCCAGTAACACCAACCATGACGTGGAGGGATGACAGGGGCAAGAGGTAGTTTGGTCTTCTTAACCAGTTCAGTCCTGAACTGTACCCATTGAGGAAAGACTTCCAATGGTGTTGAATGGCATGTACCATAATGTCAAATCCTTCCACTCCTTGGTGAGCTGAGACTGCCTGGCTTATTTCACTTAGACCTGAAGTTGGACTTAAACCTCGGTCTTAGCAGCTTAAAGGAGGGACAGCACTGCCTGCTATGATCAACTTTCGACTCTTGAACAGCTTCCATTGAAAATTCAACACACCCCATTTTAGGAGGCAAGAAAATTAAATGGGTTGAGAACAGCTGCCCCTCCTTTTGCAGAGGATTTTTTGATTTTAAGTGACAGTACATGAAACAGTAAATCCTTTCTCCCTGCGGTCTTATCTCCTGCAAACAGCATTGACTGCCTTACAAACCAGACAATTACAGGGTTAACTGGTAACCGGATGCCTGCATGGCTGCCTTGCTGATTCCATGGAGGTAACTAAAAAGAAATGATGCATTTTTCACCCCTTCCTATCTTGTTGCCTTCTCCCTTGTCTGATAAGACTTTAAGCTCAATGCAGTGTAGCTCTTCCTGCCTGCCTTTTCTTCTCCACCTCCCCTGGATCCTGCTTTTTTATTTTCCCTCCCATGTGCAGTCTTGGAAGTCAGGTCAGCGTTCCACCAATGACAAGCCCCTTTTTTGCTGCAGTGTCTTTGTCTTCCATGTACTGTACTGTTATTCCCTGATGATCTTAGACATCAGAGAAGTTTAAGTGGTGTTGAGATAATGCATGTCACACCTCTGCTGAACAATCAACCAGTCAGAGCAGGAAGGACAAAGGTTTTTGAGGAGGGCTGAGTCCTGCTGTAAAAGGTACCAAGAAGGTCGTAGAATACACACAAAGAGCACCAGAATCATGCATATAGTTATAGAAGAGCATGCCCTTTTGTATGTAATGTTTCTGCATCAGTGTTTACCATCCTTTGGTCATAGGTCCATAGTTTGGTGCAATTATAATTCCTATTATTAAAGATTTTGATATTTTGCAATAGTGAAATTCTCCAAGATGTTCACGATGCATCAGGGAGATTTACTTATTGCATTCAGTTAACATTTAATCTGCTCTAAAATTATATGAAAATGTGCTATAATGTAAACTATCTGAGGGAGAAAAAAGAAAGGAAAAAACTGGGCATGATGAAAATTGGGTCATGGACTAATGTTAAAGTGTTCTGCAAAGAAATTCTATACGGAACAGAAACATTTTTTGCTCCCCTCTGCAGTCACAAAAACCATTGTCCATCTGTTTGCAGTAGAGTTAAGAGAAACTTCTGTGAATCTGTGAAGAGGGTCCTTCTAGTTAAGGACGGGGTTCAATACCAGAAGAGTGTGGGCTAGATGACTGAATTTTCCTCTTCTCATCACCTGAAGAAGATGGTCTCATTTGCTGTAGGGAGAATCCTCCAGTCTTTGTGCTAGATAAGAGATAATGAATGATGTATTTCTTGTTCCTTTAAACACCATGTAGAACAATATAGAATGTGCCAGTATAGAACGATGCATCTGTATGTTCTATGCCTGCTTTTAGCTTTCTTTCTGATGACCTGGTGCCTGCTACCTCCCAGTCAAATTGTTACGCAATTGCTACAATGTTGTGTGTGTGTCTCTTAAACACTGGATTGGTGGGGATGTGATGGGTGTGTGGAGAGCTGAACATGTCTTAGAAGAAGACAAGATAAAGTGATTCCCTGCATGGATAAATATGTATTTATTGTGGTAACTAGCCCTGGTCAGCCTGAGCCCACAGAGTCTACAGAGTCCAAAATCCCAGTAGGCTGTTATGACTGTGTATTATAAGATGACACATAGAGCCAATTTCTCATCCTTTCTGCCTCCCTACATGTGAGTGGTCATGATATTTGTGCCATTCTTGTACTGGGACTGATTTTTGACATGCTTTTACAGTTTCCCCTTCTATCCTTTAGCACAGAGCTTCACAGGGAACCATTCCAAGCCTGTGGCTTTTCAATTCAGTTCACCACTCTTACCAGCAGACTACCTTCTGAGCAAGGGCTTAAAGTGGGATGGATATTTCAGTTCTATCTGCCCAAACAAAAATCTCATCCCAGCTACTCTCAGAAAGGCTATATCCTCAGAGTCCCTACATGGAGATCTCATTAGATATAGAGCCACTGAGATCTTACATTACATATTTCTAGCTAGATTTCTAACTGTCATCTTCTCTGGTTCTCCCCCATCCACACCCTACTCCCCCATGTTGACTGCAGGAACAGAGGGATGAGGACTCGCTTGGGCTGCCTATCTCACAAATCAGACTCATGCAATGATTTCACAGCTATTCTTCCCGACAAGCCCAACAGGGCTTTGAAGTAAGTATAAATGTGCCTTTCCTGCTTACCCTTTCTACTTTTTATTTCCCTTCTTTTACTGTGTTTCTTAGGCTTTGAGTCCCAATCCCACAGCCAGAAAGATAGGAAGGAAACCTAAGACCTTGAAAAAGCAGCAAGTTTCTTAGACAATACCTGGATCATACATATCCTGGAGCAGATTCTCTCCTCAGACAGGATATGCAGTCCAACCTGACTGATGTAAGAGAAAACTGTGTGCATATATCTGAGGATGGAATTTGACCTGTTATAATTACAAATATAATTCTGAGTGGTCAGCCCTGTTGTGAGATGATCAGAGCAACTTCACTCTATGGCCTTATTTTGACCTACGGTAGAAGAAGCATTTAATTGATGTTCTAAGTCTTGTGATTAAAGTCCACAGCAGGCAGCTCAGTTGAATGCAGTTAGCTGGGTACCTGGACATTACAGTTAACCATTACCATAGGCTCCTGTATCAACATGTGCTAGGGCTTCTATAACTCTTGGGACAGACTCTTTACTTTGGCTAATCCAAAGTCATGGTCTAATAAAACTTTTTTCAAGTCTAGCAGCTTTCCAGGCAAGTTCCTCAACAGTTTGTAGTAAGGCTCTTTGCATAAATAATGAATGGTTATTACTTCCTTCTTTCAATTTTTTTAGAAGACTATCAACAGAGGAAGCTACAAGATGGGCAGATTCCTTTGATATACTTCTGTCGCATAAATGTGAGTAGAGACCATGCTCTGTCCGAATATATACTTTTTCATAAATGTTTGCTGAGGATGGAATATGGACAGAGTATATTTTAAATGATCAGAGTGCATGGGCAATAGCCCTCCATAATAAGTTACCATAATCATCTTTAGCTAAGGTATCTGGAGTAGTCACAGTAGCTTGCTGGAAGGGGTATTGTCCAGTGAAAGTAGAGGACAGACTAGGAAAAAAATCCCTTGGTTTTTAATCCTGATCCTATATTGATTTACTAGGTGACCTGGGGTAATTCATATAGGGTCAAATTCTGGTTTTATACATACTGTTAAGCAGGGGAGGGCAGTTATTTCAGGCGGAGGGCCACTTACCGAGTTTAGGCAAGCAGTCAAGGGGTTTGTCATCTCATAACCAGAAAAATAGCAAAACCCAGAATACAGTAATCTAAAAATAAAAAATATACAACATCATTCATTTGATTTCAAAAAATATTTACATGTGTTTGTGTAGTGTACATAGAGGTGATTTCACAATAGCTTAAATTAAGTCTTACTCTTGTATATTGTGGAGAGGGAGGGTGGGGGGCATGGAGGGGTGGGTATAGGTTTGTGGGGGGCTGTTGGTGTGTGGATATGTGAGGTATGGGTGGAGATGAGGTTTGTGGGGGGCTGTGTCTGGGGGGGCAGGGTGGCTGGAATGTGTGAGGGAGGGTGGCTGGGGGCCTGCATGTATGGCAGGGCAAGGGGCGTGTATATGTATGGTATGGTGAGGTGCGTGTGTGGGACTCGCCCTATAAACACACATGCTTTCCCTCCCTCACTGTGCATGCGTACACACGTGCACACACACACGTGCATGCACACACACAAACCGTCTCCCCCACACTCCCTCCCTTACTACGCGTGCGCATGTACACACACACTATCTCTCCCTCCCTCACTGCATGTGCGCGCACACACACACACACACACATGCACACAAACACACACAGACACACACACACACTCTCCTGTTCCTGGCCCTGGGGTACTGGCGTGGGCCCTGTGCTCCTGCAGTTCAGTGATGGAGCCAGGGGCCACGTGCTGCTGGAGCAGCCAGTGGGTATGTAGGGAAGCAGTGAAAGCTGCAGCAAGCAGAGGCTTCCAGTTGAGGGGAAGGGTAGAAGGGGCCTGGGGGCGGATTGGGGCGGGACTGGGCTGGCCTTGCCACTGAGTCCTGCTGGCTCCCTTTGGGTCCTACTGCCCCTGTCTCCTGTCATCTTTGACAGGCAGCCAGGAGCAGATGAATATTAATTTTCTAAATTTTTTAGGGGCCCCACAGGCCAGATAGAATGGCCTAGCAGGTTGGATCTTTCCTGTGGGCTATATTTTGCCCACCCCTGCTCTTAAGAGAGCACTAGATTGGGCTTCTGACCACTGAGCAGAGGTTTACATAAATTATTTTGCCGGTAGTGAGTTGAGACAGCCAGACTGGCATGGGACACTCAGCACTGCTACTTGTTGCTACTTCAGAGGTGAGAAGTGTGCACTCCTCCCTTGACATTCTGCCTGAATCTAGGTGCACTGGGTGTCCAGCATTCCAGCTGTACCAGGCTGACTATGCACCCTTATTGCTAAGGAGTAACATCAGGTTCTCTGAACAGAACACACATTTGTTCTTGGGGGCAGGGGGCAAATCTTAGACAGGGTTCCACCATTTTTAAACTGGCTATGTGTGCCGAATTTCCATTCTATTACTGGTATAGATTGGTATCTGACCACTTATGCCAATAAAAACATAATATCTATATCTGGCCCTGGTGGCTAAACTTCCTCCCTATGTTAGGGAAATGCTCCTGCAGCACCTTCCTTGTCTTCTGAACCCACTTTCTTCATCTTCTCCCCTCAGTCACAGTGCAAGTACACAGAATCCCCAAGAGCACAGGCCCTGCTGGGCCAGCAGTATGAAGAAGAATCAGTGGAGGACTAAAGGACTCTGGAGAGAATAAGAATCCTGCCCCCACACTCCCCCAGCTATACAGTCTATTATCATTCAGTAACTCCCCACTGGAATGACACTAGCTGACACTGGGTACATCTACATGTGCCTATTAATGTGCAGCAATTACATCCAGAGCAATAAGCTCTGGAACTAATTACTCCAGGATCACAGTATGTGTGCCCAGAATTACAGCACACTGAGCCAGGATGGAGCAGTCCCAGCTGGCATGTCCTGAGGGTCGATGTGGGGCTAGCCAGTGTTCTTCAGCATGGGGCTAGCCAGCAGGTAGCCTCCACAATGAAGTACCCTCATGCCCCAGCCAGCCAGGGCAGCATCTACACATGCGCTGATGTGGAGATTTTTACTCTGTAGCAAGACAGTACTTGTATTAACAAGCACTATTCTGCTGCAGAGTAAACTAGTTTACTCCAGCCTAATAGGGGTGCACATGTAGATGCTGAGACATTTACTGCACACCTAATTAGCCTACCGTGAAGTAAGCATCTTGTGTAGATGTGCCCATTTACATTTTTCCTTAACATTTGAAAAAGAACAATAAAGAATAAATTGGATAATCTCATTCCTCTGCAATGATGCTACAACCCTAATGCAGATTGCAGCTGAAATTTTCAAAGTCACCTGGGGATCTAGCTGCCAAGTCCATTTCCTTTTAATGGGCAATCCAATGGGCATTTAAATCCCTTAAGTGCCTTTGAACAACCCAGCCTACAGCATTCCTCACCAGAAAGAAACTGATGCTATTTTAGTTGCCACAGAACATAATTTATGGCTGAGAATACAAATATTAAAGTTTTATGTATACAAGCCTTAAAAAGCATGTAATCAACCCACTTTCATACCACTCAACAGATCAATCATTCTAATTCTGTTCAGAAAAATATTATTCTATATTCTACCCCAACAACACATAATTTGGGGAAGTTATAAGCAAAATAGTAAAATCAGCAATATACATTCAGTAGCACATTTCCATAACGGAATAAAACAAGGGAGCACAGTGAAGTTGTGTGGGCAGTATAGAAGTGAAAATGGGTGATGAAGGATTACATGGCAAGGGGGGAAAGGCTGGATTATTTGTTTAGACAGATTGTATAACCAGTGCAGAATTTTGTTTTAATAAAATATAATTTTGCTGTCTTTCTTTGAAACATTTTGTGAAGGAATTAATTGACAGTTATTAACTGCTTTAAGACCTGAGAATAAAAAAGGTGCTATAATATTTCAACAACAATAACTCAGTGAGCAAGAAATGATTGGTAGGAAATATTTTATTTTTATATGGTATTTTGGTCAAAATATAAAATGTCAATTAAAAAATGACCAGCTGCAGTTGTTCTTCCAGATTCCCATATTAGGATGTGAAGAAAGCTAAGTGGTACAATTATCTGAAGGGAAATTTCAATTACAAAAACTATGAAACTAAGGTGTCAGGCACTGGAATTATACAAGTTGTTTCCTCTTTCAGTTGGCAGATATGAATGATAAACCAAACCTTAGAATAAAAATAAACAAAATCTTAGAATAATAGTCACCACAAGTGTCAACATTTATTAACAGGTTCCAGTGTGGTTTCACAGATACTAGTTTTTCCCTTTATCTAAACTAGGAAGTAATCATGACAACTTTGATGACAAGTGCTGGTTTCTAATAGCAATCACTGTAGAAATTACACAGTGATTAATGACATAAGTAATCTAATAAACCACTTTCTAAAGACATATTCCATGATTATATTTTTGTACCTGAATCCTCCAAAATTGCCAGTCTGAGAGTCAAAGTCTATTCTCAGTTACATTGATGTTTGGATATAAAGTAATTCCATTGGAACATCATCATTCCAGTGTAAACTAGAGTGGTATTTATTTGGTGTGGTGACCTTTGGGTGACAGGAATTATCTTTTGCAAGTTGCAGATATTTTCATTTGTGCACACCTGCATCAGAAAGGCAACAGAAGTTCCAAAGATTCATTGTGGAAGCAGACAAAAAATCAGTTATCTGCAGGTTTTTTTCCTATTAAGAAGCACACATCAACATAACTAGCACTAACATTTGACAGGTAAAGGAACCTTGTGACTACTTAAGTGTTTCTATATGACCAACCCCAGGAAACCTTATCAGCTGACACCTGAAAAAGGAGAGAATCATGTCACCCTAATTTCCTTATAACTGTCCAGGTAAACAGTCTAGTGTAATTTTCAATTTATGCTTCAGTGCATGAGCTAATCACCAGCTAGGCTCAGGGAGAATATTCCCCTGTGGTTTATAGTGTTATGCAGGTATAACACTTCACTTGATGCATCTGCCACAGACCATCATTTCACTAGGTGATCCATGAGTCTGTTTTGGAATAGAAATTCCTATGTGGATTACAAACTGATTAAAGACTCCCATGGTTTAACTCACTTGTGATACAGACAGTTTTCACCTGCCTGGGTCAAAATTGAATCTGGAATGAGGCTTTGGGCTTCTTCTGCCTCCACAATTTCCACAGTTACGGCATGTGCTAGACCATAAAATGTGCTCAGGAACTAAATGACAAATGATAGAATCATAGAAAATGAGGGTTGGAAGGGACCTGAGGAGGTCATCTAGTCCAACCCCCTGCTCAAAGCAGGACCATCCTCAACTAGAACAACGCAGCCAAGGCTTTGTCCAGCTGGGTTTTGAAAACCTCCAAGGATACAGAGTCCACAACCTCTCTGGGTAACTTGCTCCAGTGTTTTATTACCCTCCTACCCTCCTTTCTAATATCTAACCTAAACTTCCCTTGCTGCAACTTGAGAGCATTGCTCCTTGTTCTGTCATCTGTTACCAACGAAAGCCGTCAAGCTCCATCTTTTCTGGAACCACCTTTCAGGTAGTTGAAGGCTGCTATTAAATCCCCCCTCAAATGGTTGCCAAGTCTTGTTATACTTGCAGAGCTACATGAGGAGGGTAGACCAGAATGGGGAAGTATTTCTTAAATCAAAATGTGATTAAATATCACTATAAAGAGATCCCCTGTTGAAACAGTAGCTTTACTTCTTGGTCACAGGAAACCTCAAACCATAATGCAAATGGATTCCCCTGGCTCGGGGTTTCTGTCCCTAAGCTCACAGCACAGCCAAGGAGCAGCAAGAGCCTAGAAAGAGTCTTATTTTCCCTCCCAGGAGCACCTTTTTGAGCGTAGACTGCTATTCACTCTTTATTTGCCAGAGACAGGGCAGGGCATGTTGCTCCACCAACAATAATGTAGACCTTTCATTTTCTAAGTGCATATAGTAGTGGAAAAAAACTGGGGATGTGAAAGCACAGGAAGGGCATCCTACATTCTGTGCTTTGTGTTTCCTTGTGCATTAAACAGACAGGAGAAGTGACTCTAATATGCTATATATTGGCATCTTTTCTCAGTTCATGCTCATGAGGATTAATGATGACTTCTGTGAGATTGGAGTTCAGTCTGGTCTGGAGAGTGTATGTGCAATAAGTGACAGAACAGTAAGCCTCCCTTGGTATCCCATGCCCAGGAGACATGGTCTAGTCTGCCAGATGGAAATTCCTTTTGACAGGATGCTAGAAGAAATGCAAGTAGTGGCATATCTTGTTCTGCAACCCTCCCAGGAATGGACACATGGCTTGTCATTCATCCAGCAGGACAGTGTGTCCTTAAACCCTGAATTTGTTTTCAGCTCAGAGTCAGACATGTAAAGATCTTCACGTGAAATTTTCATTTTAGTTTTGTGAAGATTTCCCCCCACTTTCTTCACAGTGTACAATTTCTTGTGTTTTCTTCCTACCTTTTGCCATTATTATCACAAAATCGTGGGATAGGAGCCCATGCTCCTTTCTGGTTATTTTCAAGCCAGAATAGCACATCCATATTCTGTGCTTTCCACAGAATTCATCTAAGGTCAGAGAAGGTCATCCTCCCCCACCTCTTATTCATCATTGCCTGTGCAGCCAACATGCTGCCAGAGAATCCTAGCCTTGTCTCCTTTGTCCCAGGATCCATGGTTTCTCCTATTGCTGAGCAATTCCTCCATTTACCACAGGGATCATTCCCTACACAAAGTGCCAATCACATTTACAGCATTAAACAATAATCATTAATAGCTTTCCCTTTCCTGCATGGCTAGATTCCTGGTCTATGATTTAAGCTGTTAGCTTTAGATCTTTTTTAAGCTGATGAGGCTGGCCTTGGTTGACAGCCATCATGTTCTGGCCGGCAAAGCCCTTTCCTTATTGCAATAGTCAATCTACTCTCTGTGATTTAGGGGAAGAAACTCAGAGGTGAGGTCAAGAACACAATCAGTTCTAATCATAGCTTTGTCATCGACCCTGGGAAAGTCATTGACAGGGACAATAATACCAACCTAATTCAAAGGTGAGTTGCATGGATGAATAAATGAAATTGTTGATGAGCTGTGTTTTAGTACTATATATGATTGTTACCTAAAGCCTACAGAGCTAACTTATGCCTTTAAGACACAACCCTGATTTCGGAGCAGCAAGGGAATCATCCTGCCCCAGGAAGATCTTGGCAAAAGATTATGTTATAGCACAATCCGTTCCTTCATTCTGCAGTATACTTTACTGCTATTTTGGGGGTACAGAAAGGGACAAATCTTGAAGTCCTCATTCAGGCTAAATCTTCACTGAAGCCAGCAGGCATTATGGCTGAGTAAGAAGTGAGTAAAACCAGTAATGTATCTGTGATCTGGCTCATATTCACAAGGGAAGAGTAAAAGAGTGTGACTAGCCTGCCATTGCTCAGCTGTCACAGACTTGCAGATTCCTCCTTGGTCCATTCTTCTTACGGGCTCTGACTCTCTCCCCTGAGTCGAGGAATTCTATGCACTGTCTTTATCCTGTCTGCTCTATGGTGACTGTTTCCTCATTTGGTTTTCAAGGATCTCTACACTCACAGCTCCTTTTTTGAGTCAAATGTCTGACTAAGTATATGAGACCTATCCTAAAGGCCATTGTCCCTAATAAGTACTTCCTGAAGGACCACGATTTTGGACAAGGTTGCCACTTTACTCTGTGGATAGCCCATGCTGCCATACCTGAAGGCTCCTAATCCTGCTCTTCATTTCTGCACTTTATCTGTATGATATGTTTTATGTATTGGACTTCCTAGCTGTTCCAAGTCTCTCAAGTTGATATTTCAGTAGATGACCCTGTAGATCAGTGGTCTCCAAAGTAGGGTGCGTGCACAGCAGGGGGTGTGCAAGACGATCCATTGGGGTGCGGGAAGAAAATATTAGAACTTCTATTTAGATGTATATTTATATAAATATATATATATATTGGGGGGGTGTGCTCAAAAATTTTTTACTGATGGGGTGCGCAAATATAAATATACATATATTGAGGGGGTGTGTTCAAAAATTTTTTACTGATAGGGGTGAGCAATCAAAAAAATTTGGAGACCACTGCTGTAGATGATGCTCTTTTCTTCAAGCCAGTACTGAATCTGACAGTGCTGGAGCCTTGTGTTGAGACAGGCTGTTCATTCAGATGAGATGAACTTTGAAGCAAAAATTCTGACCTTTTGTAATGAACCCTCTCAAGATTCAGTTTATGAGTGGGAAGGTGTTACAATAAACATGCAAGCTAACTCAGGTAGTGGCATCCCACATACATAAATTCACCCCACATTTTCACTTAGATACAACATACTGCTTCATTTCCCATCATAAACTGCTGTGCAACCTCACTGTGCAGCACCTGTTTAATAGCACTCAGTAATCTCATGTTCATTTTCTGAGACATAACTGCTACTGCCCACACTGGAAATACTGGTGATCAGCCAGAGACCGAAGGACAAAGGGAGAGGGAGCCAGTCAGCCCTAGGATCTGAACAACCCCACCCACAGACGATTCACTTTTGTCCTCATATTCCCTCTTACATCAGGTCCAATGACCTGCAGGTCTCCAGATAATTACAAATAACTCCAGATATCTGACCTAAGAGAAGGGCTTTTTCCATGTATAGAGACCTGGCACATGGGGGTTACAGAAGTCTTTGGGAAAAGGGCAAGTATTAGATTCTTATGGATGAAGAATGCATGCAAGTAGTATGTGCCCCTGGCAGCAAAGGGCTTCTTGGCCAGTGGCATCAGGGGAGGTCTCTTCTTCCTATAGCCATGAGAAAAAAAGAAGAGAGACAGAGGAAGGAAGGAAGCAAGGAAGCAAGCAAGGAGCAGAGGAACAGAGAGAGAGAGGGAAAGTGAAAAAAGAAAGAGAAAAGGATATAATTGAAATGAGGGAAAATAATGAGATTGGGGTGAGAAAGAGGGCTAGTGAGATCTCTGACATGCCCTGCATTACAGGCTCAAGGAAGGGCCATCATCTCTTTCAGGTACATCTTTCTCAGCATGCCAACCCCCCACCCTGCTGTTCTCCAGTGCTGCAGCTCTGTAATCCCTGTATACAAGTCACATTATACAATGTAAAGTGTCCTGTTGTGTGCCTTTTACTTCTTTGTACATAGGTGTACTCCCTCTTTAAGAGGGTCTTATTTGTCTTAGTGGCTAGAATCATGACTTCCAGCCACCCCCATAGTTATGGCAGTGCCTCACAGATGATTCATTTCCCCCTTTGTATGGGATCTTTTGGTCCCAAAGAGACACTGGGCCCCTCAAGCCCCAAACCACTGTCCGGGTTTCAGCCTTCTTGGCCTTTGCCCCTTTTTGTCTGGATGAGCATCCTCAGCCCAGATCCACTACCCTGGACTCTTGGGGCATTTATACATGTGCCCTGGGAGTGGGGTGGTGGTGCTTTAATTAGAGTGGCTCTAAAAGTGCTCTAATTAAAGTGCCTGGTGCATCACATATATCAGCATCCCCATGCTGAAAAATGGCAGTGTGGGTGCTTTAACTAAAGCTCATCAAATGAGCTGATGTCTGCTGAAGCATGGTAATTAGCAGTGTGTGGGAGCAGCCTCGGTGCATGTGTATAGGCTCCCTGGGTTCCTAAGCCCCAGCCTTACATGTCTCTGATCAAAGCTGGCCTCACAAGCAGAGAGTACCCCTGGCACCCTGCTCCATGACCTTCCGACCTCCTGTACAACCACAATCCAGTCCTCCCATCATAAATTGAAATAAAGAAAAGACAACCAACACATAAAGGATTAACTTTTTGGTTCTAAGTCAAGCTCAGTCCCCTCAAGGCCTTAACCATTGTCACCTTCATAAGGAGTAGCCTCGATTCCCCCAGTCCCTCCTTCCCCCTGGCAGCCAGCTCTGCCTCCCAGCTCCTTCTGCTGCAGCCTGCAGGCCTGGACTGCCCATCCCAGCTCAGAGAGTGGGCTTATATGCAGCCAAGCTCTGTCCTTTCTAGTCAGTATACTGCTGCCCCAGGAGATGTGCCCAGCGGTTTCTACTCAGCCTAATGAATTGTTGGGATGTTCTTGTCCTGCAGCCTTCCCAAGGTACTTAGTAGGCCCATACCTAAATGTTGCAGTTCTTGTTGGGGCTGGATATTGCCAGGGCTACAAAAGTAGCTCCCCCTCTGACTGCAGTTAACAAGGCTGAGATTCCCTGTCCCAAAGAGTGAGGAATAAGATCAGGAACATGGAGTGGAAAAAGACACATTTTATAGAAACAGCCACATTGTGCCTGTCAAGAAGGATAGGTGATTGAGGTCAGGCTCCAAACCAGCAGCACAGCCCAAGACATTCTGTACTGAAACATAGAGGGTATGCGCTGGGGGGCACAAACCACAGTGGTTGCAGTGCTCACAGGGTTTCAATAAGTGCTTCTCAGTCTCCTTGCCAGCTCAAGTCTGGCATCTAGTGCAGAAGCAGGGCGCAGCAAGGGGTTAAAGTAGATCAAAATAGAAGAGGTGCTCACCAGCACTGGAGCTGTATGTGAAACTTATGCAGCAAAGTGAGTGTTTTCTCTTGTGTGCATAGGATGGGGGAGAAAACAAAGACAAGAAAATATGAGGATTTGTTAAGGAGCCCTTGATATTGTAAGACCAGGTCCTAAGGCAAACTCATAACAGGCCAGACAAGTGTGGGCACACTTATATATGAGTATGTATGCAATGTATAGTTGCAGGAAGTGCTCCCTACTCTCTCCACTCACCCAACCTATGAAAGCCACACCTGCCGTGTGTTTGGTGTTATAAAAAGGAAGAGAGGCCAATCTTCTTTGTCCTCATACAGCCTTCACACAGATGTCATAGGTCCCGCATTTCGGGGCTCTGCCTCTCCTACACATCCACCTGGTGCCTCCCAGATGACAACACAGGTAAACAATGTCCAATCACAGTTTGCAACAGTGTCTTCCTGGCACTGATGCAAAAGTATACAAAATCCTCCACACAGGTACATCTCCCCAGCTTGGGAGTTAAAAAGTCCATATCACAACACTGTCCACATACTGAGGCTAGGAAAGTTAGCTCTCCTTCCCCTGTGCCCAGCCCCAGTACTCACAGCTATACTGTGCTGCCTGCAGATTTTCCTGGATTGTCTCTGGCTGTCATGGTTGCCAAGGTCCAATTTCCTGCCCTTTGGTACTTGACATAGCTCCTCTGAGCCAGCTCCAATGAGAGCTGCTTGTTGCTACAGTTTCCACCATTTGCCCCTGCAGGGGCTGTCCCTCTGGAGTGTGGCTGCCATGGAACCACTGCAGCCACTTTTGGTCCTCCTGCACACTGTGTCCTTTAAACTCCACCTCCGCATTGCGCTCCTCCCACTGGGCCCAGTGGGTCCTTATTAGCTGGGTTTGACCTGGAGGCTGCAAGGCCCCATTCGCTTAGCTGGGTTTGACCTGGAGGCTGCAAGGCCCCATTCGCTTAGCTGGGTTTGACCTGGAACTGGCATCCCAGATGTGCCTGATGTGCTTCTGGGTCATCATCTGGGAGCCTCAGCCCAGCTGCTGCAGCAGCCAATCAAGCTCCGCTGCCACACCCGCCATACTGGGCCTTCTTTGCATGTCCTTTGCTGGGGCCTCAATACCCTGCCTTTCACTGGCTGCTGGGCCTAATGCCCCTTGGGCCTTGTCTCAGGCCTGTTCAATTAGCCTGGACCCTGCCTCAGGCCCTACTCAGTGCGCCTTGGCCCTGTGCTTTTCTGTCAGGGTGCACTCCCCTAGCCTTTCCCCTCCACCGGGTCCCCTGCAAGGCAGCTGAGGCTGAGGATTTCCACTGCCCCATTCTCGCCTTTCACTGGGGAGGCACAGGTGTGACATTTCCTGAGGACTACCCCACCACAAGCAGCCCCACCACACCATCCTCCCTAGCAGGATGTAGTTTTAGGTCATGCCCCAGGACCAGGAACTTCCTCCATCCCCATAGTTCCTATCCTGAATCTCCAAGCTGTTCTGGGAGCAGCAGATCTCTGGCTGGGTGATATTGTTCCTTTGGCCCCTGCAGCAACTGCCAGCCCTGCTCTTGGGGCCTAGCCTTATACCCAGGCACCCAGCCTCTCCACCAATCAGGCAGCCTCTTGCCTAACATGTGACCGCCTGATTGGGTCTGCTCTCACCTGCAGGCTGTTTGCCACCTGCTCAGACCCCTTAAAGTGGCAGGCACAACCTGTGCTCTGCCACACCAAGGCATAGAAATTAGGACACTCACATTTCCTAATAAATTCTACTAGGTTTACAACATGTGACCTCAGCTGGCCTGGAATGTTACTGAAATCCCCCAAATGGTGAGCACTGAAAATAGCTAAGAGCATTTTGATCACCTACCCAGAGAGGCAGTTATCACTCAGCATTTCTTCCTTTTCCTGTTTATTGTAGTCATTACAGTTAGAATATCCAGGGTCCTTCCTGTGTGGAAATAAGTAAAGAGAAACCCAGGAGACAAGACTACAAATGGTGTATTTTGAAAAATGTTGACTTAGTCACAAATGGGTGAATGGATGAATATGAAGTATCTGCGAGGATTTACCTGGACCTGCCTGAAGTTGTTTCCTGTTTTCCTTCTCCTTTCATGCATAAATCCAATGTTTCCCCCTCACAGATGGGGTGGCTGCATTCCGCGCATTCCTAAAGACAGAGTTCAGCGAGGAGAACCTGGAGTTCTGGCTGGCCTGTGAAGAGTTTAAAAAGACCCGATCAGCAACCAAACTGGCATCAAAGGCTCACAGGATCTTTGAAGAATTTATTGATGTGCAAGCCCCTCGAGAGGTTGGTAGTCATATGCCTTCTGGTGGGATTAGTCTCAGAGGCAAGCCTAGAAAGAAAACTCTCTAAGTGATGGAAGAAAAAGGAGTGGTTGGGAACACTTTGGTTTGCCACAAGTTTCACCAATGAGATTTTGTACTCTTTAAGTAACCAGTACAGAATTTAGAGCTGGGAATTGTCCCTTTAACAAGATGATGATGTCACATCTTATACTGTGATTCAGGTTGTGGCATCATATCTTTGCCAGGAGTTCTAGTGAATATACATCCAATTTCTTAAAAATGTTTCCCCTGAAAAACAACCTGCCTTAATGACACTGATCTTTAGAAAGCTGACTGCAAAGGCATCCCTGAGAGAGAGTTTGCCATTTCTTCTCTTTTGGACTATGGGAGATTCTGTGGTGTCAATGAGGAAAACTCAGACTTTTATCAAAACTTGCGACCTGCCAGCATTGGCAATCTGAGGTCAAATTTATTTCCTATTGAAGTGGATAACAATATTTTCATCACAATAATGGGAGCTGGATAAGATCATCTGTGTCCTGTTATGCTTAATGCATTCCCAATGGGCTTAGAATCTGGAGTTCTGATCCCACAAGTCTAATGTTGAAACCAACCAGTGCCACAAACATATGAGACAAGACACAGAGGTCTACTTCCTTGATTATATAATTCCCTATTATATAATTATGGAAGCCTAAGTAGTTCAACAGAGTAGCAATGGGAAACTGTCTCCTAGGGATGCCTTTTCAGTCAGTTTTCTCATGACAGCCAGGATAAAGACATATTTTTATTAAGACAAAATCTATGAAAATTATAGCACATGGGTTCATCGTAACATTATACTAATTTTAGTAGAAAAGTCTTGGCATAATGTATTTTGATGCAATGGCAAATGATGAGAAAATCCAAACAATTTATTTCAAAATAAAATAATATAAAGCCATTTAATCCAATTTTACTAATAGCTTGAGCCCCTAAAAAATCATTCTTTATTAATTTTGACATGCATAGAGTGAAGTTTGTAAAAAGTATTGTAAAAGAGTCTTCTTCATCAGTGAGGGGCTAGCTGGAGTAACAAAGACAGGGGTCTACAGTTTCAGATTTAAAATAAGTGTCTAAAGATAGGCATCAAAATCCATAATAAGGAACCTAAATATAAGTGGCAAAGGTCCTGAGCATCTCAAGATAGCACAGAAATTAATATATATTAAATACCTATTGTAAGCTGCCTAAGTATGAAAATTGGGGAATAGTATATTACAACTCCCGCCCCAACTCATGCTTTTTATCACAACAATTATGTCTGTGACAAACAGTTTTAACCGTATAAGCCCAGGCTTACTTTATATCAACTTCTTTTTTGGACATTTTTCCTAGGTGAACATAGACTTCCAGACACGGGAGGTGACAAGAAGAAATGTGCAGGAGCCCTCTCCTTCTTGCTTTGATGAGGCCCAGGGGAAAATACACAGCCTCATGGAGAAAGACTCTTACCCCAGGTTCCTGAGATCCAAAATTTACACAGATCTGTTGACTCAAACCCAGAGGAGGCTCAGTTAGAGCAGATTGGGGCCAGAAGAAACCATGAGCTTCCCACAGCAGCCAAAACCATTTCCAAATGTGAAACTCCATTGTTGTTAAAAAAAAGCAGTGGTACAGGAGCAGAAGGAGGGGGAGGGGGAGGGGGAGTGGAAGGGGAGCCCATTCCAGAACGTGACCCAAACACAGTGCTCTGAGTTTGTGTATGTGCTTTGGTTCTTGGTAGCATCCTGAATTTGTTGCCTTTTTCTGGAACAGAAATGTATCCTCTGTGGTGCAATGGGCCATCTGCCTAGAAGATGGGCCTCCTAAAACTCACTCCACAGGCTATTCTGTAAATAATGCTGATATACCCCTCCATCCTTCTAGAGCTCTCCTGGCTCAAACCTCTTCCATACATTTGGAGATGATGCTAAGGGTAGTCATGAAACCAGTGTCGCTGAGCACAATCTAAAGCACTGCTTCACTCACACGGGTGGCTAGGACTCTGATCTGAAGGTTGGGGTGGGAGGAACTAAGGCCACAGGACCTGAGCTTCCTCCCAGCTCAGGAAGAGATCAACTGAGTCAGCTCTTTCTTCCAGGTGACACACACATTGTGAGGTCAGTAGTGACCGTCTTGCAGCCCCTTCCTACCTATCTGACAGCACCCCTGACTATAAAGTCCTTCTCTGTGGGGAAAAGAAGCTGAATGATACTTTTATTAATTTGTCAAGGAACTTCGGTTTCCTCCCTGGCTAGAATGGCTTTGTTATTTCTTCTGGTACAAATTATTATTTATTACAGATATTTATTTACACTGAAGTTAAGCCTATGGGCTTTGCTCCTAAGTCTGGCCCCATTCTGTGTGACAATGTACCAAAACAAAACCAAAAAAAGATGCTCCTGCTACCCAAAAAACTTTGCAGGATTAGTGGACTCTTCTTGTAAGGCAACTGTTAGGTACCAAGACAAATCCAAGATGAGATATTTCTCCCCTCTAATTGCTAACAAGTGCGGGGAACAAAAGGCACATTTGTTATGGCCGAACACACTTTTCATGTATTGCCTGATGGGGACATGATGGAGAGAGATGGAGAAACATGGAAGTCATGGTTATACTATTAATATTTATTGGTTACCAACCGTTATTATCATTTAATGATTGCCAATTGAATGTTCAGTATTCAGGCAAATATAGAGACATGGACCCTATCCGAGGAATTTGTTCCAAAATAACTAGTGCCCTGAAAACATAGTGCATAGAGTTAAGCCTTGAAGCAGTACTTGCTGTATTTGCCGCATTTTTATTACATAGTTTAGGAGGAAATTGTGAACAGACATCAGCTGTGTCACAGGACAACCATGGTGTAAAATAATATAATTAGAGTAGAATCTAAAATCTGTAGCTAGAGTGATCCCTGGGTTTTCTATCCTCCAAGTTTGGGTTAAAACATTGATATATTAAGGAGTAGGCTGGAAAAACTGGACTCCAAGCTAAGTGCAGCAAAGTTAAAAAAAAAAAAAAAAAAAAAAGCTTTGTAGATATCAAAGAGATCTTTGTGTCCATACATTATAGAATCATAAAATCAAAGGACTGGAAGAGACCTGTAAGATCATCAAGTCCAGTCCTTTGCCATGTGCAGGAGGTTATTAATAGGCTCAAACAAGCTCAACGAGGTGCTTGTCCAGCCTCCTCTTGAACTCCTCCAAGGATGGTGACTGCACCACCTCTGCTGGGAGTGTGCTCCAGATTTTAGATACCCTTACAGAAAAGAAGATTTTCCTAATGTCCAACCTAATTTTTTCCTCAATTAACTTGTGCCAGTTGGTCCTCGTCCTCCCTGGGGATGCCTTTCTGAAGAGTTGTTCCCCTAGATTTGGTGTTCACCCTTGACATACTTGTAAGTGGCTATCAAGTCACCCATACCTATATTATGCAGGACATAGTTCTCAAGCTCTGTTTTAAGGTGATGCAGAATGAGCTGGGGAATTAATAATGTCTGTAGATTAGTCACTGTGCGCATTCTCATGGGAGGAGTGAGGGCTGTCCCTGGGGGGGTGTGAATCTGGGTGACTGCCCCAGGGCCCGAGACTCTGCCACTGTGGCCACTTGCTGCCGCTGCCGGCTCTGCCACCGCTGCCAAGCGCTGCTGGCTTGACACCCCCCCACTCTGCTGGCTCCAGCCACTCTGCCCCCCTCCCCTCCAGGTCCCGCACACCTCTAGGGATGACTCTGGGAGGAATGGTGTTTTTGCTGATGAGTTACAATCATGATTATGCCTATAAGTGTTCCAAGGACTGCATCTGTAATGTGACCACTGAGTAAAACCGGTACCTGGGTTAGAAAAGAAGGGGAGAAGAAAGAGGGTGCCTAAATTACCATGTTATTGTTTTGAGATGACTCTTGGGATTCAGGTGGTTGTTATAGTTCAGGCATACTGTCTTGTTGCAGAGCCATGTGCACAGATCAGAGATAGTTCCTGAGCTCTTTAGGGCAACCAAAGCTCAGAAAAGCACAGAATCCATATGTATTTTCAAATGGGAAGAGCTCTTCCCAACATCTGATTAGACTGTTATTCTACAATGCAGATTCTCCAGTTTTCAGTTTGCAGGCTGCTTGGTAAGAGGCACCATCTCATTGGCCAGCTTTCTGTTTTGTTAGAGGAACTGTCTGAAAGAACATTTCATACTCTGAGCTGAGAACCATTGTTTAAACTCATCTTTTGCCAGTGAATTGTAACATAAGTGGCAGGGACAGGAACACAAGAGGACCAGCTTGTAAGGGGCAAAAACTCTGCAGGACCCAGAGTACAGCCATTGTTTTCTTTGAATATACCTCTTCAGTCAGGCACATGAATCCTTTTCATTGATAGGACCAGTTAACCCAGCAAACTAGGGTTAGAGAGACATCTCTTAAAGGAATCTGGTGTTATGCACAAGAAGGAAACAGAGAAGCAAAACACTAATGAAATAATTTGATGATGTTTCTTGGACTATATTTTTGTTTTACCAAGCCAAACAAAATTAAACTGTGTAGAGGGGCCTATTATACTGAAGGAGTAAAAGAAATATACAGGAGCAAGGAAGATTACTTAAGAGATGGTAGAAACATTTACACACATCTCTCCACAGTACTTACAGAGTATTTGGAGTCTATTTGCTTTCTGGTTAGCGGACAGATAATCTAGAGAGAGCTTCCCTGCCCCTCTGAGACATTTAATCTGTGGCATCCTATATACACTCACTCCAGACTGCACCCAGGGCTAGGTTTTATCTGAGAATGATGTAGCTCCTGTTGAGTTTAATCAAAGTTGATAGCGACTGAATGCACCCAATTTGGTCCTTAACAAGCAAGTGCCCAAGTGACTCCTTGCATTAAGATGAATTGGTACATGAAACCAACAGCTCTAGAATGGAGTATATATGCTTTCATGCCTTTAACTTTTCTTATGTGTTGTACAAAATGTGCTGTCATGTGTTGTCATGTCAGATATCCCAAGACAAGGTCCAATTACTGCTTGTTTTGTTCAGGTAAGCCCTGGAGGAGAAGGCAACACTTTCTGTTCCATTTGATATCCTTCCATATGATGTGGGAGCAGCAGAAACAAGATTTACTGGGTATGTCTACGTGAGAAGGTGAAGTAGACTAATTCTATTGCATATTAGCATGGCTGGCAAAAACCATGCCAATGTGCTAATGTGCAGTAAAATCAATCTACTGCGCATTAGCTTCATGAAAAAAGTGTTCACCAGTGTTACTGCACAGTAGAGCCAATTACAGTGCATTAAGTTAGTACCTGTAATTACAGGTACTCAGCTTAATGTACCATAATTACAGCACATTAATGAACATATAGTTGCACCCATGAGAGCTATGTTAGGATCTTTTTGGACAGAAGGGAGGCTTACTGTGTTGCGAAGCCAATGAAGGTGAGGATGGAGTGAAAGAGCTCTACTTTCCAATCCAAGCAACCTCCTGCCTGTGTCAGTGACACCACTATCACTGCATTGAATGCTTTCACCTAAAGAACCTCCTTTGACATGATATGTGGCTCTTCAGGACCTAGTAGATAACGTTGGTGGAATTATCCAGACTCTTCCACAGCTACACACTCCATACAATGTCACAGGATGCATCAACTGTAATATGTTAGGTCTGCTGCTTGACAGAACTCACTGCTTTTTGAAGAGGACAAAGACAATTCTTACTACTTCTTGTTTTCAAAACATACAAAGAATCATCCAAGTCACATAAGGACTTCAGAACAGTTTAAGAGGTACCACCTTTAGTGCTTTCAGACATATCCCAGCCCTTTGGCAGGACAGCCTGCTACAGGGCTAATTAGAAAATACCATGGCACAGGTGGAAGTCTGGGGTGTTGAACAGATGGCCAAAAGATAGTAAAGTGAGCAGTCCTTGCATGAATGGGAATGAGGGGTTAGAAAAGCTCAACAGATGATGACTGGGTAGAGATAATTTGCGTTAGAGAGGAGAAGGGGCCCTTCTTCCATCAGCTGGAGATCTTATCATGACTGATCCTCAGTTTAAAAGACTGCCCTGGATGATTGCTTTTAATTGTAATTGTATGACCCAATTCCTTTGTTTAACTGTCTCCATCCATAACAAATTATCAGGGGGGACTGGAATATGAAACTCCCACAACAGATTTTGGAACAGACTAGGCAGTTGAACAAATCAGTGCCTCATGTTAAAATGTATGTAGAACGTTTTGATGCATACTCAGTGGAGTCCTCTCCAAACTCATTTCTTGGAGCTGCCTGACAACTCATGGCAACAGAGCTTGATGGCATTGCAGTCCCTTCTATGGGGAAGAGCTGGAAAGAAAGTGGGGATGTGAACATCAGCAGTGCTTTCCTAAATCCTTAAAAGTACTTCCAAGAAGCCAATAATCCAGAGGGAAGAAAACCTCTAGCCCTTCTTCTCTGCTTTTCATCTAGTGTCTTGCTTTGGATAGCTAAAGTAGATTCAAAGTCTGCATTACCTTATCCATAATATGGATTGGCTGTTAAATGTATAGACTTAGAATAAGCTTTTTTACCCCTCTACTAGGTTCACCCCCTTAGGTCAATGCTAGAGAATGTTCCCCCAGGACAAATACAAGAATATATATTAACGGGAAACCCCCCATTTGAAGCCACTGCAGTTATTTTTCTGTCTGTTCTTGCATTCCTTCTCTCTCTCGCTCTCTCTCCTCCCCCTTCAAGCACAGCCTAGCACACAAAAAACTGGCATCAGCTCTTGTCTTTTCTGCCAAATGTCAGTCTGAATTAAAATAGACAAGTTAAGAAACCTTCCCCCCACACCAATCACACCCCTAAAACAAAATGGTGACTGCGTCTCAGCCACAGTAAACACTTTTTTGGAATAAATTATCACCAATGATAAATAAACCTGATTTTAATTCAATTTATATTGCTATTAAAGGGACACCAGCAATCACACCTCTGAAAATTTTGAGCCCAGTATAGTTACAAGAAACACCTAAAGCTGCAGTAGCTGAAAGGGATATAAGAAAAGTAGTTTCTTCCCATGTAGCTTACATTGTGCTTTTGACAGCACTTTGTAGACAGTCAAATTCAACTGGTCAATTTGAAGAGCGGAGATAAAATGCTTTAAAAATAACAAAATGTGATTGTTTCAGAGGTCAAGGCACTGGAGTAGAATCTGAAATTGCTTCCAATATTATTTTTTATCCCAGATCACGGGATGTGGAGCTATCTGTGTCCTTTTAGATGTAATTTGTAGTGTACTGGTTGAGCCATACCTTCTATACAGGGAAGGTGTGAGAGGCCAAATCTTGGTAATTTTAGTACTGAAGGAACTGACGTGTGAGTGAGCATACACTTGAGCAAAATGGATTTACACATAAATTATGTAATGTTCTGCAGTAGACTTTTTTCTATGATTTAGATGGTGCATGTTAGAATAGGATGATACGTAAGTGATATCAAGTGTGAAATCAGCCAGTGTTTCCTTCACACCAGTTGTAAGATCAGCCAGTAATGGGAGATGTAGAATTATGCCAGGCTTCCAGTTACTGTAACAGAATATATATCAATTGGAACTGAACATTTACTTATAGTGCGGCACAAATGAAATGTTTACAGCATACAAAGCAATATCAAAGCATACCTCATGCCAATCCCAGAGTGCCTCTCACTTGTAAGCACATTCCCTTCCACTCTCCCTGGGTGCTTCTCGCTTCTCCCAGAAAACCTACCCCCTCATTCATTATGGACAGATTGCCTCCCTCTTATATCTTCACAAGGCTGTCCCTGCAACCTTGTGAAGAAACAGACCTACTGTCCATGTTGCTTGTCCTTTGTTCACACCTACCTCTCAGCCAGAATCATATGCCTATTTTTTCTACATACTTCTCCCCTGCCATCCTATACCAGCTCTTCTACACCTGCCTTCTACTGTTCTCCACCTTTCCCTTCTTTCTGTATACCTTCCACATTTCCCCACATATGTCCCTCCAGCTGTCACTAGCTGTGTAGTGCTCTGCACACCAATTGCCTGTCATTACTTGCCCATTATCAGTCCCTTGCAATGGGGAACAATTTTACATATTATTTCTACATTTCCTTTTATCCTATGAGCAGGGGCTGCTGCAGTTCTGTTTGGTCCTGTGCTTACTCCAGTACAGAAGTGTTAGATCATGGAACTCAAACCAAGGCATGTTTTTGCAGCTACCCCAGAAATGGCTTTCCAAAGAGTTTGGCTTTTCCACAGTTTTGGATCCATTTTCTCCATTGTTAAACCTGCACATGCTACATTTGCTGGCAGGGTGTAACACATTGAGGCAAAAGCTGGTGTTGTCCTTACTTCATTTCTACTATTAGGAGTCCATAGCTGCTTTGTTAGGGCTACTGCTGTGCGTCCTTTTAGTTTTCCAGTTTCAACAAAATAATGTATAAATAAAAATACGTGTATATGTGTGTGTTATAAACACTTAGTAAAGGTGAGCTATTTTTCTTTAAAGCCTCCTCTTGGCTTTATTACAGAGCTGTACCTCTAATTCAAGACTATACAATATGCTTGGCAGAAGACCAGGGTGCCTGCCTGTATGGAGGGGTGGCGGGGGAAGAGAGGGAGGAGGGGAACTGTGAGGCTGACCAAAAGCTCACCATTTGTATAATAAGGCAGGAAGGAGAAACAGGCTGTCTGAGGTCCTTCCTGGGAGAATGCATATTCCAAGTATGTAGAGAGGGCTCAACTTGGGTGTGACTCTCATCTCTAGTCTCTGCTTCACATGATCAGCCCTTGTCCTTCTGGCTTGCAAACCCATTGAGTTTGTTTGTACCCAGATGACTTGCTGTCCAGTTCCCAGCTAATTTTACCCTCTGGTACTTCTAGTAGGTTTTTGTGGGTTTTGCTAGGCCAGAGTTTACAGAGCTTCTGTACACCTAGTGAAGCACCTCCTATATTTGCACATATCTCAATGCCCTTCGCCTTTCATGCTGCTGTGTTTTATAGGATAAATCTAGACCATTCCTGTTCAGGATCAGCTTTGCCTTCAAATATTGAATGGAGCAAATCACACTGCACTAAGGGGAACACCTGCCTCTGTCTCCCTTTATAAAGTCCTTCTCTTTTATTATGATCAGAAAAGAGGCCTAGTTTTCCACCTTTCTTTAGGCTAACCAAATACCACCTTGAACCTAAATTGTTAAAAAACATCAAAAATCTGAGTGTCAGTGGAAAATTAAATTACTAACTCTACCAAAGAGGACACTTTCACTACCAGCTGGTATTACTGAGTTGTGTAACTTGGTAGAAGACCTCAGAATCCAAATTAAGGTGTTTTCTTAGCCATAAGTACCAGCAGGAATCAGTAATCTGGTTCAAGAATTGAATCACTAGAAGATGCCGAACCTTGAAGAACAGCACTTTAAGGATGGTTATGTTTTGACTAGATTTTTCTGCATGTTCCTCACCATGGTATCTGGGCAACAAGGCTGCCATTAGCACAGGCTTGAATTGCAATTTGGACAGAACCTAAGGGCTGCCATGCAAATTTCTGACTAAGGTATGGGTCACGGTTTCAGTTTGAAGTTCCCGCTATGTTAGCTGCTTTACTGAATGAGTCACTGACCCCCAACAGACCCATAGCAGCTTATCCACCATATAATTTGTTTGGCTGATGACTTTTTGTCATCATCACTGAATTGTGTCATTACAATATAAAGTGGAATAGTGCCATTCACCTTTACTGTAATATATACTGTGAAGATGTAATAAACACAAACTGAAAACATTATGTCATGTGCAAGTCCTACATTGGTGTATTTGTGCCTCATGGAATTTGGGCTTCCCTTTGACTTCTCTAGTGTTCAGAAGGACAAAGGATCTTTCACTGCTTTAATTATATGCTCAGATATGTCTCGCCAAACTATGGTAGTGTGAGCCCTACAAGCAGAAAAAAGAGGCCCAAGAAGGAAATAAAAGGAAAATCATGCCCTGTTGGAGGAAGACACCAAGAATGCCAATTCTAGGGAAATCTCATGCCACGTAATGGTGACAGTGAAGTTGGGCAGGGACTGACATGGAGGGTATTGCTGAGGGTGATGAAGGAGAAAGCAGAGTCATACTAGGATAAGTGTGATTGCATACCCTTACACTGGCCACAGTTCTGTGTTTGGAAGCAGCAGCAATAAAGTGAGTTTCAATTGTTTTAATCAGAGAGAGTCTGGAAGGACAGGAGCCCTGGGATGGATGAATCTTGAAAGATAGAGGCACAGAGGGATTTGAAGAATCTGGTGCTCGCCCCCATGGTATTCTCATCCTTTGGTTTGTCCGACACTAAAGCTCTCAGCACCCACCTGAGGTCTTGCCTTTTGGTGGCAGTCAGTCTTCTGTACTACCCTGTTTTGTGACTGATCAAGATCTAGTCCTGTGGGAGGCAAGTGGTGGTGGAGAGGGACAAATGTGCTGGGCCTCTGGGCAGAAAAGGTGTGAGAAAGGCAAAGGATGTTGGGGTGGACTGCTACATTCCCATGAAGCAATGAGTGCCCGTTTGCAGATCTGAAGTGGAAGGCAGGGCACACCTATCTGTAGTATTGTTGTCCACTCCAGAGAGCCTGCCTGGCATTTATGCTCGGGGTGGATTCAGGGGAGGTGCACTGGTGCAATCCTCCCTCCCTGCCCGTTCCTCCTGCCCTCAAAGTTTAAGGAGCATTTCTAGTCAGGCAGCAGTGAGAGTGTCAAGTGACTTCATGGCTCATTTTAATATATTTGATCCCTTTTAACCACTTCATTCCATAGGTGTTAATGACCCTCTCTTCTTTTTTCATGGTCTTGATGTTGCAATAATCAACCTAGCCTTTGTTCTGCAATTCTGCTGTCTGTTAGCTGCTCCTGGTAATAATACTCCTATTTCACAGTAATCCAGATTGTTTTTAACTCATTCCAATTAAGTTATGTTTTTTCTGCTTCAAACCTAAACTGAATAATACAGCCCTATGCCCCTAGCATATTAGTAAAGTTTCTAGTTCATTTTGAACTGGAAAAAAATATGTGTTGTTTTATATGATGATGCATCTCACTGTCTGCACCCCCCTTTTCAACATTCTAGATCCACACATGTCTATGGCAAAAAAAATATCCTGGGAGCATGAATGTTGTCCTCATCAGGGACGAGGTAAAAGTTTTCCTATACCTAATTTGGTGCTTGTATCTGCTAGTATCTAGTCTGCAAATGTGCAAGTCTCTCCTTTTGCCCAACTTCTGCTGAACAAACACATTTCCACTAGAAAGAAATGCCAGCCACCACAACACAAGTTTTGGGCAGTCTGTATCTTAACTGGAAGAAGCACTGGTTTTCCCTGCCCAGATCTGTTGTATGTGTTACTGGTACAGAGGAAGCCACTCCCTGCCAATGAACCTAGCAGGGAATGGCCTCCTACAATCAGAACAGTGCCATCCGGCAGTCTCTCAGCACCAGACTGAAGGAGAGCAGCAGTGCTCTGAGGAGTGGGCGAGATCACATGTAGAGTGATGACAGATTTCCTCCCACTGTCTTTGGAAACGAAAGTTAGTCCAGATACATGAAACAAATAGGCACTTAATTTTGGACTAATTACCTATTTCGTAGATTTCATAGACTAGGAGTCAGCAACCCCTGGCACGTGTGCCAAGCACGGCACAGGAAACCATTTTGCTCCACCACTGGCCTGGGCTCTAGGCAGCTGCTTCCAGCCACAAAGCCCGGGCTGCTCCCAGTAGACAGCTGGGTGGCTGCAAGCCCTGGCGTGGTTGGCAGCAGCTACCCAGAGCCTGGGCTGGCTGTACCCGGGAGGCTACAATCATCTGCTCCAGGCTCCGGCATTAGCTGCATATCGGTGGGTGCATGCATGCCTCGGAGCAAACTTTGTCCAGTGGCCCAGGAGCCCAGCTCTGTGTGCCCACACATCTGGTTCTCTGCATTTTTCTGTCTCCGTCTGGGCCTGTGTGTCTGTATGCCGAGCCTATAAGTATGCTGCAGGGTTTTTTCCCCAAGGTGTAATACCTTACATTTATTGGTATTAAACATCATCAGGTTTGTATCCTCCCACTTACTAAGTTTATCCAAGTCACCCTGGATCACAAGCCTGTCCTCAGGTGTGGATGGCATGCCCCAAAGTTTAGTGTCATCGGCAAACTTAGCCAGTGCGCTTCTAACACCAATGTCTACATCGTTGATAAAGATGTTAAAGAGAACCGGTCCAAGGACAGAGCCTTGCGGGACACCACTGGTCACAGAGTGCCATGATGATTTGCTACCATCAACCACTACTCTCTGGGTCCAACCTTGGAGCCAATTTCCCAGCCATCGGACGGTGGTGTAGTCGAGGACACAGTTGGCCAATTTTTCCATGAGGAGGTCATGGGACACCAGATCAAAGGCTTTTTTAAAATCCAGATATATGACATCAATCTCTTCTCCCTTGTCTAGGCGGTATGTCACCTGATCATAGAAGATAAGATTGGTCAGGCAAGACCTACCTGTGACAGATCTGTGTTGGATATCCCACAGGATGTTGCCCTCAGCCAGCTTATCCAATAGGGTCTCTTGGATAATTTTCTCCAGAATCTTACCGGGGATTGAGGTAAAGCTGATTGGCCGGTAATTCCCGGGATCAGATGAGTATCACATTGGTCTTCTTCCAGTCTTCAGGTACTTCACATAAGCGCCATGAGTTTTTGCATATTTTTGCCAATGGTTGAGCTATGACACCTGCCAGTTCCTTGAGTACCCTAGGATATAATCTGTCAGGACCAGCTGACTTGAATGTGTCCAGCCTCTCAAGGTGATCTTTTACTAGATCAACACTGATGCTGTGTATAAATACGTCCTCACCCTGGCCGTCCCATGTCTTGTTAGGCAGGGCAATCCCATTGGAATGATGAAAGACGGACATGAAGTACCCATTAAGCAGTTGGACTTTTCCTGGGTGTTGGTTATCAGCTGTCCCACTTGGTTCAGCAGGGGTCCAATGTTACCTCTGCTGAACCAGTGCTTTTTTCCGACTCCCTACATATCTGAAAAAGGACTTTTTGTTATCCTTTATACAGTTCATTTGCAACCTTGGCTTTCCTGATCCATTCCCTGCAGGTATGGACCAGTGCTGAGTACTCCTCCTTGGTGGCAATTCCAGCCTCCCATCCTTTATAAGTCTCTTTTGAGGTGTAGGAGGTCCTCAAGTTCCCTGCTGAGCCAAGGGGGCTGCTGTGTCCTTTTGCTACCCTTCCTCTGAGATGGGATGGCCATCCTTTGTGCTGTCAGAATTGCTCCCTTGAGGAGCAACCACTCCTCTTGGACTTCTCTTCCTGTTGAGTCATGTTCCCTTAGAGCCTCGACAATGAGCCTCCTGAGCTTGTCAAAGTCAGCTTTCCTGAAGTCGAGGACTTCTGTATTGCTGACTGATTTGCCAGCTTTGCGATGGTGTCGCAGTGCACTCAGGTGCCCTGCGCCTGAAAGTGGAGGTGTCTCGGGAGAGACCCCTAGTGGCAGGAAGGGGGAGGCTCAGCTGCCAGGCACCAGGGCTGGGTGCTGGTTGCTGGGGGCAACCAGTAAAACCAGCTGACAGGAAGGGGTAGGGCTTAGCCCTTCTTAAGCCCAGGGAGGAGGCCAGGAGAGCAGTTCCTCTGCAGTGGCCGTGGGAGTAGGAACTCAGCTAGGACAGACAGAGGGGAGAACTCTGGCGGTGTGAACATCCCCTGGTCTCTGCTGGGGTTGGGGAGCCCTCCCTCCCACTCTCCCTCACTCTCTAGTAGGGAGTGAATCTGGTTTGACCAGATGGTCTGGTTTTTATGTTGTAGCCCAGGGGCTTTGTGTTTTTATGTTCGCTGTTTTGACCAGAGGACTGGGTGAGGCTATTAGGGGTTGGAGGAGGCCTCATAGGGACTCCCCAGTAGCGTGGGGGTTCCTGGCACTGGAGAGGGCACAGCATTTGTGGGATGCATTGGCCCCAGTCCCAGAGCGAGAGGGGGGCAGCAAGGAACCCCAGAGTGAGGGGGGGCAGCAAGGAGCCCCAGGAGTAAAGTGGAGGGCCAAGACATAACAGGGCCCAGGTCAAACCATGTCAACACCATCTGCGAGGCTTGGGCTGTGGTGTAGGGGAGGAAAAGGAGCTGCAGGTAAAGCCCCCTGTCATTGGGGCGCGAAAAATGGGCAGCCTCCCGCTGATTACAACAACCTACTAATCAAGTAAGATCAAGGCATGGCAGATGAGTAAGCAGGCAGTTGGCCCATTACAGGAGGGTGGAGCCACTCCCGGAAAGGCTCCAATAGTGATACTCCTGTCACAGATGGATAGTAAAGGTGATCAGCTCGTGGTCACTATCACCCGGCTTTCCTCGATTCTTAGGTCACTGACTAGGTCATCCCCTTTGGTCAGTACCAGGTCCAGCAATGCTTTACCTCTCATCGGCCCATAGACTTCTTGATTTCCATGATCAGTTCCAGAGAACACCTAGCTGAAGCTACATACAAGTCAGCAGGACCTTTTCAGCCATAAGCAAATCCTCTGTGGAAGGAGTATGGCAAGAGCCAGTCACCTGTTTGCTCAGCCACATAAAAATGTCCCCATAGCAGGAGACTGGCTGAGGGATACCTGCTTGCTGAGGCAGATGTAAAATGCTCTTTTCCAGGAGCGATGCTGCATGACATGTTACGCAAGCAGTCTGTTGTTTTGGAGAGAGCAGTCAGAAGCAATGAAGTGTTCAGCAAGCAAACTACCTTTATTAGCCCATTAATCCAGTCAGGTGTGCAATGAAATGGCTGTTTTTCAGGCAACATGTCTTGGGCACCACTGTTTCACATGACCATGCTCTTCCTTACGCAGAATGGTCTAATCTTTCTCCCTCTGCTACTGATACTATTATGGTGTATTCCTTCGTTTTGGTAGCATTGTCCATGTGTTAGGCATTTTCTAAACAGAAAAGAAAGCACACACTATTCAGGGCATGGGATTGTATTAAAAAAAAAAGAACAGCTATATGCACCAAGAGAAGGGATGGTATGGACAGAGTGGCTGATGTGGAAACTGGCCAAACTGGCAGGTGTTGTAATATTTGAATGCCTTTTTATTCTTTTTTATTTGGGCAATATTTGACAAACCGCCCTAAAGCTCCACCAGCCTATCCTAACCAACCATCCTCTGGTGCGTTCCTCAGTGTTTTAGGAAAAATTTGAATGTGAGGAGGCTAGTGGTCTTGCCCATGAACTCAAGGACATGAAGGGCAGAAACACACCAAGATGATTGTGGGAGCAGCAAAAAATGGTCAAGCAAAGCATAAGTCATTGGCAAAGCTAAAAAAGGCAGAATTGAGAAGAGCTGACACCCTACAGGACAGGGAGCCAATGAAGATAGCATTTTATGTGAATTAGTGCCAGCAGTATCAGAGATTACAACCAGTTAGGAGATTACAAGGGTTTGGAAGATGAAGGGGTGCAGTGAAACAGATTCATAGATGTTAGGGTCAGAAAGGACCTCAGTAGGTCATCGAATCCAACCCCCTGCCCTGGGCAGGAAAGAGCGCTGAGATCAGACAACCGCAGCTAGGTGCTTGTCCAGTCTCCTCTTGAAGACCCCCAAGGTAGGGGAGAGCACCACCTCCCTTGGAAGCCCACTCCAAATTCTGGCAACACTTACTGTGAAGAATGTCTTTAGAAATATTTAGGAAGACTCAGAAAGAGGCTTGAGTGTGTGGGACATGTCACAGAGAGTCAAAGACAGACCCACACTGAATGGACACAGAAACAGGTATGGTTGCAGTGACCAAGAATGGGGAAAGAGAAATGGAAGGACTAGTGTGTAGGTTGTCTAGGTTAGTGGGTAGGGCACCAAGGGAGGGCCAGAGACAGGGCCAGAATCCAAGGTACCCAAACCAAGGGGGAATTCTAGGAGCAGAGTCCACGTTGCAGGCCAAATCAGGGTTCTAGAGTCAGAAAAAAATACCACATCTAAGCGGGATTGTCAAAAAGCGAGAGTCCAGAAGCATAGCCAAGAATGGTTAGAAGTCACAAAAGCAAAAGCACAGGATCAAGCGTGGCTTACTACAGCAGACCAACAGGCAAAACTCATGGCTGACCTCCCATCTGCTGCCAAAGCTGTACTTACATGGGAAGGTAACTATCTCATCATCTAATCAGGATGTCCTAACAGTGGCCAGGATGCCTGGGATTCTGTGGGTCCTGGCTTCCACTCTGGAACCCACACAGGTTTTCCTGCTTGCGAAAAGATGCCCCTGGGGCACATCTCTACAAACAGGGAAAGCTGGGCAGATGTTTCTAGGGCTTTGAGAGGCCCAATCCTGTATGGGAATCTCAAGGAGTGCAGGATCAGGCCCCTCAATCCCACAGAACACCTGCCCAGGGTGGTAGGAGTGTGTAGGCAGCTCCAAGGTGCCTTCACTCTACCACCACAGACTATATCAACTTCAGCCACAATAAAATAGCACAATCTATTAGTACCTTTTGTCATGTGAATGATGTAGATCGGGGCTGTGCAAAATACAGTCTGCAGGGCACACCCAGCCCACCAGGTGCTTTCATCCAACCTGCAGGGCCCCCCAGCAAATTGTGCCCTGCTTAGCCCTTCCACCCACAAAGGTGGGAGCAAGGCACCTACGCCCACCCCCAACATATCTTATTATGTCTTGCTCCCACCCTCATGGAGGAAGAGTGGTCCCCACTAGCATGGGGCAGGGCAGCTGCTGCAGGCTTCCCTGGTGTCCCACTCCCTCCAGGCGGCAGGTAGGGATGCTGGGGGCAGGGATGGGGCTGCAGCAGGGCGGGAGCACAAAGCATGGGGTTGGGGCTGGAGGTGACTACAGTGCGAAGCCCTCACTCAGGGGTTGGGGGCAGCATGGAGCTCAGCTGGGCAGGGTGTAGGTGTGAGGGGGAAGAGGTATGGGGAGCCCTTCCACACTCCCCCGTGGTGCACAGCCGTGGCAGGCAGTGGGAGCAGCAGCAGTGGTGGGGGGCGGGGGGGATGCTCTGCTTTACACTGGTGGCTGGCTCCTGGCTCGTGCCAGCACTGCGAGGAGTGGAGCCCCTGCCGGGCCATTTGTTTTCTCAGTGCTCCCTGTACTTGGGGGGCACAGGAAGTAAGCCCCAGGTACTGGAGTGGGCTGGGGTGGGGAAAGCAGCTGACTCCAGTGTCTAGGTTGTCTGGCCTAGTGGGTAGGGCCTGGGGCTTGCTTCCTGTGCCCTGTGAGTGCAGGTAGGGCTGGGGAAACAAACAGCCTGGTGGGGGCTGTGCTCCTCATTGAGATGTTCAGCGCTGGCCAGAGCCAGGTTCCAGTGCCCCCACCTGCTGTCATGGGGGAGTGTGTGTGGTGGTCCTCGCACCCTCCCTCACACCCCACAAACCACACACACAGACACCCTCTCCCCCACCAATTGTTGCCTGTGTTGACTGCAGGAGCGGACAGTGCATTTCAGAGCCACACACCCACACCCCACAAATGCCACACAATCCCCCAACATACCCTATGCCCCCCACACACAGCCACACTCCCTCACACACAATATAAAAGACTAGGAATTTATTTTTGAGTTATTATGCAATCACCTCCATATACAGTACACAAACACAAATCAGGACAAAAATATATTTTGTAATAAAATTAAAGTATGTTATAGTAGATGTTTGACTTTTAGTGTATGATTTGTTTTTTTCTGGTTCTAAGATGGCAACCCTCCCTCCCAAAAGGAGTGTTTCTGGGGGCAAGGGGAGAGACTTCTGGTGGCAAAGGTAAGGGTTTAGGGGTGGGACTTCCAGTCCCAAGATGATGGCAGTGGGAGGGGCACCTGTCAAGAGGCAAGGCTACCCATGTGGCTCTCGACAGCTCACCAAACCTTGTGAAGCAGCCCTCCGCCCGAAATAATTGCTTGCTCCTGATATAAATAGTGACATCTATTTGCTCAGCATTTGTGCCACCATAAAAATTACTATGGTGGGGAAAATGCAACATCAAGTGACATTTGTTTCTCCTGTGTGGGCTCACAGCTGGAAGGAAAAGGAGGAAGATCTGACTTGTCAAACATGAAAAGCTTTGAGACACTAACTGGCCTGTGGGAATCAACATCCAGCCCTCCTCTAACCCAGACCTCATTTGGTTTTATTGACCCCTGTCCAGTGTTTTTTGCTGTTCCTTCTCTGGGTCACCTGCACATCCAGCTAATCTGACTTGCTTTACCAAGCCCTTTTGCTGCTGGAGAGAGCACCCAGTTTTTTTAAAGGGCTGAGCTTCAGTTTGTGTTTGGAATCATCACAGTGAACCTGCTTGGTCACTATTCATTTGTACTTGCTCATTTATTTCCTAATTCTCTTCTCTTATTTTTCCCTGATTTCCTGTCTCTTCTCTCAAAATCCATCACTGAACCAAATAATTGCCTCTAATGCATATGCATCCAAAAAGAGAATCTGACCATTAATATTGCTCTGTCTCTCCTGAGATGAAACACTTAGCCATTGTCTTTATTTTTGTGCTGTTCGTGACTTTCAAAAGCAGCTCTTTGGAATGAAGTTAGCAGATTAAAAATACCTGCCATGAGCTCTCTATGCTCAGATACTGTACAGAGAGAGATCAAGCAGCAACAGGAACAGCTGTCCTTTGAAGAGCTCATTTGTAATTCTAATTTTTTATTTAAATAATCTCCTTCCGCACTGCTACAAATTTCCAAAGCAGCAATTTCTTTCTGCTGCATGCAACTATGGCATGCTCTCTTTTGCTTTGAACCAGTTAAATGACCCATAAAGTGGCTTGAATCTGGGTTTGGCAGAAGGAGCGTTCCCACTCAGTAGCTATCAAAAAAGAACAGAGCATATGCATATCTAGGAGCAGAGCCCCAAACTGTATGAAAAAAGGTCTAACTTTCATGAGGATGATCAGAGCTGGTCAGACCTAGGGAAAGAAAGAAAACAGGCCAAAGAAATACCATGAGAGTCTTACAGAATAGAACAAGGCCGATTTCTTTGATTAATGATGAGCTAGTTACTTCCTTTAGAGTCTCCTTTTCTAGTGAAAAAATGCTTATTTAAAAAATATTGTACTTCAAAAACCAGGGAGTAAAAAATATCACATCTGAGCCCTCGGTGAAACTCCTAATCCCTCTGGCATTCTGCTAAGACTTAGCTCCAGCATGTACCTCCCCTTTCTATGTACTGTACAAGGACTGACTCCTACTCACTCTGAGCTCTGTGCCAAAAGCCAGCTCTCATGAACTCCAGCTTGCTCTGAACAGCAGGCTTGCCAGATGCAAAGTGAGCACTGGTAGGAGCTGTTGCTTATACTGAGTACTACGATGCCAAGGAAAAGCTGTGAGCTCCTTCTCCAGAAACTATTTCTATGAGATCGCAGCTCCAGATGCCCAGATTCAGAGGCAGATCTAAGGGGGTTGGAGTGGTGTGGACATGAGGTAAAAATCGTGGTTCGTTTCTCGGGAGGCAAAAAAAACCTTCAGCCACAGACACACTCTATTAGCAACACAAAAGGTATATATTTGCAAATAGGGTCAGAGAGAGAGACAAAAGATCAAACACTCTGCTGCCCCCGAGGGAAACTGCCCAGCTGGCTTTATCCCCTCTCT
>NW_017728907.1:21647930-21668119 GCF_001723895.1 Crocodylus porosus | reverse complement strand
GCTCTCCCAGTTCTCTCACCAGGGAGGGCTGACAGCTGCGCTGTTTTAACAAGACTTATTGATAATGCATTTTTAATAATATTTCTAACAGACACTCCCCACTTCTGCTGATACCACACTGTGCCTAGCTGATCTAGGTACAGAGAAGTGCACAGAGTTACTCCTTCCTCCCTCCTTCATGCACCCACTCCCTGACTCTCCAGTGTTCCAGCCATACCTCACCCCTACACTGCATGATTTGAAGGGTAGTCTGCTGCACACTTCTTTAGTCATCCTGGATCCACCCATGAAAAAATGCCAAGTGATTCCTGCAAGCCAGCTCCTGTTTTCATGAAATCCTATGCAGCCATGAGGTCTGTGGAGTTTGAGCCTTGTGTTCCTAGGATCATTGGTATGCAATGGCTTCCAGCATACCCTGCAATGTTATATGAGACAGGTCAGTGAAAGCACACTGAGAAGCAGAATGGGTATGACACTAACTGCTATGTCCATTAAGACACGGCAGCCACAGGTAACATTGTATGGGGTCCCCTAGTCAGAGCAGTGATACCCATTTTGTGTCCACGTAGCAGCAGAACTCATCATTAATCTCAGTTACACAAAATGTGCTCTGATGGTCTATGGCACAAATACAACTGCTGAAAGGCAAAACTTCTGGTGAAGACTGATGTGAATGAAAAGATTAATGAAAGGGGTCCCTGCTAGCAGGAGAGCCAGGAACAAGAAAAAGTAGAGTCACAAGTAAGTGGGTGTGGTAATGACTCTGCCACTGCCTCTCACTTTTGCTTTAGTCTTTTCTCTCACAAACCTGCTTGTTCCCAGGGCTACATTGCAATTCTGGGTGCAAAATGTCTCCATTCTCTCCTCTGACCATCTCCTTTCACCTTGCTTTAACTTCCAGCACTATCCATGTTTACCCCTTTGTCTTGCATAAATTTATATGTTAAAGTGACCAAACCTTGTAACAGTCACTGGCTGCATACTAAGACCTGCACTGCAAGTGTTTCTTCTCATGCTCTTCCTTTCCCCTGCCCAGTTGTTGGCCTATCTTCGTGTTTCATGTTTCTTAGATTTTGTAGAGGAAGCTCTTGGGGACAGTGGCTCTGCTTCTTTTGACCTTGGTAAAGTACTATATAAAGCTGTGGTATAAGCTGTGGTATTACCTTCACATTTATTATTTATTGCTAATTAATAGAAACCAGCAGAGGTGGCATCCTGGGAAATGAGTGTTGAGCCCCCTGGTGAATAAATCTGCCTGCTTAAAATAGTCCAGACTGAGCAACAAGCAGTAATGATTGAATGGTCTTCCCTCTCCTTCCACAACACATTTAATCTTCTTGTTCTCACCTTCATACACAGCTTTGCTCTCACCTTCCTTTTTCCTATCCTCCATTTGACCCAATTTGCACAATTAAGCATCTTTTTCATATCCTGATCCTTTTTCTTACCACTAAGAACTTATAGTCTCTTATTGTCAACCTGCTGGCAAGGAAGGAGTCCACACTTGAGAAGATGCAACAGACTTTGTTACAGGCCACCAGACCTGAATGCTTTGTGGCTGACACAGACAGAAAATAAAAAGTGCAGAATCAGTGAACTGCAACTGGGATCTGGACTGGCCAGATTCAGTCTTCTGTCTGATGCTTTGGAGTCCCCTGGAGAATCTCACAAGGCACAAAATGAGAATGTAGCAGTGCTGCCAATAAGACCAACTAACATTGAGTAGATACCAGTTTTCTCTCATAGTCTGCATCCTGACATCAGACATCTTATAGCAATTAAAAACTTCCTTAACAAAATCCAAGAGTGACCACTGCTGCAACCTTTCAAAGGTATATCATAAGAACGTCACCACTGGCTCTTCAGCAAAAGACCACTCTGGATTTATGGACCATCTCCCTGGCACCATACTGTTCTATTGTCGCACGTAGGATAAGAACAAGACATGCTTTCTGTAAGTAACTCCTTCCTCATCACGTGCCTGGCTTTTAAGTGCCACACCACCTCTAGGGCAAGTTCAATTATTTCAGGTGTGGGGTAGTGAAGGAAGTAGCAAACAATACACCCAGGGAATGAAAAACAATCTTCTGTGTATCTGTTTACAGTTGACAGTGCTACACATATAGTGAATGACTGCTTTTGTTCTGGTCTGTCAAGAGGACTTCCTAGATTCCACTCTGCTATTAAATGGTTCAGATGTGCTCAGTGCTGTCCTAAACCCTTTTTACTTCTCCTTCTCCTTTTTTCTCTCCATCTTGTTAATATTTCAAATATTTTTTCCTCATCTTTGTTGTACCACTTATGCACTTGCTAAATTATCTTTTGGCCTGTCCCACTTCACCAATATTGATCTTGCTCCCTTCCAGTACTTTCTGTAAACACATGTTAATTCACTTATAGCATAATTCACCACTGTGACTTAAATGGTTACTGTTCTAAGTCCCACCCACTGATTTATCTCTCACCACACCTACCCAGGTGACAGCCTCTGACTGGCAGAGGGCACTGTGGGGTAGCCCCGGGCTGGCATGGGGCACTGGCGGCAGGCCTGCATTCTGGGGTGGTAGGGCTGTCCTTGGCTCTGGGGCATCTTACCCCCTGCCCCCTGGAGTTTGGGGCTTAGCTCTGAGCTCTGTGTTGCCTGGAACTGCCTCCAGAGCTGGGGACAGTTTGCCCCCTGTACTCCAGTGCTTGGGACTAAGCTAAACAGGAGTTTTGGCCCACAGCTATCTGGGCTGACTGGGAGCAATTTGCTACCAGGTCAGCATCTAAATGTGTGCTGCTGCACAGTAAAAAACTCTGCAGCAGGATTATATTTGTATTTTACCAGACTATCCTGCTATGGAGTTAGTTTCATGTACTCTAATAGCTGCACGTATGTAAACAGTGACACTTCACTGCACAGAAAATTAGTCTGCTTCACAGTAAAGTGTCTCATGTAGACATGTCCCTCAGGTATAAGTAAGCACCCAGATCCATAGCACTCATAAGCCTGGGTCTTAGTGTGCTGGTAAAACAGCTGCCTATGGGAAAGGCATGTTCTTGGAGGATGGGATGAGTTAAGGCAGTGCTACTCAACCTTTGGCCTGTGGCAATTAACACTGTTAGCAATCCCCAACCACTTAATTTCCAGACCTGTAGGGAAGCCCTGCAGAAGAGATGACACCATCCAGTGTGCTGGATTCTGTCAGGTTCCTCTGTGGCTAGATCTGGTGCATGGGGCCGGGCCAGTGTTCCAGATCACACCTGTGGACTGACCCTGTGCACCCACCCCATGCAGGATCTGGCCTACAGAATGACCCTGCTCTTGGGGTCAGAAGCTCAAGCACTACTGGATGCATCTATGGGCACTTTTACACATGATCCAGGGGTGGGTAAAATTAAAGCAGTGCTTTAATTAGAGTGTCTCATGTATCAGCATCCCTGTGTTTAAAAATGGCAGTGGAGGCACTTGAACTAAAGCTCACTTGATGACCTTTAGTTCAAGTGCCTCCGCTGCCATTTTTAAATGCAGGACCACTGATACATGAGACACAGCAGTGCTGCTGAAGTGTGGTAATTGCCAAGCTCCAGCAGACTAGATTAATCAATGCACTGGAATTTGAGTGCATTGGGGCAGCCTCAACACTCGTCTATAGGTGCCCTACATGTACAATTAATGAGCCTTAAGGTTACTGTGCATTAAAATAAGGCACAGTAAACTGCACCCAGGAATGTCTAGATGTGTGTCTGAGTTAGGAACAAATTTGCCTTCACCGGGAACAGCTGAGTCCAGGGCTGCTTCTGCCCTCCTGCCCTCCTCTGTCCAGTGGGAGCTCCAGGAACCCTCAGTGCAAGCCCCGGGCTGGCAGGGAGTCTGGGGGTCAGGCCTGGGCTCCGGGGAGAGAAGGACAGCTCCTAGCCTCATGGAGGTCAGGATTGCAGCCTGGCTTGGTAGTGCTGGCTTGGGGCAATGCCCTGTTGCTGAGTGGCAGCAATGCCCTGAATTCTCTCCTCGCTTTGCCTGCTGAGAGGACAAGGGTGTTGCCTGTTCCCAGAGCACTGATCTGGGGACAGAGAGCTTCCCCATCCCCTCAGCCCTGCCACTGCCTAGACAGCATATGCCTCACTTGACTCCCACTCCCTGCCCATGCCTGGGGGAGTGGAGCTGGGAGCTGAGCAGTGCTGGGATTGGAGGGAGCCATGGTGGGCACAAGCAGTGTTGGGATTGGTGGCAGATGCAACACTCCAAGCTGGGCTGTGATCCTGAGCTCTGCACTGGAGCTCCCCGCTCCCCCTCTCCTGCTCCTTGTGGCCCCCTGCTGCCTAAGCTGACTGGGAGTAAATTGCTCCTGCACAGTAGTTAATCTAACTACTGCACAGTAGTTAATCTAGTACCTGTATTTTTGGTATTAGCAAACCACACAGTAAATCCAACATTTGTGTAGGTGGTGATGCTTTATTGCATGTTAAATTAATCTCATGACCAGTAAAGTGTCTTGTGTAGATGTACCCACTGAGTTAAGGACATCGCAGGCACATGCAGTCCCCCTGCTACAGCCCCCAGGCTTGTGCATTCCCCTGGGCAACGGGGGATTGTAGAGATTTCCTATCCTTACACACAGAAGGCCAGAGCTGAGCTGTGGATGGGATCTGGGTGTCAGGGCCAAAGCAATGGTAGTAAGCATCAACAAATCCACTGTGGATTTCTCCTTTGAGCTGGATCTGTAAGGGTATGGATTGTGAGGTATATCAGAACTCAGTGAGGCACAAGGCAGCAAGATAGACTTTCATGCTACTGGAGCACTGAGCTGTTTCAGGCCAAAAGAATTTTTTTTACTTCAATCTTTGTCTATTAATTCCTTGGAAAGATGAGGGAGTGGGGCAATTGCTGGTAGGCAGTTCCCATTTTAATATCTGAACCAGAATGGCAGCTCTGAAGTCCAATACCTTAGTGGAAATTTCCCATGGGATGCTGATCACCACTGTCCCCTTCCCTCCATTTCACCAGGGGCAGAGCTGGCTGGCTGCATTCACTGATGCAGAGCTATTTTGGAAATCGCCTTGTCTCCCTCTGACAGAAAGGAAACACCCACTGTAAACAGAGAGATACCGCAGAGGAGCGGGTGATAGCTGTCAAAAAGAGCTCCTACTTCCTCCCCCACAATTAAAGGCAATGGAGAGAGCCTGAAGGAGATTTAAAAATTGCAATTCAAGAAGAATGAAGGAAGATGCAATGGGGAGCACAGAAGGGACCTCTCCTTCCCTCTCTCTTGTCATAATCAAAATATTATGTTAATTTAGCAAAGTTATTTTTAAGTGCCTGTTTCTATAGCAGCTTATCGGCTCCCAGCATGGTACCTGTTATGCTGAATTCTCTACCGTGCCACAGATACCAAACATGACCTCCCAACCAAGGCCTGCCCAGCCTCTCCCAGCACTGGTGGTTTTGTAATCCATTAAGGAGACTACTACAAATGGAGAGGAGGCTGGCAGAAGGTACTAAATGAGCATACAAACATGTACAAAAGAATCCAGCCATGGTTATTCCATTTTGCCACAACATCACACAAACCAAACACCTCAAAGTTTAAAAGAGAGAAATCACCCTTCCAGTTAAAAAAGCATTTTAAAAATCAACTCCTGGCAGAACTCTGCAGTTATGCAGAGCAGAGCCTACAAGTCAGAGGCTTAGCCCCTGAGATGCACATAAACCCACACACAGAGACTCAGTCAATGCAATTAATATAATACAGCCCAGATTCTTCACGGTTAGGTTCCTTAACCTCCTGTAAAGATGAAGGTTTGTAAACTATCCTGGGATAAATATAGCTGAAGCAAACAGCTGTGTAGGACTGCTGAGGTGCTCCAGCTGTTTTTGGAGTCTTCTATTTCAGAATATGCTGCTTACCTATCAGATGGAGAAGAGCAGTGGCTTGTTCTTAATTCATGAACCTGATGTGGATTAAGCAAGATGCGAACAATCCCTGTACAAAAAATCTGTGTACTTCTGTACAAACCCAGGTACCTAGCCATCAAAATAGAATCAGTAACAAATTCCAAGGTATACTAAGAAATACATATGTAAGATTCCACATGCCTTAAAACATGAACACTAATGAATCACTCAACACACAAGCAGAGGCATACAGGTACAGGCGTGAACACATGCACATACCGTTGCATATGTATAAGCAAACATGCACACAAACATATATAGAAAGGACTATCCCAGGAAAGCAGTTACTAAGATACTCCAAAAGGCAGCCATGGAAAAACACAGGCAGGTCCTCACTGAAATGTTGCACCCAGACGTGCTGACACAAAAGTAGTGTTCCCAGCAGAGCCTGAGGCAAGTTGTGCCCAGAGGCTGCACTTTGTGTGGGCAGTGGCAGTTCCTCCCAGAGGAAGCTGGATGTTTTCTCATTATTTGTGTGAGCAGAAGGGTAGGAAGGAAATAGGAACATGAAGATTACTAAAGAGAAGGAACATAACAGCCTGACGGCAGGTGATTTTTTTTTTCAATCTCCTATTTCTTCTTGTTGGTTAATTGGTGTGGAACACACTGACACAGTAGATTAATTTAAATCAAGGCAGCTTCAATCAGTCATTTACATCACAATTGAAATTACCAACTGGAAAGTCTTGATTTACATCTTCAATTTTAATCATCTTTTCCATATTCACTTTAGTTTTTTTCTAATGAAAGGTGCAACAATTGTTATAACCATTGAAACATGCAGATTTTCAACTACAGAAAATATCTTACTCTGTGTCTTGTGTAACTTCTTGCTGCCCAGGGCATATGCTATAACTATGAGCATTTGCTTAAGCAATTCCCTAATTTATTAAGCCCTTCTACAGCTTATTCACAAATTCTTTTTAATTCTGACATTTTAATAGGTTAGTTCAGTGGAGGCCAACCTTTTTGGCAGGCGTGTCACAAATTAGCCCTCCACATTCCCTGAGTGCCACTGTGATCCCCATCTTTTGCCCAATCTGTGGATCTGCTTTTTACTTTGTGCCATATTTGCTACTATGCTGCCTGTTCCCTCCTCAGTCTGCCATGTGCCACACACAGAAGCTGCCTGTGCCACTGGTTGCATATGAGCTGCAGGTTGCCCCCCCCCCAGGTTAGAAAACAGTGGAGGGTGTTGTAACAATATATCAAGTCCCTTTAAGAAGGCAGAAGGGGCAGCTAGACCTGCTTGATTCTGAGGTCCAGGCAGAAGGGAACAGGCTATTGGGTAGATCTCTGGCTGGGAGCATTCAAAAGGCACTAGCTGAAAGTGAGCAAGGAAGGTAAGAGGAGCTTGTTGAAGCTGGAAAGTCTTGAATGCTAGAAGGGGAAGAAGCACTGTCTCACTTGTTAGCCTGAAGGGAAACAGTCATGTTTTTTATTTGTTTGACTGTCCTTTCTTTACTAAGAAGGACTTTGAATAAAGGAACTGTTTGGGAACTTGAAAAAGATTTTGGCTGTGGATTATACAAGACCAGCACTACCAGCTCCCAGGTATCCTGCTTATTTACTAATTGATTAGCACTTTGCTCATGAGTTGTATCCAGCAGTAGTATTAGGATGGTACCTGAAATTTAATTCTAATGAGAGACATCATGATGTTCTCAGCAGTCAGAGACCAGGTACTAATATTTGTGATGCCTCTGCCAGTTTCTTGCACTCTGTTGCACATCCTCTGGATCTACCACAGGACTGAACCCTAACTTCAGTCCCTAGATGAATCAGAAATCTGATTTAAATAATATATATCTTTTATCAAACCTAAATTAAAAAAAGAGGGTACAAAGAGGCAAACAGACAGCCAGCTTTTCATCACACATAGCCAGGTAAATGCAATGTTACAGCCTCACACACTCCCACTTCCCTTCTGTTTTCTGAGACCTAGGGCTAAATCTATATGTGAGTGGAAAATCACAAAAATCATCACACCTCAACTCCCAGTTCTAAGGTACAAAGAATTCACAAACATGTATCCTCTCTAGCTCTAAATATGTATCTATATCTAAAGAACACACTGATCAGAAAAGCCTTAATTTAGTTTACTTTAGAACACTGGTTCTCAACCTATTTGCTATAGTGGGCCACACTTACAGCTCTCAAGGTGTTATGTGGGGTGCACCCACGTAACTTGTTTCCTGTGTGTCCGTTTAAAAATGTTTTAACAGGATGTTACAAGTGCTGCAGCAGTGTGCTGATTGGGCTGTATGTGACCTGTGGGTCCTGAGCCATTGCTTTAGAACCTAATCTAATCAAATCAAATCTAGTTTGCTTTAGAGCAGGGTTTCTCAAAGTTTGTATGCCGCGGCCTGGAAGTGGCTGCAACCTGGCAAACCACAGCCCAGCAGTTGCAGCCAACTGTGGCTAGAATTTCCAACCAAAAGATAGGTAAGGATACTCTTACCACCAGGTGGGAAGTGGGCCAAACCCTGCACTGCCGCAGGCCCTGTAAAAGGAGCCTCAGCCTTTCCACCCAGCTCTGAGGGGCCATGGTTTGCTGGTTTGCAGCCACTTCTGGTCTGGCAGCCAACCGTGCTGCGGATGGGTAGCCGACTAGGGATTGAGAACTGGGCGGGGATTGAGAACCCCTGCTTTACAGAAAAGTAGAAAGATGCATTAGGAGAAAAAGCCTGGTCCATGATGCAAGTGCTGTGCTAAAGCTCAGATCTGTGGTTACTCCTTGTCTTTATTGCATTCCTCTGGCTGACCCAGAGCAAGTAACTGCCTTATTCCCTCAGGTGTAAAACTGGAACAATAGTAATTTCATCCCTCACAGGGGTGTTGTGATGATAATACATTTGTGTTCTGGCACTACAGAGATGTTCTTAAAAGTACTCAGGCAGGGTTAATTATATGAGGTTTGCTGTAAATCTATGCTTTTTTTTCAGAATGTCTACAGCCCTGCTAGGAATGAAAGAAGGAAAGAGCTCTAAGCCTTCCTATGTGTCCTTCCCACCTTGCAAGAGACTGATCACAGTGTCTAGTATCTCAACCGTTTTCCAGTGCCACTGTAAAACACAGTTGGAGAAAATATGGGTTCCATTATAAATATCATAGGCATCATTCACTGGTATGTTCTGGATGCTTCCTGCTGCTCCAGCAATACAAAGCTGCCATAAACCTGGTTTAACAGACAAAAAAAGCAATCCAAAGTCTATCGGTAAATCTGGCCTCTTATTATATAACTTTCTACTTCTGGAGAGGAAGACAAAGGCCTCATACAGAAATTCAGTTTCTTCTGGGAGAGTCACTGCTCTCCCAGGAGAAGCCATGAGGGTATGGATGTTCAGGCTGTTTACTCCATGGTACAAATGGCCACTCCAGGAGAAAAAAAACAACCTGGGAACAACCAAGGTTAAATCACTCCTATAAGAGTTTCTCTTGGGAAAGAAAATGTTTGTCCATGCCGATAGTTAGCTAGGAAGATGTATGTGCTGATATGAGACTTTGTGCAGCATTTGCTGCACAAGGTAAGACTGAAATCTCCAGCACACTGCATTGTCTCTGCCACAGAAGCCAGAACTCAGGCAGTTTCATGTACATGGCTATAGTGGTAGATGCATCCAGAGGACAAGAAGAGAGAACGACAATTTCAATTAATGGAAAATTGTCCACATTGCCTGTTGGAATGATAGCAGCAGAGGGGTTAAGAGGGCGTAACTCGGGAGAAAGGAATTGAGGGATGCAAATTTGTGTTACATCCCATGTGAATCAAATGTGTATCTGAAAGAACATGAGACACTGGATCTATGATAGTATCAGCTCTCTTTTCCATAGAATGCCAGGAAAACCTGGGACCACAAAGAGTTCATGTTGGGAAACTGCTGTTAACTATAGCAGTAGAGGGAGCAGGTGTTACTCATAGAAAGAGATGCTTTTCTACAGTTGAGAGCCGTACACCCTGCTTACAAATCTGTCTGGCGGTCAGAATTGTCCACCATGGAGTTTTATACCTGCCTGTGCAGAATCGGTTATAATCACTGCTGGAGGCAGAATGCTGGACTATAGGGACCTTTGATCTCATCTGATATGACAATTGCATCTTAGCTATCTAATTGCTGCTATTTATCTCTCTCCCACTGATTGTTGTCTACAGCTCCCCTGCATTTATTTCTTACTTCCCTTACTATCTCTCTCCATTTCACTGTCCCTGGCACCGCAGGCTGAAGCACAATATAATTTATAGGATGGTACAGTGGCATGATGATGCTGCTTTCGAGCCACTCCTTTGTTAGACACTGCTGCATTACGTATGCAGCTGTTTCAGCTGAGCAACTGGCCTGGCCTTGGAAAGAATGACGCTGTGCTAAAATAGGAACTTTCCAGAAGCCTCAGCTCATAGATAGGAGGCCTCTGAAATATGAAAAAAAAAAAGAACTTCATGCTTCCCTCCTGTTCTCTTTTGTCGAATTCTTGCTGGATTGTGTCCTATAGTTCAGCAACACTGTTTAGACATATTTTAGCCCTATCTACAGATGCAAGCGCCACGCTATGCTCTAATTCTGTAAGGATACAGTATGCTTCCTTGTAATGGCAAGTTAGTCAGCATGATAAGACCTTTGTTCGAACCTTTTCACTTTCCTTCTTCCCTCATTCTCTTCTCTTTCATTGGTTTTTTTATGTTTCTCTCCAGCTCCATTCTCTCTTTCTCTTCTTATTCTGTTATTTCTGTCAACCTCCACTCTCTTCTATCCAGATGTTTATACTGTGTCCATCCATCACCATCATACCTTTGCCCTGGAGTGCTGACAGGCATGCAGGTCCCCACTCTAACTCATGGCATTTCACATAAAGCATCTGTTAGGTTGGGGAGGCAGAGATTGAACTCCACTTAGGAGTCAATCCAGCAGAGGATCCTGCCTGCAGCCTATCTCCCCTAGCCCCACTGCTCCCCTCCCAGCAACAGAGCTGTCTGCAGGAATGGAGCGGGGAGAAAGAGGGGAGGGAGCTGCGGGCTGGAGGTTACTGGACCTGAGCTGGAGGAGGAGTGTGCTGGGGACAGCTGTGAGGTGAGGGCTCCAATCCACCCACGCATCTGTCCAGTCCCAATCACACTGACCAACTGACCCTAGGGAACAGGAGTTCCTGCTCCACTTTGGAGTGCCTACATCTGATCTCTCATTAGATGAGAGTTAATGTCATGCAACCGGCCACTTTTGAAATGCTCTGCACCCATCAACCTATGTCATGGCATTGCTGCAGTGTGCTTTCAGGGGCTGATTGCATGATAAATGTCACTTCTGTCAGTGCCCCTGGTTATTTTTTCTCTCCCTCCTTCTGCACTTTTCTTCTTCTCTCCTACATTACTACATGCATAGCATATCATTACGTGCAGAGCATAGTCAAAAAGGCTGTGACTGGCCCCATGTAGGCCACAAACTAAATAATCTGTGTCATAGGATCTCATTACACTATACCCGGCCTTCCAACCCTATAGTCTTACAATACAGATGAGGCCAGATACTGTATGAATATTTTCACAGCTCAGACCTACAGCAGTAGTATAACTAAACTGGAGTGACTAGGATAGCCACCCTAGGTGCTGACTTACGGAGGAAGCAGAAAAATGACAGCTGCCACCCTGCCCACTGGCCACACTACTGGCACCAGTACCCTGGAGGTGCCACTGACACCATTGCTGCTCTAGGTACCAAGCTGCTGTGTTATGCCACTGATCTGCAGTAACATTTGCATGCACGGATGAAACATTTGCATGCTACCTTTTCCCTAGCTTCAACATATGAGAAATTCTGAGCCATTTAGTATGCTTCAGTTGCTTTGCCCTGCTCTGAAGATAAGATATGTTAACTAGGTTTGTGGTTGCTTAGCATTGCTAGTGTGGTGCAAAGTTGCTAGAACTTGCTGGTGAAGGTGACCCTTCTTTAAACCATGATGATAAAAGTGTTTTTTGTGGTATCCTCATAATATGCCTCCAGCTGTAGTGTAGACAGGACTTAAGAGGTCTTCAGCCATCAGTACTAAACTGATTAACTGCTACACCCTTCTTTTACCATTTATCAAATGGGCTGTTTTATTTGAAGAAAAAAGACCTGTTTTTCCTACTGCCCTAACTGCATATCCCTCTCACTTAAGGCCAGTGAGTATAGGGGCAGCCAAAATGCTTCTAATGTGGACATGGCAGGCATAGTTCACAGGTGTGTATTAGTCTGCTTTTCCTCTTATGTGGGATCTGATTATGACTCTGTTGTTCCTGGACAGCTCAGCCTCTCTCCATCATCCCCCTTTTAACGAACACAAAAGCAACTTACCTAAACCATTACACTTTCCTATTCCTGGCAGAACAGCTTTTGGTTGGCTACAGGCTGGAATTGTTTGGCTAACCCCCTCTCCTCCCTCCCACTTCCCCTGCAATATAAAGCACAGCCCCTATGCTGAGTTTCCAGACTATAGCACAGGGCTACAGTACCAGGTGCTGCTACAGCTGCTTGTTGCTATCTATTCCAGTGATAAGGACTAAACCTGTTGCCAGCTGCCACTTTTCAACATGTGTCGCGGTTTAGCTGCACTTCCCTTCACTTGCTTTGAAAGGTAAGACACTCTTAACACTGGGACACTTGAGACTCTTGTATGTGGAAAAGAAACGCTAGGGTTTGTGCTGGAAGTGACTGTGTTTGTAAAGCCAGGGCTTAAACTGTATTTAAAACAGAACTAAGAATGGTTCAATGAAAATAATTTTGCTATCATGATATACCAAAGAGGAGGGGAATGAAGAGGTGAAATATAAAGGGGGGCATATGAAGGGGTAGGGCTGTTCTTGTATTTTTGTAATGTACAAGCTTCTTCTTGCTATTATCTTCCTAAACCAACTACCTTTGGCGTGACAGTAGAAGGGCTGTTTCTTTGAAAATGTAAAATGACATGCTGATTTTTTCCTTTAAATGTGGATGCAATGTCCTGGGAGATGTTGGGAGACTTATGTGACAATTAACTGCTTGTGTTCATGACAATTCTTCAAGCAGCTGTATCAGTATACAAATACCACTTGATCTGTACATCTTCTCCTAGAGAGAGAAAAGACAATCCAGCACTGAGATCTCTGTAGTGTTGCAGAATGAAGACTGCACTGGCAGGGAGGTGCCTCTAGTGTCTCAGAGATGCTGTAGTAGGCAGTTGTCTCTGCGCTATCGCAGGAATTCTGCAGCAGGCAGCTGCGTCAAAACTGTCGCAGAAACACATTGGTATTGAGATGGTTCAATAGCATTGCAGAGGGATTGTGACATGGGACTCTGTGTGTAGTGTCACAGGGATGATGGGTCACAGAGCTGTCTGTACAACTGTGGAGGCACAATAGCAGGGAACTCTCTTTGCATTTAGAGACAGAGTGGTATGGAGTTATGTATACTGTCACAGGAATGTGATGGTATGAAACTATCTCAGTTAGTGTTGCCGCAACCCCACATCAGAGAGATTTTTCTATGCTGCTGCTAAGCAGAAAGTGATGTCTGTATTTCCCAATACTTCAGATCAGAAGGAAAACAACTGTAAGGATAAGAGGGTCAAGGAGCAGAGATGGGCTAGTACACTATTCAAGAGACACCATGAGAGAGAATGCTAGAGGGGTAGAAAGATGTCTAGGTTTGGCAAATGGTTGCCTCTCTGCTCCACATGAGATGGCAAAAACCTCAATATATCCATGAGGTATTTGTGTGTGATACATGAGAAACATATAGAAATATGCATGAACTCCCCATATGTCTGGAAAGGCTTTTGATGGATGCTGGGATAGAGCTGTAGAAGTGGGAGAAGTTTTTTGAGAGATTGAATTTACAAATAGGAATGCAATAGCTACCGCTAGAGATGACATTGGGAAAAAATGATGTCTGTAAGCTATAAGGGCTGTGACCCCACTGGGGTCAAGGGAATGGCAACAGCCTCAGTCACCTGGTGTGTCCTTAACTCCATCCAGGCATAAAGCAAGAGGTAGCTCTCTTTCAGGATACTGTAGTCATGCTAGGGAGTTTGTCCAAACCTCTGGCCTTTGTTTGATGAGCACACACCTCTGCCACCTAGTGGCCAGTGTTTCCTTTTTGTATTGGTTCAATTTGCAGCTTCTCTTCTGTCTTTCAGAGCCAAAGAATTCAAGACTCGCTTAAGGCTCCTGCTTCATAAAACAGAGCTGGGACATGAGCTGAGCTCCAGCAAGCCTCTGTGGGGCACCAATATGAGGTAAGCCAATTAAATCACTCCCAACTGTAACTGGATGGGTTTAAGAAAGAGAGAGCAGCAGAGCATGGGAACATGAAGGAGTTGTACAGGTCCCAAAGGACTGCCCTGGGATGGGATCATGTCCACACCCTCCTCTTCATCTGTGGGAGGAAGGTCAATACATCCAGAGAACTCACAGACCTCAACCCACTTGCCTCCCACCCCTAAAAAAAATAATGCTTGGGGGCAATATTCCTTACTCCACTCCATTAGTCCTAAAACCATACCGGGCAACAGGAACCCTGGTATGAGGATCAGAGTGTGCTGTGTCAGTCCTCAGCTAGATACCAGTGTGGGCTTGACCATTTATTGGAGTCCCAAACCAGCTGCTGTATTCTCTGTGACCCACAGAAAAATGTAGTCCTTACTAAAAGGAGGAGCTTTCCTTTCCTACTTGAAGGGAAAAGCTCTCTTTGCCCAAGCTAGCAGGAGTTCTGCTGAGCTTGTACTGGAGTTGGCTCTTCTGTATACTTTGTATAGAAGAAGAACAACTGGCATAGCTAAAGTATGGAACTGAGATCTGGCAAGTCATCTGGGAAAATGAGAGACAGGGAGAAAGAAAGAGAGAAAGGAAAGAGAAGAGCCCACAGCTAATGATAGTACTGGGTCTCTTTAGTTTTCTACAGAGTGCCACAATCAGTGGCCTCTGTTCTGGAACTTTATCCTTGAGTATTTGAGCAGGGTGGACGTGTATTAGAATTTGTTTAAATAAAGTATGGTTTCCTTTCCTTTTCCTTTCCAGATACTCCTCAGAAGAGGTACTAGGATGGAAACAATCTTTTGACCAGCTGCTGAAGAGTAAAAGTGAGTATGTATCTGCTGTATTAGACCATGTAGAGCAAATGCACTTGGTGAGCTGGAGAGTAGACAAATGACTGACTTTTGGGGTTAGATTCAGGGTAATAGGTAGCATCCCCTCATTCACAGGTTACAACAGAAGCCAGCTACACATTTAGGAATCATATCCTTCCTCTTTCTAAGAGCAGTATTTGGAAGTGAGGAGGCTAAAGGGATAGAAACTGCCTGAAAAACCAAGCAAAAATCAAGCAGGATGTCTTCCCTGCCAATTTGGGTTCCAGTGCTGCACATACACTTCTGCACGTCTTTTGTAGCTTTTTCTTTGTAGATCTCAGCCAAGAAAAAGGAGAGAGAAGATCCCCAATTCAGACCTACTCAAATATTTGTTGAGGGCAGGATCTGTCTATAAGAAGAATTGGCTAGCATTTCCAAAGCCACAGGGAATATACTTAGAAGAAATATTACAGAAAGGCCAAATATATAAACCATGCTACATATTCCTTCCATCCTTGTCTGTGGGAAAGTGGTTAATTGGAACCCAGGAGCCAATTAACAAGATCTTAGAAGGCTGGAATTTGTCCAGATGAAAGTGAAACCTTTTTTATGTCGTGGTCTAAACTCCCAGAGAGAGACCTTTTCAGCAGTGCTAAACCGCTTAATAAGCAGGATGTACTTCACTATCTGGCAGGCTTCCTTGTCTTCCAAAGCTGTTGCCTTTCCTCCTTTTCTCCCACCCCTCAATCTGATTCTCTTCCTCTTCCATAGATGGGTTGTCTGCATTCTACACCTTCCTGAAGACAGAGTTCAGTGAGGAGAATCTGGAGTTTTGGCTGGCTTGTGAAGACTACAAAAAGACCCGGTCAAAATCTAAATTGGTATCCAAGGCGAACAGGATCTTTGAAGAGTTTATTCAAAATGAAGCACCCAGAGAGGTGAGAATTATACTTAGTTCTGCATTTTATGACACCTATAATAAATTAATAGGTACTTTATTGGCTTAGCACACCTTTGTGATGTCAAAAGACTTCCCCTGATCAAACAGTGGGAAAATAAGTTAATTCCCATCCCTGATGCATTCAGTTTCTCTGAAAGACACCTTCTGTACTTCAAGTGATGTCCCAGAATTAAAAGAAATAATAATAAAATGTATTAGTATATATGTAAAAATCATTTCCTTCTCCGTTTGGGAATGCTGATATACCAAATTAATATGCTTGTGTATCCTGTCCTTCTTCACAGGTAAATATTGACCATGAAACCAGAGAGCTAACTCGGAAAAACTTGACAGGTGCTACCTCTGCTTGCTTTGATGAAGCTCAGGCAAAAACCCGCACCTTAATGGAGAAGGACTCCTACCCCCGGTTCCTGAAATCCACCTCTTACAGGAAAATGACTGAACAGGCCAGCAGCCATGGCACCAGCAAGCAGTCACACACCTGATCGAACTCGCCCACACTGCCACAAATGGTGTGTGAGGGAAGATCTACATGGTGGAATGGAGGTACAGCAGAAGAGGCAGGAGCCTGAGAAACAGCCAGATGGGCACAAAGAACTTCTAGCAGTGGAGGTGTAGCTGAAGTCTTGGGATTTTATCCTTATCAGGATCCCCAGGACCTCCAGCACTTCCATGTACCTCCATGGTACAGGTCCTCTTCCACTGCTGCCATGGGAGACTGTGAAATGGAAACTGTTGGGGGGAAGAAATGGGTGGACAGTTACTAATATGCAGACAAGTGCTCCAGTGACAGAAATTGAATGGAGGCAGATGTTAAACAAGAGGCTTGCATTAAAGACTGAGAAAGACAGAAAGGCTGGATTTGAGTGGCAGGCTCCAGTGAAAATAGGGCAGACTGAATTCCCCTTGAAACTGTCCACCACCTAATGCTGAAATGTGTGCACGTATGAATGTATATATTATTATTTATATGCATGAGTCAGAGCCTTAGGTTGCTCTCAGGACCCTGCCTCTGCCTTTACACAAACCACAGTTAACTACAACTGTACATAGAACACAGGAGTTTGTAATTTCTACAAAGTCAGGGCCAACAAGCCACTCTTGTCTGCATGCTCTTTCACCAGCTGGATTATTCAGAATGTAACATCATAAGGATGCAAAGGCAACTTTGCATCTTTTGCCAAAAGAATCCTGCAACTTCCTTGTTCTGATCAAGTGAGATTTCAGGTTCTTTTCTGCTTTTTTCTGTGCATGCACTAAAGTTGAAGTTTTACATCTCCTTCCAATAGGACATCTGCAAAGCATAGACATTTCTTCCTTATTATATCAATGTGAACTTATGTTTTTTGCCCTTAGATTGCTAAGTACAATCTTGGGTCACATGCCCCACTTTTTTCCTACAATTATTGACAGAAGTTCACAGATGTGCCTACCAAATTACAAAGCACAATGAATAAGCCATTCCTTGGAGAAGTTCATTACAAATTAAACTGAGCTTACTCTAGATAACGAAGTATTTAGAAAATATAGTGATGGGTGCTACATAAAAACCCTAAGAAAGAGGGCAGTGGATAAATTATAGAATGAGTGATAGGAATGATTCTACCTTGACAAGGCAGAGGGTTGGACCAGATGACCTCCTGAGGTCCCTTCTTGTTTCATGCATAGATATCTGTGCAATAATACAGGGACTCCATTTGGACTGCATTAACATGTGTATTATTTTAAGTGCACACTGTATGCAGTACCATTGCTTGCAAGGATGAGGTGCACTGTGTGCTCTGAACTCTTGTGAAATTCCCCAAGTACATGGAGCTTTCTGGTGTCCCCAGGCATATGGAGCTTCCTCCAAATCATCTCCCCTACAACTCTTGGTCCAACCTACAGAGAACCTGCAGGTAGTTGTATCTTTCCTTCTAATAAGTCAAAAAAAAACAAATTAAAAAAGAAAAGATAAAAAAAGACATTTGTATGGCTGAGCGTGTGATAATCTTTGATTATCTGGGGCCAGAGGTTGTCTGCACATAGCTAACCCTCTATGGGGATATGGCGTTTACCATCAGTCCAATATGCTACCTTCTAAGTCTCAAAGTCATTCAAATATGATGGTCATTAAACCAGTCTGCCATTCCTTGTTTGGCATGCTGCTCCAGGGAAAGAATTTAGTTCTCTTCTGTTCTGGCCTTTCTGTCAGTGATTGTCTTTGCTGCATCTGCCCTCTGGTCAACTGATGGTTGTGGTCCAGAGTCATCTGTGTGCTGGTTTCTTGTCACTGCATACAGATTATTTGATATTACTGCACTGCAACCGTTCATGGTTTCTTCTCAACTGCTGACTTTCACTGATAAATATTTCATAGGACCTTGGCCCAACAATAACTTGGACAGTGGCCTTTTGCTATTGTTTTGTGTAGCTCCTGGAGAGCTGAACCCAGATAGTCTCCTCTATATAGAAAGGCCTCTAGTTTCTGATTCCTCTATTGTGATATGCTGCCCTGTCTTAACATTTTCTTAGTAGCCTGTGTGTTGTCTTCTTTCCCTCCATCTGCTTTCTGAGGCCTCACATTGTAGCTGTAGGTGCTTTGCTGAGTTGTAATACCTCAAGACTGGTGCCTCACTTATGAGTTTTCATTTGGATGGCAGCAATTTGTATATTTATTTTCAGTGCAATTTACTCAGGGCTGCTGCAAAAAGGTACATTGTGTGCTCTGGGCTGTTGCAAAATTCTCTGAGTACATGGAGCTTCCTGGTGACACCCTTCAAATCATTCCCCTTAAAAATGATTGTTCCAACCTACAGGAACCTACAGGTTTTTACAGTGGACAGATAAAACTACAGAACCGTAGATTAGGAAAACAAGGCAGAGGGTTGAATGAGATGACCTCCCAAATGCCCTTCTAACCCTATTTTTCTATGATTCTAGTGCAATTAAAGGCATAAGCACAACAGTGGAAGCAGTTAAATTTCTACTCAGTCAGGGCCGGGTTTTGAGAGGGCATGGGAAAAGGGAGAGGGAGGAGGCTAGCTGAATGTATTGTACATTGAGAAAACTGGAAATTATGTTAAAATGGAATAAAGTGCTTATTCTTCCAGCTTGTGCCAATTCCCTTCTCAGCAAAATGGGGCTATTCAGTTAGCATCAGGAAAACAGCTTCCAGAAAGCAGAACACATTACGTGTTGTTTTTAACCATTTGTACTTTCATTTGCAAAGTGTGCCCTTAGGTGAGTGCCTATGTAGGAGTGCCTATCTTTATGTCTTTTTCAAATCTAGACAGTTCCCTTGGACCATGCCTCCTTCATTGTGCCTCTGCTTTGGGTGCTATGAAAGGAGCCCTACAGAAAATAGAAATTAGGCAGAGAAGGGTTTGCCCTTCCCTCAAAAAGCTTGCAGATATTGTGTTGCCTCTACCTGAACCTATGGAGACTTTCTTGACTTAAATGTGGAAAAGGAAATACTAAAATTGCCTTTGGTTTTAAATTTGGGACTTGTATCCCCTCCCTGTTTGGAATTGATCTGCAGTCATAGTACTTTAAAGGAAGCAGAATATGAAGAAGGTTACTGGACTTGGTGAGCCATGAAAAATAGAGTTCTATGTGCAGTGAGACTGAACATAAAGTCCTGGGACAGTCATAAGGTCCTAAAAGTGGTTGTAAGAACAAATTTTGCCGGCAGCTGCTGGGCATGGCTTGTCTATGGGGGTTTATATATTTCACTTGCTCAGAATTTTGGAAAAGATGTCCATCATCCCATGGTGATCATTACATATTGACCAGCCCTTCAGCTCAATAAGAGTCAGGCTTTAAGGCTGCAGTTCCATTAGAAGGTGGTACAACCTCTTTTCAACAGTGGTGGAACTATACTGGTGCTAGCTAGGGCTGTGCGAAGCTTCAGGTGCTGATTCAATTGGGAGGAAATTTGGCCCAATTCGGTGGCTAAATCTCTAAATTTGAATTGAATCAGGGGACCAATTAAAAGGTCTGAATCTATTTGAAGCTCTCTGAATCTTCAGAAAAGATTCAGAGAGCTTCGATGATTCGGACAGTCCCTGCCAACTGCAGCAGGGTGCTAGAGCCAGACTCAGAGCTGATAAGTAGGGGGGGCGAGGACTGGAGGAGGGGGGAGGGGACTATGGGGGACCCCTGCCAGCCCCCATCCCTGCTCTCCTTCCCCACCCCCCAATCCTGCCTGCCCCAGCTCCTGGTACTTTAACAAAA
>NW_017728907.1:21642891-21647830 GCF_001723895.1 Crocodylus porosus | reverse complement strand
CCCCCATCAGCACCTGGTGAGCCAGGGCTTTTTTTTTTTCAAAGTGCCGGGAGCTGGGGCAGCAGCAGCCAGATCTCCAAATCAGATTCAGCCGAATCGATTCAGAACAGCGATTCGAATCAGTGAATCAAATCTCTGTCCCCAGAATTGGCCAAATCCAAATCCAAAGCGATTACAAGCCACTTCGCACAGGCCTAGTGCTAGCCAAAATACAAATGCTAGTGTATTTTGGGCTCTAATGTTTTCAGCACTGTCATGGAAAACCTGCCTTGAACAAAGCTTCCTAATGAGACTGTAGCACAGTATTTTACATGTTAGAGATTATTCATAGAGACCAATTCCTGAGATATTAAGTCAGTGACTACTCATTCCTTACCTAGACAACCTCTTTTTGACTCCCATGAGCACTTCCCTATGTAAGCACATAGGATTTGCTCTAGGAAGACTAGTTTATCATTCTTCTTTTGAGCAGAGGCATGGGAAATCTCAACAAGAACTAGCAGCTAGACTTCTATGTCCCTTGCCTCGCCTTCCATCCCTGTTCTACCTTGGGTTCTGTGGGTTCTGACTGCATTCTCAGGAGATCCTAATATTTATTATTTATTTCTTAAAAATAAAATCATCCTCATAATAGCATTGAAGTGAATGATACACAAAATTTTCATTTCATGGCTAAAACAATGTCATTATTATTACTTGAAAATAAAAGGATTTAAAAAGGTTTGGCTGCTTCATGATTTTCTTTGCATTTAAATGACAATTTGGGGCCATTTGTAATGGAAAACACACAGCATCAGTTGCCCATTTGATCACATCACCCACTGCTTTCAGGACACTCATTACTGTTTTATAATATTTAGTTTAAAGAAAGAAGCAGAAGAACACAAGAAATAGGAATTTGGGAGGGCGGAGAAGAGATGGGAAGCTTTCATGTGATGGCTGCCTTGTTTAAGGGAAATAATCTGGTCCAAAGACTAGGAATGTAACATGATCACTGATAATAATAGCTAGTCCTCTTGCAGCCCTTTTCATGCTCAGAACAACTTACAAACATTTACAACTCACAGCACCTTCATGAGATTGATCAGATGCTGTTTCTATCTTATGGGAGCGCCAAAGCAGGAGAACTTAAGACAACAAATGAATGTCACAGGAAGCTGGTCCCAAAAGACAACTCAGGATGCCCTGGCTCCTGATTCTTTACTAGCACCATCGGACCAAAAAGCTTTCTTTACAAGCAACTGGTCTTGAACATCTTCCATTGTTTCTACAGAACAATTGTACACTTATCTGCAAAGTGACTGACTCCAGCATCTCTCCAAGAGATCCATTGTGAAGTATGATCAATCCTCAGGAGTATAACTAGGGTGGAGGAACTGGGACAGCTGTCATAGGTACCAACTTAGGGAAGGGGTGCGAGAAAATAACCTGCTGCCACTGCAGCCACACAATTACTTTTGTGGCATGGGTAGCATCCAAAAGTCCCTACTGCCCCCCATGTGTCGTAGCTGCCACAGATACCTTCCTGTGTTGGTACGCCTTTACCAATCCTTCCCATTTCTAATTCTCTGCAGCTGCCAGGTGGTCATTTGACAAACAGATTTCTTTTTTTACATTTCCCATTTTCTTCTTTAATATTTTGTCAAATGCAGTTTTCCTGCATGAGTCAGATGAATTGAATACACTGCATTTTAGATGCAGGCACAATTTTAGTACATTAAAAGGAAGCCCAAGAAATACTCATTAGGTTAAGGAGCAAGGAAAATGTCAATCAAGGAGAGGGAGTTTCAATAAAATAGTACTGGGGCTGACAAGAAATATTTGGCATCTGTTTAAAATTAAAGCTCATTAGAAGTTAACTTAAAACTGACTTATTTTAGGAAAATTTTAAAACGATCAAAATATACAAATAACCACAGAAGAAAATGAAATATTGCAGAGGACATTGAAATGTCTTCAAGACCCTGAAGAAAATCTCCAAGGATTAGGGAATGATACCAGGCTCAACCCTGTTCTCAGTGGGCATGTCTACATGAGACATTTACTGTGGAGTTGCCTAATTAGCACTGCAGTAAACATCTCAGGATCTACATATGCAGTACATACGCAGTGCTATTAGGCTGCAGGAAACTAATTAACTCCACTGAAGGTTAGTACTTGTAAATACAAGTACTATCCTGCAGCAGAGTTTTTTATTCTGCAGCAACACACGCCTAGATGGTGATGGGGCTCCCTGGGGCGTGAGGGTACTTCAGTGCAGAGCTTCCTGCTACCTAGCCCCACACTGGCGCACCCTTTTGTTAGAAATGCACAGTAAATGGAGTATTGTTAGAATAGTGTTAGAAATGGAGTGTTGTTAGAACTGCACAGTTTGCATCTCGTACCTGATAAGAAAAAAACACTGCCACACACTCTTTCGGCCTCCCCCTGGTCCTTCTCATGCAGATTACAGAAGCTGGAATTCAACTGACTGTGTCCTTGAAAGTGGGGGGGGATTTCAACTCTTGGTGACCTAGAGAACTTTCTGAGCGTGCGTAATTAGCTGATGCATATTTGCCTATCCGCCCCGCATACTTAAGTAGTTAATTATAATATACATGCAATGGATGAAGTGACGTGATCACATACATGTTTGTATGAACCGGAAATGAGCTGTAAGAGTTCCTGTTTCTGCACACGTGCTCAGGAGAGAGGGGATAAAAGCCAGCTAAGGGTTTCCTCGGGGGTGCGGAGTAATCTGAGTCCTTTGGCTCTGCTCCGACCCTATTTGCAAATACACCTTTTGTGCTGCTAATAAGTGTGTGTCTGAGATTCTTTTCACGAGCCTCCAAAGAAACGAGCCGCTTTTTGCATCACTTTTGTCCCAACCAGCTCCTCTGCAGTACACTGAGCTGGGTTGGAACAGCCCCAGGTTGGCACCTCTGCTGCTCCCAGTTGGTGACAAGGAGCTTCAGGAGGTGCCTGTCCCCTCCATCCAGCTTCTGTCCTGGTCTGCCCCTGGCCTCTTAACTGGGCTGCACTTGGCCTCTGGCCCAACTTGGCCTCAGGGGTCCGTAAATGGGCCTGGGTGACATGTCCCCTCACTGGGGCTGCAACTTGTGCCCCTCCACTGGGGCCATGGGGCTTTCTGCCCTGTGGGCCTCAGATGTCTGCTGATGTGCCTGGACTCCCAACTCGGCCTATGGCCCACTCAGGCCTCAGGTGTCTGTCAATGTACCTGGGCCTTGCTCTCAGTCAGGCCTCCTCCTAGGCCCTACTCGTATTCACTCGACCTCATGCTCTCATCCACGCCGCTCACTAGGCCTCACTCTTCCTCAGGTCTTGGGCCTCAGGTCCTCCTGGCCCCTGCGTTGTCTCCCAAGCCAGGTACTTTTCTCTGAGGGACAGCTTCCCTGGCCTGTCCCCTCCACAGGGTCACCCACAAGGCAGCAGGGGCTGAGGCTTTCTGGTGCACCATCCTCGCCTTTCACCGTGGAGGCACAGGTGTGGCATTTCCTGGGGGCTGCCTTTAGCATTGCTAACTCTGACTGAAGCTCTTTCAGGAGATTGTTTTTTCCCCCAACATGACATAATATCATTAGTTGTACTGTTTGGTCACAATATCGGTCTCCTTTGCAACATTCAGTGACTTGTTGGGGTTTGTCTGGAGAAATTCTGTTTTCTAAAGCTGTCAACACTGGACCCCAGCCCTGGCCAAAATTCCTACTGACCAGACGGGGCAATATTGCAGTCCATGGCATCAGGATTATTCCCTCCCCTAAGCAGGTCTGCTGCTGGCTCTGGACAGGCTTCTACTCAGTGAGAGCAGAGCCCTTATTCTAGCACGCTGGGTAATGTACGGCCTACCCAGGATGGTAAAAATGTACCAGTATGTATGTTACTGGGATGGTATACAGAGATTAGCAATGTAGAACAAAGAAGAATATGCATCTCTAAAAGTGTACCTGGGGTTTAGATGTAGAGTGGCCAGAGTTTAGGATGGCATCCAGAGAGTGGAGAGAATTAATGTACTTTTGTCAAACCCCGCTTTCATAATGCTCAGCTCCTTCTTTACTGCAACATGCATCTTTGTCTCAGATTTTCCTGATTTACAATCCTTATTTTGACATCAAATATTCAGTTGTGTCCGCTGTTGCATGCTTATGTCTGTATTTGTTTACATCTGGGCGTGACTTTGTCTGGATGCCCTCTTCTATGTGCATCTGCAAACATGTATACATGCATGCATGAATCCTTGTGTGTGTATCTACATTATTTCTGAAAGTCTGCATGCATGAATTAAGTCATCCTTGTATATATGCATGAGTGCACAACATTATCTATGTTTGTGTGTGCACAAGAGTCTGAAGTTAATGTCATGTATGAGTCCAAATGTTTGCACATGCAATTCCATTGCTTTGGTTCACTGAAGCTTTCCCCCGAATAAGTGTAATTTGCTAAATTTTCTGAGAATTTTCCTTTAGGGAAGAGATAAAGTGGTGTTTTTTTCCTGTTGGAAGCTTGCCAGAATTTGTGAATCCCCCAGCAACTCATCATTGATTTTTCCCAGAATTTGTTGATAGTTTTGGATCAGGACAGACTCCCATGATAGCTCAAATGAGAAGCAGCAGCTGTTTTCTATGGTCAGAACCACCCACTCATTCACCTTCTACATCAGGGGCCCTATGTCAGTAACACAGTGCCAGAAATCCCTGTATAATTGAGTTCCAGGTGTGTTTCTGCTTTAATATGTATGTAACTAAATGCCAAGGTTTCCAGGTTGCAAGTGTTGGTGACACTGGGCATAACCCTGGGTAACTCAGAGGGATGGAAGACCACGAGTGTCGATGAAGTCCTTCTGCTCCAGGCTCAGATGAGCCAAAGCCCCCACTTGCCCAACCTTTGCAACCCTTTCTCTCAGGCGCCTGCAAATCTCCTGTCCTTCTGGAAAGCAGGCGAG
>NW_017728907.1:21621738-21628072 GCF_001723895.1 Crocodylus porosus | reverse complement strand
GAATTGCAACTTTATTAGCCACTGGGCTATTTTGGTTCAGTATTGAGGAGGTCGTGTTGGGAGGGAAAACAATGACAATTTTTACTTATAAAAAGAATAAATTTTACTTACGACAACAAAAGATATAGTTTGCACATATGACAGTTAGTAAAAAGGTTAAGCTAATAAACAGACAACATAATACAAATTAAAATTGATAGTAATAATAAAACAGATAAAGAAATTAACCAAGAGTTTCCACTTGGTTAGTAACTTATCAATAGTCCCTCAGTTAGAAGATGCACGTCAAGCTGATTCAGCAAAGTCAGACGTCTCTGAATTGGGCTGTCAGAGTGGGGAACCAGGGGGAAGCACTTTAATATTATTACAAAAACTATTTATGTCATGATTTCTGTTTCCATACTGTATATAGAGGTGATTGCATAACTCAAAAATAAATTCTTAGTGTTGTATATTGTATGTGCATGTGTGTGTGCATAGTGGTGTGTGGGTATGTGCATGGGTGTGTATGGTGAGGTGTGGAGTGGGGGGGCTTGAGGGGGTGTGGCACATGCACATGCACATACAATATACAACACTAAGAATTTATTTTTGAGTTATGCAATCACCTCTATATACAGTATGGAAACAGAAATCATGACATAAATCGTTTTTGCAATAATATTAAAGTATGTTATAGTAGATGTTTGACTTTTAGTGTATGATTTGTTTTTTTCCGGTTCTAAGATGACAGCCTCTCCCCCAAAGGAGTATTTGGGGGGGAGGGGAATGGGGTCAAGAGGAGGGACTTCTGGTGGCAAAGGTCAGGGGTTAGGGGTGGGACTTCTGGTCCCAAGATGGTGACAAGTGGGTGGGGCAACCATCAAGGGATAGAGCTACCCATATGGCCCTTGATGGCTTGCCAAAAATCATTAAGCACCCCGTCCACCCAAAATAATTGCTCTCCCCTGCTGTGTCATGGACCATCAGGGATGATTAACTCATGGATCCACTAGGTAGGTGGGTAGAGCGTACAGTACAAGGGTCTTCAGGAACTCTGTCCAGGTATCTCTGATGAGGTGGCCAGAGTTTTCCCATGGTGCTCCCCAGCATAGAGCTGGAAGAATTATCATTCTGCCTTGCTTCTTGGGGAGGACATGGCTTATGAAACTGATCTGTGTGATGGCCCCATCATATTCTGGCATAGTCTAATGCTTAGGGCTCTATCATCCAGCCCAGTGTTTCCCAACCTTTTCCAGCCCAAAGCACACTTACACTAATAAAAATGTTGTGTGGCACACCTATTAAGGCATTCCCCATCCTCATACATATTGTAGCTCATTGCCATGTCAAAATTCTGCGGCTTACCTTTCAGATGGCACACTTTTGTGCCCTGGCACCCTGGTTGGGAAACACTGATCTAGCCTGTGAGGCTCCCCACAGGTCCAGAAATTTGGCAGGAGGGAACAGCAATTACTGTTGCCATTGCTTTCCTGCCACCACATTTCCGGAAACCCATGAGCCAGATGACATGGCTCTGCAGGCCACATCTGATCCATGGGCCAGAGGTTGAGCACCACTTTCTTAATATTTATCAGACTTTATGTACAGTAACATGCTCAAGTCTACCATATTTTGTAGGTTGAGAAACACATTTCACATGTTGGTAAACATACCTTTTAATATTAGTGCAACAGGATGTTAATACTTCTTTGAGAAGTATATTTACATTATATTTACATAGAAGGAGATGACATCAGTTCATTGCAGAAGGGATGATACTATTTATGATGAATGACAGAGGTGGAATAATCCAGAGTGTTTATTTCAGATTGATAAACAGGTTCTTGACAGCATGGACAGGAACAAGAACAAGAAAAAAAACAAGAACAAGAATGAAAACAGGAACGAGATCAATAAGGCAGATAACCAAAAGAATAAGAACAGGAATGAAAACGAGACTGAGACCAGGAGTGTGAATGAATACTATGAGAACTGCACCACAGACCTGCTGAAGTTCATCAGGAACATGGGAGAGCATTTTGAAGAGAAGGATGAAAAGTGAGTGATTACTTTATACTCCATATTCCATGTCCTGAAGATACAATCCCTGGAAATCTTTATCTGCAGTTTGCAAGCCCTAGTAGGTCTAAAAGCAAGAAGCCCTTTTTCAATATGATTTTCTTTTAGGAGTCCAGGAGTGTATAATTAGGATGGGGGATCAGGGGGAACAGTTTTTTGATACTCTATCATTTTGATAAACTAAAGTTTAGTCAGATGATGAATGGATGCCCCTCCACAGCAGCGCAGTGCTACGTAGCTAAGCAGAAGACGTAACATGCCTAAGACAGTCCCTGTAGGAAGGAAACTAGATAATCCATGCTCACCCACCCGAAGGTATTGAGTTTACCTGCTTCAGATGCTTACCTCCGGGAATTTTGATTTTGCTTCTAAATCACCAAGGTCATATAAGTATGCTTATGTATGGAAGAACTGTCTGGTAGATGGAGGTGCCTTAGGGGTGCTTTCATCTCAGACATGCTGTCTGACCCAGAAAGTTCAAATAAGGCTTTCAATAACCCATGCGCTCTCCAGCGAGGATGCAGGCTAATTCCACTTGGGTATAGACAGTCCTCTGATGCCTCTCCCACAGTTTTCCCAATGGGCTGAGAAGGATAGATAAGTTCTCCTTCAATTTCTTAGGGAAAAAACCCCACACATACAGCAACCCATCTTACTACAGCACAAAAAGCCCTGGGATATGACCCCAGGGTTTTGATGCACATGGCTGAGGACACGTTACCTCAAATATGGCTTTCTAGCGTGGTTATCCACATCCAGCAAAAGTGATCTGAGTGCCGATCAGACAGCTTTCAGGAGAGTAGGAAAACCCTTCTCATTCCCATAGTTAAATGGCTCTTTACCCATGAAGTGATTAGTTCTGAGGGGTGGAAAGAATGGGGAGGATTAGCAGACAAGGTCACATCCAGGAGCATATCTAGAAGAGGGACAGTGGGGCAGCCCCACCCTCCTTGAGTTGTGTGGCACATGTGCCAGGAGCTCTGAGTTCACCAGCTAATCAACACAAACTCTAGCTGGAGCCCTGACTTTCATACAGCTTCAGAGCCAAGGAAGTGAGCACCACTGCTGTCCACCCTTCCTCACCCCACCTTGCCCCCTGCTGAATTCAGCATCGGGATGAGCAGTAGGCCTGTGCGAAGCGGCTAGTATTTGCTTCAAATGCAGATTCGGCTGATCTGGGGGACAGCGATTCTATTCAGTGATTCAAATCACTGTACCAAATCAATTTAGCCGAATCTGATTCAGAGATTCGGCTGCTGCCAAATCTCCGGATCATGAAGGCCCCATCCTCCGCCTGCTCTCCCAGCCTGGCAATAGTTGCCCTGCCCACCCCAGCTCTTGGCACTTGGAAAAAAAGAAAAAAGCCCCAACTCACCAGATGCTGCTGGGTGGGGAGGGGATCCCTGCTGCCCCCCATTCTCCCACTGTGCATGGAGAGCTCTGCACGAGCTCCCTGACCCACCCCCTCCACTGTCCTAGCCCCCCCGTGGTTGCCCCACCCACCTCAGCTCCGGCCCTTTAAGAAACCCCCTCCTCTGGACTCACTGGTTCCTGCCTCGCGGGACATGTTCCCCACTGCCCCCCTGCCACATGGTGGAGCTCTTCCATGTCCCCCCCCCGAAGTCCCAAGGCTGCTGCAGGAGCCTGCGAGTCCAGGGGGGTTTCGTTTTTTTTTCCTTAAAGGGCTAGAGATGGGGCAGGCAGGACAGTCATGGAGGGGCCTAGGACAGTGGAGGGGGTTGGGGGACTTATGGCAGAGTGCCCCATGCAGTGGGGGCAGCGGGGATCGCCACCCCACTGAACAGCACCCAATGAGTGGGGGCTTTTTTTTAAAGGGTTGGGAGCTGGGGCGGGCGGAGCAGCCATGGGGGGGCAGGGGCTGGGGAAGCAGGCAGGGGATGGGGCCTGGCAGGGGTCCCCCATGGTCCCCTTCTCCCTCCTCCAGGCCCCCCTCCCCTGCCCCTACTTACTGTCATGGAGTCGGGTTCCAGCTCCCTGCTGCAGCCAGCGGGGAATGCCCGAATCAGCAAAGCTCTCCAAATCTTTTCCGAAGATTCGGAGAGCTTTGAATCGATTTGGACCTTTTACTGGTCCCCGATTTGAGTCAGATTTGGAGATACAGCCACCAAATCAGGCTGAATCTCCTCCTAATCGAATCGCCACCTGAAGCTTTGCACAGCCCTAATGAGCAGTAGCTCTCTAGATCAGCGTGAGAGCTCACAGGCACCTAGGTTCATGGCAAGGCAGGAGTGCAGTCACATCCTCTGTGTCTATATGGCACATGGTCAGCTCAGCTCCCTGCACATGCTGCAGATGCCTGGTCACACTGGATTGATCATACATTTCTAGGAAATTCTACCTTGTTTTTAGAAAGTCCCTGAAATAGCTCTTATGCTGCAAGAAAAGAAATTGGGAAACTAGAGTGCTTGGTTTTTTCTCTTGACAAGTTTTGGCTGATTAGCATGCCTTACTAAAAATCAATTGTTTTTTGTTGCAGGGTGAAGGAAATAATTAAGGAGCCTGCTGAGTATTTCACAAAATGTTTTCCCAAACTGATAGTTCATGTCTACAACATTTTACACAGTATAAACCACACCAAACATTTTCCAAAGATTCAGACTCCACCTTAGCTATAACGCATTTAATTGCTTCAGATTGCATTGCCAAAACCCTTTGATGTGCTTCTTCTTCCTCTTATTTTCTTAACTGCCAACAGGACTTAGACAAGCTGAGATAGTGTTGAATACAGAGCACAGACCTCTGAATTTAGCATTAAAGCACTTGGAGGTAAGGATACCAGCTTTAGGTGGGCAAGGTTCTTTGGATAGATGTGATAGCTTTTATTAGACCAACTGAGAAGTTTGAAAAAAGTTCTTAGCAAGCTTTTGGGTGCAGTCACCCTTTGTCAGGCATAGGGAGTCTCTGCTGGTCTGAGACTCCAAGGAAGACTCCCTGTCGACAGCTACAGCCAAAAACCCAGCAGCATTTTTAGGTGGAAGTAACTGTGTTAAGGAAAGAAATGAAACAGTGCTGAGAAGATAGCAAAACATGGAATGGTCATAAGTTTGTGAGGCAAGACAGATTCTGTTCTAATCCTGGATGTCACTGACTCAGCACTTGACCTTGAGCAAATCCTGCATGAGAGAGGCAACACTGATATTTATCCACCTACCTCACAGAAGTGTGGTGAAAATGGGTTATGTCTGTAAAAAACTTGGAATGTATGAGGCGCTATGGAAGATTAAGAAAGAAAATCATAGAATGATAACCTTATGGTCATGCTTTGAAGTGTCTGGAGCATATAGATGGCCAGTGATAGAAATTGCCTCAAAATCTTTATGGTTTTATTACCTTCTCCTCCCCTTCCCTGCAACAGTTTATACCCCCAATCCCTATTTCCTGCTGACCACCCCCTTCATATACCATTAAACCATTAGCAGTTTAGAAGCCAGGGGATGTGCACTTCCTTGGTTACATGGTCCAAACTGCACAGTGAACAAAGTTCTGCATGCACTGTAAATCCCCACCCACAAGGACTCCTTGTTGGGTGTCGCTGCCAGGCCCCTAACTCAGTCACTCAGCTGCTTGTCCTAGTCACTCCTCTCCTCTCCTCTTCTTCCAGCCCCAGAAGGACTGGAATAGGTAGGAGTGTGTACACCTGTGGCATGGAGAGGGACTCAAGCTTCTGTTGAAGAACAGAAGATGGGGGACAGATTCCACAGTGACAGTCTCCACTAGAGGCGCACTGAAACATCAGTCCAATATTGCATTGGCACCAATATAAAGAAAGTTGTCTGTATTGGAAATCGACCGTATCAGGCCGATAAGTTGGCCAATAAAAGTCCTGTGCATGCGCGCAGCCACAGTGCAGCATAGGTGGCGAGAAGCACAGCCTGGCAGCTTAGAGAGCTGCCTCCAGCTGGAGTCTGGTGTGGTGGAAGGGGGGAGGGGAGAGAAGGGAGCATGGGGGAGCAGATCAAAGCCCACACAGTAAGGGAGGAGTGGGGCAGAGGCAAGCACTGCTAAGTCAGGGTGAGGTGGGTGCAGGATAGAGCTGTGGCTCATCTTGGGGGGAGCAGAGAGGGGGTGGTGGGGCGGCTCCTGCTGCTGCGCTCCACTTGTCCAGGAGCTGCTTGTCTGGCAGCTCATCCGCTCATCCAGAGACTCCCACTGCTGCTTCTGCAACTCATCCTAGAAGGCATGGGGGTGAGGGGTACAGATCTGTGCTGGGCAGGCTGGGGCCAGGGCTGTGCCAAGTTCTTCCTGGCAGGAC
>NW_017728907.1:21609512-21621358 GCF_001723895.1 Crocodylus porosus | reverse complement strand
CACTCCTTCCCCACAGCCCCTGGACGAGTCACGGCTCTATCCCGTGCCCACCTCACCTTCCGCAGCCTCAGTCCCACTCCTCCCTCACTACAGGGGCCTTGATCTCAATCCCCTTCCCCTTCCACCACACCAGACTTACCAGCTGCACACAGCGCTTCAAGCTGCTGGGCTGGTATCAGAACTTGGATCAGTATTGGCCGATATGCCTCCTTAAAAATCGGCTGTCAGTATCAGCCCCAAAAATCTCTGTTGGTGCACCCCTAATCTCCACTCCCTCTTGACATGGAGAGTAGTAGGAAGAGCTTAGACATCTCAGAGAGCCAGCAGTTCCCAGATCATAGCTCAAGTGAGTGGGGACAGGGAGAGTTGCTCATACCCCCCAGAGGGACAAGGCCCCATAGATCTTGATAAGCATAGGAAATGGGAGCATTGAGCATAAGATGTGACAGAAGGCACTGTAATCACCCCCTCTGGCCTTGTCACCTACTCCATTTCACTCCCCAGTGTCACAAATGGGGCTCGCCACTGCTTATAATCTCCACCCTCTTCTCTTAACCTGAATCCCCCCACTCCCACCAGCCTTCCCTATTTATCCCTTTACCTCAATCCCCTCTCCCCTCACCACAGACCAAACACTTCTCCTGTTCTCTACCACTCCTTTGTCCCTCATCGTCCCCCAGCAAGCATTTACACATACAATTTATTTTCTGTTTCGAAGCAGCAATAACACTTTCTGAATTTCTTGCTGTTCTCAGGTTACATTTCCCTGAAACAAAAAAAAGCCCTTTGACAGAGGCATATTGGAGAGAGTCTGATTTGACAAGCTGACTGGGTCAAGTTCATTGGCCACCAGGGATGTGTCTGCATCAGGATGGTTGTATATCCTAGCATGGATGGCCTGCCCACCCGCTCCCACTTGCATGCTTCAAACCTGGTGAGGCTGCTCTTAAGACTTCAGTTTCTAGCATGCTTGAGTGCAGTGTTTGGGGACAACCCCAGAGCAGCCAACTCCCTGGCTTGGAGCATGTAAGCCAGAGCAGCCCTAAGGGACCATCAAGATCTAGAGTTACCGTGGTGGTGTTGTACCCTGAATGTCCCCAGCTCATGTAAATATTGGCATGTATCAGTCTATCTGGGTTGCTCTGTTTGTGCCTGTGCAGAGTGATCTATTTGGCATACACTTGTCCCATACAGATTAATTCTTGGTTGAGTGCCACGTTCACTTTTGCTTCCCCGAAGTGGCAGGGCAGTAGTGGTGCGTAAAGCGGACCATACTTGATTCGGATTTAGCCTGGATCGGGGAACAGCGATTCAATTTGTTGATTCGGATCACTATCCTGATTCGATTCAGCTGAATACAAATCTGAAGATTCGATTCTGATTCAGAGAATCAGTGATCTAGCCATAGACACAGCTTTAAATGCTTTTTCTACATACCTTGAGGTACCAGGCATGGCTTGTGAACACTGTGATGCTGGGGTGGATGGGGCATCCCTCAGGAGGGTTTTGTGTGTGTGGGGGGGTGGGGGCAGTGCATGCTCGGCAGCGACCCCAGAAATGGACCGGAACTACTTCCGGTCTGCTTTCGGGTCTGCCACCAAGCACGCGGGGGAACCTGTGTCCCCCTCCCCCCCATCCCTCCAGCTTGGCTATTGGCTGCAGGGGAACCCTAAATTCCTCCCTTACTTTATGCTTGGGCTTTCCATTCCAATTGTCTGATAGGCTGGCATGAAATTCACTCCACCTTCACACTTTTTATGTAAAGACAATGTGCAGTAGCAGTCCCAGGCTTGTTTTTTATCTTCTGTTTCTCTTTCCCTGGCTTTTTGGAATAAGGACTAAGAATTCACTTACTGACTCCTTCCTTTTTGAAACATAGCAGTCATACTGGGAAAAACCAGGCTAACAGCTGGCTATGGCACTGGACCAGTCGTCCAGTTCTCATGCAGGCAACTGTTTTCCTAGAAGCTGTGGAGTTGTTTGCAAGGTGTTTGTATATACATACATACACATCCATCTGGTTGTTAATTTTATGAGCTATAATTTGAATACTGCATTATTATGAGAGCCTGCAAGTATTCCTATGTGGTCTGGCAAAGAAGAGCCTGACCTCCTGAAATCTTAACTGCTGCCAGTAACTTGTACTCGCATGAATAGGCTCAGTGAAGTCAAAGGAGCTGCTGGGATGAATGAGTGTTATTTGTAGAAGTAGGGTTCTGCTGGGTGAGGACCCTTCTTCAGAGCAGCACTGACGCAGGAGTGTGGTGCTTGAGGCTGGCTGGAATTAATGCATTTTCTCCTTATGTTTACAATGCCCTTATCCAAGCTGTCATGCCATCTGTTCTATGCAGTTAAATATCTAAGGATTTCTTCACTTTCAGCTGCTTTCTCTCCCTCTGAAATATGCTAAAATGGTAATGCGGGAATGTGATTTACAGACGATTTTTAAATTGTGTTGTTGGATATTTTTTAACTGAGATGATGACTACTGATATCCCCAGATGTAGATCCAAAGCAGGCACAAACTCTGTTGGACAGTCAACTCCTATTGCACTTGACTGTGAAGAATATACAATGCATATAGCTCCCTAGAAGGAGATTAGTGATAACCATGTGGGAGTTACAGAACAGCATAGCCTCAGACCTGGGGAGCACTGTAGCAAACTGAAGGAGGCTGGATAGTTAGTTTGACATGGAGGTTAATTGGATGTGGAGAAAGCCTTACTGTCTGCTCAGAGGAGGCTCTGCTGAAACTTCTAGACACTCAAGGGAATGCTAAGGCAGGGGAAAGGTCCAGCCTCTGAGCATATGGCAGGGGAAGGAAAAGAAGACCAAGGTAGAAGATGACTACCTTGGGTCCTAGCTCCTAAAATTTGCGTATCTTCCAGAGTGCTCTGAAGATTACCAGTTTTTTACAGTCATCTCCTGCTCCCCATAGTTGAAGTACCAGCAGTGATGGGCCAGGCAAGAATCCCTGCTTTAGCAACAGGCACACAGTTAAGCTTTTCTGGACTAACACGAGCGACAGCTACCACTTCTTGCTTTTCACTCTGTGATGGAAGCATCTACGCCGGGATAGGCAATTATTTTGGCTGGAGGGCCACTTAAGCTTTGGTGAGTTGTTGAGGGTCACACATATAAACTCTTTTAGAAGATATAATTTGAACAAATTATAGATAAAAACCATTATATACTAAACAGCAAACATCTACCACAATATTTAAATTTTATTTCAAAAGATTTTTTTTTGTCCTGATTTATGTTTTTTTGGGTAATGTCTATATAGGCGATTGCATAATAGCTCAAAATAAAGTCTTACTCTTGTATATTGTGTGTGGGGAGGGTGTGGGGTGGGTGTCTGGATGTGTGGGGATGTGTGGGAGGGGCTGCCCATATGCTAGGTCCCAGGAAACAGCTGAGGCTGGGGGGAGAGAGGGAGGAAAGACAGGGGGCAAATGCAGCAGAGGTTGCCTAGGCAGTGCAGGTATAGATGCAGTTCCCACACCGCTGCCAATCCAGACCATAGCTGCCCCCCATGGCACTCTGCATGGTGCCAAGCCCCACTCACACCTGCCCGAAGCAGCCTGTACTCTGCTCCCACTCACTCCCGCCCTAGCGAGTATGCACAATTTCCCAGTGGGGCTGCTGTCAGTGCAGCTGCAGTGGCCTGGGTACTAGAGGTGAACTGATACATCAGTGCCATATCAGATCGGCACCAATAAAAGGAAATGACCATTATTGGCTATTGGAGTTTTTGGCCAGTATAGCTGATAATGTACTGATAAATGTCTTTTGGCTGGGGCCCTCAAATGCCACGTGCATACGTGCAGCCACAGCATGCATGTGGCCAAGAGCACAGCTGGGCAGTATGGAGAGCAGTGCCCTGCAGTAAGTCTGTGGAGGGAAAAGGGTGTGGGGGAGGAAAGGGGCATGCCGGGGGAGCAGATTGAAGCCTCCATGGTGAGGGAGGGAGTGGAGAAGGGGCAGGGGCTGGGATCACTGCCCAGCCAGGTCAGTGAGGAGAACACTAGGGCCAGGGCAGTGTGGAACGAAGCTGCTAGCAGCTTGTCCAGGTGGCGTGGGAAGGGGAGGGTGTAGCTCCCCACGTCTGCACACACCTCCAGGGAAGGCATGGGGGACATGTGCCCTCCTGGATTTGAGTGTGGGGCAGAAGTGGACTGCCGGTGTGGGGTCAGGGCTCTCCATCCTGCTGCCTTTTGCCCTGGGAGTCCCACACCAGCTGCACGTCCCCTGCCCACTAAGTGACAGTGGAGACAGAGTTTGTGCCTCCTGCTGCCGGATGGGCAGGGGATGTGGAATGGCCAGTGCACAGCTCTTGGGGCAAAGGCAGCAGGGCGGAGAGCCCCGAGTCTGTAGCAGGCAGTCCACCTCTGCCCTTGCCCTGCTCAGCACCTAAAAACATTCCCACACTTAAAAATGGTGGTGGCAGAGCTTTGACTTGATCTCGTAGACAAGCTGCCCACAGCTCTGTCCCACTCCCTGCCCTGGCCCTGGGGTCCCATTCACTGCCCTGGCTGGGCAGTACCTGAAGCTCCAGCCCTTGCCTCACTCCCTCCCTCACAATGGGGGCCTCAATCTACCCCTCCCATGTCCCTTGCCCCCCACCTCCACCTCCGGTTTCCCTTCCACAGATGCACCTGCAGGGTGCTGCTGTCCACACTGCCTGGCTGTGATCCTGTAAATCTGTTATTGGACCTGTATCAGGCAATATGCCTGGTGAATAATCAACTATCTGTATGGGCCAAGAAAATCTCTATCGGCAACCCTACTGGGTACTGCTTAGCTCCCCCTACCTCCAGCAGCTCCTCCTTCTCCTGTTGCACCACTCCGGGCAGCAGGCATTGCGGGGAAGCCATGCGGACAAGTTGCCCAGCCAGATGGGGGAAGCTGCAGCTGGGTGGCTCCTGCCCCAGTGCATGGGGCTCTAGTTGAAGCTCCTGGAGGCCTTCCACCCACACCATCCACCCAGCATGATGAGCGGCTACCTGCAGGCAGCTGAGTGGATAGAAGGTGGCTGGGAGCTGGAGCTGGAACCATGCATGCTGGAACAGGAGCTGCCTGGCTGCAGCTTCCCCCCATTTAGCTGGTCATCTGCTGCCTGGCATGCATCCCCATGGCTTCCCCACACTGCCTGCTGCCCAGAGCAGCACAGTAAGGGCAGGAGGATGAGGTGCCACTGGAGACAGGGAGAGTTGAGCAGTACCCAGGTTGCAGCTGCACAAGGAGCAACTGCAGAAGGAAACTGCACACTGGCTGGGGCAGGACAGATAGAAGCATGGCATGGACTACCCTGGGTGGGAGAAGGCAAGGCTCAGCCTCACATGGAGCACCATAGGCCGGATACAATCAATTGGCAGGTGCCTGCCTGCAAGCTGAATCCAATCAGTTGGTGTGCCAGACCTGAAACAGAAGTGAACAGACATTTACCTTTGATTCAGGAAATGTAGCCACATGCCTGCAGCGGCTCAAGCCAGAAGTCAGGGGGTGCTAGGGAGCATGGTTCACTGGTTGTGTGCTCATTTTCTCTTCCTGTTGCCCCAGAGATCTCTGGGATTTGCAGTCCAGACTGACAGCAGCAGGACTGCAGCATTGCTCATCATTTCTTCTTCCTGCTTCCAGGTGCCTCTGGGATTTGAAGTCCACAGTTGCAGCCAGCAGTAAGCTTGAGTGGGAAAAGGGGTGTTTAGCTGCCCCCCCGGCTCTAGACCACATCCAGGGTTTGCCTTGTGGGGTGGGCAGTCTCTCCCCCTGCAGGCTGGGCTTGCCCCCCACCCCCGCCCTTGTTAGCCTGGCCTCACTGCTCCAGCGAGGGAGTAAGAGGGGTGGGGCCAGCCCTGCTCTCTAGAGCAGACAGCTCAGCCCAGGGCTGGAAAGCATGGTGGGATTTAACTTGAACCAGGAAGGGATCTGGGACAAGTTTCATAAACCGGTTTGACCCAGATCAGTTAAGTTTGATGTTACATTCCACTAGGTTTATTTTAAACCAGTTGCAGCCATTTTGAAACTGGTTTATGTGCACTGAACTGGTCTGTTACAGGTTTAAACCAGTTTCTGATCACTTAAACCGGTTTATGTGTAACTTCTGTCCCTAGCCCATATGTATGACTGCTCACAGCATGTTTTAATTTTAACGTTGCTTAACACTCCACAGACTTCTTATGGCCTGACTGTAATGTAGAAATTAAAAAGGTAGTAGCTATGAAACCTATTTTAGACAGACCTGATTCTCCCTGCCTTGATCTGCGTCTTGTCATGTTCTTCAACTTTCTTCTGTACCAATACTATCTCAGTGCCATCTCAATCCAAGCAGGAAATTATCATGGGTCAGCTCCATTGAGTCTTTTTGTAAAAGGCTCTGGGACCCACTGAATTTGGCAGTGGCTTTTCCATATTAGGGTAAAAGATAAACGCCACTCCCTTCCTACAACAGCCTATATGAAATCTTGCACACTAAAATGTCCTTTGCCTTTGACATGGATGAGAACAATTTGGACCATAGTCTTATCTCTCTCTCTTTTCATTGAAACTCATTTTTCAGTTTGTTTTAAATTTGATATAAAAATAGAAGAGGCTTTAGGATATAAAGGATCCTTGGGTTGTTGAGTGCTGTAACATATGGGCAATTTCACCAGGGGCTGATCACATTCTCAGAACAGATCAAAGAAGTTGACGCAGCTCCTAGATCTAATTTGAATAGCAAAGGCCTCTATTCCTCCACAAACAGAGAATTTGGCCATTATGAGATAAGAACATTAAAGCTTTCTTCCTCTGAGCCATTGCAAGCTGCTGTTTACAATTTGAACTAATCTGGCAGGAGGGTTTATGCTATTCTTGTTGAAGTAGCCAGTATGTTCCAAATTGCTCTTGGGCTCTGGGTGCCGTAGTGTATTTATTAAAGTTCATTTAAAATGAACAGAACAGAAATTGGCCACAAAACTAAGCTTAGTTAATTTTACTGGAGATCAGTACTTCTCTGCCTTTTCAGGCTGGCAACCCCTTATTCAAAATGAAAAATGTTTGCATTCCTTTGCATGTGTCGGAGATGGAAAGAATGTTATCAGTTATACCAGTTATACCTTGGACAGTTTATCTTTGTGCTTTGAGAACTTGGCAAAGAAGACTTGCCTTTGAAGGTGAAGGGCGTGCAGAACCGGGGGAGGGAGATTTTGTTTGCTTTGTTTTCCATGCCTTGCTATTCCCCATGATTGCCATGGCATAGCCCACCCTACTGTTTATAAAGAGAATTTCTGAGAGGAGATGTTACATCAGCAGATAAAAGACGGGTGTCAGAATATGTCATAGGTTTCAAACCCCAGTCCAGTTGACTTTAAGGTGGGGGAACCATTTATAGCATGTGAAATTAAATGTTGCAAGATCTGGGCCTGAGGGAACATAGAAAAAAGTGCAAAGTGCTGCACCTAGGGAGAAAGAATCACCAGCATGCTTACAGCCTTGGGGACAACCCTCTCAGCAGCACAGCATGGAAAGGGATCTTGGAGTGACTGTTGACTCCAGGATGAACATGAGTCATCAATGTGATGAAGTGATCAACAAGGCTAACTGCATTTTATCTTGCATTACCAGATGCATTACAAACAGGTCCAGGGAAGTGATGCCTCCCCTGTATGCGGCACTGGTCAGGCCACAGTTGGAGTACTGTGTACAGTTTTGGGTGCTGCACTTCAAGAGGGATGTGGGGAATCTTGAGAGGGTTCAGAGGAGGCCACTTGTATGGTCAAAGGCCTGGAGGCAAGGCCCTACAAGGAGAGACTGAGGGACCTAGATCTCTTTAGCCTTCACAGGAGAAGGCTGAGAGATGATCTTGTGGCTGCTTATAAATTCATCAGAGGAGGGCAGCAGGGAATAGGAGATGTTCTCTTTACTAGGGCACACCCTGGAGTAACTGGGAACAATGGCCACAAACTGACGGAGAGCAGATGTAGGTTGAACATCAGAAAGAACTTCTTCACAGCATGGGTTGCCAGAATCTGGAATGGGCTTTCCAGGGAGGTGGTGCTCTCCTACCCTGGGGGTCTTCAAAAGGAGAGTGGACAAGCACCTAGCTGGGGTCATCTGACCTCAGCGCTCTTTCCTGCCCAGAGCAGGGGGTCGGACTCGATGACCTACTGAGGTCCCTTCTGACCCTAACATCTATGAATCTATGAAAAAAGTAAGGAAGTTTGCTGCTTATTTGGCTGTTCTTTTAATTCTTCCATCTGTCCCCAATGAAAAAAAAATACCCCTCTTCACATACAGAGTGACAAAAAGCACTGCTCAGAAAATACCAACTGGATTGGTTGCCTCATGAGATGTAGGTAGGCATATGTCTAGTTTTTGGATCCCAGTCAGGTTTGCCCTGAATTAGGGTGACCACATGTCCCAGATTGGCTGGGACAGTCCCAGATTTTGGAGTCTGTGCGCATGTGCGCATCCTGCCTAGCCCAGCTCCTGGGAGCTGCAGGGGGGGCAGCGTTACCCAGCCTGCTCCTGAGGTGTGTGTGTGTGTATGTGTGTTTGTGTGTACACTGCACTGTTCTGCCCAGCCCCACCACTCTTGGGAGCCATGGGGTTGGGGTGTAGGGCGTGGGAATGGGCCTGCCCAGCTCAACTCCTGGGAGCTGTGGGGTGGGGTGTGTGTGTTGTTCTGCCTGGCCCTGCCACGCTCCCCTTCTCCCAGATTTCCCCCAAATTATTATGATCACTCGAGTTAGACCCCAAGCTGCACAGCCCTGACATGAATGAATTGTTCTTGGTCTTGTGCAAAAGTGGGACTTCAGGTGCCTGGGGAGTTTTAATACTGAAAATGGAAGTGCCTAGATTTATGTGCCTACATTCTACTGAGGTGCCTTTATGTTAAAAGTACATTTTGGATCTGGCCCAGAGTTTCTAAACCGGCTCGTTTTTCAGCAGAACAAAATGAGTAGAACTTGGCCCTCAGAATGAATGTACAACTGCATCTATGGTGTTTGCGACCTCACTCCTGCTCTTGGTGAAGTCAACAGGAACAGGATAAACGCTGCAGTTTCCTGCTGCTGCTGATTTTAGAACTGGGTTATTCTTTGCTGGATTTTGCCCTTTCTGTACCAGTGAAAGTCTCTTCATGAAGTTGATGGCGAGAGTCTGTTAGCAGAGAAATCCAACCAATTTGCAAGATGTATAGACACTGCAGCTCACATGAGGTATCTGCTTTCTCCTAATAAGAAGCTGCAGAGCAGTTAGGAGACAACATCTGCTCTGTCTCCTAATTGAAACAGAAGTTAGGAGACAGCATATTTTTCTGGAGCCATAAAGGTTGCTATTAGTAATAGTTCTGGAACATCAAACAATAGCCATCATAGCTGCAGTCTACTTCAAGTAGTTACTAAGCTCTAGCATCGTGAATGTACTCAGACATCACTGATTCACCTTTAACTCTACAGCAGTTGCACGTTCTTGAAAACCCATCACAGAATTAGCAGCCTCTTTAAGTAAAGGTATATCCAATTGCTTCCTCTTTTGACAAAGCAGGTACCCTCCCCATGGACCTGATTGGAAGGGTGTGGTGGCACCCTAAGGTAATACATGATGAAGGGAAGCAGGAAGGCAGACAACAGCTCTTGTTGTTGTCAAGAGTTACGAGGAGGAGGCAGAGCATAGGGCTCTGGCAAGAGGAGAAGGAGTTGCCTGGAGAAGACTGAGAGCTGGGACAGCAGCAAAAGGCCTTGTTAGTAGACCTTCCTGAGCTGGAGGGGCTGCCGCTAGAGCAGGGGTGGGCAATTATTTTGGGCAGAGGGCTGCTTACTGAGTTTTGGCAAGCCATTGAGGGCCACATGACAGGAAGCCATGGGCAGATATATATCAATTTTCTAAATTTTTTAGGGGCCCCGTGGGCCAGATAGAAAGGCCTAGTGAGCCGCATCTGGCCCGCAGGCTGCATTTTGCCTACACCTGCACTAGAGAGAGCAGCAGAGGGGCTGGCTCTGTGACTTCCTCATACTGCAGAGCATGAAAGAGCTAAGAGCAAGGAAACAGCAGAAAAGGACAAGAATCTTCTGACTTCTTAGATCAGTGAGCTGGGGCCTGAAATACCATGACAACTAAGGCCATTTTCTAGTCACTGGGGATGACAGCTTTTCTGGCATGGGGTAGAACCTGCAGAGGTAATGTATAGTTAACCTCCCACTTTCATTTCCAGTGGGAAGATCTTGAGTTTACACCCACTTTATGGAAATGGGAGCATCCTCCCTAGCTTGCTCCTGTGGCCATATGGATGAGGGCAAGCGAAACTTGGGGGCATCTGAACCCCAAGCCTCTGGGCTTGGGCCTGCATGTAGGATGCCTGCCAAATGATTTGGAAGCATCTGAAGCCCCAGTTGGGGGTAGAGGATGTTTACCAGTAGTAGGGCCACATATGGTTCTTGAATGACTCCTGGATTTGGAATTGATTTGGCTGATATGGCTTGGAACATGAAAAACTTTACTTTAAAAAAAATAAAAGCTAAAAAGGGCTGAGAGCCACTGCTCCTGCAGAGGGGCTGTCATCATTGCCATCTTTGAGCAGGAGAGTGGGAGCCAGAGTGCCCAGGAGAGCTGGTAGGGGGCCTGCCAGCTGACCAACCCAGAACACAAGAAAAAACAGTTCCTATGTGGGGAGCCTGGAGGGATCCTCTGGTTGATAGGGGGTCTCCTATGGGAAGGGCCACAGTGGCTAGTGACCGAAGGGACTGGGGAAGAACTGGAGGCACACCGTAAAACTTTGGTAGCTTCATTATATTCCTTGTTTGGGTGGCTTACTGCTTGTATTCAGTCTCTTGTCTGCTCCTGCTCCTTTTTCACTCTGGGTACATCTACACCTACATTAATGGGCTGTTGTTACTGCACATTTAGTACCTCTAATGTATGAGGTACTAACTAAATGTGCAGCAATGGGTGCCACTACCCAGTAATGCTTGTGCATGGTCTTTTTGTGATGCTTAATGCACAGTAGATTAATTCTACTGCACATTAGTGTGTTACGGTACAAGCTGTGCTACTTCACAGTAGAATTAATTTATTGTGCATTAAGCATCTCGTGTAGACGCACCCGTTGTCTTCAAAAAAAGGGTGCCTGTTGCTGGCAGCAAGGTTGAAATCATCCATGCATGCTTTTTTCTTTTTTTTTAAATGTTCAGTCTTTCTCATGAAAATGAAATGGAAGCTCTTTTACTGATACCTTTTGGATTTAGTGATCCTGCCCAACCAATGCACTTGAATGTTGTCCTTGATATATGTATTTTTCCAAAGCACTGGCTGTATGACATTGGATACCATGCTTCCATTGTCGTCTGCAAAATTAAATCTGAATTGGCTTGCCAAACCACTCATGTATCTTAGCTGTTCAACATACACTTAAAATATTAAAATAAAATGCTATAGCCTATCATTGCTGTTTTGTATTTTGAATGGTCTGAAAATGATTGGTTTTGAAACTTTAAAAAATGTTTTGGTCCATTATTTGTAATTTTACTAATTCATCCCTTAGAAAAACATTATGGTTATGCGTAAATCAGGATATGCCTAAATTAAGGCTTCATTGAGTTTTAAAAAAAACAAAGAGGAAACATTTCAGAAGGTGAAATTGTATGGGAATAGAGCTCTAGTGATTGTCAGCCAAGCAAAAGTCACAACTGCCTATAGCAGGGGTGGGCAATTATTTCGGGTGGAGGGCTGCTTACCCAGTTTTGGCAGGCTGTCGAGGGCCACATGGGTAGCCCTGCCCCTTGTGGCTGGGACCCACCAGTACTGGCCCCGGGACACCGGTGCAGGCCTCATGCTCCTGCACCTGCTCACTCCCAGTGCCCCCCAGC
>NW_017728907.1:21598938-21609307 GCF_001723895.1 Crocodylus porosus | reverse complement strand
CTGTCTGGAGCAGACACAGGTAGCCCCATGCAGGCTGCAAGTGGCTGCAGTGCGGGGCACCGGACACGGAGAGGGCGAGGAGCTGCTTTTACCCGCGATCAGCACCAGCTTGTAACCTGGCCCCGCTGCCAGCCTGGGGCCTGTGCCAGTCCAGGCTTGCCAGTTGGGGCTGCACATGGCAACAGCAGCTGCAGCCCCCCAGCTTTCTGCACTGGGCAGTGTTGGCTGCTGCTGCCTGCCCGGAGCTTGCACACCGGGCAGCCCACAGGCAGCAGTGGCAAACGCAGCTCGGCGCGGGAAGCTGGGGGTGGGGAAGGGGCCACAGCTGCTGCCATTGCACACAGCCCCAGCGGGCGAGCCTGGGGCTGGCACAGAGCCCAGGCTGGCTGTGGGCCTGGGTTACAAGGTGGTGCTGGGGGGGGGAAGCGGCCCCTCCCTGCCCCGTGGCTGGTGCCCCACGCTGCAGCTGCTCGCAGCCTGCCTGGTGCTGCCTGTGCCTGCTCTGGACAGCCCTGCATGGGCTGCAAGCAGCTGCAGCAGGGAGCACCAGTCACGGGGCAGATGAGGGACTGCTTTCCTCTGCATCAGGAAGGAGCCCGGGGAAAAACTGAGCAGGGGGGGAAGTGGTTCCTTGTCCGCCCCGTGGCCAGCGCTCCCTGCTGCAGCCACTCACAGTCCACACGGGGCTGTCAGGAGCAGGCACAGGCAGCCTCACATGGGCTGCGAGTGGCTGCAGCGCAGGGTACTGGCCACTGGGCGGGTGAGGGGCTGCTTCCCTCCCTGCGCTCAACTTTTCCCTGGGCTCCTTTCCTGCCCGGGGTCCTTCCCTGCCCCTCCACCAGAGTTTTCCAGTTGGCGCAGTCACGTGCTCCCAGGCCAGAAGCCTGGCTGGGGGGGGCCTGCTGTGGCGGGACCCCTCCGGGCTTCTCCTGGGTCCTACTGCCCTTGGTTCCTGTCATTTTTGACAGGAACCAAGGGCAGAGAAATATTAATTTTTTAAATTTTGGAGGGGGTCCCGCGGGCCAGATAGAATGGCATCGTGGGCTGGATTAAGCCCACGGGCCATATTTTGCCCACCCCTGGCCTATAGGGTCTGCCCAAATTGTTGTATGTGGGTGGACCCTTGTCTCTGGGCAGGTATAGGAGCTCGTCTTCATAGAAGAGCTTGCAGGATGGGGGTGCAAGTGTAGAACATAAAATGTGCATTTTCACAGTACACCGAAGCTAGCAATACACACATACAATACAGCACTCCTGTGCTTACAACTGTGCTACAATCTCTTAGAAACCCATGCTTATCTAAAGCCCCAGGCATATCAAAATGGAATTTCAAAGCACTGCAGGAACAGAATCACTATTCACCAGAAGTATTTCCCTTTGGTTACTGGTATTTTCTCCCTACTAGCTTCCTAGCTCTAGTTCTTCTGGTTTTAAAATGTTTCAGGTTTAGACTTTTCTAAGGGAGAAGAGGATATATTTAATTTTGCTTACATGTTCTTAACAGCAGAACTGTTTTTACTCATACTTTTTGGAGAAATAACACAAATAATCCCCTCTACAAAATTCATCCCCAGACCAACACCCAGCCTAGAAAATTTCATCCCAGTAAATTAGTGATTGTTTCTATTTACTGTTTTATCCCAGTAAATTAGTAGTCCCCTATTCTCAGTTATGCAGCCTTAACTGCAGCTATCACTATAAAATAGGTGCAGTTGATTCTCTTTAAGGTATTAGGAATAATGGAATGCTATTGTTATTCCTGTATTGGAAATTGTGATAGGAGTGGGAAGGAGAAAGGTGTCTGCTGTGATATATGACTAGATGATATCAGGCCAAGTGACTGATCTTTAATGGACTACTTCAGATCAGCCTAGATATTCTGAAAAGATGTATGATTACTTATAAAAGCAGCCCTATTAAGACTATGATGTGGGGATGTGTCTTAGAAATGGTGGTGTCACTCATATAAATGGCTATGCCAGGATTTATTTAGTTGCAGAAAAAGCAAATAGCCTTTGGGAAGAGAAATCCATTTTTTTTCCTTTGCCAGCATTAAAAAAGCTTAAGCTAATTTAAATTTGCTCTGTAACCAGAATGTAGAAACTTGTGCTTAAGTCCTCACTAATCCATGAAGTGACTTTTTTCCCCCTGGGCAGGAGACTGGGATGGTGGGAAAAGAAAAAACAGCAGACACAAATCAGGGAGGCTGTGAGTATGTTTTATTTTTCCATGAAATTCTCTCACATTTTCACCAGGCTCCTGAAACCTTATTGCACAACCAGTGGGAAAACCTCCTTTTAAATGTAGGTATAAATACTGAGCTTCAATGTCCAAGATTAAAACTCAGTTGTGCAAAGCTGAAGGAGATGATATATTAAACCTCCATCTGAAAAGAAAAACTTTTGCAGTATCTTGTTGACTGCCACATGGAAGGAGGTTGATGTGATTTTTTTTTAATTACCCATTCAATAAATACCTCCGATTTGGGGTTTAACTGGCTAGTTTTCACCAAAGGATGAGTTCTACTAATTGTCATTAAGGTGGATACAAAACCTTAACTGATCCCAATGCAGATGCATTTTTCTGACAGCCCTTAGCTCTGTCTGGTTTTCCTGGCTTGCTCTAGAAGCACTAATCTCTAAGAACCTGGGAGACTGAGCAAGAGAACTGTGTACATTTTTGAGCTGCGATATTCTCCCACCTTCCTTGGATTTGGCACCTCTTAAAATGTATGTGTATGCATGCTCCAGTATAATATAACTGTGCCATGAAGACCAGAGCTGGTTTGGGCAAGTAGTCCCTGCACTTTCCATTGAATGGGTGTATCCTCTACATAGCTGCAGTGGGGAGGGGGATTGGGAGATTTTTGCTCTCTCTCCTGTGCAAGGCCTGTTTGCAGTGTGGGTCCCATGTACAAGAGGATGTAAACATCCCGGAAGATCTGCAGTTTCCTTAAAGAGAGAAAGAGAGCAGGAAATGGATTCCCTGCTTTGTGAGTCGCTGCTCAGTCTGGAAGGACAGGAACTGACTGTGGAGCTGTCTCTCTTAGGCCCCGTCTACACATGCAGGTAAAGGCACGATGGGATCTAATGCATGATCCATACAGGCATGCCTCTTGCACATCATCCCTGCCATCATCCCTGCCATCCCACCTGCTGGTATAGAGGGAGCCTGATCTGGGGCTCCCCATGTGCCAGCAAGAAGCAAGCTCTTGTGGCTGAACCACCCCAGTTGAGGGAATCCCAGGTGTGGTGGTGCTCCCCACAAACCTGGGAGACCATGGCAGCCATGATTCCCCAGGCCCTGGGGTTTTACACTGGCCACAGTATACCCCTGTGGCTGGGGGCCCTGTCAGCTGGATGGGGCTCTTAGCCACAGCAGAGATCCTGCTACATGTGCAAATTAAAACTTGATAGCAGTTAGCTATACTGTTAGTACACACATTTAAGGTCTACCTTATAACTGATTGGAGCTTTTTATGGCATGACAGTTACTTTACATGTGTAGCTGGTCTTTAAGAAATTGCACAATACCTATAACCTATAGGTAGGAGAATACTAGGCGCACAGCTGACAAACAGAACATTTAATTCTCAGTGCTTGTTTGAAGACTCAGGACTTTTCTGCTCTGCACAGTTCAGTAGGAAATACTCTAGGGAGGTGACATTGGAGCATAAAGCCTCCCTCTGCACCTGTGGAGAGAGGAAAGGCTTTGCATCATCCTCTGCAACTGGCTGAGACCTAACAATTGAAAAGGAAATCTGTGCGCCTGGCAGCTCCCTTTGCCTTGCTACACTGAGGATTTCAGTTTTTGGCAGAGCTAAGCTATATTGGTATAGGCAGGCAAAAATGATCTCAGCCTTGGCTAGTCACAGTGCAACTTGTCCTGGCTACAAGCACATGGAAGCTCCAGCACTGCACAGAACATGTTATGGAGTCTTTGTTTATCCACACAACAGGGTTGCATTGGCATAAGTCTATCAGCAGTAGGTCATTGGTAGCTGCAACAAGGGTACACAAAGCATTGCAGAAAAAACAGGCTTTCCCAAAATGTAAATGCTTCAGAGCAGTCCACTGGCTGCAGGTTTAGAGTGGGTAAGTTGTTGGAATGATTCTCCCTGGGAAGTTGGACGGGAGCCTGGCACCTAGGAAAATAGTGTACTCAAATGCAACCCTAGAGTCGGGAGGAATCCAGTAGTATTTGGCTGAAGTGCCTGGAGACTTATTTCCTTTTTATGGGGAGAGGAGCCACTGACTGGACATTAATGACAGAGGGCACTGTCATTGCCCATTGCAGACAGCCGTTTGCCAAGGCACCTGAGTTTGGAAGTACCACATCCCCCAAGAATCTTGTCTTGACTTCCCAGCACTGACCTGTCAATATGCTCTAGTCCTGACCTGCAAAGATGAAGTGACTTCAGACCAAGCATCAGATGGACAGAGGCTGTTGATCTCATTCAAATAGGGGAAGCCTTAATGCGTTACTGGAGTGACTTTTTAAAATATCAGGAAGCTGCTGCCTGAAGGCAAAAGAAAAAAGAATATTGGGATTTGCAGCGTGACCTGGGAGGAGGACAGCGCAAAGGCCTTTGCCTAGACCATACAGTTTTGTTAGGATTGGGTTAGGATTGCAACAGATCTGAGAATTTAATAAACCCTTCAATCCCTAATTCTGGTTTATCTGACACCCGTGTTGCCAGTGTTTCTTTAGAAGCAGGACAACTTTTAACATGTCCTCATTACTCCCTGCTGGCATTCTCCCTTGATCTAAGGTCATGTTTCCATGCACATTTATTTTTTAACCATTCTGACTCCCATGTCTACCTAATAGTCAGCTGGCTTACCCTCCTCTCCACTGACCCCTCTTGTGTGGTGCATTGGAGTGGTGCAAGTGCGGGAACCAGAAGCAATGAAATTAAATCAAGGAACAGAAAACTTAGATGGGGTATTAGGGAAGCTACCCCAATAGGAAATTTGACTGACTAGAATAACCTGACTGGGCCATTTAAAGTGGAACTGGAGAAAGTAGTGGAAATTACACGGGGCACATAAATGGCCCCATCATATGGGATCAGAGTGCCTTCTTTGGGTATGCAAAGTGCTCCTTGCAACCTCTCTGCAAGTATGGTGAGCTACGGTACAAAGAGATTTCAGAGGGGAATCTGTGGCAAAGGACTGAAGCAGTATCCCCTGACTCCCAGTCCTGTGCTTTAGTTGCAGGGATATCCTTTCTCTATAGGAAGAAATCTTTGTATGCTTCCCCCAAGCAGGTGATTTTTTTTGTTAGATATGAGCTCTGGCTAACACATGGGTGCCAAATGTTAGGCACCCGATACTATACATTAAGTAACTAACTTTGGCATGGACACAATGCATTTCTAGCAGCCTAATTTACACTGTTTTGTACACCAGTGTAAATTACCTGGGGAGCCAGATCAGATGGTTGAACAGCTATCCTGGTGTAACTGCTTGCAGCAGGTGCTATCACAGTTCCTTACAGCTACACAGAGGAACAGGCAATAGACTGTTTACCTGCAGCAGGGATGTCAAACTGGTTTTGCACTCCTCCTTCCCCCACCCTCCATCCTTACTGTAGTCAAACCGTCCTTGTGGATCACTTCCAGACCTACCTCCAGTGGTGGGGCAAGCAGTATCAAGGAACTATGGGAATTAATGGCCATTGTTCACCCCCCTGCCATGAACATGCATCCCCTCTAAGATCCCTGTGTTGGCTAGATGACATGGCTGTGTAGATCCGGCCCATAGGTCATATGTTTGATAGCCTTGGCCTACAGCAAATTGTTACACGGGACAGCTGTAGACACAGCAATTGTATATATAGTTTAGTGTCATCTTCCCAGTGGGTTTTCCCATGTTTCTACAAGAAATTCAGGCAGCTACACTGGTATTGGGATTCATGTTCTCTGTCTGCCCCTCGTTTATACCAATGTAAATATTCCATGTGTTGAAGCCTCGTGTTCTTTCATTACCTCATTAAAGGTCATACTTCGCACAGAGGTCTCCAGGTAGCTGCTCATCTGTCTGCTCCAGCTCATTATATAATTGACATTGGTGCACAAAAATCAGTGGTATTCAGCAAATACCAGTTAATTAGCCTATTTTCAGGCATGCAAAAGCTAATATAGAGTGGTAACTTTTAGGATCCAACTTTGATATTATCCTCTTAACTCTCTGAGATTGATTGATGAACTGCTTATTTGGTAATGGAGCATATTCATCCAGCAATGGTTGGGAGAACAAAGGAAGTTATTGCTGTATTCTGTAGTCAAACCAGGAGTATTTTCTCCATTTTTTATTCTGCATATGGAAGGTAGGCATGGGGCAGAATGCTGGAAGAGCCCACACAATTAGCACCCAAACTGGGTAATGCGTGGTTTCCCATCTCTTGGTGAGCACCACTTCCAGGTCAGGAGAGGAGTTGAAATTTCTCAGTCATTACCTACCCAGTTGGTTGGGTCAGAACGATGACAGATGCTGGCTTCTTCCGACTGAGGCTTCCAGATGAAGCTACAATAAAACCAAAAGAACTTTCTGTCATATGTTGGAAATCATCCTGCAGGTCCCCTCTATGCAAACAACTAATAACAACATCTCATAACATTTCACAGCCAAGCTTTTTTTTTATTTTTCCCCCTGAGACTAGTAAAAAGAACAACTCAAGAAAGTAATCTGAATAAAGATGCCAGCAAGAGGTAAAAGGGCTACAAAGATGCTGCTGGCAGCATCTTAATGTGATAAGAATAAGACAGTCTGATTCCTCAGGCTTCTTTCTTATCATGGGCACTCAGCTTCTGGGTCAGAGCATGTCAGAGCAGAAGTACTTACACTTTTGGTCTATAGAAGACTCTACATCTTCAAAAGGTTGAGGCAGGAGCAGCTGGATCCCTTTTAGCAGTGTAAACCTAATGATTGGAAAATCCTCTGTTGGAAAGAAAAGGCACAACAATTTGGCTCAATGACTGCTCTGATAATAGGAACCTCCAGTTGAGACCCCTTTTTTCTCTACTACTGCCCAGGTTCCCCCTCACAGGTTCACAGGCTTCTTCTGCTCCCGAAGTCTGAACTGGTAGACAGGACTGAGGGAGTAAACAGTGAGAGTGGATTTTCATGCTACAGTCCCTGCAGACAGGAGATGTGACTGAGACAAGCACCTCTAATAGGAACTACTGCTTATCTTCATTTTTGTTCCAGCAGTTAAAATCATCAAGGGCAAAAAACTGGTGACCCCTCACTGGTGCACAGGTCTGGAGGATAGCAGGCAGGGCAACAGCCAGGGCCAGGGAGCCATTTTTTTAGGTGGGTCTTATTGTGTCATGGGGAGGGAAGGAGGTGGTAAGCGAAGTCCCTCAATCCCACATATGACCTTCCACTCATACTCAGGTGTTCATATAATACTAGCCTATACACAAAAACACACATACATATGTTTTCACTATACCTCCATGCAGACCAGTCACTGTCTGCATTTGGTTGTGCATAGGCACAAAAAAACCTGTTTGCTTTACAAGGTGCAGAGTGAAGCACCATCTTTATGTCACATAGCAATTGTCCTTTGAGTTTTTCCCATCTGTATAGGAGACCTAACCATCAGAGTGAGAGTTTATTCATATATTCTTAGAGGAAAATCTACCACGGTATCCTAAATGTCTACAGTTCCAGCTGTGACACCCCTCTGCTGCTGAAAATGTGTCATGCTAAATGGCAACTTTTTGTGTGGGTGATATCTTTGATTGGACCAGTTGCATGATTGAAATAAAGTTAGATAAGCTTTCCAGTGCAAGGCAGTCTTCATCACAATTAAATCACTCAAATGCTGACTGACCCAAGAGACAAGCTGGGCAACAGTGACACCTTGTGACCAGCTGGAAGAAAAATTCAGGTCTTTGTTCTTCAGGCACCAAGAGAGGTGAGGTTGGGAAGAAGGAAGAATTTGAAATGTGCACATGCAGTGTTTTTACTCGTGATGACTAGTGCAATGCTTAGCTACTTCTTTGCAATGAATATATATTTAAACATGAAGCATGATTTGGCAAATCAAGGTTCTTTTGTGTGATCACATATGCTTCGGGCTTTTCTTAATCATTTGAGTTATTAAATAAATGAAATTCTCAAAACTGTTTAATCCAGCTTGTCAATAGCCTCATTAGACAAGATTTCTTATTTAAAATAGGGGTGTCAAACTCCTCTGGGCCTGTGGGCTGGATCCAGAGCATGAGGCCAGTCCATGGGCTGGAACCAAAGTTCAGAGCTGTGTCATCTGGTCTGTGGGGATCTCTTCGGGGCTGGAAATTTGGCAGGGTCAGTGTTAACTGCTGCAGCTTCCAGAGCTATAGAAGCTGCTGGTCCTTCTGCCACCAGATTTCCAGCCCTGCAGACCAGATGACACAGCTTTGCAGGCTGGATCTACCCTGCAGGATGGAGCTTCAAAACTCCTGATTTCCTGATTTAAAGTATGATCACAGTCAGGAAAATGTGTTAGCAAAAGTCATCAGAAGGTGCTTGTAATTTCTTTAATATGCTCAGTTTAAAGTTGAGAGAAAAATTCAGGCAGCCTAACTCATCCTGGATCTGGGAATCAAACCGGGTTTCTTTTTCCCCTCTTGTATCAGCACCAGTCATAAAGATTTCACAGTTGGTGACTGGCAGGCAAGCTTATGGCTGGATGTGCCTCTGCCACATCTGTTGCTGCATGGGGAAGGGAGGGGGTATCAGGGACCAGCCAGGGTGGGGCAGAGGTTAAAGGGATGGGGGGGGGAAGGAGAGGACAGGCAGCTGCTGCAGTTACAATTCTGATTCTGGGAATACTTATATTTGCATCAAAGGCAAGGGGCTTTTTGCCTCATGTTAAATGGGGGAAAAAACCTTGTCTTGGATTCAGGTAAATATGGTAACTACAGATAGTTTTTTCTTATTGAACCACGAGTAACACAGACACAGGGAATAGCTATAAAACACCAGATTAGACTGTTTCATGGATCCCTCTCTGTGCCACATCTACAGGGGATGTTAATCTCTGTTTAACTGTTAACTGTTTTGATTAAACATTGTAAGTCAACTAGAAAATTTCCCAATTTATTAATATTCAGTTAAAAAATCAAGGTGCCAGAGCGACATGTTTAAATGTAAACATCTCTTAGTATCATTTTTATTATTTAAATTCTTAAATGTGTTGAAACGAAGTGTCAGGATCAGGAGATAAAATCCCCAAGAGGGCTAACTATCCACCAGTCCCTCCCCTGCCAGCCTAGGACCCCGTTGTGTCAATTCCCTGTTGCAGCATCTCTCCCTATACTCAGTGTGCTTGGTTCATGCATGATGTGGCTCAATCAATGTCAGTGAAATGACACTTGGAATAAGTTGACTGAAGTGATTCTGGCCCAGCCCCTATCTGGGAGCCAGATTTGCGACTAAAATTATTTTGATACAAGCTTCTTTTGGCAAGCGTGGGATATTTTTAGGAACACATTATCAAGTGTCTGTTAAATTTATTATCCATTTAAAGGATATGACGCTGATTCTAATGTCTTGTATTTGGAAGGGAATGTACAGTCAAGGAGTCTGCCTCTAAGAGATTTTTCATGAAGTGTTTGGGAGGGAAAGTGAGATGCTATAGCTGTTTTGAGACTATTCTGATTGAAAAAAATGATTTCTAACATAGGATGACAGGGTTTTCCATGCTAGAGCAATTCTGATACATCTATTCTTATCTTTGGCCTTCAGCAAATACATCATAGACTGTTGTGCAGTCCTTTATATAAAGCACTCACTGCTATCCTGGGGGCATGAGGTAGCAGTGACAGCAGCAGATCCAGCACAGGTGGTGATGGGGCCAGTGTCAAGGCCAGTGCCAGAGGCAAGAGAGCAAGCTCATGGCCGCTTACCACGGCAGTGGCATTGGATCAAACAGCCACAGGGTGAGTGGGGCTGTGTCAGCACAGACCTTGCTTGTTTTCCTGCTATTGAGCATGATTCCTTCCTGACTTAAAGCCCTGAAACGTGTTTGCCTGTTGCTTTCTTCAAACAGCTAGTGGAAGATTCCTGATGACCAGCCCTGGTTCTTATGGGGGACTTCAGTCACCCTAACATCTGCTGGGAGGGCAATACAGCAGTGTGCAGGCAATCCAGGAAGTTTTGGAGCATGTTGGGGACAACTTCCTGATGCGAGTGCTGGAGAGGCCAACTAGGGGCTGTGCTCTTCTTGATCTGCTGCTCACAAACAGGGAAGAATTGATGAGGAATGTAGTAGTGGATGGCACCCTGGGCAGCAATGACCATGAGATGATTGAGTTCAGGATGCTGGGGAAAGCAAGGAAGCAGAGTACAGACCATTGACTCCAAGATGAACATGG